>NC_134580.1:14639173-15368548 GCF_037038515.1 Microtus pennsylvanicus
ATCCTCATCTGTGGCACTGATGGTGGCAATGGAGGTGCCCACGGGCCGGTCTTCACTAACGCTGACCGTGTAGTGGGAGCTCTGGAAGACCGGCCTGTGGGTATTAGCATCAGTGACGTTGATGAAGACCTGTGCAGTGTGTGACCGCGTGCCATCCGACGCAGTCACAGCCAGCACATACTGACGTTCCTGTTTGTAGTCCAGGGGCAGGGCCAAGGTGATGAGGCCACCACCGCTCTGGCTGCTGAGTGCAAAGCGGTTCCGGGTGTTGCCACCTGTCAGCTGGTAGGTGATTACACTGTTGGCGTCACGGTCTCGGGCTCGAAGCGTCAGCACACTGCTCCCCACGGCTGCATCCTCGTTCAGTCGCAGCTCGTACACAGGCTGTGTGAACATCGGGTCATTATCGTTTACATCCAACACAGTGATGGACACGCTGGCAGAGGAGCTCATGGGTGGTGAGCCGTGGTCCACAGCCTCCACGCCGAAACTATAGTGTTCTATAGCCTCACGGTCCAACTCTGCACAGACAGTAATCCAGCCAGAGCTGTTATGGATCTGGAAGGGGAAGTCTGGAGCAGAGGCAGGGTTCTCAGGGTCGACACTGCTGCCCCCCAAGCTAGGCGAAACTGTGTCCACCAGGCGGTACTGCAGCCTGGCATTCTCCCCGGCATCCGCATCCACCGCTTGGATGTGCAGCACAGAGTGCCCCAGGGGCACATTCTCCAGCACAGCCGCCTGGAAAGGGCTGCTCACAAAGATGGGTGCGTTGTCGTTCACATCTAACACCTGCACTGAGACCAGCCCTGAGGAATTAATGAGAGGAGGCCGACCCCCATCCTGCGCCTTGATCCGCAGTGTATACTCCCGAATGGCCTCAAAGTCCAGGGGATTGATGACATCCAGGCTTCCACTAAGCGAATGCAGGTAGAACTGGCCCTTCAGGTTGCCACTGACGATGCTGTAGTGTATGGCTGCATTTTGCCCCTGGTCCCTGTCAGTGGCCTGGACCCGAAGCACAGCAGTGTTGACAGCTACATCTTCTGGGACTTGAACCACGTAGCGCTTCTCACTGAACTGGGGGTAGTTGTCATTCTCATCTTCGACCACTATGTGGACGGTGGCTGAGGCACTGAGGGGGCCTGGATTTCGACCCTGGTCATTGGCCTCCACCAGCAGCTGGTACTCAGCGGCTTCCTCCCGGTCCACCACAGCCCGGGTGCGCACCACACCTGATCGTGCGTCTATCTCAAAGACACCACCTGCGCCCTCCAGCAGACGGTAGCGCATATTGGCATTGGAAGGCGCATCTCCGTCGGTGGCACGGATGGTCAGCACCTCATAGCCCACCTCGAGGTTCTCTCGAATTCGTTCTCGATACTCAGACTGCTCAAAAACTGGGCTGTGGTCATTAGTGTCACTGACAGTTACGGTGAGGTAGGTGGCAGCTGAGCGCCGCGGGGAGCCATGGTCCACAGCACTAACTTTGAGTACATGAGTGTCCTTGGTCTCGCGGTCCAGAGGGCGGGCCGTGGTCACTGCGCCCGTGGCCACGTCAATGAGGAAGTAACCATTGGAGCGCTCATCGAACAGCGCCTCCATCTGGTAACTAAGACGTCCGGCTTCCCCTTCGTCTGGGTCGTGCGCGCGCAGTTCTATGACCGCAGTGCCCGCGGGCTCGTTCTCAGGCACTGACACCTGGTAACTGGGCAGCGGAAACTGCGGGCTCGTACTGCTTCCCGCGCCCCGTCTAGACCGTCGCACCGCCCTCTCCCGGGGCTGGGACAGGCTAGGCAACGATGGCGACACCGAGGGCGACTCTGAGGGAGTCCCGGGGGTTGCCTCTATTACCAGTTCTACCCAGACGGCGCCAGCCGCGCGTCCCAGGGCGCACACCAGGCGCAGGCCCGCTGAGCCTCCCGGCGGCAGACAGATGGTTGTGCGCCTGCAGCGGGTCCCGGCGAGCGGCGGGCAGCTGCAGGAGGGGAAGGTAGTGATGGCCTCGAGCACCGAAGACAGCGAGGCTGCGCCGCCACCTGGGAATGGGAAGCAGAGCGCATCACCGAGCCCAGGCACTGAACGGAGAGATTGAGAGCGCAGCTCCGCACCGCTGACCGAGCGGCGCCGCAGCCGGACCCCACAGCGGGCACCGTAGGTGCGCGCCCTCAGTACCAGGCTCGGGGCCGTTGGGGAGTCGTGGGTGACCAACCGGACCTGCAGCGGCAGCAGCCTCCCCGCCAAGTGCGCACAGTCCCTGGTCCCTGCGCTTGGCCCACGCCGCCGCCCCGCCATCAGTCCCTCGCGGCTCACGTCCAGCAGCTCCCGAGACGTGCGCGCGGTGTCCAACCTGTAGATCCAGCCCGGTCCGAGAGCGAAGGCGCGGGCCCCGCCGGGCACCCGCTGTTCCCAGGCGGCTGCTCCAAGCACCAGAGCAGGCAGGGCGGCGGCGGCCAGCAATACCAGCGCGGGCAGCACGCGCTGCGGTGACGGCGCCATGGCCCGGAGCCGCAGCCCGAGCCGGGCGCCGGAGCACAATCCATGCACCCGGCGCACCTCCGCATCCACCCGGCACAGCCGGGGGGCGGCTCCCGCGCGCCCGGCGCCGGGCCCTCGGGGTGGCCCGCGCTCTGCCTCCCCGGGGGCCCTGGCACGGACACCGGGGGCCGCGCGCCCGGCCTCCCGCGCAGCTTCCACTTCGAGAGCACTTTGCGAAAGTTTGCCAAGTTGGTTTCAAGATGGCTCCTCCGCGCGTCCCGGGAGGGCGCCGCGCATCAACCTGCAGCGGTGCTGGCTCCAGGCGGCTCCAGGTGGCCCCAGCACCGACTCCGCTGGGCGGGCGTGGGAAGCTGGGCGGGCCCGGGGCGGGGCGGGGGTTGCGATCACCGCACGGCCAGTGGACCCAGGAGGTGGATTGCTGACTGGGCGGTGTGTTTCGCCTGCGCCCCCGCTGCCCGCGCTCTCCCCGCCCCCGGCCCCGCCCCGCCCCCTCCCAGTCTCTCATTGTTCAGCCCTGGGCCGGGTGGGGGGGACGGAAGGGGGGGGGAAGGAGCCAGCCGGGAGGTGCGCGCCCGGATGATCTCCATGGAGACGTAGGGGCGCGGCCCGGGCGAGGGCTGGGGTTCAGCCCCCTCCCCTGCCGCCTCCCTACCCTGCCTCCGCGGGAGGCGGGGCCCTGGGAGACCAGTGCTCTAACTACTTACTGCCTTAGGGTCCCTGGCCGCGGCTGCCACTGAGGCACTGGCACAGTTCCTCCCGGGGCCGGGTGCAGTCCAAAGCCGCTCACCGCACCTGGCAGGACTGATCTTCGTGTTAGCCGCCCCTGGCGTCATTAGGGATAGACCCAGGGTTGCAGGACACACAGAGGGGCCAGAGAACTTCGGTAGTCTCCGCAGTAGCAGGGGACTGGAAACTGTTAGACTCTAGACACGGGGTGGCTAAAATATTTGACTCCAGAGCAAACATTCTTTAGGTTTTGAAATTTAATGGGAAACTAACCGGATTCGGGTCCCGTTTTATTTAAAGTTTAACTTTCAAATGGAAGGAAAAAGAACCTGGTTTGGAGGTGACAGTGGGGAGGGACCTTGTTCCCCAGCGCGTGCTGTGGGGCCTAAACATTGGTGGAGGGCGCCACCTGTCACCAAACCACTAGTTACCGCCCTTCAAGGGGCAAGCAACCATTACAGGGAGCAAGGGCTTGGGGAGAAAAAGAGGAAGGGACCTGAGAACCAGCAGAGATGAGGTGGGGCGTGGCTTTAGCTGTGCAAGAAAACGCCCGGACTCCCAGACTCCGAAGGAGCACATCTTGAAGAAGGTGTCTCCTAACTGGGAAGGGAGAGGCGGAGCTTTGCAACGTTTACCCCACCCCTTTGAACGGGGTCCAAGCCCACAGCCCCAGTCATGGACGCACTGGGGTAGGCGCCTAACCTTTGAAAGATTTCTCCTGAAAGAGTTGAAGGGCTCTGAAGGCTGCTTGGGGTTGTGGTTTCTGTGCAGTCAGAGCCCAGCAAGATGGTAACAGAGGACAGGGTGGTTTTAGGAAGGAGTAGAGGGATCTCCCCTCAGCATTTACAGTGCGTGTGTCATAGATGTGCCTCCGGTTTTCCGCAGTTGCTGAAAATGGTTCTTTCTTCCCCCTGGCAACAATGAGGACATAATACTGACCTAAAAAAAATAGAGTTGTTTTGGACCCTTGCAAAGCTTGGGAGCCCTGATCTAGAGATGTGTGGGAAGAGTAAGGACAGGGACAGGACCACTCTACCCCACACTACTCTTGGATGGGCACTTGAGTTTCATTGGTAGGAAAATCAAGGTTTTGGAGCCTCAGGAAGAAGAGCTCCCTGAGGCAAGAGGGAGAAAGCTGGAGAACCCACCGAGACTCCCCCCCCAGTACTCCCCATTCTCCCATCCCCCACAATGCATGTTGCAATAGGGCTTTAAATAGGGTGGGTTGGGTTTAAATAAACAGAATTCAAATATAGCGAGTAAGTTGGGTGTGGGTGCTTTTCCTGGAATCAGACACCTGCAAGCTGCAAGTGAACATTTCCTGGTCCCAGCGACCAGGCCAGACCACAAAGGCAAATCTGATGGACAGGGCTATCAGCAGAGGCCCATAGGCAAGTTTTCTGTTCAGAGACAGGTCAGGAGCAAGCCCCCATTCCACCCCGGGGGGGGGCGAAAGGGCCCCTTTCTGAACCTGCAGGTCCTGGCAGCGTTCGTTCCATGGCGCCACTAAGTGCACGTGCTGCACACCCATCCCTTGAGCACGCTCAGGGCCACAGCCTTAGAGGGAAGGGATAAAAAGACAGGCTGTGGCTTGTGACAGAGTTGCAGGGTGGCCCAGTAACATCCAAGAGACAGAAATGGGGTGTGGTTCAGTGGCAGAGGTAGAGTGTTTGCCTAGCAAGCTCCAGGCTCTGGCTTCTACTCCCAGCACTAAAATAATAATAATAATAATAATAGTAATAATAATAAAATAATAATATGCAGACTTTTGTGACACCCAATGTCATCTATCAGGGCCTGGGTGTATAGCGCCACGCTAGAGCACACGCTTTGTCATGTGTCCATGGTCAAGGAAAGAGAGGAGCCGTGGCTTTCAGTTTTCACCCATTTCCCACTGAGTCTGTGCTCAGACGTGATCCAGTCCCCCAGGTACTCACTGGAAAGAAGGCTTATACCTGGAGCTTTGTAGTTGGATGTGCAACAGGGTGGGAAGTGGCCTCATCCAGCACTGCCTGGAGGATGTCCCCTAGCCTGGATTTCTAGCAGGTCACCATCTTGCTCAAATGTCATTCATCTGCAAGGTAGTTTTAAGCAAGGAGCTCTCCCTTACATTACAATCCCTTGGTCTCCAAGGCCCGGGAACCCATTCACCCTTGACTCTTGGGGCCTCCTTGTATTGGGGGGGTCACATGAGGTTGAAGAGAAGCCTGGGAGTGGCCCATGTCATTCTTGAGCTGACCCCTGGCGATGACTACATGAAGCCATCTGTTCATGATGATGGATGTGTGTTGGATTGCTGCCACCGTCCTCAGGGAAACAGTGGGCCGTGACTGATGTTTCTCTTTTCCAGGCATGCCAAGGTATTTCACAGGAACTCGGGTGTTTTTAAAAATAGAAACAATAAAACAGTAAGCAGAAGCTATCAATTTCTCGAGTTGAGTATGTGTTCAAAGTGCTTTCTGTGGGGGGCCTGAATTGAGACCCACAAAGACACTGGGACTCAGTTCTTTTTACATGGTGCATTCCTGAGCCAGCTTTTGAACAGCAAGCAGCCCCCAAGAAACCATCCTGCAGGTGCAGTGTGATCCCATCCTCTGCTTTTGGAATTTAGAGAGAAAACCTTCTGGAAAACAGAGCTGGTCCACTCATCCACCCGACATTGGCACTCTTGTGTTTGGTGGGGTTCGAGTCATGGAAAATCATGAAAGTTGAAACATGCAACAAAAACTCAGCCCTGAATTAATTAGTATGCTAACAGAGTCAAGAGAACAACAGGATTGCAATCCTAATAACCCATGTCTTCTGGTTTGGTTTCTCTGAGAGACCGGGAGAACTCATGACAAAAAAGCAACAATGTTTTTCTGCTAGCAGCGAGGCACCAGGACCAGCCCGAACACTAGCACCACGATTTCTCCCTCAGCACAGATGTGGCTACCCTGGGCCCCTGCATAGGGCAGATGGGACTGAATCCCTCGGGTGTCCCCTGATATGCCACCTCCGATCCACCTGTATAACTTTTAGGGAAGCCCAGGCTCCAAAAAAGACCTGAAAAAATACAGGGTCTCAAACCTGGGCAGAAATGTCGTCTCCCCACTGTAAATGGGGCGATTACAGGGCAACTCATCTCATGTCCAGAACCTCCTTGTAGTCCCCTGGGTGGGAAGGAAAGACAATGTGTTCCTTACCCCTATGGCATCCACCTTCCCTTGCTTGCATTCGCCTCCTTAGGTTCCCAGTTCTCATCGGTAGTGTATACCCCGCATAGGACCAATCTCCAGGCTGCACTGGCCCCTAGTGGCTGAACGATGTCTCTACACCTCAGAATATTCCAAGGAGTAATCTCCAATTCCGTACAAGCGCCCACCTACCTGGGTACATGGAGACAGCAAGAACAACAGCCTCTGGGCTCCAGGCTGCTGCACTGAGAACCACACTCTGGATGAAGTGTGCACTCCAAGGGGTGCAGACCTGCACCTCAAGCATCCCCTGGACAGGCAATCTTTGCTCCGGGGATTCCTGAGCCCCTCAAGGTCTGCTGCCCAAGGATGCCCAGCTCAACTGTGGACGGTGGCAAACTGAGGTTCCCAGTAGACTGCAATGGGTGTGATCTGGTCACTAGCGGGGGAAATGAATGTGCCAGAGAACCTGGAAGGGTCAGCAGCTGCAGCAGGGGGAAACCACAAAGAGAGTCACCTGGGATGGACTGGAAACCACAGGACAACCAGAGCATCATCCACCCTGCTTATGTCACGGGACCGAATGTCCCTGTGTTTCTGTCATTAGTGATAACAGCTGGTATTATTTCCTGCCCCCCTCCATCAAATACACACTCAGGGGGGTTGACATGGAGAGGCAGCACTGTCTTGCTTGACAGCGTTCCTTCCCTTTTGGGTGAAGATAGGTTTAAGACTTGCTGTGGCCTGGTAGCTATGATGGGTGAGGTGACGTCTCCAGCTACCAATTACATGGTGATTCTATCTAAACATTTTAAAAAAGAAAGACCTTATGCGGTCAGAACTTGACCTTTCTTGAAGTTTACGACTGGGTGAGTGTGATCTTATTCACCAGCTTGAGCTACTTTTACCACCAATTCCGCAACATTTTCATCACCCTCAGGCAGCCTCAAATCAAGTCCAATCTGCCACACCCTAGTCCCCCTCCACCCTCAGACCTGCTAGTAGACCTCCTGTCTGGATCCGTCTATTCCAGAGGCTTTATAGGAAGTAATGCTTGCCTGTGTGCCAGGCCTTAGTCCCCCAGTGCTCCGCTGGTTCTTAAGTCCTTCCCTGAAGGCTTAGTCTCTGTGGTGTGGGTGTGGGTGTTCCACAGTCCAATTAGCAGTCATCCGTGGACTAGGGCATTGATTCTACTCTAATTAATTGATTAATTAATTAATTGTTAACTGGAGTAATTAATCTTCTTTCCCTTTCTTTTTTGCTTCCTTGTTCCTTCCCTCTTTTCTTTCTCCCTCTTTCTGTCCCCCTTCTTTCTCCCTCCCTCCTTCCCTTCTTTCCCCCCACCCTTCCTATTCTTTCTTGTTTCTTTTCTTCCTTCCATGCTATCTTCAAATTCACAATCCTTCTGCCTCAGGTTTTGAAGTGCTAGGGTTACATATCTGATCCTCCCTTCCTTCTGAGTGTGGCAGAAAGAGAACGAGATAGTGTTCTCTATGCAAAGTTGCACATAAAAATCTTTGACTTTCTTCTTTATTTTCCCATTTTGATTTTATTGCTACAGCTCTATCAGGGACTTTCCTTGGGGACTTTCCTTGGTCCCTGATGAGCACACAGAGGAATGCCAGCGCTGACCCAAGGCAGGCTGGTGAGGTCCGAGGCAAGTTAGCTGCCTTCGCTTTACTTCCTCCTGCCCCACACTATCAACTGTCCTTGGTACTTGTGGATGGACTTAGGGGGTGTGGCGAACATAAAAATGGTCACAATTAGGCGGGACTTTGAGGACGACTCAATGGGCCTTGCTTGTGGAGTTGAAGTGAGGAAGTGAAAGAAACATCAAGGGTCCCTCACCATCTTGGATGGGAACAGAGCAATCAGTGTCTGGGTAACTGAGTCGGATGTTACAGCCCTTTCCCGTCCCTCTGACCTTGTGACTAGCACACACTGGGACTGCAGTGGGAGAAGCCTTGTCTCTGCAGAAGCCCTGCAGGTGTCAGGTGACAATTCACTTAAGTCCCCTACCCACTGATGCATAGGAGGTGGAGTGGCCCCAAGGGTCTCCTGCCTGGACTGTCTGATGGTCTACTTGTTGTAGGATAATCTTTTTGTACACCATAAAGATATATCTCTGCCAAGGCACCTTCTGATTGGTTTAGCAAAAATTTGAGTGGCCAAAAATTAGTTAGGAGAGGATAAGTGGGACTTCCGGACAGAGCTAGGAACTCTGGGAAGAAGAGGGGGAAATTCACACACCAGACATAGAGGAAGTGGGACACACGGTACTGAGCAGAGTTAATGAGCCACTTGGAAGAATGTAGATTAATATAAAAGGGTTAATTTAAGTTATAAGAGCTAGTTGGGAACAAGCCTAAACTAAGGAAAAACTTCCATAGCTAACAATAAGTCTCGAAGGGGGCTGGAGAGATGGCTCAGAGGTTAAGAGCATTGCCTGCTCTTCCAAAGGTCCTGAGTTCAATTCCCAGCAACCACATGGTGGCTCACAACCATCTGTAATGGGGTTTGGTGCCCTCTTCTGGCCTGCAGGCACACAGACAGAATATTGTATACATAATAAATAAATAAATAAATATAAATATTTAAAAGAAAAACAATAAGTCTCGAAGTCATTATTTGGGAGCTGGTGGTCCAAATAAAATTCAAATACTTTTGGTGTCCATCACCAAATATCTAAGTGTAGGGACTGTGAACAGTTGATTAGATACTCTTGGGGAAACTAGGTAGAAATGCCTCCCACAGTTCAGCCCAACAACTTTCCAGAGCCTGTGAATGTGAGGCTAGGCTCTCACAGAACAGTAGTTGCAATCCAGAACTGGGGCGGGTAGACTGATGGAATCCAAGGTGGGTGGAGCCAGCAGCCAGCACCAGACACTAAGCAGAGCTGCATAGAGGGTAGCCTGGCCCTTTAAGGCTTGGCTCACACAGGCTGAGAGCTACGCAAAAAGCCAGATCCAAATCAAGAAGACCTTTAAACAGGTATAGTATATGCTTAGGTGCTGAAGAAAGCAAAGCATATGGGTAAAGACCGCCACAGAAAAACAATAAATAGTTTAAAAATAGTAAAGTAAAGAGACTAAAGTAATATAAAAAGAATGAGCCATGTAGGGATGAGAAATATTATAAAATAGGATGTCTGGATCCTATATAGTGCTTTATTACTTTTAAATTTTTAAATGCTAGTGAACTAAAACCAACAACTACTGAGAGACATTGGATTGTGGGGAAAACTACTAAATCAAATCATCCTATATATTTTAAGGAAGTCTTAACTTCAGAACGGAAGTCAGAAAATGTGTTGTATTGGGGGAAGAGGTTACGTCTTTGTTTCCATGGGAAACGAAAAGCTATGGATTTCTTCAAAATTAATAAAGATCAAATTTAACTGGGGAAACCTCCTGAAAATCTTGACTGCAGGCATGAAGAAAGAAACCAAGGAAAACTACAAGGTAGGTGATGTATATGTTGATCCCTCTACATGGGGGCAGCTCTGAGACTGGATGAGACATGAAAAACCTTCTTGGATACAGAGTTCTTATGATTTATTATCACATGCCATCCTTTCATATGGCATGCATAGAGATTTATATTACAGTTTGGTTATGCAATCCAAACGGAGTTATAAAGTTGACAGATGCCATTTATCTACTCAAATATAGAGCAGAGAATCATCTTTAGTAGATTTGTGCACACCACACATCCCATACTTGTGTTAATGCAGATATTTATGCTATCTTTAAAAGTGTGTATGTTTTCAGAACCTAAGGACCAGATGTCAATGAAGACAAGACAAGTAGCCCAGGTGATCCAGCCTCTCAGAATGCTTCTTTTGCAGTTTCCTCATAAATCTGCACCCAGGACAACCTCAAAGCTGAGCCGGGCGATGGTCACGCCTTTAATCCCAGCACTCGGGAGGCAGAGGCAGGCGGATCTCTGTGAGTTCGAGACCAGCCTGGTCTACAGAGCTAGTTCTAGGACAGGCTTCAAAGCAACAGAGAAACCTTGTCTCGAAAAACCAAAAAAAAAAAAAAAAAGCTGCTAACTAAGATGGTCCAGTCTCACAGACTACTCCTGCCATGACTTCAGATAAGTTCTGCACTCTCCTATCACACAGAAACTGGGCAAAAATGATACCGCAAGCTCTTGACCATTATCCCAATTTTCTCAGGGTCCCCTAAAGATGTCATCACCCTCAGACAACAGGAAGTAATTTTACAAACATGGTGCCCACATTCCTGAGAGGTGAGGTGGGTGATTTTTAGTCATTCAGTGAGTTATGAAGGTTTGTCATTGTTTAGGCGGGTTGGTTACAAGTTGTTATTCATCATGGTCAGGGAGGAAACTAAGCAAAGGAAGTTAGATTCAGGGACCTCTTTCTGAAAAGAAAAAAAGAGAGATAGGAATGATAAGATAAAAGAGTAGATTATTGAATCTACTTTTATACTAAAAAGTAACTACTAGTTTCAAATATTTTATATTGGCATGGAGTTTTGTTCTGTTTTAAATGTTATTTTGGTACTTGAATCTTTTTTTTTAGATTTGTTTATTAATTATGTATACAGCATTCTATCTGAATGTCTGCTGCAGGCCAGAAGAGGGCACCAGATCTCATTATAGATGGCTGTGAGCCACCATGTGGTTATTGGGAATCGAACTCAGGACCTCTGGAAGAGCAGTCAGTGCTCTTAACCTCTGAGCCATGTCTCCAGGCCCCCCTGGCATGGAGTTTTGTATACTGATACAAATTTAAGGCTATTTTTGTTACAACATATTGTAAGGCATTGTACCTAAGCAACTCATTTAAAATTGCAATGTAAAGTTCTAGTCCTTGAAAGCTACTATTACAAACTGCTTAGGATAATTAAGATAACAATCAAACATGTAGTAAGTATTTAGACGTAGACAGAAATAAGCTTTATTTAGCCTCATGTGTTTTAGATAGATAGGTGGTCTTCAAACACTTCAGAGATCTACAGAATATAGTATTTAAGATGTTTTAAAACATAAGGCTTTTTTGTGAGATATGTCTGTTCCTGGAAGAATCAATTTACTTCGTTATTTGGGAGCTGGTGGTCCAAAGAAAATCCAACTTTATCTACTTGCTTCTGGAGGGAAGATGTGACTGGGTACATGCATATGAGGGCCCCTTTCTGTTAATTTCTTTGGTTCAACTTGTGAAACTTATGGGATATAGCTGATCTGGGCAAGAACAATTTTCTCAGTGGTTCTGTAGAACCTCTGTAGAGGATGAGGGAAGTACAGAGTTGATAGCCATATCTGAATTATAGTGTGTGTGTGTGTGTGTGTGTGTTAAGGTCTTGTGTAAACCAGGCTAGTTGTACTCTCATTCTACAGCTGAAGATAAGCTTGAACTTTTGATCCCCCTGCTTTTAAAAACTCCTGGGCTTATACCCATTTCCTACCATACTTGACTTATACTGGAGACATAACCATGCATGCTAAGCAACACTCCACTGACTGAGCTGTATTCCCTGTAATTACAGTGGTTTAAAAAGCATAAAATGAGGGCTGCAGAGATAGCTTAGCAGTAGAGTGATGGCTGCTCTTCCAAGAAGAGCCAAGTTCAGTTCCAGTGGCTCGTACCTGCCTATAAATGCAGCTCCAGGGGATCCCATGCCCACTTCTAGACTCCTCAGGCACTAACACACATGTACAAGCATGCCTGGTGTCACAGGGTCTACGATCCCAGCTTCTGGAGAGGCAGAGGCAGGAAAGATCACGAGTTGAATGCCAGTTTATGCTCTAGTAAGACCCTGTCTGAAAAACAACAAAAGTTAAGAGAACTGAGGCATACAGTAGTGGTATACTTGCATAGCGTGAGAGACACCTTTGAGCTAAACAAAAATATATAAAGAAAACCATAGTGGTCTGGTCCCAAAGCTAGAACCATTCCTGTTGATGCTGCCTCTTTGTGAGTCCTCTTCCTGAGACACTGATGGCCATATCCAGGAGACCAAGGCATGGTGGGGGAGAACAAATACCTATGACTGGTCACCTCCAGAGAACAGTGACGGAGAAAGTCTGCCTGTTTGTTTCTGATGCAACGGAATGTTCTCCCCACTTCTCTCCCCTGCCCTTTCCACAGCTCTTAGTGCCAGAGTCCAGCTGCCCTACAGGGATGTGTTAGAGACAGAGCCCAGGCCTCCTGGCTTTGATCATAGGAGAGGGTAGAGGACATTTGCCAAGAACAAGCAAGAGCCAACCTCTGCAAACTGCTGGGACAGAACTTGTGAGCAAGTCCAACAGGATGCTTGGCTGTCTGCGTGAATAGAATTCCTTGAAAAAGAGAACTCCCAAATGGGTGGATCTAGAAAACATCATTTTGAGTGAGGTAACGCACATCCAGAAAGACAATTATATGTACTCACCCATAAGTAGTTTTTAAACATAAAGCAAAGAAAAGCAGCCTACAAATCACAATCCCAGAGAACTTAGACAACAATAAGGACTCTAAGAGAGACTTACATAGATCTAGTCTACATGGGAAGTAGAAAAGGACAAGATCTCCTGAGTAAATTGGGGACACGGGGACCTTGGGAGAGGGTTGAAGGGGAGGGGAGTGGCAGGGAGGGGAGCAGAGAAAAATGTAGAGCTCAATAAAAATCAATTTTAAAAAAGGAAAAAAAGAGAGCCCCCAATTTGAAAGGAATTGGGGGTGAGGGTTAGCCATGCATGGCTTCTCAGCAAGAACTACTAGCCTTGAGGAACCACCAGTACTTAGGGTCTCCTTGATGCAGGTCTCCCTAGGCAGATGAGGCTAAGCAGGCCCTCTTATCATGAAGGCTCTGCCTTACAGAGTCTGCCGAACTTGCTGAAATTTGGCAGTGGGGAAGCCCTGGGGCCCCACCAACACTGCTGGCAGAGGCCATGGTCCTGCAGGGCACAAATAATGAGTCAAGATGACATGGAATGCCATTAAGCATGCTGAGATCTGCAGCTTGGAAGAGGCACTCAGCCCCTGCCCTGATCAAAAGAGAAGAAGATGGATTGAGATGCTACAAATAGGCTAGAGCCCCAAGTCAGCCTTTCGGGGGCCAGGAGGTACATGTTCTGCATGCGTGAGGAGCCAGAACGGATGACTGTGGCAAGCTACCAACTACAGTGTGAGGGAGAGGGGAACCCAGGAAGCTATTGCCAGAGCGACTGGTTCCTTCAAATTTTGGCTTCTGTTGCAGTTGGTTGATTGACTTTTTAAAAAATTGCTTATTTTTATTTTATGTGCATTGTTGATTTGCCATGTGTGTCAGGTCTCCTGGTAGTTTAATTACAGACAGTTACGAGCTGCCACATGGGTGCTGGGAATTGAACCCAGGTCCTCTAGAAGAATAGTCAGTACTTTTAACGATTGAGCCATTTCTCCAGCCCCTTGACTGGCTTCTCTGTCCACAGAATTCACTCAGAGGCCATCCTCTGGTGTAGTGCAATGTTTTACTCTTTTGTCATTTGTGGGGGGGGCACCAATCAGCTCCCAAATAAATCACACATGGAGGCTTATTCTTACTTATGAATGCCCGGCCTTAGCTTGGCTAATTTCTTGCCAGTTTTTCTTAACCTAAATTATTCCATCTATTTTTACCCCTTGGCTTTTTCCTTTTCTTACTTCTGTGTCTCTTCCTTTTATCTTACTTTGTGGCTGGCTGGCTGGGTAGGTGGGTGGGTGGATGGGTGGCTGGGTGCTGAGTGGCTGAGTGGCTGGGTGGCTGACTGGGTGGCTGGGCAGATGGCTGGGTAACTGGGTGGCTGGGTGGCTGGATGCTGAGTGGTTGGGTGAGTGGGTGGCTGGGTGGCTGACTGGGTGGCCGGGTGGCCGGGTGGCTGGGTGACTGGCCCCTGACACTCTCTTAGCCTTGTTTTCTGGTTGCTCCCCTTTCCAGATTTCTCCTTCTATTTATCCTCTCTGCCTGCCAGCCCCACCTATCCTTGTCCTGCCTCATTATTGGCCATTCAGCTCTTTATTAGGACCATCAGGTTTTTTAGACAGGCAAAAAAAAAAAATCACAGCTTCACAGAGTTAAACAAATGCACCATAAACAAAAGTCATACATCTTAAAATAATATTCCTCAACATTTCTCCCCTTTTTTTTCCTGGTTGCAGGGTTGAGGAGGTGGCTCAGCAGTTAGGAAAACTTGTTGCTCTTGTAGAGGACCTGGGTTTGGTTTCTAGAACCAACAGTGGACAGCTCACAACCATCTGTAACTCCTCTAGTTCTAGGAGATCTAATGCCCTCTTCTTGGCTTTCTTGGGCACCTGCATGCACATGGTGCATGAACAGACAAACAACACACACACATATAAATAAAAAACAATCTTTTTCTTTTTTTGGTTTTTCAATACAGGGTTTCTCTGTGTAACCTTGGCTGTCCTAGAACTTGCTCTGTAGACTAGGCTGTCCTTTAACTCACAGAGATCTGCCTGCCCCTGCCTTCTAAGTGCTGGAATTAAAGGCGTGCACCACCACTGCCCAGCTATAATTTTTAAGACAGTTCTCATGGTGGGTTTAGGCACACCTCTCTTCTCTCTGAGTATCTCGTATTCTCCATCTCTTGTATCCTGTGTAACAAAATCTCATATTCAGGAGTTTAGGACAACAGCACTGTATTATTTAATAGTCCTGGGATTTGGCAGTCTGCAATGGGTCTCAGCCAATGCAGAAGTCAGATTTCAGGAGTGCCACATGTCTTTCTGGAGACTGAAAGGAACACCTTCTTCTGTCCAACTTTCTGAACCCACCTATGTTCCTTGTCCCCTTCCTCTATTTTCTTTTCTTTTAAAGATTCTATCTATCTAATTATCTATCTATCTATCTATCTATCTATCTATCTATCTATCTATCTATCTATCTTGCCTGCATATGGTGTTGTGTTCCCTGGATTGGATTCACAGACAGTTGTGAGTTGCCATGTAGGTGCTGGGTCCTCTGGAAGAACAGTCAGCTCTTAACCGCTGAGCCATATCTCCAACCTCTGCCTTCCTCCACTTCCAAAGCCAGCAATGGCCAGCTGAATCTTTCGAATATTTTGTCCTTCTGAAGCTGGTCCTCTGATTCCCTCCTTCACAAGACAAGATCCTTCTGGACATTGGGCCCAGCTAGACAACACAGGGTACTTTTCTGTCTTACAGTCAGCTGCTGAGCAATCCAGATGCATCACACACACAGAGACATACACACACACACACACACACACACACACACACACACACGATTCCCCTGTGAGGAACTCTTGGCTCTATTCCAGCTCAGGTTTCAGACATCAAGGCACAGACGGACACTGTCTACAGGCACTGAGGAGAATGAGGTATGTGCTCCCTAGAGCAAAGCAAGGACCTTAAGCAGGGTGGAGGAAGGAGGTGGGACACTGGTCTGTCCCTGGGATGAGGGCTCTCACAGGCCACCAGAGCCTTTATGGAACAAAACCTGGCCAGGTATGGGAGGCTCTGCTCCTAGCTGTGAGGCAGAGGCTGGAGGATAGGTGGGGCTGCATCTGTTGGAATCTTCTGGAAGCATGCCATTCAAACAGAGGGTTTTAAGGTTATCTGATCAGTTAGCTGGGACAAGATAGAGGCAAGACATGCCAAGCACCACAGCTGGTGTGGACTTCCTTGTTGTCATGGTTCAACCCGGAGCTCAGAGCCTCCAGGTAGCCAAGTCATAGGGGAGCCATTTCTGAGAAGCTGGGACCAATAAGCAGGGCAAGCATGTTTCTGGGATAGAAGGAGGAACTGTATAGGGTGGAGCTAGAGAGAGCTCAGGTGAAGAAGAGCCTGGGCCTGTCCCCAGGGATGGGCAGTAGTGCAATTGGTTATGGAATAGGTATTTCTTCCAAGGAACTCCATTCGGTCACAGTCACACCCATCGTAACAGAGAAGGAAGCTATTGGTTTTCAGGTGCTTTCTAATCCAGATAGTGGTGTAGGAGGTCCTTTTGCCTTTGTGTTGCTTTCATTGGTTAATAAAGAAACTGCCTTGGCCTAGTTGATAGGGCAAACTTAGGTAGTCGGGGGAGACAGAACTGAATTCTAGGAGGAAGAAAGCAGAATCGGAGAGAAACCATGGATCCTCTGCCTGAGATGGTTGCTGGTTAGAGTCTTTCCCAGTAAGCCACTGCCACGTGGCAATATACAGATTAATAGAAATGGTTAAATCAAGATGTGAGAACCAGCCAATAAGAGGCTAGAGATAACCGTCCAAGCAGTGATTTAATTAATACAATTTCTGTGTGATTATTTTGGGGCTAAGCTAGCCGGGCGGTCGAGACAAACAAGCGGGCTCCTCTTCATACAACAAAATAACATGACTCCACGGTTTGACCCCTAGCCTCCTGGGGTCCAGCTGCTCCTTGGTGCTGAGCATCCTCAAAAGTGTCCACAGGTGACCAGTGTGGGTATGTTGGGTGACTAAGCCTTAATAGGTCTGAGAGCCAGCCGGCCTGGATTGATATTAAGAGCATGTATAGTAGCTATTTCCTTAAATCCAGCCTGGGTCTACCAGAGGGCCTTGACAATGGCAGGTGAGTGTGATGAGAGCTGATGCGGACCTATGGACAGCGACCACATCACCTCAGCAGAGGCCAGCTCAGTGAATTGCCACCCCCAGGAGAGTGGGAGATATAAAAGGCTTCCCCTTCCTGAAATAAAATGAGCTTATTGTTTCCACCTGTTCCCAGTGCCTATGTCATTGGCTTCACACCTACCTTTCCCTCTCGCCCAAGGGACACCCTCTGTGACCCTGCTACATCTGGTGCCCAACATGAGGCTTGGCAGGTGTTGAACCCACGTGGACTGTGATTGTCGTTGCCTCGGTGATTTTGGGGACATCATTTTTGCCCTTTCCTGCTGCCACGACATTCAGCACCCATGACCCAATCTTCCATTCATGTTTTGGCATTTTGGCCCAGCCGATCAGTTCTTCTCACTCACAGTGCCAGATAGCGCTCCTGATGGGTGTTTCTCAGTGATGAGGTTCCTCTGTGCTGAGCGTCCCTTTGGTTCCACTGTGGGACCCTCTCTCTTCTTTGTGGTGTTTGTCTTGTGAAAGTGATCGGGAGGCACATGTCATTTGTCCTGGTTTGCCTGGCATTTCCACATAAGAGTTGACCCTTCCGGAAACAGAATCAAGGTTGAACTTCTAACAGTCAACCACCATCCAGAGACAGCATTTGGGCATATGGCCGTGGCCTAAAACACCACAGAAGTTCCAAAGAAATTTGGGTCCGACACACACTTTCTCTTTCCTTGCTGTTATTCATGCTTTGCCGCTGTGAGAAATCTCCCTTCTCATCGTAAGGAGGCTCGTGTGGGGCCCTCAGGTCCCTTTCAGCCAGCCGAGGGCTTCGGGCCGGAACTGAGGACCCAGAAAAACTTTGAATGGAGGCCGTGGTGTTCATGCCATGGATCTCCCCAGAGAATATGTGGGACCCCATCTCTGTATGTGGGTTTTGTTTCTGGCTAGGAAGAGAGAGCTAGCCTCGAGAGTGACCCCTGAGTTATCCTTTATGTATGTTTTGTTGATGATAATCGCTAGTCTAAGATTCTCCTCAGTGGAGGAGGTGATTTAGGCCCACAATATACACTGTCAGGAACTGCACCGTGTCAATTTATCTATCACCTCCTTTCAACCAATGTCTGGATCCCCTCTAACTCTGAGGAGGAGGAGGCTGCAGGGAAAGAGAAACAAAAAAGGAAAAAGGAAAACAAAGGAGGTAGCAGGAACAAAAGATAGAGAAAAGGAGAAGATAACACCCCCCCAGGCCCATGTCAGCTTCCCCCCCTGCTCCCCTTGTGCTGCCGGTGGCTTCGCTTCCCCTGCAAGTACCCATGGGAGGGGAATTATCACACTGTTCACCTCTTGCAGCAAACACCCTGCCAAACTTTCAACCCATCTCAACTGTGATACCACAGGGCTTAACCATGGCCTTTCCAGTGAACGTAGGCCCTAATGTGGCCATTCGGCCATGGATACCCACCCCTTGGCCTATCTCTCCCTCATTTGTAAAGTGGTCAGTGAGTCTGGTCCCGATTCATTGTACTTCAAACAGGTTTTAAGGCAATGAGCGATGCATTTACAAACCTATTACGATTGGTACCCTCTAATGAAGGCTCTTAGAGCCTGCAGCCTTAACTGGCGCTCTGCTTATGATGATCAGGCCAAATATTAATATACAATTCAACCTTCCTGTAGCTCATGACATACACAGGCCATGGACAGTATGTCAACCCCATTACGCAGGCCCGAATTGAACAGCAAGATTACCTTCAATAGATCTCTGACATGGCCTTTAAAGCCCTCAAGGCATGCATGATACATGATTAATAAAAACTCAGAGACAGAAATTGGGGTTCAACCTGAAGACCAGAAAAAGCGATGCGCCAGCCACTGGCTCTTACCTCGACCTCAGTAGGAAATGGTGATCCTGTCTCCAGGAAGCTCAGAATGAGACGGAGAGTGAGAGCTGTCTCCTCCCATTTTATAATTCTCTCTAGGGCTGGAATTAAAGGTGTGCACAGCCCGGTTTCTATGGCAACTAGTGTGGCTACTTGGATTAAAGGTATGTGTTACTACTGCCTGGTCTGTAAGGCTGACCAGTGTGGCTGTTTTACTTTGCTGATCTTCAGATAAGCTTTATTAAAATACAAATGAAAATGTCACTACATCAGGCCCACAACAGTTAACACGGGAGGGGTTTAATACCCCTACCCATGATGTGGCGGCTTCTGTTCACAATGAAGTTGTTCATAAAGAGCTAAGGTTCCTTTAAACTCCTCAGCCCCGCAAGTAAGAAGAGGCCTCCAGAAATACCTTTTTGTATAGGATTGTTTTGGCTATTCTGGATTTTTGGTTTTCCATGTAAAGTTGAGAATTGTTCTTTTGAGGTCTGTGAAGAATTTTCCTGGGATTTTGCTGGGCATTGCATTGCATTGAATCTGTAGATTGCTTTGGGTAAGATTGCCATTTTTTACTATGTTAATTCTACCTACCTAAAACCTTTTCTGATGTCTTCTCCGATTTCTTTCTTCAAAGATTTAAAGTTCTTCTCATACAGGTCCTTCACTTGTTTGATTAGTTATCCCCAAGATATTTTATGTTATTTGTGGCTAGTGTAAAAGATGATGTTTCTTGATTTCTTTCTTGGTCTGTCTATCGTCTGTATAAAGAAGAGCTACTGATTTTTTTTAGTTAATCTTGTATCCTGCCATATTACTGAAGGTGTTTATGAGTTGTAGGAGTTCCTTGGTAAAATTTTGGGGTCACTTATGTAAACTATCACATCATCAGCAAATAGTGAAAGTTTGACTTCTTCTTTTCTGATTTGTGTCCCTTTGATCTCCTTTTGTTGTCTTATTGCTCTAGCTAGAACTTCGAGTACTATACTGAATAGAAATGGAGAGAGTGGACAGCTTAGTTTTGTTCCTTATTTTAGTGGGATCGCTTTGAGTTTCTCTTTATTTAGTTAGGTGTTGGATGTTGGCTTGCTGTATATATTGCCTTTATAATGTTTAGGTATGTTCCTTGTATCTCTGCTCTCTCCAAGACCTTTATCATGAAGGGATGTTGTATTTTGTCGAAGGCTTTTCCAGCATCTAATGAGATGATCATGTGGTTTTTTTTCTTTCATTTTGTTTATATGGTGGATTTACATTAATGGATTTTTTGTATGTTGAACCAACCCTGCATCTCTGGGATGAAGCCTATTTGGTCATGTTGAATGATTTTTCCTGATGTGTTCTTGGATTCAGTTTGCCATTATTTTATTGAGTATTTTTGCACCAAAGTTCATAAGAGAGATTGGTTTGTAATTCTCTTTCTTAGTAATATCTTGGTGTGGTTTGGATATCAGGATAATTGTAGCCTCGTAAAAAGAGTTTGGCAATGTTCCTTCTGTTTCTCTTGTTTGGAACAACTTGAGGAGTATTGGTATTAGTTCTTCTTTGAAATTCTTATTGAATTCTGCACTGAAACCATCTGATCCTGGACTTTTTTTTTCTGTTGGGAAACTTTTGATGACTTTCTATTTCCTTAGCAGTTATAGGTCTATTTGCTTATCTGGTCCTGATTTAATTTTGGTATGTGGTACTTATCCAAAAAATTGTCCATTTCCTTTAAGTTTTCCAATTTTGTGGAATACAGGTGTTTGAAGTATGATCTGATGGTTCTCTGGATTTCCTCAGGGCCTATTGTTATGACCCCTTTTCATTTCTGATTTTGTTAATTTGGATATTCTCTCTCTCTGCCTTTTGGTTAGTTTGTATAAAGGTTTGTCAGACAATCTCCAGAGGCCACTGCAGTCGCCGTGGCTCAACCATCTGCTGAGGCTTTCTCTTGCGGAGGTCTGGCCTACCCACCATGCTGCTGAGCTCTTCTCTCTTTTCTAGACTTCTCCTCTGTCTGCCAACCCACCTATCCTTTCTCTGCCTGGATATTGGCCTTTCAATTCTTTATTAGACCAATCAGGTGCCTTAGACAGGCAAGAGTAAGTAAATGCAACACACCTTTACATAATTAAGCACACATCCTTACATCATTAAACAAATGCAGCATAAACAAAAGTAACACACCTTTACACAGTTAAAGTGATATTCTGCAGCATAAACAATGAAAACCATCTTTAACCACTTAAAATAATATCCCACAGCACACGTGACCTCAGGAGACCGATCTTGGTCAGCAGGGCTCAATCCTGAAATTTTGATTCAATTGTTGGGAGGACAAAAATCTCTACATTTCTTAGTCCTGTAATCAGGAAGAGAAGGTCCTTCTGGATAGACCAAA
The DNA here is from genome assembly GCF_037038515.1 of Microtus pennsylvanicus. NCBI lineage: Eukaryota > Metazoa > Chordata > Mammalia > Rodentia > Cricetidae > Microtus > Microtus pennsylvanicus. The sequence goes on from NC_134580.1 coordinate 14,660,372, forward strand.
AGGTGAAGCCAGAGCAAAGAGGGCCCGAGGCCCTTGGGACTTGCCAACTCCAACTGTGCCCGAGGGATACTTTGGATTTAGCAGTTTCATGAATTAGTAATGTTGCCTGGCAGTGGTGGCGCACGCCTTTAATCCCAGCACCTGAGAGTTAGAGGCAGGCGAATTTCTGTGAGTTCGAGGCCAGCCTGGTCTACATAGTTAATTCCAGGACAGCCAGAGCTGGGTAGGGTCTCCACATAATAAGGCCGTGACTCAAAAACAAACAAACAGAAAGAGTTCCAGGATAGCCAGAATTGTTTCACAGAGAAACCCTGTTTTAGAAAGCTAAATAAATAGATAGATAGGTTTGTTTCAAGTGGAGCCAGTGTGAGCTGCTGAATCAATATTTTTCTTATTTTTTAAGAAAATTAATTTTATGTGTATGGGTATGTTTGCCTGCCTGCATGTCTATGGGGCATGTGTGTGCCATGTGCACCCAGAGTCCAGAAGAGGGCGTTGGGCCTCCTGAGACTGGAGTTACAAACACTTGTGAGGTATGCTCAGACACTGGAAATTGAACCCAGGTTCTCTGAGAGAGCAGTCAGTGTTCTTAGTTACTGAGACAGTTCTCCAGCTCTATCTATTTCTTTCTTAATCCACCTTGAAGCACTGGAATGTTCCAAGGCTGGGGGTCCCAGGAAGATCTTGGGGGTCAGGAAGGCCTTCCCATGGAAGGGCACAACACGGCCGCTCTTGTCCGATGTCACAGTGAGCTGGAAGTGAGAACGGACCTGGCAGTCCCTTCCAGTCCCAGACGTCTTCAGATAATCCCTGTAGCACACTGACTCCGGGGTGTCTCTGCCTGGGCAGGTCTGAGACTTCTAACTCAGCTCAAGGCAGCAATTAGTTTCTGGTGACATCAGGCCATGGCAGGAGCTAGAGGCCTGAGCAGAGTAACTCTAGCTACAAGACAACCTGATACCCTCCTTCTTCTGGCCTCCATAGACATCCATGTATGTTGCAAACACACAGACACACATACGCATAAGTAAATCTTTCAAAAATAAGAAAAACAATTTTTAAAAGTTAAAAAATGTGGGGTAGTTTCATTCTCTATATAGCTATATACATAATATATAGTGTGTTTGTGTGTGCACTTTTAGGAAGCTTCTACAGTAGTAGGTTTCCATATGTATTTCTGAAAGGTCTTGGATGCTATTTAGCCCTCCCCATACTCCCTCCTCTAACCTACCCTCCCCTCCACTCCCCTACACAGCATGACACTTCCTGTTCTACTATTCCCCTTTAACCCCATACACTACTGATTGCCCCTCCCTTACATAGCCACCTCCATGACTCTTAGTAAGCCCCTGGCCTCTGTGGATGCTCTGAAGGAAGCATACACAGGCATCTGAAGATTCAAAGCTAACGCGGACTGATGAGAGAACTCATACTGTGTCTGTCTTTCTGGGTCCAGGTTACCTCACTCAGAGTGTTTCCATGGTTTCAGCTCCATCTTTCTACCTGAAAATTAGGTAATTTCATTTTTTGTCATAGCCGAATAATGTTGTATTGTGTAAATATACCACATTTTCAATACCCATGCACCCCCATGGACATCTAGACTGTTTCCGTTTCCTGGCTACAGTGAGTAGAGCAACAATGAACAGGGATGGGCGGGTGTCTCTGTTCTAAGATATGGAGTCCTTTGGACACACACCCAAGAATCAAGAGCTGAATCACGTGGGAGATCTATTTATAGCCTTTTTGTGAACTCCACATTGATTTTCATGGTGCCTGCACCATTTGCTTTGACACCAACAGTTTTCTCCTTTCTCACATCTATGCCAGCACCGTCAGCCCCTTTCCCACGTCCATGACAGCACCGTCACCTCCTTTCCTCACGTCCATGCCGGCCCCGGCACCCCCTTTCCCTACGTCCATGCCGGCACCGGCACCCCACTTCCTCACGTCCATGACAGCACCATCACCTCCTTTTCCCACTCCCATGCCAGCACTGGCACCCCCTTTCCCCACATCCATGCCGGTACTGGCACCCCCCCTTCCCCACATCCATGCTGGCACCGGCACCCCACTTCCTCACGTCCATGACAGCACCCACCCGCACCCCCTTTCCCCACATCCGTGTCAGTGCTGTCACCCCCTTTCCCCATATCTACGCTAGTATCATCATTTTCTCTAACCTTAGTGTTTCTGGCTTGGGTGAGATGAAATCTTAGAGAAGCTTTAGGTGGATTTTCCTAATGGCTAAAGACAGTGGTTCTCATCCTTCCTAATGCTGCGATCCTTTATGTGGTGACCCCATTAACATTTTTTTGTTGCTACATCATAACTGTAATTTTGCCACTGTTATGAATCACAATGTAAACATCTAACATGTGACCCCTGTGAAAGGGTCCTTTGACCCCCGCCCAGGGGTCAAGACCCACAGGTTGAAATCACTGGCTAAGGATGCTGAACATTTTAAAAGGTGTTCCTTAGCAATCTGTAACTCTTTTTTTGAGAACTCTGTTTAATTCTATGTGCCATTTTAAATTATTTGCTTGTTTTCTTGTTTAAGATTTTGAGCTCTTCATATATTCTAGATACTAACCCTCCATAAGACACCTCGCTGATAAAGTTTTTGTGTTTGTTTTTCCATTCAGTAGGCTGCCACTTTACTGGAGTAAGGGTGTCCTTTTCTGTGCAGATGGTTTTTTTTTTTGTTTGTTTGTTTGTTTTTCGAGACAGGGTTTCTCTGTAGCTTTGGTGCCTATCCCGGAACTAGCTCTTGTAGACCATGCTAGCCTCGAACTCCCAGAGATCCGCCTGCCTCTGCCTCCCAAGTGCTGGGATTAAAGTATTTTTTTAGTTTTATGAAGTCCTGTTTATTAATAGTTAGACTTGATGTCTGCACTCCCATGGTCCTGTTCAGAAAGTCCTTTTATTGTTCAAGTGAGTTCAAGCCTATTCTCTACCTTCTCCTCTCTCAGAGGCAGGGTCTTGGGACTTATGGTCCTTTTGGAGTTAAGTCTTGCACAGGGTGAGATAAGGATCCGGTTTCATCCTTTTGCGTGAAGCTATTGGGTTGGGCCAGCACCACAGTTTCTCCTTGGCGAAGAAACAAGCTAGATGTGAGATCCGCCACAGCACAAGGAAATGATGCCCTAAGTAAGCTGACTGCAGAACTTCATATTTTATCCTAGGCTCCCTATAAATAGAACCCCTAATTAGCGTTTGCACTGTCAGCTAGTAACTGTCAGGATAAGGATTTATGCAAAGCATACCACACATAGTATCATATTACTGTGCAAACAGGTCCAGTTAGGGGAAAAGAACCAACTGGACTCTAAATTACACAGCTAGGGACAAGACTCCCCTTCCTCTTGGGAATGTAAAACATCTCGTTTAAAATGTCGCCATTATGATACACAAAGTAGCTATAATAAATGCACGGGATGTGTTCCATAGCTTCCAGACTTACATTTTCATGGTCAGACTTAACAGTCTCAGTGATTGCACATCAGAATCAAGTCATGGCCAATTACAGCAAAGCAGCCTGTACACACTTATTTATCAATTCCGGTACGGAATGGCTCTCCTATAAACCATTAACATACAGGGATGGGCTTCGCCAGAGGCAAGAAACACCACCATCCCTTTTGCATAGCAGTCAACTCATTCCTGCTGAGCCCCAGGGCTCATGCCACTCATCCGGATGAACCGTGAGGGGCTGGAGATATGGCTTAGTGGCTAAGAGCACTTGTTGCTCTTGCAGAGGACCTGGGTTCGATTCTCAGTGCCCACATTGTAGCTCACAATCATGTTTAGCTCCAGTTTCGCCCTCTTCTGACCTGTGTGGGCGATGCATACACACGGTGCACATACATACAAGCAGACAAAGCACTCATACCCACAAAATAAAAATAAAAAAAATCGAAAGACAAAAAGAGAACCTCCAAACCTGGGACTGGAGAGATGATGGTCCAGCAGTTAAAAGTGCTTGCTGCTTTTGCAGAGGTCCTGAGTTTAGTCCCAGTAACTGCATGGTGGCTCACCTCTATCTATAAAGGGATCTGATGCCCTCTTCTGGAATACAGGCATACATGCAGATAGAGCACTTATATACATAAAATAAATAAATAAAATCTTGAAAAAAATAAATTAAGTCTCTTTTTAAAAAGCTTCCCTTCTGCATTTGTCTATCTCAAGGTACAACGTTTATCATTTGTGTCTCTTAAGTTCTGTTTTCCTTTACTCATTATAAAACGATTTCCCTTTTTATTTCTAACCATTTCCCCGTTCTTACCCGAGTAGCTTCCCTCTAATGAGCTGGTTTGTTTTCTCGCACTGAATCACGCTGTCCTTCCACAGCCTCGGATTTTCGTGACTTCCCTGGCTCCGGTTTCCACTGCAGGATGGCCTGTGCTTCCTGTCTGCTCCCCAGCTAGGCTGGCAGTCAGCTTGCTCCCTCCGCTACCCACACACGCTGTTTGCATTGGAATCTGTGAGGCCGAAATACAATTGCAAGTTCCCCTTCCTGGAATTAGCTACGTTTCAGTTGCTCGGTAGCTGCATGTGGCTAATGGGGACACCTTAGAGGACAGGCTATCTGCAGAACATTTCTCTAATGCTAGAAAGTTCTGTAGAATATAGTGTTGGTCTCTAGAATCCTAACACTTCCCTCCCAAGAACTCTAGATGGGGTCTGACTACCATCCTGTCCACGGGTCATTTCTTTTGTTGTTGTTGTTTGTTTTTTCGAGACTGGGATCCTCTGTGTTGCTCCAACTGTCCTGGAACTCGCTCTGTAGACCAGGCTGGCCCCCTGCTCTCAGGAATCACAGGGACCAGGAAGGCTTTGCTGGCCATGGCTCCCCGCCTCCCCACCCCTTACTCCCATTGTTGTTCATTCTCTCCTCTGTAGCTCTTCCACAGACAAGAGGCTCTGTCCTGGAGCCAGACAGTCTGTCCACTTTCTCTTTGCCTCTGGATGGTCCCATTCCTTTGGCTCTGTGATCCCTGTTTGCCTCCATGTAGACTGTACTGGAGGATTGAGCAAGGATGTCTCTTTAGGAAAGAAATCAGGTCTGGGGCCCTCTGTCTATATTGCCAGATCTTCTTGTAGCCTGCTCCCCAAACCACCAAGAACCACAGGTCAGGAAGTCCCCTCCTCAGCTATGTACAGGTCCCACAAAAGTTGTTCCTCGCCCTTGGCTTTCAAGAGGCCCCTGCCATCTTACCTTCCATCCTTTCCATGCACCAACCTCCTCCAACGTTCCCACTTTCCCCACTTCCCGCCCCAGCTCCCAAGCCTCCTGTTCTGGTTCACTGCCCCCAACCCCTCACACCCCTGCACTGACTCACTGCCCCCAGCCTCTCACTCCCCTGCACTGACACAATGCCCCTGCTCCTCACACCCCTGCACTGATACACTGCCCCCAGCCTCTCACTCCCCTGCACTGACACAATGCCTCTGCCCCTCACACCCCTGCACTGACATAATGCCTCTGCCCCTCACTCCCCTGCACTGACCCAATGCCTCTGCCCCTCACACCCCTGCACTGACCCAATGCCTCTGCCCCTCACACCCCTGCACTGACTCACTGCCCCCAACCCCTCACACCCCTGCACTGACTCACTGCCCCCAGCCTCTCACTCCCCTGCACTGACACAATGCCCCTGCCCCTCACACCCCTGCACTGATACACTGTCCCCTGCCCCTCACACCCCTGCACTGACACAATGCCTCTGCCCCTCACTCCCCTGCACTGACCCAATGCCTCTGCCCCTCACACCCCTGCACTGACATAATGCCTCTGCCCCTCACACCCCTGCACTGACTCACTGCCCCTTCCCCTCACACCCCTGCACTGACACACGGTCCCCTGCCCCTCACACCCCTGTACTGTTTAATGTTCTCATCTCCTCACCTGCTTGTGCCCATGGTTCATGCCTTCAGCTCCCCAAGCCCAGGGTTTACTTGCCCCCACTTCCCCAACCAAAAATCCTGAAGTTTGTCACCCCTCCATGGTCTAACCTCCTCAGATGCCTTCCTAGGTTTTAAATTCCTTTTTCTGATAACCCAGGTCTCACACCAGGACAGGCCCTCCCCTCCGGTGCTCCAGCCCTTGTGAGCATGTGGCAGACTGCTCACACATCGGTCCTTCATTCCCAGAAAGTCTTCATAGGTCAGCTCTGCTGGCCGTGGGTCTCTGTGCACTGCTGTGGAGGAGAAGAGGACAGGAAAAGGAAGAAGACAGTCACTGTCCTTTGAAGTAAAGAAACTAGGTCTCCAAGAGCTTACAGGGACTAGCCAAGGTCACCAAGCTGATGAAACTCAGAGCCTAGAAAAGACCAGGGCAGTAGTCTGTCCCCAAGTAGGCAGAGAAAGAGGGACAAAAAGGGAAGAGCCTGCCAAGTGGCCCCAAGTAGTGCCAGAGTTTGGCAGGCTGTTGGGTAGGGAGAAGGTAAATAAGTGGTACAAGACAGTGAGCCGTCCGGGACTGCTCGGCCTCCTCCCTTGCTGTGCTACCATCTGCAGCCACAAGGTGGAGCTCCTTCCAGCTTGAAGTCCCTAACTTTGGCAACTTGGCTCCAAGGGGTGGGCAGTTTGCTTGCTCCCTCATCCTCTTTGCACTGGCTCACTACCCCCAGCTCCCATGCCAGGCTGGCAGCTCAGAACCTGTTTTCTGCCACCCCCATGAGGCCTGGCGAGACCGTTAGAGAACACCTTTTATTTCGGGGGACAGAGTCTCCAATGGTCACAGCCAGAGTTGGGGTGCAGAGTGGAGAATCCAGAGCAGAACCCTCCACGTGTCATGCCACATCACATCCATGTTCCTTCCAGTCAAGATGCCCAGTAGTCCCACGTCACTCTGTCATGGGAGCAGCCTAACACAGCAGGGGTTGGGGTTTTCCTGGAAAACAGCTGTTTCGTTGGTGGGCGCTCTCACTCCAAAGGGCATTTCGAAGTCAAGGAAATATGAAAATTAGGTTTCTAGATGACATCTGAGTGCATACTGAGCTCCTGCTCACTGAGTGCCTATAACGGGGAGAAGAACAGGCACTGTGCGCAGATGCACATTCAACTGTGTGGCACCGCCAGACTGCAGCCCTAGCTGCACAGGCTTCTTGATTCCCAATGCTTTCTTAGAGACCCTGAGCCCTGATCTCCCCACAGGCTGCTGCTCCTCTTGGTGTGTGTGTGGGGGGGGGGGTAAGAGACTGAGACCCAGTCCCAGCTGCCATGGTTACAGAGGCCAGTTCACTCCCGCACCTTACAGACACAGAAACTGAGGTTCTAGGGCAGCGATTCTCAGTCTGTGGGTCACAATGCCTTTGGGGGCCACACATCAGGTATCCCGCATAGCAGGTATTTACGGTACGATTCATGACAGTAGCAAAATTACAGTTATGAAGTAGCAATAAATGATTTTACGGTTGGGGCTCGCCACAGCGTGAATATTTAAGAGCTGCAGTGTTGGGGAGGTTGAGAACCACTGCTCTGGGGAGTCCGGATTTTGTGTGAGTTGTGCCACAGCAAGTTCACTGGTCTCTCTCCTGTAAGAATGGAATAAGCTGTAGATCAGGCTTGTCTGATGGGCTGAGCTCTGCGTGTCCCAGGGGTGCTGTAGCAGTGAGTTCACCTCCTCTTGCTTTTACATTGTTCTCTTTGCTGGGAAGACAGAGGATGGCAGTTACTCTTGATTCTTGGACCTCTGAGGGGAGGATGTAGGGAACAAGAGGGTTCAGCTGGCCAGACTGCAAACAGGTTCCAGCTACCTTCCGATAGATGCCAACAAGACTCAGTAGCTGGTACAGCTCCGACCTTTGCTGTCCCTCCACGTCTAGCTCCGAGTCAGTCAGTGGTGACATTATTGATTCTCAGTGTGTGGCCTTTAGCATCAGGTGACCTCTGGGATAGCTGGTGCAGCCGAGATTCCCTCGCAGTTCTGAAGGCCAAGTTCAAGGGTGTGGAGTCACGGCCTTCTCTGTCTCCATATGGTCACCCCTTTGTGTGTGTCTGTTCCTGCTGTCCTCTTATAAGAACCGGGCAGACTAGACTGCAGCTGGCCTATGGGACTCCACTGGCCTTACTGGCCTCTGTGAAGACCCTGCCTTCAAATGTAGTCTTGTTCTGAGGTCGGGTGGATTAGGACTTCCATATCCAGATTTGTGAGACACAGTCCAGAATACGATAAACAAGGGAGCATGATTGCGAGGAGCCGCTGAGTAGATGGTGGGCATGGGAACCTCAAGTTCCCCTTGGGGCAGTGTATTCTAGAATGTACCACTATTGACCAGTTTTTTTCCCCACCAGGACGTGGCTGGGAGTGGGTACCCAGGGGCTGTTTGTCTACAGTTGGGGGGAGGGGACGGGATAGGACTCCTGGGAAAGCCCTAGAAGTCTGTCTCCCTTGGGGGGCTCCTGTTTATCTCCTTATCCTAGTCAATCAGGCAGAGAACTTTTCCTGGGCAACCCCTCTGTGTTCTGCCAGGGTGGGGGCTGGCTCCCTTCCTGATGGGCTGCTGCTATGTTCTCAGGTGACTCACTTTGTCAGGAAGCTCCAGCAACCCACAGGCCCCAGCCAATGCTGCAAGCGGCCTGAGAATGAGATATACTACAGGGATAAGGCCAGGGAAGATTCTCCCTGGGGTCAGGAGCTGGGGGTGGTGCCTGTCTACAGAGGGAGGAACAGGAAATCAGAGAGGGCGAGTGTGCGTGTGAGTGGAAGTGGAGGGCGGGGGCTTCCTGTAACTCCCTGCAGAGCGCCCTGTGCAGCTCCCTTCTGAAGCAGCACTGGCCTGCCGGCTTCAGGATGTGCCGTGAGATCGTGAGGGCCTGCCCAGTGTCATCCTCATAAGAGCTGTGTAGCGGGGAATTACCCGTCTGTCTTAGTTACTCTTCTATTGCTTAGATGAGATACCATGACCAAGGCAACATACAGATGAGTGTTTAATTTGGGACTCACATGGGTTTATCCGTGACCATCATGGTGGGAAGCACAGCAGGCAGGCAGGAATGGTGCTAAGGCGGGTAGCTTAGAGCTTACATCTTGAGACCCAACCATGAGACACAGAGAGAGCTGACTGGGGACAGTGTGGGCTTTGGAAACCTCAAACCCAGAGATACACCTCCTCCAACGAGGCCACACCTTCTAATCCTTCCTAAGCAGTGTAGGGGCCAAGCATTCAAACATATGGGCTCCTGGGGCCATTCTCATTGAATCTCCCACACCTCCCATCAAGAGTCCCCTCATGTAAAAGCGTCAATCATAAAGCAATCCTGAGGGTAATCAACATGCCACACCGGTGCGCTGGGGATTAAGCATGCAGTGCAGGAAGCTTGGGGACACATTTATACTCTAGCAGGAAGGGACACCTACTGCATGGGGCCTGTCCTTGTAGAGGGTGTCTAGCTGAGTTCACGGGAGAGGGGTGTTGGAATGGCTCCTGAGAACTCTGGCTTCATGGGAGATTACAGCCATATTTTGACCCAGACGGCCAAGGCAGCTTTGGGGAGTGGACTCTTTGGAGTTAGGCTAGCTGGCTGGTAGGGGCAGAGTCGAGAAGCTCTGTCTGGGAGGTTTTGACTTAGGCACTGACCCGAAGGCAGGAAAGTGGATCTTGTGTTTGGGGGCAACCAGAGTCCTGTTTTGCTGGAAGACAAAGAAGAAGCAGGAAAAGCCAGAGGGAGGAGGAGCCAGCAGGATTGGTGTGGCGTTGGGCTGGGATGCCACACAAAGGTGACTCAGAGCAGGTTCCTGCCCAAAGTAGCTCTCCTCTTGCCAAGACCAAAGCCCTGCAGGCAGCTTCCCCTGGCACCTCACCCTGCTAGCCAAGAGCCATGGGATAGACCCCACATTGTACAGCTCTTGGGCATTTCTGAGACCACTGTTTCTCATTCTGCCGAGAGGAGAGGGCTCACCAACTAGAGCCCACCTGAATGCCAGTCCCTGACCCTGATACAAAGGGCTGTCTGGAAGGCAGGAAATGCTGGAGGACACAATTGGCCTGGAATCTTGTCCCCCAGGAAGCTTCAGGAGCCCTTGAGCTGGGGTGTTTGAGACATAAAGTGGGGCGCAGTTCTGAATTGAGAGGGTAGGAGGTGACTGTTGCAAGTTCAGCGCCAACGGGTAGAGGCAGAGCCTTACTTAGGCCTGTGCCTGCATGACCCTGGTGGGAGAGGCCGGCAAAGTCAGCAGAGCAGCCGAGAGGCTTGTGTGCTTTCTCGGCTTCCTATGCTCTATCTAGTTCAAGCCTGAAGCTGGCCTCCTGGGTCAGACCCCATAGGGTGCTACTGGTTGGTTCTCCAACCTGGTGAGGCCTCGGTTCTGGAGGGTGCTGTCTTTACCTGGTCCACTAGTTATCTTTCCGGGAGCTTGTCAACCCTTGTTTCTGAAAGGTGAGTCAAAAGAGGGGGAGGTGTCTATCAGAGATTTCAGTATCCAAGGTAGTGCCTGGGCTGACGCAGGCTTCCTATGGCTAAGGTGACATTTAAAAGTGTGTGGAGACATTCCTGGCTAGGTACTGAATGGGGGGAGGAGGGAGGATTTGCCCACTGCCTCCTCCCGGTGCAATTCCACGTCAGTTTCCCAGCGAGGAGCTGTGCTCTGGGTCCAGCCTGGCGAGGCCAGGACAAGTATTTCTACTCCAAGTGCAGGTCACCACTGGCAGCAACTGTCAAGCCCACACACCAGAGCGAAGCGACAGTGGCGTGCACGCTTGCGCGCGACTGTGTCCGTGGCTGCGACTGGCAGGCGGCCGCGCGTGCGCGTGGGTACGCGTGGCGAGGGCCCACGTGGGTCACCCAAACAAAGACGGCGCCGCGTGATCGGACCCGCGCGCGCGCGAACCCGGCAGGGCGGGCAAGGAGGCGCGGGGCGGGGCGGGGCGGCGGCTGCGCAGGCCCGGCCGGGGGCGCGCAGACTCCGCGCAGCAGGACGTGAGCGCGCGACGCGGCGCCGCCTCCGCGCTCGTGGCCGGCACCCGCGGGGCCGCGTAGTCCCCGCTCCCCGGCGCCGCTAGGCTCCCGGGAGGGCGGCAGGTGCAGCGGGGCCGGGTGGCCGGCCAGGGGGGCACCGCAGCGGCGGGTGGATGAGAGTTGGCCCCGATCTCCCCGCAGGGTAAGCGGCGCGCACGCGGACTCCTACACAGACCTGGGCGACGCTGGCCAAGCTCTGTCCCGGCCGCCGGGCCGCGTCCCTGTCTGTACGCTGTGCTGCTCTCACTCGGTGGCCCACAGCGGCGACCCTCCCTTCGCGGACCGGCGCGGGCTCGCCCGGCACACACGCCCCCGGGGCGCGTGTCACGGCCACCCCTCGCGCGCACCGCGGGCGCTGTGCGGGTCAGGGTCCTGCTGGGCGAGAGGCAGACGTCGATGGGACGTTAGGGGCCCAAACTACTGTGTGTGGGAGTCATTAGATGGGTCACCATGCCTAGGCCTCTAGCGGGGGACAGGATGAGGGCGCAGCAATTGTCGTCCTACTGACCCACTCTTGTGGGGGTGGGTGAACTGGAAAGGGGGAGGGCTCTCCAGGCCGGTGTGGCCCAAGAGATGACCTGGGGGAAAAGTTGTGGACGCTTGCTCCCTTTCCCACGCTCTGCTTTCTGTGTGGCTTTCCCCCTTTCTTTTGGACATTAGCCTGTGGGATCCAGGGGGACAGTTGGCACTTGGCTGGAGCTTAGGCCTGTGTTTATTACAACCGCTAAGGTGGGGTTCTGTGTGGCGGTCCCCAGCCTACGTCCTCACTTGTCTACAGCAGTTCTGGCACCTCCGAAGGTTGAAGAGGGGCCAGTCTGGGTGTTGGGTCCCCTGTCCTTCCCTACCTGTGACCCAGTAGTAGGGTGAGGAGCAGGCTTCCAGGGCTAGAGACAAGCTGGTACACCTTGGAGCTTCCCCGTTTCCAGAGGTAGGAGATTCAGTATGGGGGAGACTTTTTTTAGGGAGTGTTCTCTTCCTTCCTTGCCTCTGTAGATTAGAGACAAATTCAAGTTCTAAGGTCCTGAGTCTCAGCCCTCCACAGTCTCACTGACGCCCAGCTAGGCAGAGGGATTTGCTTTAGGGTCAGACCCAAGAGGAGGGTCATGGTCTGTGTTCTGTAGGGCTTGAAATAAAGGACAGCTGGAAGTTCCTTTTTCTTATATACCTGCTCTGTGACATTGGGCAAGGCAGTGAGTATCCCCTGCCTCAGTTTCCCCATTAGTGAGTGACGAAGAAAAAGATAAGAGGATTAATGATACGACATAGGTTCCATGCTGGCCAGACACACCCTCGGTCAGGAGTCAGGCCAGGCTGTCCTGCCCTTTGCCTCTCTGGTGACCTTAGTGAACCCGCAGATATCTGTAGAATCTTCTCGCATTCTGCCACCGCCCAACCTGTTCCCAGGCCCGTTTGGGGACACACAGCCTGGCGCTGAGGGTGTTTTATTATCCCTGCCCCATGCTAGGATGAAACCACAACCTACAGATACTCTCTGGGACACCCCAACTTGGGGGTCTCAGTCAGTATGCCTGCTCCTCCCTCCTTCCCAAGCCACTTCTGGAGTTTGGAACCCCCTACCTTTGCTGCGATACTGAATAGAACTCCCAGGAAGAATGGGCTAGGTACCAATGACAGGGGGGTTGAATGCCCAGGACCACATACTTCCCTGCTCTGCTTGTTTTTCCTCAGTGTACTGGCTGATGGGAGGGAGCGTGGCTATCTCAATGGTCCCAGTGATGTCTGTTTGAGTTCATGCTAGGATTTATATCTCGCAAAACCGTCCGGGACAGTCTCAGAGTTGAGATCTGTTTCTACACAGCTTGGGCACCTCTTTAGCCTGTGCCTCCTACCCAGGCAGCCAGAGGGGCTTTGCAGGGGTGCCTCTCCTAGGGAAGGACCAGTGGTCTCTCTCTCACCAAACCTTCTGGGCGTCTCTGTTATCTGTTACCCTGGCTTACCCGGACTGGCGCCAGCAGTCAGAGCGGTTGCCAGTGCCAGCAGCGATGGCCTCTGCTGCCCTCATTCTTGCTGGGCTTCACCTTCACCACCTAGAAAGAGGAGACTCAGACCTGTTTCCTGAATTGACATTTCCGCCTCACAATAGAGAGCGCTCGCACAATGGAAACAGTGCCGTTGAAGGCCCTGCGATGCTCTTGGTAGTGCTGGCATGGCCTCAGCATAGCTCTGGAAGGAGAGCACAGCAGGGAAGTTACAGATGTTTAGAAACACCAGCTCCAGCCGTGCCACATCTGGACAGATGCAGAATCCATGTCTGGAGAACCAGAAAGGCTGTGTTCTGATGTGGGATCCTTGTTGGCTCTTGTGTTACCTGGTGTCCCTTCCTTCAATGGGGACAATACGTGGAAGCCCCATCCAGTTGCCCATGCTCTGGTAGGGTTTCTCTCTAGAAGCCTGACCTACTGAGCCTTTTACAGGATTGGGGGTATGTATTCTGGGGGTGAAGTATCTCCAGCCAGAGGCTCATGTTTGGTGGCCATCCTCTCTTGGGGAACTGGGCAGGTTCTCTTCCTGAACAACCCTGTCCCCTCTACTCTGGTGTTTGGCCTTTTTTTTGTTTCAGGATGGGGACACTTAGTGTCTGTGGTGGCAGCAACACCTGTTAGTGGGGATGCTTCTCACTTGTGTACGGTTGGGTCACCTTTTCTGAGTCCCTGCATTCTTTCCGCAAAGTAGACTGCGAGGGGACAGGCGACCCTGTTAGCAGCGAGAGGCGTGTCTGTGCCCACTCGTGTAGGTGACTGCAGGGACAGCTGCCGACAGCTTAGCAATGGATCACGGGTGTTCTCCGTGGAGAGCGGTAATCATGAATCCAGGGAGATAAGATGGGAGCCTGCGAACAGAGTCACAGGTGAATGCAGATGAACTTACTCTGAGATAGATCTTCTTTCCCTGGCCTCAGGTGGCCATGTCCAGGGAGGCTGACACCCTAGGGCACCCCAGGGCAGTTTGACCATAAATGTAGGTTCTGGAAGGTTTGATACATGAGCCCTGTGAGAACTATCTGGGGGCTATGGTGGTGCCATAGTGGCTCTGGGGTTGCTTTGGGCAGAACTAGAAAACAGTGCTTAGAAAGGGGGCGAAAGTCCAAGTCTTCGTCAGCCAGCTGTGGGGAGGAGGCCTGCAGGGAGGAGGAGGCCTGGATTCCGTGTGCAGCCCAGCCCAGGTGGGTGGGCCTGAGGCAGCTATACCTGGCCTGAGTCTGTGGCTGGTGGAGAAATGTCCAATAAAGCAAAAGAACAGATGTGACAGACCAGAGTTTCCTGGGGTGTCTGCGTGTGGCCAGTACCGAAGGCCTGGGAGGGGACTTTAGGCTGTAAGTCACCACTAATAACATTTGACATCGAAAAGCCATTGTTAAGACTGTTTGGTGTTTGAGTTATAACCAGGGTTGTGATTCTACTTAAGCCTGTGATTAAAGTCCCCTGTGGTTCTACAGGAAGACAGGAAGTATTGGCCTATCTGTGAAAAAAAAAAAAACAGTAGTAGGAGACAGACGCGGCACTGCGCGTCTCCCAGAGTCATCTCACCCCCGCACACTTATGCTACAATCACCAGGTGAGGAAACTGAGGCACAGAGAGGGAGGGGCACAGCTTGCTCAAGTGCTGGTGAGGTCTGTGGCAGAGCTCGGGTGTGAGCTTGTGTGGTGGCTTGTGGCAGAGCGGCTCCAGGGCCCCATGGTAATCCTGTAAAGCTGAGTTTAGAGGGGTCATGTGGCATTCACGGCACGTGGCAGTGTCTCTCACAGGGCCTTGTGACACTCCTGTGAGACATTCTCGTGGTTTGTTTCTGTGGCTCCTGAAGCTCGGGCTGTGGTGGGCTCCATCTCACAATAAGGGTTCCTCCAATACAGAGAAGTTTGGGGCTTTCCCCAAGATACAAGACTTTGCCTCTTTTCCTGTTTGCCTCCCATGTAGAAAGTGGGCTTTGTAGAAAGAAAGCCAGGGTCTCTCCACACTCACGTAGCGCCATGTTCCTTGTGTTCGACAGCCTCTAGTGAGCTGTCATGGCACTGAGTGACCATTGCGCTCTGCCTTCCCCGGGACATTTGGCAGTGCATACCAAAGGGATCCCAGCTTTAGGGTCCATCCTTAGTTGTGCCAGGAGGGACTAAGCACTTTGACAGCTGCCGCAGGGAGGGAACAAGACCAGGAGAGAGTTTCTTCTTTTTACGTCTTTGTTAAGTGTAATTCACACACCACACTCCCCACCCTTTACAGATACAATTTACTGCTTTTTAAACCGTTCATAATCTCATCAACCATCACCACAGTCTAGAGGATGTTTCCAGAATGAGGCAAGGACCGGATAGCTGGTACCCCACAGCCTCTTTCCGTAGCTGAGGCCACCACTATGCTAGGTTAGCTATGGATTTGCCTTCTTTGGATTCTTCGTGTACCTGTAATCACAGGGCGGGTGGCCTTTGTGTCAGCTTTCCTTGTTCACTGTGGATGTGTTGTGGTAGCAACTGTGCCTGTTGCGACCCCCCCAACTCTCCCCTTCCCTTCTACCCCCTCCCCATACCTCCAACCCCTTCAACCCCCCCCCCATCCTCCAATCCTGCTGACCATGGTTCACTTGTTACTGTTTGGGGACCAGTGTCTTACATTTATTTACGTTTGTATTTGTGGGTACATTCATGTGAAGGCCAGAGGACAACTTTTGGGAGTCAACGTCTCTCCTTCTACCATGTGGGTCTCCATCCCTAGGGATGGAATGCAGGCCATCAGGCGTAGGCGGCCGCTTCACCATCAGTCTCTCACGTGGTTATTGATGAAGTCCTTTGCTTGACAGGTTGTCTTCATTTTTGCCTCCTGTCCTTGTTTTGATCCCAGAACCCCATCCTGGTCCCACATATGTCTGGTTGTCACATCTCCTTAGGCTCCTCTTGACTCGGTTGACTCCTGGAGACGTTTGATAGGCTGCAGGGCCCTGCATTGAGAATCCCCTTTGGAAATGTAGATGTTTTTGTCATGATTAGTCTGGGGAGACTGATAGCTTGGGAAGGGCAGCATTCTTGTACCTTTCAGTGTGACTCATTGCTGTTGGTGTACGCCTGGCCTAGGTATATTTGTCAAGAGGCCTCTGTGTCAAGGCCCTCCCTGCCACACTTTGGAAGGAATTCACAGTGTATTCCACCACTGAGGAATGAAAGGGGCTCTGTGCTTCCCCCTTAAGGACCAAGGATGTGAGTTATTTGGAATTCTGTATAGATTTGGCAATTGTCTCTTCTTCAGTTAGCCTCTTATTAAGCATTGATTTCTATTCTTGCTGATTCGTACTTTACACTTTACCGTACGATCCCTCTTGATTCCTTTCCTTGCTGCTCTTTTAGTTGCCCCTGGGTCCTGTAGACACCGCATCTCTGTGAGAGTCTGAACGCGTCACTGCTGTTTGGCCCACAGGCTGCACCAGGTTCAGCCCTAGAGTCTGCCCATTCTATAGGGAGCCCAGGTTCCTTCCCCGGAGACCAGTATCAGAAACCCAGATGTAGGGGGCAGTGGTTGCTACTGGGGTTCAGTTGCTTTTAGACCCTTTCAAACAGAAGAACAGGAAGTGCGTGTGTGAACTCTGGCTCCTGTGTAGCTGCATCGGTCCATGAACACATCCATGCATGGCCATGTGCGTCTATAACAAGGGATGACCAGCTCCAGTCTGATCACCCCATGGATGGTTCTGGTCTCTTCTCCTTGTAGATAATACCATTCCATCTCAGCTTGGTGGAGTCAGGCTCTTTCTCCCTTAGCCCCTCATGTGCTTAATCCTTCAACATCAGTACTCACAAGGCGGGATCGGAGCTGTTACTTTGCAGCGCTTAGAGAGAGTTGCCAACCCAGACCTTCCCCAGCCCATGCAGTGGGTATGCACTTTGGGCCTGCAGAGCTTAGAGAGGTGCAACCGTCTCCCCGGAGATGCTTCTGTGACTGGTTCTATGATAGGAGGGAGAGACAAGGAGAAGCTGTGGATGGGGACTTCCCTGCTGTGCTCAACAGCCTGGCTGTGGGATGGGCACAGATTGGGACATTCCTTTGAACGTGAGAGTGGGGCTTCACTTTCGAAGGAATCCCAATAGTCAGGCAGGGAGGAGGAAGGCTGCCAGCTGACTGCTTGGAAGCTTCGAGATCTTTGACTTTTAATCCTGGCTGGGTCTGTCTGCTCTTTGCCTCTGAACTTGCCACTTCAGTAGGGAGGAGTCTCTGAGCACACAAGGCACACCTACTTGCCATTGGGGGAAGTGCCACACATGCGCTGTTGCCACCCGTGGTGGGAAAAGGGAACAAAGTGGGCATTCAGCCTTTGCTTGGCTTGGGCTTTTGCTTGGTTCCATTTCTTTATAGTGGACTCGATGGTAGTCACTGGCCTGTCCCAGCTGCCTGTCCAGGTCACCCGTTGCTGATGCCTGTGGCAGGGTAGGGGTGTGCACACACAGCACTGTTTTAGACAGGAATTGTGTAGGTTGGAAGTGTGCTGGGTTCAGGCTGAACGGATGGGCAGGTATGGGGGGACAGGTCCCAGCCCTGAGGAGGGGCCTTAGAGCAGGGCTAAGGAATCTCACTATTTCAGAAGAAAGCAGCCAACTGAACAGGCTCAGGAGATGCCTGGATAGTACCTCTTTTTCACATTGCTGTCCCCTTGAACCAAAGAGAGACAGGATACTCAAAAGACTCTGGACTAGGCTCAGTGACACTCTTCAATGGTTGGGATTCTATTTTCTGTGCAATGTAGTGTCCAGGATTAGATGCCACCCCAATCCCTGATGGACCTGGAGGTGATAGAGGGGATTCGCGGGGTACGTGTGTGTGTGTGTGTGTGTGTGTGTGTGTGTGCGTGTGTGTGCGCGTGTGTGATCTGTACTGTCTATACTTGTAGGGAGGGGCGTGTATACTGCTATCTATACATACTGACATCTGGGTTGTTTTTTTTTTTTTTGGATCTTAGAAGGATGTTTTTTTCTCCCACTGTTGAATACTGATATAGGGAGAGAATTTCTGGTTTCGCTTTAAGAAGCCCTGGCTCAAAAGATCCTAGCTTCATCTGTACACCCAGCCTTTTCTCTGTCCATGCTTATCAAGGACCTGCTCCATGCTGGACACTAGACAGTGCTGAATGTCCCCACTGAAGGGTAGCATGGCTACGTGTTGCCTGAGAAATGAACTGGTAAGCCTGGCTGTGTTAGTGAAGGTCTGTGGTTCTTCGTGGTAACCTGGTTGTCCTACCCTGCAACCCAGGCAGGTTGCTAGGGCCTGTAGCCAAGAGGACACTTGGGATGGGACCCATGATGTCAGGAAGGCATACTCTGGATGGTCCGTTGAGTGAACGGCCTAAGGTCAGGGTAGAGAGATGGCTCAGTGTTAAAGAGCACTTGCTGTTCCAGCAGAGGGCCAGGGTTCAGTTCCCAGCACCCACATGGTAGCTCACAACTCTCCAGTTCCAGTGGACTTGATACCCTCTTTTGACCTCTGTGGGTACCAGGCATGCATTTAATGCACACACATCCATGCAGGCAAAACACTCATACACATAAAATAAAAATAAATAATTCTTGAAAGAAAGAAACCTCAAGTTCACCCCCCCCCCTTTTTGTTGTTTCTGATTTTTCGAGTCAGGGTTTCTCTGTGTAGCTTTGGAGCCTGTCCTGGAACTCACTCTGTAGATCACGCTGGCCTCGAACTCACAGAGATCTGCCTGCCTCTGCCTCCTGAGTGCTGGGCTTAAAGGTGTGCACCACCAACTCCCAGTGAAGCCTCACGTTCTTAAAAAAAAATACAGATAACTAAGTAACTGGGCATGTGTCCACAGAAGGCTGAGGCAGGGGGACTGTGAGTTCAAAGTCAGGCTTCACAGGGAGACCCTGTCTCAAAACAAAATCAAAAGAGCCACAAATGTAGCTCAGTGGTATGGCCGTCACTTAGCTTGTATGGGGCTCTGTGGTTCAATACTCAGTACAGACTAAAACTAAATGAATAAATAAGACATCCACTTCAGTGTCTCAGAACCCATTCTGTTTTCAGGAGAGGCCTACTACAGCTCGCTGTCCAAGGAGTGCCTGCAAAGCCGCAAGCTGGCAGGAGGTTCTTGGCTTGCCCTGTGCCCATTCTTTTGTTTTCCATAGACTTCTAACAGGATGGATTAATCCATGCCCTAGTGAAGTTTTCAGTTAAGTACAGGACCCTTCTGGGTTTTGATGAGCTGGGACTTGGGGAAGGGACCCTGAGCTACAGGAGATGATTTTAATTTCTTCCCTAGCCACTGCTGGGCATAGAGGGAGGTGTGTGAGTCATATCCCAAGTCTGAGAAGTGGAACCTGAGGTTTGAGTGTGTGTGGACATGGGTGGGAAGCTGGCTGGAAGCCCAGATGTCCAGAGTGACACCCCTCAGCATAGGAGAAAGCTACACTGTCTGTGCCCTGGAGAGCCTCAGAATCTGCCTTTTTGGGATTCCATTCTAGCTTCAGAGGCCTGCCCCTTCTTCACCCATTTTACCCAGAGGGAACGGTCAGGGGTCTGATCAGAAGGGAGGGGGTCATGTGTCATTTCCCAAGACAATGCTGAGAGGTGGCCAGGGGTAAGGGGTGGTGGTGGGGCTGGGAATGGGGTGGGGATGGGTTGGAGGTCAGAGGTGGTGTGACCTCGAAGAACATGTAACAGGCGTTTCTTCGTAGATCCTGGATCAAGAAGGGAGGTGACATTTTGCTCAACAGCTTGCTGAAGAGTGCAGGGGTGTGTGAATCACTTCAGAAAGCATTTCCGTCAGAAGGTTTAAATACAGTTGAGAAGGGGGGAGGGTGTGGAAGGAGAGAGGGAGAGTGAAGAGTGGAAGGGAGGGACTCGCAGGTGCTGGAGGTGGAACTCGGAGGAATGCTTACATTAGTGTCTGCTGTTGGTCTCCGGGGCCACTGCCCAACGGTGGGAGCGGCCCACGTGCGACGTTACCACACACATAGTTGTCTTTGTAGAAAGGAAATGAAACATGAGTCAGCCGCCCGCAGCACCAGGGTGGAGCCCCAGGAGGATGGCCTGGATGGCCTCCTACACCCCCTCCCCACCCTGCTGGGAACCCCACTGCCCTCTGGATTGGAGGCAGATGGCAAGGGACAAGGGCATAGTCTGAGTGGGCCGCCAAGGGCAGAGAAGGGACTGAAGTGAGTGGTATCCAAGCTGCTGGCTTTGGGAGGTCAGGCTGTGTCAGGTTTGGGCCGGGCCATCTGAGCGTTGCTCTCTGAGCTGGACGTCGAGAATTGTAACTCACGAAGTGGATGGCCTGGGGACTAGGTGGGATTCCCTAGGAGAGGCAGGCCCTGTGATCCAGGTCTGCCAGTTCTAAATCTGCATAGGACGGTGAGTGCCAACAGGTGCCAGGCACCTCATGTGGCTGTTACTTATCAGGGCTCGGGAGGCCCAAAGGCCAGCTCCCTGAAAGGAAGGCAAGCATTCTAGCCCCTTGAGACCAGCAAAGCTGTGTGGATGAGGGGAAGACTGGCTGACTCCCAGCATAGCCATGGGTGGGTGCTCTGTGTATATTGATGTATTGGGGTGGGGCAAGGTGGGATGCTGAGAGGCAGGAAAGGGGGAGCTGGGCCCTGGCCAACTGCTTTCTGGGCTTTTAAAATCCCCAGCTGACCTCCTGCAGCCACATAGCCAGTTCTGCACTTTAGGACTGGCCGTCTACAGATGGGCCTGGGGATCAGGGTCCTCAAAGCTCTTAAGTTGCTCTTTATTCCTCTGGCCTCCTGCCTGACTCAGCTCTGGGCCTCTCCCTTCTCCCAACCCGGGGATACCAGAGTGACACTTCCCCTAGCCCTACATCTCTGTCACTTGGGCTAGGCCTTGGTGGTCCCACAAGGTGTGGGGAAGGTATTGGATTGGATGAGTCTGGGTGGCAGTTGTTGGCCCTGACTGAATAGTGCCCAAGCCCTCTGCCCTAAGTCATGCCATAGTGGTGGGACCTGGAGCAAGTGGCTGGGCCTCCAGGAGTGTCTCTCACTTTTTGTCCAGAGTGAGGCCAGTGACCACAGAGTGCTTGCAGGCGTTGAGACGTGACACCCAAGCAGTGTCAGCTGTGAGACGGAGTAGAGCCTGGGTCCGCATGCTGGTGGTCCACAGCCATCCAGGGCAGCTGCTGGGTAGAGCAAGGTGCCCGCGATGTTGCTATAGAGGGGAGGCTTTCCACAGTATGGGACCTTCTTCGCAGCTACCAAAGCCATGGAACCACCATAAAAGGAGAGTCCTGGATGCTGGGGAGCCCTGGATGTTGGGGAGCTCTGGATAGCAGAATCTCTGCCCTAGGTAGCCCAAGGGCAGATGGCAGTATGGGGGCTGGGTTGAGTGGGCCCAGGGAGAGATACCTGACGCTGTCCTAGGCAGAGTGAGTGGGCCATTCTTTTATAGTAACACTTGCAGGGGGCAAGGGTGCATGGAGGAGCCTGCCATCCCCCTACAGTAACCTCAAAAGGAACCCTGTGGTCTTCACAGTGCAGATGAGGAAGTGGGTATCAGAGAGGTCCCACCTTGCCTTTTGGCAGGGCCCACTCTCTTGCCATCCTGTTACCTACCTGGTTTATGTGTTCGCTCTTGTTCTTGGGCATGAGCCTTGAGGAGTAACCCTCAAGTCTTTCAACAACCCCCTCTCCTCAGTCTTCTGGGTGACCCCCACCATATGCACCCCTGAAGGTCCCCTTGTATCTGCCTGAACCTCTTCTTTCCCCTCCTCTCCCCTGAGGAACCTCTTAGCAGACAATGTCTGCATGGTTGTCAGACGGTCACATAATCTCCCATGCCTTCTTAGGATCTTCCCACCGCTTATTACATATGGCACGAGATGTTTGATAGTAGGAGATGCCACAGTCTCATGGATTCTGTGCTGTAGGACTGGTTTAGAGAGGTCAGGTTCCTTCCCCAAGGCCAGATAGCCAGAAAACTGTGAGGCCAGTAGCTCCGAAGCTAGTGTGCGCCCTCACTGCTGACCTGAGTGGCTGAGCCAGAGGCTGGTGTAGACCCAAGGCTGTCATAGACCTTACTTTGGAGAAGAGGAAGGCTTCTGGGAGATGCTCAGCCACCAGTTCTGGATGCCACCACTGATGTGACCTGGGGTAAAAGGACTTTACTGATTTAAACCTGAATTCACTGACCTTCCCAGCACAGTCAGACTGTTGTGAGTTGTGTCCCATGGAAAGGCCATCCCCATCCCTCCCCATGAGCTAGGTACAGTCAGAGGCATCAGGTGACATTGATAGGTTATCAGGGCTAGCCTCAGTATCTGAGGACTGGACACTTTGTCACCCCCTTTTCCCATTGCAGTAGGCGCCATGAAGGCAGGTACCTCCTCCCCTCTGTGCCCAGCAGTTGGCTGAGGGCCTGGGACAGACATTGAGGACACTGTAATGTCTGAGGAGAGCCCATTGGTGCCCGGTGCCTGAGTACAAATCCTGTCCCCAGGGCCTGGCTCAGCAGGCCACCGGGGCTTGTCTTGGTTGTGCAACAGGTATGGTGCAGTCTCTGTAGGATCCTGTTGCCAGGGGATGAAGGCCAGCTTCCCCGGTCAAACCCCATCCCCAACTGCTTACTTAATTGACAAATAAGTATTGTTCCTTTAAGGTAGGCGAGGGTGTATTTTTTTTTCTTTTGCAATTGAGTATTTAATGGTAGGATTGAAAATAGTCCAGGGTGTTGCTGCACTGACTCAGAAAATTCAGCAGCTACACTGGGGCCTTCTCATTCATGGTGGGATTGGCTGATGCATAGGCCTGGGGGTGGAGGCGGGGGTGGGGGGAGCCTCAGCTCCCTACGCTTGTCAAGTCATGCCTCCCACTGCGAGGGACTTAGGGTCCAGTGGTTTACATGGATGCTGTAATTGGTTTTCACTTCCAGGCTGCAGGAGGGGCTGCTGGCTTCCTGCCTTGTTGCCACCTCTTCCTGACACAGGAGTTCGTTCTGCTGCGTGGAGTGTGAAGGATTTTAGCAGCAAAATGAACTCGTTATGACCTATTTATCAAGTATCTCAGAATCACTTACACGAATATTTTGTCCTAAATTCCATGTAATTAGAAGATAGAAACCCCTGCTCGGCCATTATTTTGGTGCACCAACATAACCTAAATTAGAGCTATCTCTGCATGTGTTTTCAAAAGGGGAAAACGTTTGAATAACGGCATGAAAGGGATTGATTTTATCTACTGTGCTCCCAAATGCCAGAGAATAATGGAGTTGCTTAAGTAACGTGGGTGCTTGTCACCTCGGTTCGATTTGTTGGTGTTTTCCCTTTACCAGTAACAGAAAGGGAATAAGCTGGAGTGTTAGGAACTCCGACTTCAGGGACCCAAGGTTTCTCATTGGCTCCTCACCAGTGTGTTCTTTGTCCCCCGACCTTGAGCGAGAACATCTCCCTTCCTGGAATGCTCTCCCAGCAGACGGTCTCCCGTCTCCACCGCACGCTGAGAGTGAGGCGATATGATGAGGAAAGGGATGTGTGGCTCTTTCTGCTGTTTTCAGTGGCCTCATACTTGTGAGCCCTACCCCATGTGAGGGCAGGTGGCGACTCCTTCCCTACCCTCTGAGGGGTGCCCACAGGGCAGGTGTAGGTGCATCCACCTAGAGTTGCCTACAGTGGTAGGGCAGGTCTTTAAGAAAGAGATTTGGGCTTGGGGAGATGGCCCAGTGAGTAAGATGCTTGCCATGCATGTGTAAGGATGGAGTTTGGACCCCTAGCACCCACATAAATCAGAGAGGGAATGCAGCCTGCTGTAATTCCAGTATGCAGGAGGCAGAGACAGGACCTTGAGCAAGCTGGGTGGGGTAGACTAGCCAAATCAGTGAGCTCTGGGTCCACTTGAGCAGCTGAAGGAGACACCTAGAGTCCAACTCTGTCCTCCATATGCACAGGTACATACCACAGCTTGTCTGAGGAGCCTGGCGCCTGCCCGGTCAGCTTTCCTCCCACCTGGCTGGCCCCACGCCCTGGTCTTTCCTACTGGAGAGAGGCAAACATGGTCTTATCAGACAGGGCTGGTTGGGTGGGGGGAAGGAGAAGAACCAGGACAGGTGTAGAAAAGCATGCAGGAGGAGGGGCCAGGCATGTGTAGGCATGCTAGGGGTGCATGGCTTGAGGCATCAGTGGGCAGGTGAGGGGTCAGAGGGAGGCTTCTAGGTCTTCTGGGGCTCCAGGCAGAGGAAGAGTTATTCTCTGGGTCAGGAGAGACCATGCGGGCAGCTCTAGGCAGGGCAAAGTTAGACAAAGGGCAGTCAGTGCTGATGGGACAAGAGGCCTGGGGCTGGAGATGGAGGCTGTGCTCTTCTGGTCCCTTGTGAGGCAGCATCTCCTGGGAAAAGTAGAGACCTCCTACAAATGCAAAGGCATAAGGAACCAGGCTGGGAGGGAGTAGCCAGGCTCCCAGGCTCCCTACTTTGACCGTCTTGTAGTCTGCTGATGTGTGAACACACCACGCAACAAACCTTTTGGTGTGGATCCAGCTCCCAGCTCCTTTCTCCTGTACCCACCTGCTACAGGTCACACAGCCACAGAGCATAGAAGTGAGAGATGCAGCGTTCTATACCCCCCCCCACCAGGCCCCAGGCCCATAAAATGTCCCCTTCCCTGTGTCAGAGTGACACCAACTCATGGGAGAACCACACTCTGCCGCCAGCCCCTGGAGCAGTCCAGAGGTAATTCAGGCGTGCAGTATCAGCCAGTAGAGCAGGTTTTAGCCTACTTGCTTTCCCCTCTTCCCACTCTGGCTTTCTGCTTTGTGACTCTCTTTAATGCCACATGAGATGGGAACACTGCCCCCCCCCACTCCTCCCCACCCTTGGACACCTGCATGGCCGGTCATGTAGAACACTATATTGTCAATGTAACAACCATCATCTTCAGACAGCTAGGGACAACTTGCAAAAGACCCCGAGATAGGGCCTGTTGACTGTTGGCATTCCCTTATAGAAGGGAGCAAAGAGAGCCATTGGACCCTAATCTGAGATCCCGGCCACTCCTGCGTGTCCCAGCCAAAGCTGTGTATGATTTTGCCCTAGTTACAAGTGGCTTTGCTGTGGTCTGGGAAGGGGCTCTAGTATATTGGGAACGGAAGGCTAACTCTAGGGGATCCCACCTGTGCAACTGTGGGGAAGTCACTCTCTAAGCTGAGGTAAGACTTTCCAATGTGTGGCTGTTTGGGGATGACCCATGTCCTGTTAGTGAGACAATAAACTCATTGGTTCATTAAGTTGGACATTGGTGGGCTTTGGTCTGTCGTTATTGCTGTATCTTGGGGGAGCAGACATTTGGTTATGTCTTCCCTAGAAAAGTTTGTCCAACAACCCTTTTTTTTTTTTTTTTAGCAACCATGGCAGGCTGTGTACCTGGAAAAATGAGTTGACACCTGATATTCGAGCCAATGGCCCTTAGGGACACTGGGTTCTCAAGGGTGGAGAATTATGGATTTTGAGAGGAAAAGGGGGCTTCTGATTGAGGCAGCCCAGCCCTTGTGGGGCATCAGCCTCTGCGCAGCCATGGGGGACACCTCTTCCTGCCCCTCCCAGAGTCCCCTCCCAGCATTGAGGGGAATAGCTGTGTCCTGAGGCCAAGACAGAAACATTTAGAGAATCACAAAACCTGTACCGCATGTCAGGTGACAAACACATTAGGGACCCATGGCTAGTATATTCTGGGTTCTCCAGGTTCCTGGCCTTAAATTCCTCACCCTTTCACCACCCTGACCACCTCACTGCTCATCCAGGGGGTGGCGAAGGTGGACATTAGGAGTGGGCCGGCACTGGCTGTGGGGTATACAGAGAGTCCATTCTGTCCCGGTGATAGTTCTGCTAACTTGCACCTTGAGGTGACTTGCTGCATTCATCATCATCGCGGTCCAGGGTTGGCACCTTGAGTGGAAGTCAGAGGCCACTAGTCTGAAGTTTCTCTCTACGCCTGTGCCTGGACTGATGACGAGGACATGAGAGCCTGGTTCAGTTCCATGCCTCCTCTGAGGAGGGACTCGAGCTGTGCTTTGGAAGCCCAGGGAGTGGAGTTAGCTGGTTAGGTGGCATATCCGAGTCAGACATCAGTTTCTGCAGGTGTGCGTGTGGCATGATGGCAGGTGTCACCCTGTCCAGCCTGGAGTAGGTCCATTGGCATAGGACCATGTGATGCCTGACAAAATTTCGTGCCCATCCCCTCTGGGAGTTAGGCGGGTGCCTTTGTGTACAGCCCAGCTTTTTGCTTTTGCGGTTCATCTAACTGGTGGGCAGGATTTTTTTTAACCTTTGGAATTGGGAGGTGAGGCTCCACAGAGCTGTTCTTTGGCACCCTGGGACTTTTCCCTCATGGTGCCCCCCCACTTCTTTGAGTTTCCCTGCCTCACATTTGACTCAGCTGCTGTCCGGCTGGTGGAAGACCAGGAGCCTCCCTTCTCTGCATTTCTCATGAACCTGTTCATCCGGCTCAGCTGGGTCTTCACGCCTGCTTTCTTGAGACCTGCCCTCCTCGGGGACGTAGGGCCAGACGTTTGGGCTCTGGGCCCTTGGCCTGGAGGGCAGTGAAGTGGCTGTGTTGCGGGATCAGGAGCCGTCTCTGCCGGATAAAGAGAGACGGCCCCAGTCTGGTGCCAGGTGTGGCCTTGGAGCTGTGGTGTGACTGTGGACGGAGACATGCCAGCCAGGAGGCAGGACCGTGTTACAGTTGGATTTTCATGCTTCAGAGCTTGGGTTTTCCCAGAGGGAGAACAGTCTTAACCCCGAGGCCTGTGGACTTGAGACAATGTGGTGAGTTTGGGAGCTTGCGGAGGTCTCTCCTCCTCTGCCTTCCCCCTTTCTTTTCAGCCGATTTTCTTGAGTAGTTTTCAGTAGGACAAAATAAATGCACTTTTTTTTTTATAATCTGAAATTACTGAATATGACAAGTTCACTTGAGAGGCAAATTTTTTTCTGCTCTGACTGTTGTTTGTCACCTGTCTCTACCTGTAGAATTTGCCTTTTGAAGCAGAGAGTGGTCTGCTGTGGTCAGATGTGTTTATTTATTTATTTGGCTGTTCCCTTTAGTTTACTAAGGTTTGACTGTGGTAGCCTTTTTCTGGTAGATGTGAGTGTCTCATAAGATGTTTGGGGTTCTCTTGCTGCTGTGAAAAGTGGGGCCAGGGGATAAGGTTGTTGGAGGGAGGGGAGATGGGGATGGGTGGGGAGAAAATAGAGTGGAGAGGGGGTGGTGGTAATGGTGGAGGAGACGCCACTGGGCTCTAATTATAGAAGGTTCAGGACTGGTCTAGGTAGTCCTGGCCTGGATCTATGAGCTAGCTGCTCTTTCTTTTTTTAAATTAACTTTTACATTTTTATTTTATGTACTTTGATGTTTTGCCATGGGTGTTGGGTCCCCTGGAACTGGAGTTACAGACAGTTGTGAACTTCCATGTGGGTGCTGGGAATTGAACCCAGTCCTCTGGAAGAGCAGCGAGTGGCTCTTAACCGCTGAGCCATCTCTCCAGCCCTGAGCTGCTCCTTCATCTGTCCTTTGGAACTCTGCAAATATATAGCTTCAGATTTGCCAGCTGCTGGGTCTTGGTTTCTGGATGCTCTGTTTGTGGGGTGAGGTTCCTTGCAGGATAGGGGACCCATGGTCATATGGCCTTGGCGCAGCACTGAGCTCGTGAAGAGCAGGATTACTTGAGATGGAAACAGGAGCCGAAAGTCAAGGCCACAGCTGTGTGGACTCAGGAGATCTTGAAGCACCAGCCCTTGCCAGCTTTCAGACTGAATTCAGGCTGGGCCTGAGAGGAGTGAATGAGCCAGGGGAGGTGTGCGTAGAAAATGCTGCGGACAGGAAATGGGGAAGGTCAGGCTGTGGACTTGGCGTTCACTGAGGTGGTGTGAGGTCAGGTCAGTGTGGCCAAAACCTTAGGAGAATCCAGAGCCTAAAAGCAATAGACCCTTGGAGATCCGTGCCCGTAGGAGTACAGGGCAGGTCTTTCTCCTGTTGAGCTGTGTTGAGTCGCACGGGAGTGGGCCTCAGCACACTGGGAGCTGCGCACTGTGGGATACTGATGCAGAGCTGGCTCTTGACTTTTCCATCTAGATATTCACATTGTTAAAGAATTAATATCGCTTAGCGCAGGATTGCCTGACAACCCAAATTTAACCAGTGAACTTTGTTCTTTGACATAAGACTGTGCTCTGGGGAAGGTGGGAGCATTTCACCTATCAGTCCCTTGCAGTGAGGTAGCCCAACCTATCTCTGGTTGCTTCATCCTGGCTTTGGCTGGACAGAGGTGTGGATGGATGTCTGATAGGCCTTGTTGGGAAGGGATTTCCCATGCAGGGGGGCGGGGCGGGGTTTCTCCTTGCCTCCCAACTGTGTCTGGCCACCTTTCTCTCCATAGCCTGGACTGTGCTTGGAAACCTTGCTGCTTATGACATGAATGTCACTGAAGCCCTGACAGAAGAGGAGATTGTTTAAAGAGAGACTGTCTCCTCTGGCTGTCCCTCACCTTTGTTCATGTTTAGAATCCACATGTGATAGGAATGGGAGCTAAACCTGACCTCCATACAAGACGCCAAAGACTTTCACTCCACGCTCACTAAAGGAAAGGCCAAGGGCCAAAGAACTGCCAGGCAGGCTCAGGACAGTTGGGGACCTTACATCCCATAAAGCCCATGAAGAGTTTATCTAAATTTTTTTTTGTTATTATAAAAACTCAGGAGTCAGGAGTAAAAATTCATCAGAGAAGCATCCAGTGACCTCCTTCCCCTGATTCAAAAGGGCCTGCGAATCTTTCTAAGCTCCTCCTTCCTACTTTCTGTGTCTCTCTATGTGTATCCTGGGTCTTCCAAAACCTCTGTGGTTAATTCTGGTCAGCTAGTTGCTAAACCTGCTCCCTGATTCAAGGTTAAACTTTATTAACAGTCAGAGTGTCACTGTGCAATCAAATACCCTGCAACATTCCCCCATTTTTATCTAAATAAAAAGGAAAGGTTTTTAACTATATACAATAAGAACAATTATCAGATAAAAATTATATTTATAATGTCCAGTCTATTTGTATTTAGCAAATTTGGGAAAAGTTCTCTATTATCTATCTTATCTTGGTGAGTTTAGAATTTTATACCTAAGCCACATTCTATCATAACTTGTATTAATAATCTAAAAAAATATTTTAGACTTAAAGCATATTCTTAGATAAACAACTTAAACTTTTATATTTCTCAAACTTGTATGCTTGGGCTGGAGAGATGGCTCAGTGGTTAAGAGCACTGACTGCTCTTCCAGAGGTCCTGAGTTCAATTCCCAGCAACCACATGGTGGCTCACAACCACCTATAATGAGATCTGGTACCCCCTTCTGGCCTACAGGCAGGATACTGTATAAATAAACAAATAAAAAAAAACTTGTATGCTTTACATCTCTTTTGTGAGTTTCTTTTCTAAATTAGTAACAAGGAAAACCATAGCTATAACTATCTCATCTTTAAGCCCTTTAGAGACCCGAGAAGGATATAATGTCACCTGAGTAAATAGGAAGTGCAGCTCAAGCAACTTCCAAAACTCTAGAAACAACAGAGACATCTGACTGCTTGGATAGTCAACCGAGTTTCCTCTGCAAAGTTGGGGAATCCATCTTTGGCCTATAGGCCTAGAATATCTGACAGTCTTTTCTGTGAAGCGGGAATTTTGAGGACTGTCATAGCTTGTCTTGGCAAAGTTCAACAGTCGCCTTCTTTTATGTCCTGCTTGTTCAATTTGGACAGCATACT
The DNA here is from genome assembly GCF_037038515.1 of Microtus pennsylvanicus. Classification (NCBI taxonomy): domain Eukaryota; kingdom Metazoa; phylum Chordata; class Mammalia; order Rodentia; family Cricetidae; genus Microtus; species Microtus pennsylvanicus. The sequence continues at coordinate 14,690,083 of NC_134580.1, forward strand.
GTCAGCATTCAAGATAAGAGCAGTTTCTTGTCCAGTAGATAACTTTACCACAATGAAAACAAACCATATGGAGGTTCTTTGATGCCCATCATCCTTTTTTTAAAAAGTAAATTGGTTCTTCCAGGAGCAGACGTGTCTCATTGTCATGAAAAGCCTTATTTTATTAAAATATCTTAAGTGCTATATTCTGTAGGTCTCCAAAGTGTTTGAAGACCATCTATCTATCTAAAATACATCTCTCTTTGACCTTGAAAACATACCTAACATGGCCACAAATTTGATTTTTATAGATGACTAACTACTAACCTGCATTTCTTAATTATCCCAAAATAATTTGTCACAATAATTTTCAAGAAAATAGAACTTTATATTACATTGTTTGATGTGATGTAGAGGTGCAATGCCTGAAACAAGAGTAGAAACATATACAGTACAACAAAACTAACCTTAAATTTGTATCAATATACAAAAATACTTTAAACAAGAGTAGAAACATATATACAATATAGCAAAAATAACCTTAAATTTGTATCAATATACAAAAATACCTTAAACAAGAGTGGAAACATATATACAGAATAGCAAAAGTAACCTTAAATTTGTATCAATATACAAAAATTCATACCAATGTAAAATATTTGAAACTAGAAGTTGCTTTTTTTTTTTAGTTTAAAAGTAGACTCAGCAATTCACCTTTCTTCCCCTATTATTCCTATGCCCCCCCTTTTTCTTTCAGAAGATCTCTGAATCTAATCTTTGCTAGTTTCCTCCCTAAGCATGACCAATGACAATTTGCAACCAACTTCCCTAAATGATGATAAACATCTATAACCCAGCAAATGGCGAAAAGCACCCTCCCTACCTTTTAGGAATGTGGGCATCATGTTCTTAAAATTACTTCCTGTTGTCTGGGGGACGATGGCATCTTTGGGGAACTCTGAGAAAATTGAGATCATGGTCAAGTTCTGGGAGAGCGAGCTGTTGTCTGGTCTTGGTGTGATGGGAAAATGTAGGGCTTATCTGAAGTCCGGGCTGGTGTAGTCTGTTAGACTGGATGGCCGTATGAAGAATTTATCTAAGTTTTTTATTATTAATAAAATGTGGGAGTCAAATATCAGGATAAAAACCTGAATGAAGATGAAGTTGGGTTACTGAAGCCCTGGAGGTATCCCAGCTATGTCTTCTTTCCTTTCCAGCAGCCCTTATGCACAGTGACCACAGGCCAGGACAGGGAGGAGCCCTAGCCCTGACGCTTTCTCCACCCCCTTAGTTTCCATCCTGGCACCATCTGTTTTTGTCCAAGCCACCTGCTTGCCTCCAGGCTAACACCCACCTTTCCTTGGCCTTGCCCCTCGGTGCCAACTTCTCCCAAGCTCTGCCTATCGGTGTGTGCTCTGGACAGTGATCACACTGTGAAGTTTATACAAGGAGCCAACCGCCAGCCTTTACTCTGACTCTTGGGTCCTCTACGAGGTACACGAGGCAGACGAGAGGTCCTGATATCTTAGTAACTTAGAGATGGATCAGGGCTGTTTCTGGCTGTGACTGGAAAGGAGATGGCTGCCCTAGGTGGCCCTGTGTTGGTTCCTGAATGGTGTTCTTGGTCTCCTCTGCCTTCCTACTCTAAAGTGAGACCCTCCTGACACTGGCTCCTCTCCCAGATTATCCTTGTGGGACCCACTTCAGCCTTCCAAAACCTAGGTGGTGGGTCGGAGGCCATTGCTGGGCTGTCCAGTGGTTGCCTAGTATCTATCTGGGAGGCCTCTGAGGCTGCTTTCCACCCCTCCTGCCTCCCACTCCTTCCTGCTTGGGCTCCACCTTGGCCTTGGTTCCTTTACAGCCTTCAGGGGCTGAGGATATTCCAGGGCTGTGTTTATGTGGGTTGTGTTTGTGGCTACCTCTTGTACCAGAAATTGCTTCAAAATATTTATTAACTTATTGAAGAATGTCCACCACAGCTCCATTACATGTCAGCATACATAACACATGTTCACTTTCAAAAATGATGAGGAAAACAGTGAAGAGGGGCACCAGCATCCCTGTAGCTCTCCACAGGGTCCCCTGTGATGGGCAGGGGGAATATGGCCATGTTCACCTCTGGGGGTGTTCTGCCATGGACAGAGGTATACGGGCACCTCAGCCCCTGTTGTCGTTCTCTTGCACCTGAACTCAGAAATTAGCTTGCTAATTTAGGGTCACTGGGGCTTTCAGTCTTACAGGGACCTCCTTCCTGATGCTTTCCATGGTCTCCTGTGGTTGTGACTGTGTGTGTGCGTACACACACACACACACACACCACTTACCGTGCCTCACACCTGGGCTCACACCTTGGCTTGGCCCCAGAGGAGTCCTAGAGCAGCAAGGCCAGATTCCATCTTCTGCCTTGTGATAACTGTGGCTTACTTCCCCTAGCCCTCTTTCTTCATTTTCTTTAAAATAGTGCATGTCATGTCTAAAGACAGAGAAGAGGAGCCAGGAACACTGCTGCTGTGGGCTTCACTGAGGCACGGCCTGAGAAGTACCAAGCAGGTACTTGTCTCCGGCAGGGTGTAGTTGGCGTTGGATTGTTGGTGGCTGGATGGAGTGATTACCTATGGCTAATTCCTGCCACCTCTACTGCCCCATGGAATCTGGTTGAGCCTCCCAGATGTACCCTGAGCTGCCTGCTGGGTTCTGTGTCCACCACCTATGTTCCGTTTTGTTTCTTGAATCTTTTTTTCCCCCCACTTTGGTGCCTGTGCTGGAACTAGCTCTTGTAGACCAGGCTGGCCTCAAACTCAGAGTGATCTGCTTGCCTCTGTCCCCTGAGTGCTGAGATTAAAGGCGTGCACCATCACTGCCCAACCCTGTTTCCTGAATCTTGACCATTGCCTTCTCTCCTCTATGGGACACAGGTCACTTGGGGGAACCATTGCCTTCTTTCTTCTGTGAGTCACAGGTCAGCTGGGGGAACCACTGCCATTTCTCCTCTGTGGGTCACAGGTCACTTGGGGCCCCATGCTGTGCTCGGAATGAGATGATCCTTGACATAAGTTACCTCTGCCATTTCTCTCTGGTTTGTTTTGGTAAGAGGACCCTGGCCATTCCTTTCGCTGCACATCCACCAGCTGGCTCTTTCCTTCAGTGGTGTGGCCTTCTGTAGGGTGGCCCTCCTTGGCTGTCACTGGCTAACCCTCAGGCCAGGACCACTCTTCTCCTCACTGAGACCTCTCACCTTGTGCTCACCCCAGCACCAGAACTCAAGTGTGCCTAAAGCTCATGCCTATACTCCTGGCATTCTGGAAGCTACGGCAGAAGGATTGCTGCTAGTTTGAAGCTAACATGGGTACAGAGTGAATTACAGGTCAGCCTGGACTCCAGCAGGAGATCTTGACTTAAACAAGGGCAATTTAAAACAGCCAACAGCACGCCTGGCCTAGCAGGCGCCCAGAAGCCCTACTAGGAGCTTGTCTGCAGTGCTCCTGAGCGGTGGCCCTGACGCACTTCATTCGTCTTTTTCTGGCTGGCCGGGAGCCGCCCCTGCAGTCTAGCTCTCCCTGGAACAGAGTCTTCCTGCCACCTTGCCCTCAGGCCACCAGAAGACTCTGCCTTAAAGCCAGCACCGATTGCATCATGCAGGCTTTAGCTGTGCGGGCTGTAGGTGTCAGGCATACCTGCAGGGCTTTGTAGTTGCTTTTCAATTTTTCTCCTATTTGTGGGACTTGAGTTTTAAAGCAGAGACCACAAGTGAAGGGTGCTGAGGGGTCCCCGGCTGCCAGGCAGGTGGGAACTGTCTCCTTGCCACGTGTTGTTTTAGACATACAATGTTTGGTAGCAGTTACACTGATAGTGCTGGGTCTGTACTTATTCAGGGCTCGGTCTGCGTGGGGGTCTAAGCCCCACTGTGTCTCAGGCTGCCATGACCTCTGGCTACAGCTGAGCCAAGCTGAGAAAAGCAGGAGGAGCTGGAGGGGAAGCTCATTTGGTGCTCACAGGTTGTTTACCTGGGAAGCTGTTTAAGGCTGGAGTTGGGCTAGCTCTCAACTCTACCTGGCTCCCACCCACCTGATGCTAGCTAGCCCTTATTGATAAGTATTTTGAAAATTCCCGGTTGTGGGTTTCTCCACCAATGTAATACGTTGAGTCCAGCTGAATTAATGAACAGAGCAAAGCAACTCCCAGGTTATCTCAGAAAAGATAGGAGAGAAATCACATGACAGGTCTAGAGGCTGGGTCTTTTTTTTTTAAGCTTATTTATTTATTATATATGCACATGTCATAAGAAGGCTCCAGATCTTATTATAGATGGCTGAGGGCCATCATATAGTTGCTGGGAATTGAACTCAGGACCTCTAGAAGAGCCAGTGCTCTTAACGTCTGAGCCATCTCTCCAGCCCTAGAGTCTGGGTCTTTAATAGCCTGTAGGCATGATCTTGAGCATCTGTGGGGGAGGAGTCACCGCTTGGTGGGCTTTCTCAAAGGGGGCAGAGTTTGAGTCCGACTGGGGTGGAGCTTCCAGCTCAACACTTGTGTCTGGTTGTGTATGGGGAGACATGAGCAAACTTCTGTTCACCTCAGATACAGGCATGGGCGGTAGACCAAAGACATGAACTAGCGTAGTGAGCCAGTGCGTTTATTGGGGTTACTTACAGGAGCAGGGGAGACTCAAAGGCATTTGCACCATCAAAAAGCCCACCCTAGCATGGTGATGACTCAGAAAAGCTACCATGCTGGGAGTTTCCTGCACTGCGCAGACAGCTTGGCCAGTTGGAAAGTCTCCACTGCCCAGAAATGCCGCTTCTATCACCTCCAGGAGGGGCCTTGCGAGTCTTTTAACTTTTTGAACTGTGTAAGTTTCATTGGCTTTTGTCTCGCCAACCTTCCTCCACCCTGCAGAAGGGAGTGTTTTCAAATCCTCTAGGTAACTCCTGCAGAGATGCACACTGGGAGACTGGCTAGGTCAACAAACCATTGGATCCAGTTGACCAGTCAGTGTGCCCTGGGGACATGGAAGTTGTGCAGGGGTCTGGGAACAAGGCCCGGAGTCTCTTGGTGGTGATACTTGGTCCAATGCCCTGATGGGCCTTGCTGACTATCGGGTGTCCTACATATGCCTGCCACCATGAATAGAGGAGCCAGCTGGATCTCTGAGAAGGTGCTGGTCAATCCTGGGTAGACCGGCCTCTGACTGAACCCTCAAGCAGCTATCCATCCGGTCCTAGTCCGGTCCGGATCTCATGCTGCCTTCTTAACTGTGGGCCTGACTGGGAGAGTAAGACAGCCCCTGTCACCCCAGGCACTGTGACTCTTCACTGTGGCTTTCCCCCTGGTACCCATGGCTGATGCTGTTCTTGTAGGCTCTCTGGCCTCAGGTCCAGCACACAGCTCAGGTGGGATGAGAGGGTGAGTGGCAGGTAGCATGTGAGTTCGTTCTGACTTCTCATGTCTCTGTAGCCTGGGTTTTTGTAAAGCACTCCTGGGCTTTGCTCCCTTCCTTCAGGACGTGTGTTCCTCAGGCCTTCGACACTGGAACCCTAGTGCCGGTTGCAGGGCTGAGGTTCTTGCTGGTCTGCCCAAACATTTAGTGGCTCAGTAACTCCTAGGACCATTGTGGGAGGTCTTACTCTTCATAGATATGTTGGTCTGGGACAGAAGGTGTATATAGCTACCTGCACCCTCCCTGGTATTGTATGTTTGTCGACACACATGCAGCCATGCCTCTTGGCACTGTGACAGGTAATTGGGCAGGGGCTAGATGGCCCCCATCCCACCTGGCACTGGGCTTTGCACAGCACCATCTGTGGAGCCCTGTGAGTGCAGAGAGCTGCATGCTCTCACATCAAGGGTGCCGCTAGAGTCTGCTTTCTGGAATGTGGGCCGGGGAAGGGAGGCAGGCTGTATCTAGGAACTGTAGAAGGTGTCTCCTCCAGATGTCTCCTTGGTTCCATCCTCCCTGTTCCTGGTTGCTTGGAGGATGACTGGAATCGGTAAAAGAATGCTTCGCTAGTGAGGAATTCTTGCATAGGTTTCCTGTCACCGAGTGTTGTCACTTATGTAATAGGGGTTTTTGCTTAATTACCTGCTGAAATGCAGGTTTTCCTGTGAGCTGTGTTTTCTTAAATGAGCCCATGTGTGGCTGCTCTGTTAGGTTCCCACTGAGTTGTCTCAAAGGCCCAGGGACCTGTGGTGGATGTGTCAGTGGAGGGCTATACTGGGAAGAATGTCTGGGCTTGGAGCTCTGGAGTGTGTTGGGATCAACTTATATTGCTGCTGAAGGACCTCTTACCCTGCCTGCCTTCTCAAGCCTCAGTTTCCCCATCTGTCAGTTGGATTAGCAGTAGCAACCTTTAATGTGGCGACCAGGAGACTAAAGGAGATCCAATGTATGTGGGGGGAGATGGATGGTTGGGGAGCTTGTTCTTGTCAACTGAGAATGGGGCCACCAGGTGAGATGCTGGCCCTCAGGCAAGGGGGCAGACGTTCTGAAGTGACTGTACTTGTCAGCGACATTCCGACTGTAGCTGCCTTGCTGAAGTTGCAAAGAGGGTTGTGTTCTCTGAAAACTGGAGGAAAGCTCCCTGCTTGGAGTCAGACCCCTTGGTTTTGGGGACTGTGAAGGCCTGGGGGAGGTGAGAACAGTGCTGGGATTTCTAAACATGCCATCGTCCCCACCGCCTGGCTCAGCCACAGGACTTCTGTCTGGGCTCTGTGCAGTGAGTGTGGAGTGTTTAATTTGGGGCTCACAGTTTTCAGATGGTTAGCCATGACCATCATGGCTGGGACCACGGCAGCAAGCAGGCAGGATGGCATTGAAGCAGTAGCTGAGGGCTTACACCTTGATCCACAGGCAGAGAGCACTAACTGGGAATGGTGTACGGTTTGATTTTTTTGTTATTATTTAATTTTTATTTTTTTAAGACAGGGTCTCACTATGTAACTCTCTCTGGCTGTCCTAGAATTCACTGTGTAAATGAAACTGGCCTTGAATTAACAGAGATCCCAAGTGCTGGGGTAAAAGGCACGCACACTACGCCCATATGGTTTGGGCATTTGAAAAGCCTGCCCGTGTTACACCTTCTCCAACAAGGCCAGCTTAACGTTCAGGTCCCCAAGTCAGGTGCATTTGGGCTCCCCTCAGTTGCACAGCTTACCGGACCATGGGATGAATCTAGAGTGCAGGAGGTGGCTCCCAGATGCACCTTGAGCCTGGGCAGACCTGAAGGCCATTAGGTATGAGGCAACATCCCAAACGTGGTGCTGGAATGACAGTGGCCAGGAGCAGATGGCGGTGTATGGACAGAATCTTAGGTAATACCCTAGAGGGGCCCTGGCTTCAGGGATGCACAATGGTTTAGGGAAATGTGCTGGTTGGTAGCTTTGTGTGCATGTTGGGGTTCTTGTGTCTGTCGTTGTCAGGGCAGCCAGCAAGCCATAGGTAGGGTTGGGATGTGGATTAGAACCGGTCTTGCCTATTGATCCTTGACCCCATTTACCATACAAAGTCTCAGAACCCTCTGTTGCTCCACCCTCTCCCTTCCAGTTACTTCATGACATTTTCTTGGAGAGAAATATTACTTGCCTCATATAGGCCATCAGTGACAAAACAGAACAGTTCTGCCAAAGTCCAACCTGGTGAGCCAATGAGTTTATTGGGCTTACTTAAGCATATGGGAGAAGGGTTACTGCCTACAAGAGTGTGGGTGACCTCGAAACAGCTACGCCACCCAAAAGTCCCTGTGAGCATGAAGCTTGAACACAAGCAGAATCATTATATACTTGGCCTTGTTTGCTTTATGTGCATGAGTGTTTGCCTGCATGTATGTCGGTCTGTGTACTGTGTTCATGCCATGCCTCTAGAAACCAGAAGAGGGCACTGGATCCTCTAGGGGCTGGAGTTTACAGATGGTTGTGAGCTGCCACGTGGGTGCTGGGAATTGAGTCCAGAATAGATGAGTTTCTCCATAAAAGGAGTCTCCCTTTCAATTAGGCTTTGTTACTGTATAGCTTACTCTCACCTCCCAAGACCGAAGGACCACCGGCAGCTTGGACTGAATTACTTGTAGCTAGGGGAGGAGGGAGTTGCTGGAATCTGAGGTGAGGCTCTAGGGACCCTCTCCACCCTCTTCTGTGAAGGAAGATTGTAGTGATGAGGCAAGCAGGTCTGCTTTTTGTCCTGCCTGGCTCCCACATGGTTAGCTTTACACCCAAAATAACAACACACAAATTGTATTCATTTAAACACTGCCTGGCCTATTAGTTCTAGCCTCTTCTTGGCTAACTCTCATATCTTGCTTTAACCCATATCTAGTAATCTGTGTATCACCATGGGGTTGTGGCTTACCGGGAAGATTCTAACCCACGTCCATCTCGGGCTGGAGCTTCATGGTGGTTGCCTCACTGCCTTCTACCCAGCATCCTGTTCTGTTTACTCCGCCTACCTAATTTTCTGTCCTACCAAAGAGCCAAGGCAGTTTCTTTATTTAACCAATGAAATCAACACAAAACAGAAGACCCACCTACATCAGAAGATCTTTGCAAGTCATCTCAGATACTCTGCTGATGACGGTAATGGTATGCTGATGGGCCAGTGTTTTACACGGCTGACTGATGTGATTGCCTGACCATGGGAAGTCTAACCCCCTTCATGTTCTTGAGGCTTAGGGGCCACCTTCCCAAGAAGACAGAGCTTTGGCTGAGGGCCAGGTGGCTCAGTCTTGCTCTGCAGCTGGCGGCCCCTGGGATTGTTACGCAGGAGCAAGGGTTGGCGTCCAATGGGAAAGAGGATGTGGTTTATCCCAGGATCTGTGGGAGAGCTACCAGATAAGGAGGGCTGAAGAGTGTGGCAGGGCCTCAGCTTGTGGGCCGTGGGTTATAGATCTGTGTATCCAAACTCAGACTCTGAATTCAGAGCGGAGCTTCGGCTGGAGGAAGGTGAGCCAGAGCTGCTCTCAGGCCAAGTGCTGAGACTGGCAGCTGCTTTTATTTTCTTAGTCCTGGGCTTGGAAAGGGAAATAAAGACCTTTGTGGTTCCCAAGTCCGGGGTTCTCAGACACTGCCTCCTTTGTGCGTCTGGAAGCCATTCAGGGCTTGCCAGTGCAGTGTGTGGTAACACTCCAGGGCTCACTTGCGGGTCTGGGCAGCTGGCAGCGTGCCACCCGAGCTGGAGGAGCCTAGAGAGCACCCACTGTCCTTCCCTGCTAGGGCCTGCAGATCCTAGACCAGCCAAACCTTTGGTGCCAAGCCTAGCTCTCAGGCTGGCAACTACATGCGTCCTTGAAACATGCCCCCGAATAGTTGTAGCTGGGGGTGTGTTTAAACACGCCTCCTTCCAGATATAATACAGGAATGGCCCAGCTGATGGCGTGGCAGAGTGCACTCTGAGTGTGTGTCACTTCCTTGAGGGAGTCTGTGACTTACGGGAGGGCATTGAGCTCCTGGTGGCATCTGCTCATTTGAGGCTGCCTTGATCCTGACAGAAAGGCACACGCCCCTCCAGGTCAGTCAGTCAAGGCAGAGTCTGGTGCAGCCTTGGGAGGAGTCCGAGGAGGGATGGAGAGGCCACCTGAAAACCTAATGACACCAAAGGAGCCAACAAACGAAGTGTCCCATCTCAGAAAGTGCCACTGCACTACACAGAATTTGACAGGATGAAGGGAACAGGTGTGAGGGAGCTAGCTGCAAGGAAGGCTGGGGTGCACGTGGGGGATGTGGGGTATGCGTGGGGGATGTGGATTCATGAGAGGATCCCGCTGTAGGGAGAATAACTAGGCTATAGGCCAAAGAGTCACCTCCTTCCATGACCTAGGGGTGGTGGTCAGTTGAACACAGTGAGGTTCGGAGGGGCCTGTGGAGGATACATGGCAGCTGGAATCAGGGTAGCAGGGGAGACTTGAGCACAATGTTGGCTTGGTGGGCAATGCTTCTGCCCATTACATCAACACCCAGCCTTGGAGGATGGGCAGCCCCAGGCAGCCTTGGTCCAGGCTTCCTCCTTTGTAATCCAGGTGATGTGTGTAGTTGAACAGTGGCCTGCAAATTCATGTCATCTGGAAACAGGGTCTTTGCAGCTGGCGTTGAGGTGAGGTCACCCTGGGGCGGTATTCCAGCTAGCAGGGGATGCCAGTGTGGGGGTGGCAGATGTCCCTGGGAAGGTCAGAAGGGACCTGTCTCTGGTGACTTGAGTTTTGGTCCTTTGCCGTTGAAGCCTGAAGAGTTCATCTTTTTGAAGGAACTAAGGGGTATCAAAAGGGGAGCGGAGGGGCTGGGAAGAGACCCTCCGATTCTCCTTACTTGGGGAGAGTCTACACATCCTGGTTCTCCCTTCAGTACCTGTGTGAACAGCTCAGCAGGACCCCAGGTGTGGAGCTGAGCAGGTGGCTGGGAGCCTGAGCTCCCATGGGTAGCCAGCCTGCCGTGCCTTCTTTTGGGTGGTGGCAGGCTGGATGGGCACCTTTGTCGCCTTTCCTCATTTGCTTGCTGCAGCTTAGTAGAGAAGTTGACCCTAGTTCCAAGGAACTCCGGAGTCTCAGTCCGGGGACCCTCTTGAGGGAGCCCTCATGGAGCCAAGAACTCCATGTAAAAGCATGCTTCCTGCCTTCTTCAGCCTCTAGGTAGCCTGTGTCCACTCAGGTGCGTACCCTCCTGCATCCATGGGAGTCTCTCCCCCTACCTCCCTTCTCTGCAGCCTCTAGCAGCAGAAACAGGGCTGGGCGTTCCCAGAGCAAAAGGAGGTCAGTGCCAGGTTGCTGACCCTCTACCTTGCTTTGCTCTCTATCTTCCTTTCTTCTTTTTCACTTTCTTTTTATTTGTGTGTGCACCCATATGCTTGTTGTGTACCCATGCATGTGCAGAAGCCAGGGGAGGACATCAGATGTCCTCTGTCACACTCTACCTTAGTTCCTTGAGACAAGGTCTGTCATTAATACTAGAGTTAGGCTGGCAACCAGCAAGCCCCAATGTGCCTCCTGCCACCAGTCCCTGCAGCACCAGGGTTATAGGTGTGCACGTGGCTGGGCTTGTCTTTTTACACGGGTGCTGGGAATTAGAACTCGGGTCCTCATGCTTGTTAGCAAGCCCACCACTGGGATTCTCTCCCCAGCCCCTGATCTTAGTTTTCTCAATTAAAGCCATAGGCACCAAAATTCCTGGAAGTGGGCCGGGGTGCTGGTGTTCATTGAGGAAAGGTGGTTGGAGTTTTACAAGGCAAAGCCTTCTAGGATGGATGGATATAGTTCATGTCCCCGAATGCACCCTTAAAAGTACTTAGTGTGGTGTGTGCATCTTACCATAGTAAATAAACCGCTGGAGCAAAGACATTGGAAGGCACCGTGGGGCATTGGAGAGAGACTCGCTGAAGTCACTCAGAGCCAGCACCCTGGTGAAGTGTGTGTCTTCCCATACCTGTTTGCACAGTGTGACCGCAGGGCTGTGGCTCTTTGGAACTGGTGTCCTGTATGAGGCCACAGTAGATGCCATCTGCTCGGAGCACAGCTGGTAGTGAGCTAGGGTGATACACAGCGAGGCTTTCCACATGCAAGGTGTGCTTGCTCCATTGTATTTGTGGCGGGATCAGATCCCACAGGGAGAACCACTGACTTTGCGGACTTCTGTGTCCTAAGATCCTGAATCACCTGCAGTATTAGTGTGTGTTGGTTTTCTGTTCGGTAACTCAGCCAGTTTCTGTGTGAGCTAGGAAGTGGTCCCCCACTCCACCCCAGTTTAGTCACGCAGCTCTGGAAAATGTGAATCTCTCACTCAGGTCGGCTTTCTGCGATCCCTATTGCAGTGTGGATGCTTTTACTTTTAAATGTTTGAGCTTTTTAGGGGTTTGTTTTTTATAGTTGTCTAGCAGCAGTCTATGCTTTCTTACTTTGTAAATTTATTTTACAGTCCCTTTAAAAACATTTTTTAGACTTATTTATTTTATATTTTGTATCAGAGTGTTTTGTCCGCATGCATGCGTGTGCTCCATGTGCATGCCTGGTGTCTGCACAGGTCAGAAGAGAGTACCTGATCCCTTGAAATGAGTTCCAAATGGTTGTGAGCCACCATGTGTGTGCTGGAAACTGGTCCCCTAGAAGAGCCGCCGGTGCTCTCAACTCTGCTGAGCCATCTGTCCAGCCCCTCCTCTCCATCCCTCAGTGTAGACCATTATCTCCTCTCTGGTAGCTTGAGTTTAATGTCCCTTTGGTCCCCCCTGAAATTCATAGTTCCGGTATATGATATGTTTCCATGTGGCTGGCGTGTGCTCCCATCCTGAGTGACTGCTTGTCCCACCCACCACACTGTGTACAGCTGGGTGTAGGTTAGATTCCATTCCCCTGGGGGTCTGCTCGCACTCAGAGGCCCTCAGGCCCTCTGGCGTTCTGCAGTTCAGAGCAGAGCAAAGTCTTTTTCTTTCCTTCTCCTCCCACCCCAGGATCTCATGTAGTCCAGATTGGCCTCGAACTTGCTGTGTGGCAGAGGATGACTTTGAGTTCCTGATCCTCCTGCCTCCGTCTCCCAAATGCCAGGATGACAGGCAGGTATCGCCACAGTGCTGGGGATTGAACCCACGGTTCCATCCATGCTAGGCAAGCGTTCTGACAACTGAGCTATTTCTCCCTGACCTCTGGGGCAATGTCTGATCCATTCTGACGGAGGTCTCACAGGTTCCTCCATTAGTGAGTCTAGCTGTAGGCTAAGGAGAGCAGGAGCCTTGGAGGCAGGCAGGCTTGTCTGTTGCAAGTCTGTGTCCACCGAGGGCTTCCGTGCTGCTGCCCCAAACAGGAAGCTCTTCCCGCCTTGCTGCACTGAGTCCACCCAGTTCACTCCCCCGGTTTTCCTTGCATGAAAACAATCCTGTGGTTGACTGGGCCTAGGCCCAGGCCTGGGGTCAGGCCCTCAGCATGTGTCATCTTGAATTCCCAGAATACTTTGGCCTGGTCAGGATTATTTCTGTTTCAGAGACAAACGTCTCTGCTTGGAAAGGAGGTGAGGGTGGAGCAGGTTGGAGCCCAGGCATTTCACTGTGCTGCACCCTGGGGCCCCAGGGCTCTTGAAGATGCCAGGGTGGGGTCTGTGGATCCTGACCAGGAGCCCTAGACCTGGAGCTGTGTGACTGGAACTGGGCCTTCCCCTGCCTGTCAGCCCAGCTATCCGTGCTATCTGGGAATGAAGCCAGCCGGACACTGGGGAAAAACAGCCCTTCCCCCTACCTCCTGGGGATTTTGAGGGTTGCTATGGCTCTCCTGGTCCAGTTAGGATAGAGGGGCGGAGAGCAGGCCTCTGGGGGTGTCCATCATTTGGTACACATTGTCTGTTTTGTATGCGGCACACAGCGTGTAACGTGACATGGTACCAGGCCTTTGCATAACTTCTAAGTCCATTTCTAGGAGGGGCTTTGTTGTGGGAGCTGAGTCTCCAAGACCAAGCCAGTATTTGATGGCGAGGGGGGAAAGTTGAAAAGACAAAAGAATGGATGGATTCCGTCCCTGCCCATTTTTCTGCAGGGTGTCTTCAGAGGCAGAGGTGATGCTCCAGCCCATCCTTGGTGCTGTCCCAGGCAGTAGTATGTAACCAGTTTCCAATCTTAACTCTTAGCATTTTGGAGAGTGGTCAACCTTTTCATTCCCAGCTCTATTTGTCCCTATACCCTTAAGCCTGTCACTCTGTGGTGACCCAGACTAGACCCTCCCTGTGGCCAGGAGGGCTCCCCCTGACAGCCTGGGCTTTCTTCTGCTCTGTTAGGACTTTGCACAGGAAGAACCTCAGCAGCTGGCCATGTCGTCTGTGATTGGGTAGTGACTGGTCTGGTGATATGTGCCCATTCATTGTAGAGCTGGGTGCTTACTGTCAGCCTCAATATAGAGCTGGAACCAAACATGGCAGGGACAACAGGCAGCCACTGACGTGCTCCATTCTCTTGCAGGGAACCCTCCCGTCATGTCCAGGTGAGGCCGAGGAGTGCTGTGCTGAACATGCTCAGGAGGCTGGATAGGATCAGGTTCAGAGGCCACAAGAGAGAGGACTTCCTTGACCTAGCCGAGTCCCCAAATGCCTCGGACACCGAGTGTGGAGACGAGATCCCTCTGAAGACACCACGGCCCTCACCCCGGGACAGTGAGGAGCTCAGGGACCCTGTGAGTATGTGCAAGTCCCCGAGTCTTGCATCCCTTGATATGGACAGCAAGGACAGCATGCCCAGTTCATAGGTGGCCAAGTGAAGATTCATGCCTGACCAGGCAGTTTAGACATACACAGAGGCCCAATCCTCTGTCCCCTGTTGCCTGTTTCCTTCGACATGCAGCGTCAGCTGGGACAGGTCCTTATCTTGGTGGGACTTCTGTATCAAGTTTTGTCTAGACACTGCATTGCTTTGTCTTTTTGTTGGTTTTTCTGGGTGTTGGGGAAGCTTCTCACTTAAACACAATGTTGTAGCCTGGCTTGACCCCTTCAGGAACATTGGTGTGGGGATGGAGCAGGGTGAGGCTGGTCTAGAAGCTGCTGGCACCCTGCTTGTCTGTCCATGCCAAGATGTGTGTCACTGACCCAGCCACTGGCTGAGCCCTCATTAGCCCACACAGTGGCCAGTGGCAAGGAGCCTTTTGTCCAGGCATCAGGTATCACTGAAGAGCCTTAGCCAGGGCGAAGCTTTGGTGTGAACAAACCAAGGGCCTCTGCCTTCCTGAGCTTGTATTTCATGGGTGTCGGGCGGGGGAGTGAGAGTCTAGCTGGGCCAGTGAGTACCTTGCAGCCTCTCTTCTGGACAGGTCTCTTCAGTCTCAGATTGGCTGTGGTGTGCACATTGACTCAGCCCCCTCCCTGCTACCCCAGAATCCTTATATGTACTTAATGACCATTGGTTTTCCCTCTCAGCCCTGAGCCTGGTACTCTTTCCAGATGTGGCTGCGATCAGCGGCCTTCCCCTAGCTCCTATATTATTAATGCTTCATAATAGGATGGTGACTGTGTACTGCTCCTGGCAAGATTAATAATTTACTAGTGCTGCCTCCTAAGAGCCTGGCTGTGTGCCCTATGCTGCCTGGCCAGGTGGGTGGGGTCATTCGCCTTCCTATTTAACCTCCTGGTGTATTAGACGGGTGCCGTTCCCAGAGTTCAAGCATCTAGCTTGCAAAAAGCCATGCGCCTTTTGCAGGTGCAATACAGAGCAATAGAGGACAGAAATGTATATCTTGTCCAGTGCTGGTATGCAGTGTACAAGTTACAAGTCTGGGTGAGATGAAAGTCTTTGGGCTGAGCATCTCAGGGATGCTCAAGAATTGCCCTGCACCTACACATGTGTGCACACAAATTCACAAGCATGCATACACATGTACACACACATACATACACAGAAATATACACACGCACACATATGCACATGTACATACATATACACACTCACATGTACACACATGCTTGCATACATGAGTGCCTACACACACACACACACACACACACACACACTACAAGATTCATGGTTCAGCGGCCAAAGGAACCCATTCAGAGGCTGTTCTGGCTGTCACTCTGTGTGTCTAACCAGGATTGTGTAGTAGACTGAAGTAGTAGGACTGGACCTGGGTCCACCTACTGAGTGTGTGCATGAGGTGTTGTGGAGAGAAGAGGGTAGTATGTGGAGAGCCACCCCATGTCACAGGCTCACTTGGCCACTTAGCAGCTACAGGGGCTAGCTAGACTGCAGTTAGAGTTTCCTGTTATGCAGACCACAGGTGCTCTTACCCTATGTGGCCTACCTGTGATGTCTGGCCATCCCTGGACCTCCTGCTGGTGACATAGCTAGGCAGGGGGCTAACAGAGATTCTGAGGCCATAGCAAGCCCATGGCTACATGCCATGTGACCCTCATGGCACACATAGGCTTGATGGTAGTTAGGTACGGAGTGGCACATTCTTTTAGGCCAGGTTTTAGTGGCAATTTTGGGCAACATTGGTTTATATTGGGATACCTGGTGAGTGGACAGGGCATATTCCCATATCCTACCTTGCTTATCACAGGGGAAAGGTTCCTGGTGTGTGCTAGTCTCCAGGGGTACCATGGTGGTTGAGTTGACCTTAGGCAGAAGGGAGCTGGCTCAGAAGGCGCAGGTTCTGTGCTGACTAGAGAAATGAGAGGAGAGATTGCAGGATTTGGGGGTCTTAACTAGAGATAACATCTGGATTTAGGGGCTACTGGGAGGGACAGTGCCGAAGCTAGTTATTTTAGGGTAACTAGCTTGGAAGTATAGTTTGGAGAATGTGGGCTCCTAAGGGAGGCAGAAGAACAAGAAGGGACATGCCAGGGCGCTGTGCTAGTTGGATGGGCCATCTTTGATGTGTAGGAAACTCCCTGTGCGACAGGAAGGTCCCGGGAGAGGTGTTGATTTGGGAGGTAGGCTTGGCATCCTGGCTGCAGCTGAGAGCAGCTACTGCAGAGGTCTTGGCAAGGTCAGACCTGGGACCTAGGCTCTTGTGTCTTCCAGAATTAGGGAGGCCTGTGGGGAAACTACTCCAGGGACCTCCCTGCATGGGTTCAGCCCTAGCTCAGGGCATTGTGCAGAGTGCCGGCTCACTGGTTGTAGAGGGACCAGGTGATGCTATTTGGCCTTCACCCACCACTCAGCACCCACAGTTTAAAAAAGGGACGTGTTGGTGTTTGTTCTGGGCATGCTTTGAGGCTTAAGTGAGCTTGGTAACTAGTTGGATCATTGTTACCATGCAGGTAGGCGTTAGCACCCATAAACGAGTGGCTCAGAGGCTCCTCCCAGGCCAGGTTCTTTTTAGGACCTTGGTCTTATAATAAGTTCTCTCCAGGGACTCCAGGTCAGAGTGCAGTGGTAGATAGTCTTCCACGCCTGTATTTACTCCTTCTTGGGGGTGCAATAACCCTTTGCCTTCTATAGCCTCCTGGAGAGATTGGGAGCCCAGGCAGCAGCACAGAGGCCTCACTGGTTGGTTGATTTGATGCCCTCATAGGAGCACCCTTGCAGCATTACGGGGGCCATTGTATGAGTTTGAGTCAACAGTCTCTAGTGTACACTTTATACTGTGCATCCCAAGAGGGACTGTGTGCGCTTTAATGGTCACTGGTAGATTTCCCAGCCTCAGTTCTGCCTACTGCCAGTCTGCTACATCTCTGTAGCTTGGCATATGTAAAAAATTAGCTGAGCGGTGGTGATGGTGCACGTCTTTAATCCCAGCACTCGGGAGGCAGAGGGAGGTGAATCTCTTTGAGTTCAAGGCCAGCCTGGTCTACAAGAGCTAGTTCCAGGACAGGCTCTAAAGCTACAGAGAAACCCTGTCTCGAAAAAAAAATTACCCCCCCGGGCAAGGTGGTTTATGTCTTTATTCCCAGAACATGGGGAGGTAGAGGCAGACAGATCTCCATGACTTCAAGAACTGTCTGTATACATCTGTCTGCCTGTCCGTCCGTCCACCCACCCACCCATCCATCCATCCATCCATCCATCCATCCATCCATCCATCCATCCATCTATCTATCTATCTATCTATCTATCTATCTATCTATCTATCTATCTATCTATCTATCTATCATCTGTGTGTGTTCTTGTGCTTGACATGGTATGTGTATAGAGATCAGAGTACAATTTGTGGGAGTTGATTCTTCTACCACAAGATTCAAACTCAGACTTGGCCACAGGTGCCTTTACCTAATGAGCTGTTACACTGGCCCGGTGTTTCCTATTCTGTACATTTTCCTGTAAAATGTCTGGCACAGTGTGTGGCCATTGGTATCTGGCTTTCTCGCCTTTTTGTGGCTGAATTGGGTCCTGTGGTTTGGTCTGGGAGTATAGCTCAGTGATGGAGTGGTTGCCTAGCATGTGCAAGAGCCTGAATTCAGTCCCAAGTGTATCTATATGCATAATCTTCTGGAGTGGTGGCATGTATCTAATTCCAGCACTTGGGAAACCAAAGCAGGAAGATTACCACAAGGCCAGCCCAGGTCATATGGCAAGTACTGGGCCAGCTGTAGCTACATAACAAGACTCTGTCTCAAAAACAAAACAAAATAACAATAACAAACCCCTAAAATAAATCAAACAAGCCTCAGGGTTTGGATGGACCATGCTTGCTTATCCATGCACACACTGGTAGACATTAGGTTTGTTTCCACTTTGGTGCTCTGGCAAACAACAGACACCTGGGAATATAGTTTTTCACAAACATCTGTTTGCATCTGGAGTCGCTGGGTCTTGTGGAGGCCCTGTGCTTCTGAGGGACTGCTGTACTGTTTTTCCCAGGTGACAGGGCCATTTTCCATTCCTATGTGTGGGGGGGGTCTGTGGATTCCCCTGGTTGAGGAGGCCCAGATGCCCCATTCACCCGCACTCTGTGGAGCACTCTGCGTGATGTTGAGCTGCCTCACTTAGCAGGCACTCAAGCTCCCACTGTGGAATCTGCTTCTAATGACCTCCCCACTGAGGGACACTGGTGCCGTCCAGTTTGCAGTATTGCTTGGTCTGTGAGTCACATGTCCACATAGGCCACATCCCACTCCTGTGAAAAGTGACGGGGCCTCCAATGGCTGCTGAGAGCTGCCCTGCTCCAGACAGTACAGTTTATCCCTATGACTGGTGGAGAGGCCCATGCTCCCTCACCCCCACCTCGGGTTCCCTCCAATTCCCGTGTCGGGCTACTTCAGGCAAAAATGACATCTCAGCTTGCCTGGCTTTTTATCATGAGAGAGATGATCATCTTTATACTCACTTTATTATGTAAATTTACAGTGGTTTTGTCATGGCCGCGGTTCATGTCCAGGCCCCTGGTTTCCAGGTCACAGTTGCTCCTCGTGAGTCTAAGAAAGGGACAGCTAGGGAACCATGATGCCTACAGGAGGATTCAGCTCAGAACTTCGGCACAGTGCCCTGGAGGCTTGTCATCTCTGTTGGAGACCTTGGTCACTTGGCCAGGTCCCTTAGGCCTAGCTTCACTGCTGCTGGGGTCAGGGGACTCCCCTGAGCTGTGGCCTCTTCTGCATGGAGGCCACTAGAACTCACAAGCTGAATGGAAACTCTGAGACCTGGGTGTCGGGATACCCATTCAGGGATGTTAAATGGGTGCATTCAAGTGGAACTTGCCATCTAGAGATGAACTGGCTGCTTTTGGCAGGAGATTGCTGAGCTCATCAGGTTGACCATTCTGTCCCTGCCCCCTCTGCCTTCTTTGCCAGCCTCCGCACCTGCTGCCTGCCTGTTGTGTGACCATCCTGCTCCCTTCCAGGTTGGGAGGCCCTGGGTCCTCTCAAGCTTCCCTTCTTGCTCTCATCACTTGGGGTCCACCCTTCCTAGCCTGGCATGCTGGGAATAGAGTGGCATCATTGAGTCTGGTTTCCTGGGCTTTGAAAGATGGTATTACCTGTAGATTCCGTAGCTGGGACAGCCAGGGATCCAGAGTTGGCTCTGCTGCTAGAGGGCTGGCACATACAGTCAGGATGTCTGTGCTGGGTAGTGGGGTCTTCTCTGCTATGTAACTCATAACAATTACCTAACAGTTGGGTATCTTCTGGGCAGGGCCTCATTTATCCTGCATGGGCTGTGCCCATACCTATGGCCTGGCTTCCCTAGGACTCCTGCTGCAGGGCCTCTTGACAAATGTGGCAGCAGACAGGCCTGCCAAGCCCAACACAGTACCCTCACTATAAGCTTGCTGGTGCTGTGAGCAGAGCTAGTGAAACATTTAACAGTTTCCTTGTAGGTGAGATCAGACCGCAGTCAGAACATGGGGCATTTCTTAGCGATGAGGGGGGAACAAGGCTGCAGAGTTCCTGGGCTACTGGATCCCATTTCAATTCAGCATTGATGACCTCCTTCCTAAGATAGGACTTGTCTTAACATGCTGGGGGCAGGGAGGCTAGGCGTGACTCAGACACACAGAGAACGAGGAGAACTTAAGAGAAGGTGCATAGACAAGAGGGCCTGAGAAGAGATGGAGACAAGGAAATCAGGGTGCACATGCTAGCACAAGCCTGGGTAGAAACTCTGAGGGAACGTTTAATTGTTTCCTGTTCAGGAGGTGGGTGAAGCCATGGGAGATCAAGAGGGGACAGAGTTAGGAATTAGGTGCCCGCCAGGACCATTGGTCATGTGGCGCAGAGCTGGGTTAAAGATGAGCACATCGCATGTGTCCTGAAGTTTGCATTTGAGATTGTATGATTGTCCCTTCACGAACATCTTATTATCTGTCTGCCTTTGTTGTGTCAGGGGCTACTTGAGAAGATAGGAGCTAGAGACAGGCAGCCATGTGGGGTTTTGACTGCCAGTTTCATAGCCTGTATATATGGAGTCCTGCACACTGAGCACTGCAAAGTCTCAGTGGACTCTCTTGGCTCAGTATGTCTAGTCTGGCATTGACTGGGACTGAGCCACCTCTGGACAGATGTCTGCATGGTGTTTCTGGGCTGGGGGGCTTCCCACCTGATGGTGAGCTTTCTCGGGATCCACTATTATGTGACATAGGACACAGGTGGTGATGCATATCTTCTTTGGGAGTTTTCTTGTCCTGGGCAGCGGTTTTAGAGTGCTGGGATACTCGTGAGCTCCTAGCTCTTCTAGAGAAGGTGCCTGTTGGCTGGATTTATTATACAATAAAATTGAGCTGGGGAGTGACAACCAGAAGACCCCTTGGGTAGACCACACAACAGAAATTACTGTGCCTTCAGCCACCCCAAGCTTTCACCATGCCACTATACCAAGGGACCAGGTCCATATCCCCATAAACAGGTATCCTGATAGGCAGACAGCTGGAAGTGCAGTCCAGACACCCTGGCAGGGTATCCATCGACTGGAGGGGCTTCGTGCAGAGCCTCTGGTCTCTACCTGCCCCTTCATCCTATGCCCCCCAAAGGGTACACATATCCACAGTGCTCCCCATGTCCTATTGCCTAGGAGAGGTTTGGGGGCCCAGCAAGCTGGTCAGGTCCCCTCTGTTGCTTGTAGGGCTCTAGTGTGCATTTTTGCCATGTTGATAGCAGGGTCCAGCTGTGAGATGACCACATGAGTTCCCACTGTGGCCTGGGGGGCTGTGCAGTGATGGGTGGGGCTGCTTTCTTTTCCTGTGGTCAGCAGGAGGCATAGCTGTGTCAGAGGCATTGGCAGTGGGAGCTGTGACTACAGCCAGTCCTTAGTCAGTGGACAGGACAGTGATAGAATTTGCTTTCTGGGGAGCCAACAGGAAGGGCCTGGTGTGGAGTGTGCTCATCTTGGCTCCTCATAGGACCCATTTAGCTGTTTTCCCCTCTGATCTGCCCAGTGTGGGATAGACACCTTTGGGATACCATTAAGAGATCTGCTCTGTTTGAGTCATTGTGTACTGCAAGCACCAGGACAGTGGCATGGTTTTTTTCCCTCTGTAGTACCAGTCAGTACTGCTATCATCGCGAGGCTTAGTGCTGGCTGGGGATGATGATACACACTCAGGAGGTGGAGGCAGGAGGATCATGAATTTGAGGCTAGTCTGGACTGTATTATGAGACCATCTCAAAAACAAAATAACATTTAACATTAAAATGACATTTAACACTTTATTTACTGTTTTAAACCCTTTCCATTTTTAAGCGGTTATGTGTGATGCGCATGTTTGATGTGTGTGTGTGTGTGTGTGTGTGTGTGTGTGTGAGAGAGAGAGAGAGAGAGAGAGAGAGAGAGAGAGAGAGAGAGAGAGAGAGAGCATGTGCACCCGTGTGCATGTGGAGGCACAAGGTTGATGTCAGGAATCATCCTCCATTGCTCTACTGTATTCACTGTTGCAGGGTCTCTCAATCAAACCCAGAGCTCAGTGATGGTGACTCTTGCTAACCTGTCTGCTCTGGAGACTCCTTGTCTCTGCCTTCTGAGGCTAGCATTACAAGTAGGCTGCCGTGCCCACCTGGGATTTATGTAGGCTCTAGGGATCCAAGCTCTGATCTTCATCCTCGTGTGGCAAGTGTCTTGACCACTGAGCAGTGTCCCTGTCATGTAGGGTTTGATGTTTGTGTGTGTTCTTTCTTAAGACCTCGCTTGTGTCAGGTGTGAGGAGATCCACACTGTCTGTGATCCTGAGGTGAGCGGGTGAGCTGGCACACAGTTGTAGAGCCCATGCCTCTTTGTCCCGTATGTTCAGAAAGATGCTCTTGGGGCCCTAGGGCCACTGTATTGACTGTAATGTGCTCTTCCTTGTGGTCCATCTTCATTAAAGCACCAGAGGTTGCAGCTGCCATCCCAAGGCTCTGGGGCCCCCTAAAACCAACTGGGATCAAGCAAGGCTGCTTTAGTGTGACCCTCTGAACTCTTGGTGTTTTCCTTCCAGGCTGGCCCAGGGACCCTCATCATGGCAGCAGGTGTCCAGGACTTTAGCAGGACAGAGTTCGATCGGCTGAACGAGATCAAGGGTCATCTGGAAATTGCCTTACTGGAAAAGCACTTTCTTCGTGAGTACAAGAAAGTCCTTATGGGGGGATGGGCCACTGCTAAGTGAAGGCCGAACTGGGAGTGCTATGGTGTGGCCACGGGACAGGTGTGGGTGGGGGCAGGCATGTGTGAACATAGGTGTGTGTGGGGATAGGTATGAACATAGACGTGGGGTGATAGGTATGAACATAAACGTGGGGTGATAGGTGTGAACATAGACGTGAGGTGATAGGTGTGAACATAGACATGGGGTGATAGGTGTGAACACAGGTGTGTGGAGGCATAAGTGTGAACATAAGTGTGTGTGGGCATAGGTGTGAACATAGGTGTGTGGGGATAGGTGTGAACATAGACGTGGGGTGATAGGTGTGAACATAGATGTGGGAGGATAGGTGTGAACATAGGTGTGTGGGGATAGGTGTGAACATAGGTGTGTGGGGATAGGTGTGAACATAGATGTGGGAGGATAGGTGTGAACATAGATGTGGGGTGATAGGTGTGAACATAGGTGTGTGGGGATAGGTGTGAACATAGATGTGGGAGGATAGGTGTGAACATAGATGTGGGGTGATAGGTGTGAACATAGGTGTGGGGGGATAGGCGTGAACATAGGCGTGTGGGGATAGGTGTGAACATAGGCGTGTGGGGATAGGTGTGAACATAGACGTGGGGTGATAGGTGTGAACATAGATGTGGGAGGATAGGTGTGAACATAGGTGTGGGGGGATAGGTGTGAACATAGGCGTGTGGGGATAGGCTTGGACAGAGATAGACATGGACTTGGCCGTCCCCACATGATAACTTCCCCTCTGAACATGTGACTGTTGCCTGTTGTCTCACAAAAGCCAACCCTGGCCCATGCTTTGCAGGTGGGATGAGGGAGCATCAGGATTCTGGGAAAGGAGGGGCCTATTCATGAACTTGGTTGGTTTCCGTGACTCAAGCACAGTTTACTCAGACTTTTCAGAGCTCCTTTGAGGAATCTGAAGCCATCTGTCCTGTTACACACTGGGTCTGCAGGGGGCACCTTGGAACCTTTCCCCTCATGGCTCCCGCTGGCCAGGTTCTGATATTGTGAAGTAAGGAGGAGGTGGTTTTGGCAAAACAGGAGCATTTGGAGTCACCATCCAGTAGCATCTCCCGTTTGGTCTTTCTCTTGACTTCCATGTCCTCCTGGCGAGGAAACTGAGGCACAGATGACTGAGTCACCCTACCACATGGTGGGAGGAGTAAGAACTTAAACCAGCCTGGCCAGCTCCAGAGCCCGTGCTCGTGGCCCCGATGTGAGATAGCGTTGTCACGGTTGATGCTCTGCAGGCACCGAGGCTTCTGAGAAGAGTCAGTCCTGCTTGCCCAGAGCTGGTCACTGAGACTCTGTGGGGCAAGTCCAGGCCAGTGCCAGGGTGTAGGGCTGCCTGAGCGCTCGCCCCACTGTGGAAGAGTTTGAAAGTGCAGCGTAGAAGCAGCCAGACCCCCATGGAGATGAGGCAGTGGGGGACTCTAAGGGTGATGGATCATGAGGAAAAATGTCTGAAAGTGTGTCCTTGCCCGTTCCTCTGTAGGACAGCATGGTTGGTGTCCTAGGATCGTTCCCACAATTCTTTTCTCAGACTTGCCCAAGGAGCTATCTCATCCTGCTCCTTGGTCACTCCTAAGGTGTGTTGTAGCATTTACCCTGACAGTGTGGGGGCAGCTCTGGGCAGGTTTTTGTTGTTGTTGTTTTAAAGGAAAGATTTTTGCAGATACATAGACTCAGAGTAGAGCATGTCGGAGGCGCCTGTTGACTCTATACCTGCTTCTGCAGGAGCAGATTCTAAGCCAGGCTGGCTGTCGCCCCTCCTCCCCTGGGCGTGTTGGGTGAATCCCAGCCAGCGCTCTATGGCTTCATCTGTAAATATTTTAGTAGATAGCTCAATATGTTTTAATGACAAAAGCTGAGAGACCAAGATGGCAAGGAGAACAGCAGACAGCTTTCCTTGATTGCAGCCGAGACCGATTGGAGCTCGGATTTCCCCGATAGATAGGCTCATGATTTCTGACAACTTTGAATTGATACTCGTCAGGGTCCGTGGGTGGGAACGGCTGGCGTATCTCCTCAGTCTTTTGGTGCCTTCTCTCTCTATTCCTGCCTTCACCCCGGGTGGCTAGCTCACCAAAGCTGGAGCTCCCCCTGTGAGAGTAGTGTCCTGTGGACTCCCCATGTCTGCTGTCCCTCCTCCATAGTGGTGGCTGTGACTGGTCTTGGGGGGGCAGACCTTTGATGGTATTGCTCTGTATTGCCCTGAGGTGTGCTGTCCCTGAGGTCAAAGCAGTCGTTAAGTGCGGTCTCTGAAGGGACTCTTGCCAGCCAGAGCATGGCAAACATGGCTCTGGCAGGCTTTGTCCTCCCCAATTCCCTCTGCCTTGCTAAAAACCATGAGATCACATTCCTAAAGCTAGTCACCACGGTCTAGTCCCTTATTTGGCCACTTCCTCCTTCTGAACTGACTACAACAAAGGTTCACCTATCAAAGTATTGAAGTCCAGCAATCAGAAGCCTCCTTTGACTCTCCTAACTAATATGCCCTCTTAAAATTAAGCTCCTCACTCTAACGCGGGATTTCTCCCTTTACCTTTATAAACTGTCATTTGCCTATGGGTCACACATGTCTCCTCTCTTTCCAGAGGCGGTCCTTTGTCGTCCCCCTTCAGTACAAACACCCCTGGTCCCCTGTCTTTGTCTCTTTCTACCTGCCCCTTTTCTCTCTAGGGCAATTAGATGTCCTTTGTGCTGAGAGCTTGGTCTTGGGGTGTCCTGGGAGAACACCAGCCCGTTCAGTCAGTCCGTCAGAGCGCTCACACTGGTCATTTTGTACGTCTGTTGTTCTTGCTCCACTGATTAGCCAGTGCATCTCTGAAAACAACTTTCTCTTTGCTCTCTGGTTGCCTTGAGGTGTGGTTCCCGTGGGAAAAGCTGGATACACGGATTTCCCCGCCTTGTGTCACAGTTTTGAATATGAATAGAACATTTCGCCTGAGACCAGAGGGGTGCCTGCTCCGCGGGGTGTTTTAGAACTGTGTCATCAGAAGCCCCGGGAACAAACTGTGGTCATGACCTGTGTATGCGATATTAGTCCTGCCTCTGGGCTGTAGACGCCTCAGCCTTGACTTCTCAGCCTGCTCACAGTCGGACAAGTTGTTCGAGCCCCCTCACAAACACTCCTCACCCTGCTGCTGGCATGGCCCATCTTTCAAGGCAGTTCTGGCTCTTTTCAGTGGAAGTCATCCTTAGAGGACAACTGAGGATTACAGGGTCCTCACCATAGCTGGCAGCCTTCATGCCTTGACCATTACCGTCACCAGGGCTTGGGAAGTTTGAGTCCAGACTCTGAAGGAGCAGACCTCTAGGACTCCTGGGTGGCTTTTGGACCTCAGGGAATCTTTACTGTGTCTTCCACTCATGACAGTTGGTTCTCAGAGGCTGGCAGCACCCTCTTACTCAGTTGTTTCATCTCACTATGATATATGCAGGTCTCAGGAGGTAGAGGCAGGAGGACTGTAGGATTGGAGGCCATCCTGGGATACAGAGCTAAAGACTGTCATAACAAACACCAAAATCTACAAACACCCTAGTGTGGCGGTGCACACCTTTAATGCCAGCTCTCAGGAAGAAGAGGTGGCTGTGAGTTAGAGGCCAGCCAGAGCTACACAGTGAGAGCCTGTCTCAGAAATAAACAAAGTGCCAGGGTCACCGCCAACCTTGGGACCACTGAGCCAGTCTGTGTTGGGTTATGCTGGCTTTGCCCCCCTGAGGAAATGTCACTGCGGAATTATCCATTCCTCCATTGGCATGCCACTTGCAAGGTTCCTCCTGCTTCATGGTCCTGCCATCAAGGAGAGCCGGGCCAGCTTCATTTGTTCCTCCCACTCCCGATGTTTATGGAGATCGCCTTTGTTTTGCTTGAATTTATTTTGACTTTATTTCAGACTTGGAGGAAAGTTGCAAAAATAGCACAAAGCATTTCCACGTGCTCTTCATGCGGTTATTTCCTTTCCTCAAAGGGCAGCTCTTTGCCACACGTGTTTGTCAGTCGTTCCTAGCCGTCAAGCTCCCCTTCCACCATCTAGCTGTCTATACGTTTATATATATATATGTATGAGTGCGCGCGCCCACCCATTTGTTTACCTCCCACCCACGTGTCCATCCAGCTCTCATCTGTCTGTCCATCCTCCCACATATGCATCCATATCCCCCCACGTATCCATCTCTCTTTCATCTGTCTACCCATCTTTCCACCCACACGTCTGTCCTTCTCCCTCCACCTTTCCATCCATATACCACATCTATCTGTCTCCTGCTTTCCCATTAGTTCTCCCACCTACAGATCCATCCATCTCACACCCAGTCACACATCTATCCACCCACATCCATCTCTTGCCCACCCACCCATCCACCGATCCATCTCTCATCCACCTACCCATCTATCCATTCATCCATCTGCCCGGCTATTTATATGTTTTTTCTGAGCTGCCTGATGGTCTGTTTCAGATGCAGTGCTTCTGAGTTTCAAATACTCTGCCGTGTTCCCTAAGAGCAAGGCTATTCTCTTTCTCTAGCCACAGTGTGCAGTGATCAAAGTCAGGAAATAATGTTGCTACGCTATTATCTGGTGTGAGCCTCACCATTGTCTTATTAATGTTCTTTATAACAAAAGAAATTTCTAGTCACAAGTAGCCTCTCGAGGCTCCTTTTCTCGGCATGCTGGTCAGTTGCCCATAGAATGGGCTCGGGTTTAGATGTCTGCTGTTGCTTAAAAGAGACTCGGATCATGTGGTTTTTGCCTTGAATGCCACAGACATGATGGTGTTTCTTCAGTGCCGGTCAGGAGGGACAAGATATCATCTCATCTCATTCTGCAATGCCAAGAGTTCCATGTCAAATTAAATTCTTGTATCTATCTAAAATTACTGCGCTGGGGGCGTAGCTCAGGGGCAGAAGGCTTGCCAAGCATGCTCAAGGGAGGTTCTGGGTCCCTTCTGCAGTGCTGGGGGAGGGGGGAAACACTCAGTCAAATAAAATAAATAAAAAGAAAATGTTTACAGTAGCATAAGTCTGTGGTCCCAGCACTAGGGAGGCTGAGCCAGGAGGTCCCCTGAGCCCTGGAATCCAACGTCACCCCGGGTAACGCAGTGAGACCCAATCTCAAAAGCAGGCAACACTGGATGGCTTACCTGGCTGCATTATCAAGTTATATCCAGAGAACTTGGGTCCCCTCCCATCCTCTCTGGAGTTCCAATTGTCTTCTACATTACCAGCTCCTTTACTGGTTTTTGTGTTTGGTCATACTTTCCCCTGTAGATAAATGTTAGCACACTTGTGTTCTGTTCTGGCAGTCACTCTAGGCTGGTACCAGAGATAATCCCTGGTCTGTTTTCTGTCTGTGTCTCTAGTCAGGGTGTGGCTAATCTCCTGGTCGCCTGTTGGTAACTGATTATACCATCCTGAGCCTTCTGTACTGGGTGTTAGTAAGATGCAGCTCTTCCCAGGCCATTTGCACCTTGTGGACGGAGTGGGACCTATATTTATACCCCAGGCTTGATGTCTTGGGAGTGGTGGGCACTGAATGACTGAAGAAATCACAGGAAAGCCTGGCAGAGGTGGAGTTTGCACAGAGAAGCCTGTGCCTCCTCCCAACATGCCATCCATCACATTTCCCAGGGTAATACAGTGTTATGGAGTCTGGAGACACACAAATATGGTTTCATTTGTCACTCAGCCTATACAGCGTGTGCTGGCCTGATCATTCCTATTCCTCTTGGTCTGCAGGGGAAATACCATGTGCAGGGTGGAGAGAGCTGTAGACTGGCCTTGAGACCTAAGCTTCTAGCTCTTATTTCCTCCTTTCCTTGGCAGCTCAGCTTGAGCTGTTTAGGGCCTTGGCTCTATCCATAAGTGCCTAAGTGATTAGTGTTCAAATTCTATTTAACTCTCGGCTGTACTCTCTCTCTGACAACAGGCTGTCTTTCTTCACCGAGGAGAAAAATAGCCCAAGTGCACAATAGGTTTCTTCGGTGATTAAATATTGAAGGGTACAGATGTTCCCAGGAGGAAGTGACATGCGATGGAGAAGGTACACCGAAATGTACCTTAGCTACAGCCCACGGCAGGGGCCTGAGCTTGTTAAAGACCTAAGTGACTGAATGGTGTCCATTTGCAGCGAGCCTGAGATGCGTTGCACTGGACTGTCACTTGTTGAACACAAAGGCGTCTCTTCCAGGGCTTCTGTAACTGAGTGTTTATTGTATTTATCGATCTCTCGCTGCGTGCAGGCTCTGGGAAGCAGGATTCACCACTGTCGTAAAGCACGCACACAGCCTCCACCCCAGAGCAACTCAGCATGGACGTGGATTTTGGCGGGGAAAGTGCATCAGACCTTTCAGGGGCCTCCTGGTTTGGGGGCTGGGCTGCAGAGCTTCTGAGTTGATACCTCCCTGGGGTCACTTTGCTGACACCTCTCTGATCAGGCTCGAGGCGACTCCCCTAGGGGCTGTGCTTTGTCTCCCGGTCACTGCCACCTATACAGTAGAGTAAGTGGGTTCCCAGTGGAGGGAGCCAGTGGATAGCAGTGATTCCTGAAGCATGTGACACGGAGGGAGGGGGCCTTTGCTCCATAGCCCTTGATATCCCTGGCAGCCCCCTTCCTGCTCAACACATGGGGGCCAGAGTGACTGATTCCTGCCTGATTTACAGAGGAAGCTGGTTGGGAGGCAGGTGGTGGCCACTTACCCTTCAGGGCATGATGGGTGGATCTTGCACACAGGGAGGTCTGGGGTGGCTGATCCAGGTGATTAGAGGTCAGCAACCTGCCTCATGGTCAGGCTTAGGAAAGCAGAAGGCCTGGGAGCCATGTGAGTGCTGCCAGTGTTTTGAAGAGTTGAGGCAGCTTTGAAGCCAGCTAGAGACAGAGCTACTATATCCCTGATAAACATGCCTGGGCCCACTCCTCCAGACCTGGGCCTGCAGGTATTAGCTGGGGGGCCTGACCTCCTACCTCTACCTCCTCTTGTAAGGTAAGTGTTGTGGATCTCAAAGATAAGCCCCAGGGACAGAGCCTGGATGGGTCTGCTTCTGTCCCTAGTGTGGAGTGGAGCCAGTGGGAAGAAGAAGTCAGGGCTGAAATGGGGACAGAAGGCTGAGATGAGCTAGACACAGCCCTATACACATTTTTCCAGGGAAAAAGATGAAATTGACCCCTAAGAAAAAATTAAAGATCTGACCCGTTTGGTCCAACAGTTTCATATTTTTGTCTGTGGGCATGACTTAGTGCTTTTCTAACATACGTGAGGCCCTAGGATCTGTACCCAGTGCCATGGTGGGGAGGACCCCACAACCTTTGCTTTTCTAGATCATTTCTGTTGCCCAGTAAAATATACTCTGAAGTCTTGATGGCAGTTGACATAGTGACCCTAAGACTTCTCATTGCCCAGGATAGAAGTGTTTTAGTACAGAGGCTGAGCCACTCACCAAACCCCTGGCTCCTGCCTGTAGCTCATATTTCAGAGGAAAAATTGAATACCTTGTTGCCGTTCCTAGGGCTAGGGCTCTGGCTCCTGTAATATTGGGGCGAGATGGTGAAGTCATATGTGCTCATCTCTGGTGTCATGCTGAGGGCTCCCTGTCCCAGGTCTAGCAGGGTGCCTTGGGCAAAGACAGTTGATGTTCACCGGGGTGTTCTATCAGGAGCCACTGTCCATCTCTGTGACCTCCTTTTGGACTCCTGCTCCATGAGCACAGTGTCAGCTCCCAGGGTTATGAGAGGGTGTCATCCTATCCACTGGATGGCATGACCGACGAGGTCCTGTGTTTGCATTGAGAGAGAAGTCACTTGGGCTAGCAACCTTCTATCCTTCGCTGCTCCCACTGGTCCCCCGGGGGGAGCCTTATCTGGCATGAGGGGTGTGTGGTTTAGCCCCGTGGGAGGCAGCTGTTCATATTGGTGTCTACCAAGTGGACTTTGTAGGAGGTAGAGAAGGCAGCTGCTGCCTCATCTGTATGGTCCAGAGCCTGGCAGCTGCAGGGTGCTCAGTACACATCTGGGTGGCTGGCTGGGTGACTCAGCAGATCTCTGGCTGATTCAACCAGTGCTGAGCACATGGATGGAATGCGGACAATGGGATGAGTGGATAGATGGATGGAGGTGCTGCCCCACCCCCTGTAGGGCCTTACTAGCACCTCCCAAAGCTGTTTTCCAGTGGTGTTTGGTCCCAGGCATAGTTCCACCTACTGCCTTGGCTCCCCAGCATGTATACCCAACCAGAGCCTCTAGGCTCATCTCCCCTTGCTGGTGATGGGAAAGTCCTACCTGACCTCCTGCCCATACTAAGCAGAAATCCGGTATCTAGCAGTGAACTTTCTGAGAAAGTGTGGCTGCTGGTCCATGGTTGGAGGGACGTATCCACAGGATGTGGAGTGGATGGAACAGACACCTAAATACAGTTGTGTATTTGGATTTTTGTATATTTGAATACCACATGTGTACCTGGAACCCATGGGCCAGCAGTGGGTATTAGATTCCTCAAACTGGAGTTACAGATGGCTGTGAGCCACCATGCATTTACTGGGACTCAAATCTGGGTCCTCTGGAGTAGCAGCCAGTGCTCTTAGGCATTGAGTCATCTTTCCAGCCTTTGCCCTTCGCCTCCCAGACCTTAGGGCAGACACTTTTGAATATTCACATCTCAGCCCCGTGCTAGCCAGGTCCTCCAAGTCCAACTCTTGAGCATCAGAGGCAGCCTGCCACCTCAGTCCCCCATCTCATACTGAAGGGCCGTGATGGGTGGGTCTGGAAGCCAGCCATTCTGAGCAGTAGTTCTTCCTAGAAATACATTTCTTTAATATTATTAATATTATTATTATTATCATTTTGCATCCAGAAAGGGAAAAAAAAAACCCAGGACACCACCCTAGTCCCGTAGCTGACTCCCTCCACTCAGGAACATGCCAAGCCCAAGCAGCCTGTCATGTTAGAATGTGAAACATCCAGAACTTGGCCGCACGCTGCCTGCCTGCAGAACATTATTAAGCTTGGCGCTGACAGTTCATCATGCAGTAAATACCACCTCCGTGCAGAGCAGCGGACAACGCGGTGATAGTGAGCGCTAGGGAAACACGCAGGTGGACACGGAGAGCCAGGCACCCCTGAGTGGAGTGACCTGGGGGAGAGAAGAGCTTACCACAGCTGCTTCTCTGGGGCTGATGGCGAAGGAATGCCCTGAGCTTGGGAGGTGACTTGTACCCGGTCCGTTGGGGAGGATAAGGCACCATCTTTTAGAAAGATCCTCCAGGATATCTGGAAGGGTAAATTGGGAGCAGTCTGTTCAGGTGCCCAGGTGTGCAGCCCAGCCTGCAGATACAGCTTTCTCTTTCCCTCTGGGTGGCTTCTTTCCCTGTGTATGTGCTCCAGCTGGGTGGGAAGAGATATTTTATTTAAGGCTTATCATTTGATTTTTTTTTTTTTTTACCTCTGGCTGAGGCTGGGCCTGTTGCATCTTGTGCCAAAGGGACTCCTGCTTGAGAGATCTGCTTTTACAGTTTTAAAAATAGCTTTGAAGTTGTTTTTCTTCCCTGTGGGCCAGGAGCCATGGAGGCTGCACAGCCTGGGCAGGCTGTGACCATGGGCTGAATTGAGTATCTCCTCTATGTCCCCTTGAATCAGCATACTAAGAGGGAAGGCATAGGTTTCTTTGGGGTCAGAGGTCCATAAATTACCTGCCCTTTGCCTTCTAGACCCTGGGGAGACCACAGTCTGGATGAAGTGGGGGGGACAGGTGGCCCAGCTGTACCAGGCTCCCATAGTCAGCTGTGCGCTGCGCGGCATACTTTACTGATCAGGTCCCTCTGGCTTCAGGGGCACACACTCTTAAGTTCACTTTGCCTCTTTGCTTTGGCGATGTCTGGCAGTCTCCACATGAGGTTGGGTAGGGGGATCGGAATGTCTCTTCCTTCTTAGGGTCCCTGAAGGTTGCTATCACAGATGACCTGGCATTTTTAGACCCTTGTAGATGTAAGGGTGTACCTCGACACAGAAAGAGTCCCCTGGCTTTCTCTCTCCTCCACATGCGTTTTATGCTGGTGGGAATTGGGGTGGCTCTTGTCCCCCAGGGACTGTCCCGGTTCCCTCTGGTCTTCTGCACCCAAGTCATCTTGCTTGTCTTCCTGCTAACTGGGTTGCTGGTTTGCTTGCATGGCTGTTGTGTGAGCAGAAGTCTAGAATTGGGGCTTCTAAATTGTGACACTAAACCCTTCTTTTGAGATACACCCTTGGAACTTAGAAATTTTGGGGACTGACTCATCCTCAGCAGCTGTTCTCACTCCCCAGCCTTTTTCAGGCTCCATGGCCATCTCTACAACCTGGGTCATTCAGGGGCCCTGAGAAGGAAGTGCCTGGAGTTGGTTATGGCCGGTGCATGTAAGAAAAGCTGGACCCCGGGCTAGGGGCTGTGCCACACCATTGGTGGCATGCGATAAGCTGTCTCACAGCTGTGCAGCATTGACTCTGTGGTCTAATGTGCCAGGCTGTGGCTTTTGCCTAAATCCTCACTTGTGACTTAGACACAGGCCCTCTATGGCTTCTTTGCTTGACTGAGCCTATGAGAGCCCCCTGTGGAAACTGGGGGACAGGACAGTCAGCCACAGCCTGGCCTCTGAGTTTGTATGCATCTCTGTCCTTTGACAGGGGGCGTAGGAGAGCGGGTGTCTTCCTATTTTACAGCACAGGGTTATGTGAGCATGTTTTAGGATGACATACCCACTGCTGCTGGTGATGATGCCCTGTTCATTGGACTCTTTCATCACTGGGTGTTGAGAGAGTCTGTGTAAGCATTCATTGCCTGAACCGCCTTGGTAGGTCACTGGGGAGTCCTGCCTCTGTTTTGGGGGACATAATTGGAGATGACAAGAGAGTTAAGATGGGAGGACTTTTCCAGTTGTGGGGAGTCCCTGCACCCAGGAAGGTCAATATGCCCACCAAAGGAAGGCTTCTTGTTTTGTGATGCTCAGAATACTTCGAGGCCGGAAAGTCCTCTGTGGGCCTCAGTCTGCTGGGGACTCCTTTGCCCTGTATCATTATCTCAGGGGAGAACATGGTAGCTAGAATCTCGATTTCCCCAAGAGAATTCAGTTCCTCATCCCTGGAACTTGCGCATGTGACCATTCCTTGGCGAATGAGACTGAGTTGTCAGTTTGAGATGTGCAGATCCAAGATTCTCTATGGGTGCAGAGCAATCGCAAGGAGGACACTGGGGGTCAGGTGGAGTTGGGTCAGCATGAAGTCACTGCTCTTTGGGAGTCACCAGCCAAGCAGAGTGTTCCTCTGGAAGGCAGAAAGGATGCGATGTGACCAGTCTTTCCACCAGCCTCCAGATGGACTGGCCCATTGACGCTTCTGTTCTAGCCCAGAACACCTGTTGGATCTCCTGATCTTTCAACCTGTAAGATAGTGTCTTTTGTGCTAAGCCAGAATGTGATATTAGCAGCCACAGGGAACGAATACTCAGATATTCAAGGGGCTCCATCATCACATCCTTCATTCTATGGGAGAGCTTCATCCCCCTCCCCCTGCCCACTAAAGGATCAGGGGCCACATGGTCTCCATGATCTGTCTTGGATGGGTCCAGCATTGTCGAACTCTGAACAGTGAGGGGGGAGGGTATAGTAGAGCTAAGCAAACCCCAGAGTCATGGCAGTGACAGACTCTAGTATTGGGTATCCAAAATAAAGGCGGGACTGCTAACAAGCCTCAATCAGAATTCCAAGGCAGAGACCCTGAGGACGGAGGCTGGCTGCCGTGACCGACTCCATTCCACGGGGAGGCTGGGCCAGGATGGCCTTACAGGCAGCCAGCTCAGCGCTTTCTGCTTGGCAGGCAGTCAGCCTTCCCCTGCACCTCCTCTAAGAGAGGAGCAGGAGAAACGATGACTGGGTGTATATTGCCTTTGTTCTGTGGAACGACGGCCAGGCACTGTGCTGCCTCTGACCTAAATGTGTCACCATGGGGTGGAAGCTGGCCCACATTACCAGACACCGGGCCTCAGCATTTAAGTTGCAGAGAGAGGCCTTTGTAGGGAGCCATTAGCCGAGGGAGGACGCGAAAGGCTCAGAAATCCAGCTCATTCTACATGCTTAGCTCTCTGCACCACCGGGAAAAGGTGCAAAAGCCTCTGGAGCTCTGCCAGGAACAGACAGGCTGACTTGCTAAATTGGCAAGGGCTGCAGTGTACCTGCCCCTGCAGCTGAGCCTCTAATGGCTGGGGAGGGCAGCTGATGTGGGGAGCTGGGTTACAGAGGCACAGCGTAGAAGAAGCAGTTGTCTGTCCTATTACAGGGCTGAGCTTTCTGCCCCTGGGATCCTGGGAGGCTAGAGATATTTGTCAGGGACACACTAAGAGGTCCTCAGCTCCTCTAATGGGCTGCACACATGTCCTCCCACACTGGCAAGAACGTCCCCGTGCATCCTCCTCACCTTGGGAAGGGATCTTGGGATCTGTCTCAGCACTGCTAATGGCCGCCGTTGGCTGATCATCTGCCATGAGTGGAACATGGTGGCGAGCCTTCATCATTTAGTGACACTGGGAAGACACAGACCTTCAGGGGAGGCCAATTAAGGAAAGCCCAATTTCCTGTTCCTGGCTGAGCAGCCTGCAGGGGAGGGAGGGAGGGAGGAAGGGAGGGAGGGAGGGAGGGAGGGAGGGAGGGAGAGAGAGAGAGAGAGAGAGAGAGAGAGAGAGAGAGAGAGAGGCTTTGATCTTCACATGAGCTGGGATCCAAGAGGCCACAGGGTGGTGAAGATGACGGGGCATCAGGTGACCAGGCAGGAAAGTATCAAA
This sequence comes from Microtus pennsylvanicus, assembly GCF_037038515.1. Lineage (NCBI taxonomy): Eukaryota > Metazoa > Chordata > Mammalia > Rodentia > Cricetidae > Microtus > Microtus pennsylvanicus. The sequence continues at coordinate 14,725,307 of NC_134580.1, forward strand.
CCCCCCAGTCTCAGCCCTCCCCCCTCAGTCTCCCCCACCCAGCAATGCCAGTGATGTAAGGTTTCCCAGATCTGTTTATCCTGTGCTGGAAGCATTGTCTGTATAGAAACAGAGATGGGAGGTAGGGGTGTTCCAGGAAGAGTCTGCTCACACATCTGGTTCTCTTAATTGTTTTTTTAAGATTCAGTTATCATTTTTATATGTACCTGTACGTCAGCTTGACACAAGCTAAAATCATCTAAGAGGATGGAACCTTAATTTAAGAAAAAAATGCCTCCGCAATATCAGCTGTAGGGCATTTTCTTAATTAGTTATTGTTGAGGAAGGACCCAGCCCATTGTGGGTGGGGCCATCCCTAGACTGGTGTTCTATAAGATAGCAGGCTGAGCAAGCCATAGGAAGCAAGCCAGTAAGCAGCACCCCTCCATGGCCTCTGCATACACTCCTGCCTCCAAGTTCCAGGCCTGTTTGAGTTCCTGTCCTGCCTTCCTTCAGTGATGGACTATGATATGGAAGTGTAACCCATAAAAATCCATTCCTCCTCAACTTACTTTCGGCTATAGTATTTCATCACAGCAATAGAAGTACGTGTGTGCCTGTGTGAGCTTATGCACACCACGTGAGTGCTGGTGCCCAGAGGCCAGAGGGTATCTTCCTCCCTGGGCCTGGAGTTACAGTGGTTGTGAGCTCTCTGATGTGGATCCTGGGAACAGAACCCGGGTCCTGTGCAAGAGCAATAAGTACTCTTAACTGCTGGCCCATCTCCCCAACATTTCCACCCGCTTTTTAAAAAAGATGTATTTCCATACCTGGTTCTTGAGCTGGCTACGTACAGTTCTTGATTGCCTGATTGCCTGCCCTGAGTTGGTTGAACCAGGTAGATTTCTACCTTGGAGAGAAAGCTCATTGGTCCATTCAGTGGAGGCTAGCAGATGGTTGGTCTATCCACCTGTCATTCAGTGAGCCCCAGTATATCTTCTGCTGTATCTCTCCCAGGATGCAGGAGAGGCCAGGCAGCTGAGAGTTGGGTCCCGTGCAGGGAGTCTCCTGGCCTGTTCATCTCAAGTGATCATACAAACTCTATGTTGCTACGAGACCCAAACTCTCTTAGCTTTCATCCATCTCTGTGACCCTTTCAGGGAAGGGGTTAAACCAACATGGTCTCCCCTTGCATTATAGGCAAGGCTCTGCCTCCTAGGAGTCCAGGCAGACAAGGGCTAGCATCTAGCCTACCCAATGGGCCTATTCATATGCCTGAGGCCGCTCTCCAGGTCCCACCTAGATGTGTGCTCCGGGCAGCATATCCTCCCCAGTTAGTGTCCCGGAAACTCTGACAGAGGCTAAGGCATAGGAACTCAGTGAGTGTCTACCACTGAAGCTGTGTGTAGCTTGGTCCTCACAGCTGCACCAAGAGGCAAGGGGGGATTGAGGCAGCCTTGCCTTACAGTCAGGTACCAATGGGATGGGTAGGGTGCCCTGTGAAACCTATGGCTTATGGGCTGAGGACCCCAAAAGTCCAGAGCCCTCTGCTGCCTCTGTGGGCAACAAGTGTCTGTGTCAGTGTCCCCAGGAATCCCAGTACAAGACCAGGGTCAGCATGCTTGACGTCTAGGGCCCTGGTAGTGCTGTATACATGTGCCCTTCGAATGATCAGGGTCTTGGCCCTTTTGGAATTCACATCGTCCCCACCCTCCATCACTGCCCTCTTCTAGGCCCTGGCCAGTCAGTCCAGCATGTGTATCCCTGTAACCAAATCACCTGTTTATGTTGCTAGGCTCTCACTGAGCTGTCTGTTTCCACCTATTATCCCTTTACTGCATCCTTGACATCTTGAGCTGGCTGTGCCCTGCAACTGAAGACAGTGGTAGTAGGGTCCTCCCTCTGGAATCTTCTGGGATAGCGGGGTGGAGTCAGAGAAGCCTATGAATGGTTTGGAGATAGGCTCGTGTCTTGAGTCCTGATCTTAGGAAGGCCGTCCTTGCTGTGTCCTTCTCCAAGGGCTTCTCCAGGTGGTCTCTGGCAAACCTCACTCAGAACCCTAAGGAGTGTCACAACCTCCCATCCCTAAAGTATTACCCTGCCTGGCCAAGTTAAGGGAGGGTGTGCAAATGTCTCTCTACACGTGTGACAGATCATGGAATACCGAGGGTGCCTAGTGAGCAAGCAATCCTGGTTCCATCCTGCACCGTGTCTTTGCCCTGTAGGGCAAGGTCAGCAGGCTGAAGGGACCTCTGTCCCTCTCTAATTGAACCCTACCCTCGCTGCTCCTAGATGGCTGTTTCTGTTCCTCTGTCCCTTTCTGCTAGGATTCAAGACTACCCAGAGCAGGGCCGAGGGCCATCAGTCAGGACTCCCTCCCGGGGGAACCGAGCATAAAAAGTAGTCTATTGAGAGGGATGGTTCTTCACCCCCAGAATCTGACTGCATTAAACTGAGTGATCCTGGGTGTGACCCAAGAAGAGGGATGATGGAATGCTGACTAGGACCCCTCTTTCTTATGCCAGTATGGAAAAATGGAGGGGGTCAAACCTGCACAGTTGTGGATTGTGACCTGAGCGAGTTCTCATGTACTCAGAACAAAGGGAAATTCTGCCACGACTTTGACCTTATGTTTGGCCTCTGCAATTTGAGGCCACTGCCCTCATCAACTCCTCCTTTACCCCCCTCCTCCCGAGCTGCCAGGTTTTCTGCCCAACACCCCTCCCCCGGCCATCTGCAGTATGGCCCCTTAGTTTCATGCAGGGCTTGATTCTGATCTGACCTTCAGGAGGGTCTTTCCAGGGGTACCCCACCCCCTTCCTAGACCTCTTGCTACCCCCAGGCTCCTCTGCATCGAGGTAGCTTGAGGCTTGCTTGCCTCTGTTCTGCTGATGGCACCTCCTGGCACCTCCTGGAGCCTTTCTGTCACCGTTGTGTTAACCCAGTCACATGGTGGTGTGTGCCTCAGGGTGTCCACGGTGGTGATGGCTGGGCTAACAGACTTGCATAGTTTTCCTTTGCACCATTATTGAGCAAGGAGGGGTCAGAGAGCTGCTAACATTCTCAGGGCCTGCCGACTGAGCGCTCAGCAAACCTGAGTTTGCTCTAGCCCCTTTTGGAGTCGGAACCCATCTGCTGTTTGTGAGGTGGGCAGTGTTGTCAGAGGGAACAGTGGGCATAAGGGCTCATCACTTGGCTCTTCGCTCCACAGAGGAGGAGCTCCGGAAGCTTCGAGAAGAGACCAACTCAGAGATGCTGCGGCAGGAGCTCGATCGGGAGCGACAGCGCCGGATCGAGCTGGAACAGAAAATACAGGAGGTGCTGAAGGCCAGGTGACCCCCACATTGATCTTTTCTTACTACTATAACGATATTCCTGAAGCTAGAAAAAAGAGGCGTGGATTTAGCTCATAATTTCAGAGTTGGCAGAACATGGTGCTGGCATTGGTTCAGCCCTGGTGGGCCCTCAAGGTGCCTGATGGGAGTATCTAGGAGAGAGGTAACATTCTCCTGGAGGCTGGGCAGAGTCAAACACATTTAATGACCCTTTGGTGAGAACTGACTAATTCAGGGTCCCAGAGAACTCCATTAATCCCTTCCCAGGGCTGCTCCTTCTACCAGGTGCCATCTCTGAAAGCTCCCCCAACCCCTCCCCCATCAGGCCGTGACCCTTTAAAAGAGAAGCAACAATTTAAGCCACAACATTCACCCCCTCCTTGGTGAGCAGGGCTTCCTGGACCCTCAACTCACATCTCCGACATGGCCATGGGCCAGGAGTGGTGGGAACTAGGCCATCTGAGAAGTCTTGTTCTTGATCCCTAAAGGAGAGCCAGGAGAGTTGTATTGCTGGCCTGCTCTGACTCCCCAGGTGTGAGTCCTGCCTGAGCCTGTCCAAGCCACGTTATGGAAAAGTATCTTTCTGGGAGGTGGGGATCAATACACCTAGCACCAGCCAGCCCTATGTAGGGAGCTGACCCAAGAGGGTCTAAAGGTACCAGACCACCAGTTGTCCCTCCAGTCTTGGCTAGAAGATGCTCCCTGACCTGTGGACCCTCTCCAATCCTCTTACTTAGCCCCAAAGGGCTGGTTGAGACTGTTGGCCTCTTCTGGGGAATACCCTGACCCTGCTCTGTGTTTTCCTATACTCATTGCCCTTCCCGAGCAGCTGCTGCAGCCCTGCTCAAGCCCTGTGGCCCACACAGAGGCCTTACTGCTTCTGCAGCTCCAATGCAGGGGTCCTGAGCACCCTGCCCCCTCCAGCACCTCACTGCATACCACTTCTGTAGAGCTGCCCACCGAGATCACACCCTCATCTTCACAGGCTCACCCGGTGGGTGATGTTGCCACTTCAGCTTCTGCAAGTGATGTTTATAGGTGACAGCTTTTGCTTGGATAAGTCCTCTGAGCACTTGGTCCCCTGGGCACCTGCAGCCTCCTTACTCATTCACTCCTACTGACCATCCTCACGAGTGTAGCCTCTGCTTCGACTGCCTCTGGCAAGAGGCTTTTCCGTACAGAGCATCACACAGGTGACAAGATCAAACTATAGACTCTGAGTCCCTCTGCACAACAGCCATAGTGCCACCTGGAAGATAAGGTTGGGGACCCAGAACCCCAGCTTTCCCAACTTGGCATCATCACCCTTACCCTACTGTACTCTCAACCCCTGTCCCTGTCCCTGCTAGGCCATAGTGAATGACTCTCAGGAGTTTGGCACACACACTGCTGTTTCTGGAATACCCCAACTGGACCATGCTTGTCCATGAGGACTGTCTTCCTTGCTGGGATTTGCTCATTGAGTATGAATCACGCTGGTCGCAGTACTCACAGCTCAGTTTCAAGTGCCAGGTTCCTGCATGGTCGCAACCACTTCCTCCCGGGTCTTACGTAGTGCACAGTAGCTGCTCTGAGAAGCCCAGGTCTTGGAAGTGAAGCAGCCTATTCCCTGTCCTGCTGTTCTTGGTGACAATTCATATGCTTTATAGCATATGCTGTTAATCAGGCTACCCTGTCCCCCAGCCCAAACCCCTGTGGCCTGTTTAGAGTTTACCAGGGTTGGACTCACCATGGGGCCTATTTGGGGAGGAGGACCCTGCCTTACCTTTTAGCCATGGCTACAAGACCAGTATTTCCCACATCGGAGGCCTCAGCTAGAATTCTCCTGGGTTGAACACTGACCTTAGAGATTCAGAAGCTAAATGATGTCTTGTTATACATAGGATGCCTTTTTCCATGCTGCCCCCCCAGCTTCCTATGAAGGCCAGGCTACCATTGGTGGTCCTACCAGGAGCACTCAGCTATAGACTGACCCTGTCCTGCTACCATCCCAGCAGCCTCAGCTTCTCTTGCCCACTATCTATCCCCTAACCCCAACCCCACTCTAGGGATCTACCCTCCTCCTTTCTTCCTTAGTGGATGAGCTTGCAGGACCCTGGGTCAGTTCTGAGGACTTAGAGGGTACAACTCAAATGCAGATGAGAAAGGAGCATCCAGGTGTGACCCAGGAAGTATCAATTGAAGGTCCTAGGAGAACCAGGGGCCCCTTCCCTGCCTCATACTGAGGATGGAGAAGGATTTAGGGGCCCCCTGGAAGCCTGAAATTAGAGAGAGAGGGACATTTCCAGGTGGAGCCTTCGTCATTTCTGATCATATTAGTGAGCCGAGTTAGGCGAGAGAAGGCCTGTGTGGGGACATGCAGTGCACGCATCCATACACCACACAACACTCCACAGATGTATGCCCATGTTCTCACAGAGCCTGGGAACTACTGGCTGTAGGAACAGCTACTGTGTACCTGTGTCACAAGCCAGTGCAGGGGAGATGGTTGACACTCAGACCCCAGAGGAGGGCAAAGCTGGCTAGAGAAACAGAATGGAGATGCCACCCACGGGGCGTGACCCAGGCTGCTGCTGGGGTATAGCTCCGTTAGGGTGTGCAGTTGAAGGTACGTGACCGTCAGAGTCAGACAGGTAGCCAGCTAGACTCCAGGTGAAGGCAGAGCCTGAGGGGGCCATTAGGCCCAGTAAAGACTATCATGATCATGTGCTGAGCTGGGGCCAGGAAGCCAGGGAGATAGATGACTGGCGTGGCCTAGCTGGAACCCAGCTCAGGGATGTTGGGGTATCATCCAGCTGCGGCCTCGTGTGGTGCTTGATAGAAGGGGTGTGTGTGGTATTCTTGTTAGTGAACTATTTTCCCCACACTCCAAGCTTAAGGATGAAATAAGCAACTGTGTTAAAATTAATCGGAAAGGTGAACCTCTTGCTTATGAGACGCTGCTTGCCCATTGGAAACTAGAGCGGAGAAAGTACCTTTGTACTTATTGGGCTCTGTCCTCAGCAGTGCTCCAGCCTTCAGGGGTGCTCCAGGGGCCGGCAGATCCCACCTGTCGCTGAAGTTCAGTCCCATGCGGTATTGCTTCCTGTGTTTGCACTCATAAGCTTTGCCTTTCTCCTGTTTCAGGTCGGAGGAGCAGCCGGCACAGCCTCAGCAGCCGCCAAAGGGACAGAGCCAGGCCAGCAATGGCACAGGCACAGGTAGGCTCCTGAGAAGGAACGGTTCTCTCCCCAGCCAGGCCTCGCCCATGTGGGAATCTCCTGCCGTCAAAACGGGGTTAGCGTCTCTCACTGTGAGCTTGTGAGTCATCACTCAGGCTCAGCTCACCCCAAAGGTGATCTCATTTCCTCGCACAAATGTGACATGTTGTCTAGTTCGGTATGGCCTCCCGAGGGGCACCAGAAGGCACACTGGGTACGCCGACTTGGTGACCTGTTCTCTATGACTGGTCATCGCATGTGGGTACTGGATGGACTCTGGCAGGCCATGGCAAGAAATGCCCTGATCTCCCAGGTACTGCAAGCCAGGTAGGGAGCAAGCCTTTCCTCCTCCCCTAGCTTCCTGACTTAGTGCCCACATCATCTTGTCACGTGTTTCATATTCTAAAGCTGTCCTTCAGAGGAGCCGGGAACTCCATTCTCTGTGCAGTTCCCGTGGGCCCTGGCTGCATCCTCACCGACAGTGTCCCTTCTGTGTGCTGACCAGTCACAAGGCTCCCCTCCCTGTGCCAGTAAGTCTGGCATAAACCATGGCTTAGATCATTGGCTTCAGGCTGCCTGCATCAGGAAGAAGCCTCTCCTAAGGTTCTCCCAGATCCAGCCTCACTGTGCCCACTGGCCGCTGGCCCCAGTGCAGGGTTGGCAGTTGCATTCCCTGGGACATGGCCTCCTTGGGCCATCTGGAGCATCCCTGGCTAGTTCCCAGGCCTAGATGCAGAACCCTTAGCTTGTGAATCTTGGTTACCAAGTGAGAAGCAGCGCAAGAGACCCTTAGTGCTTGGTGATAGAATTAAGGAGCGTAGGATCAAAAGACCCCAGCTCCTTGGTCCTTCTTAGGGCTGATGACCCTTTATTCTCTTGTCAAGGTCAGACCTCGTTTTGTTTTGTTTTTCTGTTTTTTAAAAAGGCATATTTTTATTTTATGTGTATGAATGTTTTGCCTTCATGTATGTCTGTTTACTGTATGAGTGCCTGGTGCCCCAGGAGGCTAAAAGTTATTAGATCACTTGAAACACTTGTGAGCTGCTGTGCAGGTGCTGGGAATTGAACCTGGAAAAGTAGCTGGTGCTCTTAACCACAGAGCCATCTTTCCAGCCTCCCAAACCCAATCTTGATCTCCATGATCTCCAGGCATGTTGGGCTGTGTGGAGCTAATGGCCCTTGGTCACCCTCCGAGACAGGACAGGGAAGGATGTGGCAGGGGAGAGGGACCACACCCTGATTCTGTCACATCCAAGATAAATGAAGGAAATTAGCCATTGTGTGTGTGTATGCCTCAGGCTGTCCCTGAACCTCAGGTGTCAGAATAAAGCACTTAAGGCCTTTCCCTTCCAAGGAGCTAGCCCTGAGGAGCAAGGGAGAAAGCATTCCCTGCCCTGGTTATGGAAGTCCAGCAGGGGTCTCAGCTCTCCCCTCATGGGTTGGCTTCAGAACTAGGTGAAGACTACCCTCTTCAGACAGCTGACCATGTTCCCTGGATCTGGGGTCCACAAACCACATACCCTGTCTAGTTTGTCTTTACACACACACACACACACCTCTCTCTCTCTCTCTCTCTCTCTCTCTCTCTCTCTCTCTCTCTCTCTCTCTCTCTCTCTCTCTCTCTCTCTCTCTCTCTCTGTACCCCAGGCTGATCCTCTTGCATTAGCCTCCCAAGTGCTGAGATTGTAGATGTTCAGCACCATGCAAGAAGGGATTTACTTCTTCCTCTTCCTCTCCCCCCCTCCTCCTCTTCCTCTTCCTCCTCCTTTTTTCGGTTTCTTGAGACAGGGTTTCTCTGTGTTAGCTTTGGAGCCTGTCCTGGAACTCGCTCTGTAGACCAGGCTGGCCTCAAAGTCACAGAGATCCGCCTGCCTCTGCCTCACAAGTGCTGGGATTAAAGGCAGCACTGCCTGGCATAGAATAACATTTTTAAATGGCTTTTTGTGTGTTTAAAGGGTTGGAAAAAACCAGAAGGTATTTCTCAGCAACTGAACCTTCTGTAAGTCCAGTGTCCATAAACAGTCCAGTGGAAGCACAGACTAGCCTGTCTTTTGACTGATCTTTAGGCTGCCTTTGGCTTCTAGATGAGCTTGCCTGCCCATCTAGATCTACCTGAAAACCTTGTTGGACTGTAATAGAGCCAAATAAGCCTAAAGAATCCCCCCCCCCCCCCGCCTGGGTAGCCCCAGGGGACACACACTTCTGCCCCTGTTGGCCTGTGTTTTGCTACTTCTGTCCAGGCCGAGTGACCTTGTTTTTATGTTGACTGTTGTCCATCGCCCTGGGCCCACAACACACCTGACGTGTTTTTTTTTAAGGTTTAATGGACACATGATATCTGTACCTGTTTGTGGCACCACAGGTGTCTGGTGACCATGCACCTGCCATTTCCACTCTCTTAAATTGTTTCTTAAATTATGGTGGAGCAGCATCCCCTGCAGGCAATTCCACATCTTGTTTTCTTTTGTTTAGTTAGTTAATTTCTTTTGAGACAATGTCTCTCTCTAGACAGTCCTAGAACTTGATTTATAGACCAGGCTGACCTTGAACTCACACAGATGCACCTGCCTTTGTCTCCCACGTGCTGGGACTAAAAGTGTGTACCAACTCACCTGGCATCCACATCTTGTTTTCTTTAGTATGCAGTCGGGGGGGGGGCATCAGTGGGCTCAGACCAGACAGCTTTCTCTCTGACTTTCTCCCACTCGGGTTGCCATCTATGGTCTCAGCTGTCCATAAAGAAAGTGAGTGAGACACAGCCAATCACTGTGAGCTCATCTCAACCAGCAGCTTGGTCTCTGGGCCCTGTACCCCAATGCACACACTGGCTGGTCTTTGAGACCTGGCATGGTGAGCCCTGTCAACCACTTCCCAGACGAACCAGAGGCAGACAGGGAGAGTGGGACAGACTGCCATCATGATCTGACATGGTCTTGACATAAGCCTAAGGCTGCTGGAAAATTGAGACCTGGAGGTTTCTGGGGTCCAGTGTGAGGATGGAAACATTGTGCTTTTGAGGGTCTCTGTGGCCAGGGTGGCTCTGGCCCACAAGGAGCAGGCCCTTCAAAGGCTTCTCTGGCTGGGTCCCTTCACATCTCGCTCCACATTTCCTGTTTCCCTACCCAGATTGACATTTTCTGGGAGGTCACATCCCTGGTCCAACTCCCTGGTCAAAAGTTGTGTGGATGCTGCAGTTTGCTCTCTGATCTCTGCTCCTTCCCACAGACCGCCGCAGTCAGGGACTCTCGTCCCGTATACAGAAATGGTTCTACGAGAGGTTTGGGGAGTATGTGGAGGATTTCCGCTTCCAGCCAGAGGAGAACACAGTGGAGACGGAGGAGCCCCTCAGTGCCCGCAGGTAGGGGCACCTCACCTAGCAGCTGTGTGCTAGGGCCAGGGTCCTACACCAAACTTCAGCATTTCTTCTGAAGTTGCTGCCACAAGCTCCTAGAGGTCCCCTGTGCCCCTGTTTCTGGGGCACCACTTGTGGTTTGTGACAGAAGTCACGTGAGGGCCGTGTGGGCCCAGTGTCCACCACAGGGGCTGGATTCCTTGATGGTTCATGGTCCTGCTCAGTATACAGTGGCTCCCCTTACCAGACACTCTCATAGACACGGGGGAAGGCTCTGGAGAGTCAGCCCATCCCAAGTGCTCATGAGGTAGACGTGACAGATGGGCGGGCTGGTCTGTTGGTCACCCCTGCTTTCATAACTCAGGAACGGGCATCAGAGGCACCCAGCATTGTCCTCTGTGTCACTGTGCATGCATCTCCAGGCCCCTGAGGGACCCAGGTACTTAGACGTCCTCCTTACTGCCCATGTGCTAGCGGTGCTTGCACACTGGGCATCCTGACCGAGCTGGTGACTTCACACTGATCCTTATCTCTCTCCCTCTCTCAGGTTAACTGAAAACATGAGAAGATTGAGTAAGTACTGTGGGCTTGGTGTGGAAGAGAGGGGAGAGGGAGGAGTGGGGGAGGGGAGCTGAACAGAACTCTCCAGAAAAACATCTAAGGACAGCTCCTCCCCTGTCTTCCCTAAGATGTAAGCTTGTAGTGGCTGTGCCTGAGCCATTCTACATTCGGGGGCTGATGGGGAACTGAGCTTGCTCAGCATTTAGGGTAGTGGTTCTCAACCATTAATGCTGTGACCCTTTAGATACAGTTCCTCATGTTGTGGTGACCCGCCCTCCCCAACCACAAAATTCTGTAATCATCACTGTAATTTTGCTACTGTTATGAATCGTAATGTAAATATTTGTGTTTTCTGGTGGTCTTAGGCGATCCCTGTAAAAGGGTCATTTGACACAGAAAGGGGTCATTACCCACGGTTGAGAACCGCTGATTTAGGATGAAATATGGCTCAGTTCTCTGATACTCCTCTGGCCCCACAGAGTGCAAACGGCTGCGATCCTCACTGCCTCTTCCCATTCCCTTTTTCCTGCTACTTGGGGGCCTGGGCTAGGAGCAGGTGGCATCTCCCTGTGGGAACCACGGTTAATGGTCAGGAAGGGCACGAGCAGCAGGGATCTCCAGCGGGTTGGGTCTTGCATCACCAAGCTAGTTTTGCTTCTAGCTAGATGACCCATATGACCCTGCTCATGTGCTAAGAAGCAGGCCAGCACTGTGCTGACCATTGTTGTCTGTTCTGTCCCCCAGAGCGTGGTGCCAAGCCGGTCACTAACTTTGTGAAGAACCTGTCTGCCTTATCTGATTGGTACTCCATCTACACCTCTGCCATCGCCTTCACCGTGAGTGTTCTCACAGGCTGGGGAGGGCCAACAGCAAGCCTGAACCAGTCTTCCTCATGAGGCCCCCAGACGACAGCCCGCAGGCAAAACTCTCCCTTGAGTTTTGAATGTGCTCAGCCTCAGTTTCTCCATCAGCATTATGGGTGTGTGTAGTGGTCTCAATCTTAGATCAAAGACCCGTAGGGACATAATGACTGCTGCCTCTGCATGGCATGTACCTCATTGCTGTGTCCTCAGGAAAAGCCTCTTGGCTCACTGTTGGTTGTGACCAGAGGCTTGGCCACATGGACCCCACTGGTGGTACCAGGGAGGCTCCTGACAAGGCGTGGTGTCAGAAGGCTGCAGGCGACCCGTCTACCTGTTAAAGCCTTCTGGCCAGAAGGAAGCCACAGCCTGGGCACCTTCCAAGGATTCAGAGATAGTGCCCTCCTGAGGAGGAAGCCATCTGTAGGGGTTGCCTAGTTAGTCTTACCCTAGGAGGGTCCTAAGACAACCCTAACATTGGGTCAGACCCTCTGGTTCCCTCCCAGAGACTCACTGCCCACCAGGGAGACAGGCACTTTGCACACTCACAGCTGAAGCTATGAGGGAGGGCTCCACCCCATCTGGACCTCAAGGTCCTCTTCCCCTGCATCCCTCACAGATGCTCTGCAAGGCTTCCCTGCCTGAGGTCCTCATGCTGTCTCCCTAAGAGACTTACTCTTGTTTAGGCCCACCTTCTGGCTTTCCCTGTCTGAGTATTACTCAGGGCCTCGGGCTCCATGTGGCAGCTCACCTGCAGTCTGTGGCAGTGGTGAGCCTCCTCAACAGCAGGCAGAACCCACACTGGGGACAGGAGAGACATTTTCACTGGGCCCTGCCGTCCTCTTCTGATCCCTACTCATAAAGGGCAGCCTTCCCACACACTGTCCGACCTTTCTCTTAAACTGGAAGCAGCCTTCCTGATTGCCCCCAACCCACATGCCTTTGTTCAACAACCTGGATGGATGTTTGGGGATCTGGGACTGGTCTCCCTGACCAAGAGTCACCTTATTGCTGGGAAGAAGCAGGCAGGATGCATCTTGTGCTAGACTACTGTTTGGCCGGCCTAACCATGTCCCCGACCTTCCTCCCTCTCCTCCTCAGGTGTACATGAATGCTGTGTGGCATGGCTGGGCCATCCCCATGTTCCTGTTTCTAGCAATTTTGAGGTTGTCCCTCAATTACCTCATCGCCAGGTAGGTGAGCCAGGCTGTCGTGTGGCTGCATCGCACATGTCGGTGCTGTGTGCCTGCTTCCCATACTGCTGTGTGTAGCCCAGGCTGTGTCATGTACTGCTGTTTGTGGGTGGTCCTCTGAGAGGCTCTGGATCCTTCAGTGAGCAGACAGTGGGTGGCTGAGCTACAGTATCACCTCCAACAGCCCTCCCTGAGGTGCTGTGTGTTTGGCAGGAAATTCTCCCCAACCCTGGGGTGGGTAGGTAAAGCTACAGGGCTCTGCACCCCATAAACATCCTTGGTTTATGGGAAGAAAGCAGGTAAAGCTGGAATTCACAGTGTAAGCAGCACACACACGCATACTTGTGTGATGGGCGCTTTACTCCACCAAGGCTGAGGAGACCCTTCTCTCTGTTATTCTATGTCCTTACTGAACATCCTGGGGAAGCCCCATCTGGGATGAACCCTTGCCTGCACTCCCGGGTTGGACTTTTTCTGTGCTTGCTCTTAGGAGTGAACCTTAGCTTTTTGCCCTGGCTTGTGAAGAGCCCTTGACTCCAGATTTCATCTCAGCCCCTGAAAAGATTACAAATCCACATACCAGTCCTCTCCATCCCCTTCTGTGCCTGCTTCAGGGATTTATTTGGAAATGATATTTGTAGGAAACACGTTGAAATGCCTTTGAAGGAGTCTAAGTCCCCATTAGTCTCCAGCCCCTAATCACCACTAAGAGGCATTGTTGTTAATAAAACTTTATTAACAGACCAGTCAGAGGGCACAATGAGTTCAAACAAAACAGTGTAGCTACTATAGGCTGATAGCCCCTTATCAGCAATGGCTGCTATTGCATATGCCCCAGCAGAGGGAAAAGCAGCATGGATGACCATGACCAATAAGATCTCAGGCAAGCAGCGCAGCTTCAGGACTCTCTTTTAGGTAACCAGCCCTGAAGGGGCAGAGACCCTTACTCTAGCTGATAACTCAGCTGGAGGCTTGACTTTTGTTCCCCAGAGGTGACACTGTTTTCATGGTTTGGGTGGCTTCTGTTTTTCAGGGGCTGGCGGATACAGTGGAGCATTGTGCCAGAAGTGTCTGAAGCTGTGGTGAGTCATGACGGCGAATTGTCCCTTTGTCTTAATCGGTCAGGACTCACAACCTGAGGGCACGACATGGGGAGTCCAGATGATGATTTCTGCCCTGGCCAGCCATGCCAGCCCTAAGTTCCAGGAGGCTACCCTCACAGACACTCAGCTGTCTCAAGTTTCACTGCCCAGAAGCAGATTGCCCTGTCCATCTGTCCTGGGTGCTGTTTTCTCTCTGGAATTGATGCCGGGGCAAACAGGGAGCTACTATAGCCCCCATACAACCCGCTGGGTGGGGAGGCGGACAGGATGTCACACAAGTCGTCGTGTCTCCATCCTGGGTGCTGGAATGGCTGTCTGGCCCCTGCCTGGTGGGACACTCACACCTGCCCGTTAGCAAGGCCCTGGGTGCTTTTAGACTACGGGGTGGGGGGGTAGCTATGACAGAGGTCACATGGCCCCTCAAATCTGATTATTGGCAGAAGTTTGCTTTAAAGGGACTGTTGGGCCTGTGGGGCAGAGGGAAGCCACCATACCTGTGGGCACAAGTGACATTCTGCGGAGTACCTAGGGAATGGGGTGGTCTCCAAGGACCTCCTTGGAGGCCCTGGAACTGGGAGACCCTTAGGAGACTCTTATTGAAGCAATAGAGCAGTGGTTCTCAGCCTTCCTAATGCTGCGACCCTTTTAAACAGTTCCTCATGTTGTGGTGACCCAACCATAAAATTATTTTCGTTACTTCATAAGAGTAATTTTGCCACTGTTATGAATTGTAATATAAATATTTGATATGCAAGGTATCTGATATGTGATCCCTGTGAAAAGATCATTCGACACCCCCCCCCAGGGGTCATGACCCACAGGTTGAGAACTGCTATAAAGAATCATGTGAACTTTACAGACCTGAGCCTTAGTTTCCCAACCTGTCAAGGAGTAGGTGCAGACAATGCTGACAAGACATAGCGTTGGAATGAGCCAGGGCCTTGGTCTGCCACTGTGTCTGCTCGCCCTCTGGGGCCCCACAACCTGCCCACCCTCTGTACTGGGGCAAGGCAGTAAGCACAAGGGGAGATTCCACCCCGAGCCCAGCAGATGTCTTCACACCCAGTCCTCTGACAGTACAGGGACTGCAGTGACCCACAGATCCCTGGGGCCGGGAGCCTTCCTGCTGTTTGTCAGTAATTTTTCTGAACTGTTAAATTTCAGTGGAAAAATTCTCTCTCCCCTTTGACTGAAGGAACCTGCCAAAGAAGATCTGACCGTGTCTGAGAAGTTCCAGCTGGTACTGGACGTCGCCCAGAAAGCACAGGTACCGCTGCTGAGCCTGCCCGTTACCCCAGGAGGGGGGACCCCTCACATGGTTGCAGAAGGTAGACCTGAAGTTCCATGCCTGTTCTAGCCGATCAGTCACACTCTGTTGAGGTGGCAGGGGAACGTCTCTGACCTGATGAGAACGGAGCCTTTTGCCACCAGGGCTCAACACCCCTAGAATTCAGGGCTGAGCATTCTCAGAAGTTGGGCTGAACTTGTCTGTTCTGTTATTT
This sequence comes from Microtus pennsylvanicus, assembly GCF_037038515.1. Taxonomy (NCBI): domain Eukaryota; kingdom Metazoa; phylum Chordata; class Mammalia; order Rodentia; family Cricetidae; genus Microtus; species Microtus pennsylvanicus. Next base: position 14,740,392 of record NC_134580.1, read on the forward strand.
CCAGTGGCCTTAACTTTAGACCAAACAACCCCAGACCTGGGAGTGGCAGTGGCAGGGTTCCGGCGGGTGTGGGCTGTGTATGTCCCTGGAGCCCTCTGGGTGTGTCTGTGTGACTGACAGGTACTCGGGCTTGTGGTCACTGCAGTTTCTTCTTCATATAGAATCTCTTTGGCAAGATGGCAGACATTCTGGAAAAGATCAAGAAGTAAGTGGCTGTCCCCGCAGCGAGGGTGGTGTGCACCACCCTGTCTGACCTCCATCTTCCTTCCAGCTTGTTCATGTGGGTGCAACCTGAGATCACGCAGAAACTGTATGTCGCTCTGTGGGCCGCCTTCCTGGCTTCTTGCTTCTTCCCCTACCGCCTGGTGGGGCTCGCTGTTGGTAAGGAAAAATACCACTGTCTTGGGAGATGGTGAGTGGAAATGGGCCAGGGTGCTCACCCACCCGTTGTCTGCATGGATGTATCCCTGCTTTCCCCTCAGGCCTCTATGCTGGCATCAAGTTTTTTCTAATTGACTTCATCTTCAAACGCTGCCCGAGACTTCGAGCCAAGTACGATACGCCCTACATCATCTGGAAGAACCTCCCCACCGACCCCCAGCTCAAGGAGCGTGCTGGTGCCACCGTGTCCCGCAGGGTGAGTCCCCCAACCCCCACCGCCCCGAGGAAGATGCAGGTAGAACTGTGAAGCTGGTGGACCCAGACCTCCGGCTCTGTAACTTCTGCTCACTCGAAGCCTGGTGTTTCCCAGACCTCACAGCCTTTGAGATAGATGGTGGAAAGTGGTTCTCCCTGTCACAGCCTCCTTCATATGTCAGGCCCAGCCAGCCCTGGGAGGAGTGGGCTGGTGTGTTATCTTCAGGGTCTTAGGTGGGTGGGGTGCCCAGGCCCAGCCAGCCCTGGGAGGAGTAGGCCGGTGTGTTCTCCTCAGGGTCTTAGGTGAGTAGGGTGCTCAGGCCCAGCAGCACTCTCAGGAATGTGTAAGAAGTTTGTAGAGTTTCCATGGGATTGTTCCCTCAGGAAGGAGTGCCCCAGTGACCGCCCCCCTCCCCAACACACACACTTTTGTGGGAGTGAAGCACTTAGTTGAGTTGGGAGGGTCACATTCTGGGGTCCAGGACAGCATAGATTGTTGGGAACCTCAGATCAGCCATAGGCCAGAGCAGCCAGGCCTGGAGTAGCACTCCTGACTCTCTTCCCACAGGTAGAGGTCACCCAGGACACAGCTTAGCCTTTTGGAACACTTGAGGGCCTATTTTAGCACTGGAGTGGCTGGGACAGGGACTTCCTAGGGCTTAAGACCATGTAGCACTAGCTAGGATATGGCTGGTACATCCACGCCCTACTTTTTCTGCTTATATCCCTCACGCCCCATATGTCTGTGCTGAGTTATGTTCCGCTCTTTTTGCTTACCAGTTCACATCACATGTCCCCCTTTTCTCCTTTGTGATGGTCATATGTGTATCTGTTGTTTCCTTTCTGGCCAGCTGTCAGGGCATGACAAGGTACTGTGTCCACGTGGAAGCCCCCTGTCCTGCTGTGAGCTGGTGCTGTGTCACTGCTGTGTTGTGACTGATTTTCTAGAGTTGTGTGGCCAGGTGACTTCTGAAATGTCAGTCTTAACTGCTTTAGTGCAGAACCCATGCGAGGCAACGGTGTCCTTGCATTTTGTGTGCTTAGGTCCAGCACTGTGGGCCTGGGAAGACTGTGAGCATCTCCAGGGGAAAACACCGCCCCCATCCAGCCCAGGCAGCAAGGGGACTCTGTCCAGTGCAGGGTCAGCACCTCATATTCTCCTGAAGGAACAGAGCCTGTCAGGTAGTCAGTTCGCTGCTGGTATAGGCAGGGAGGCCAGTATGTCCCAACACCAGCAGCGGTTCCAGCTGCTTCTCCCCAGAGCCTGATCAGGACTGTGTGCTGTTGGCAGCTACAGACAACCTCATCACGGAGCTACGTCTCCAGTGCTCCAGCTGGTCTGAGTAAGGATGAAGATGCTGGCCGCTTTCATAGCACCAAGAAGGGCAATTTCCACGAAATCTTTAACTTGACTGAAAACGAGCGCCCGCTAGCAGGTAAGTGTGCAATGAGTCCATGACCCAACCAGTCACGGAGTAGATGGAAGTGCGTGGGACAGGGTCTGAGTCCACGCAGGAGGCGTGACCTGCCTCAAGGACATGCTGAAGGAAAAGGCCCAGGCTTACTTCCCAGGAAAGTTTCATAGGAGTGGGGTCTTGAGTTGTTCCAAGAATCAGGAAGAGGTATGACACCATATTCCCTGCCCTGTTTTATCAGCATAGATTCAGGTAGGCCTTCTTGAAGTAGGAATCTCCAGGGAGTAGGGCTCAGTTCTGCCCACCTGCTGGGGAGTCCCATATCATTAGCATCGAGAGACAAGCCTGAAGCCTGTTTCCTATCCAGTAGTGTTCTGGCACTTTGAGTTGAGTGTACCACCTGCCGCAGGTATCTCAAGGCAGTCAGCCTTCTGGAAAAGTTTTCAGTAAGTGCCTGAGATGCAGGGTCTGGGGGTTGGCCCCCTTTCTTGAGCATCTTCAAGCTGATGTGTGGAAAGCTGCCTAAGGACTACAGCTTGATTTGGTTACTGTGAAAGGAAGGCCCTTTCCTCAGACACTAGGTGATCTCACTCCTGGCAGGCCTACTCCCCACACTGTGGACTCTGTGTATACTCACGGTGCTGGGGATGGAACCCAGGGCTGCCCCGTGCTGGCTAAGCACTGTGCCCCCATCAGCTCACACACTTGGACCTTTTCTGATGGTCCTCATGGATGTGGGCACAACTTTAGCACCGATGTAGGTTAAGGCCCAGGTATTTGCAGAGGAAGGAAATTCCAGATCCATTTTTTCCATCAGTGTGTGAGAATGGTTGGCGTTGCTGCCTCATAAACCGAGACCGGAAGATGCCCACGGACTACATCAGGAACGGGGTTCTGTATGTGACAGAGAAGTGAGTGTTGCCATAGGCTGAAGCATGACTGGTGGGGAGGAAGTGGGAGAGGGTCCTCCCCAGGTCCCAGACACATGCCCAGGTCCAGCAGGCAGGCTTTACAGTTGCTACAGCCTAGGCTCTGTTCCCCACTCTACCCAACTGTCGGGCCTTCCTGACCCCATTCCTGGACCAGTACCGGCCTCCCTTGAGCTGAAGGGGTCTCTCATCTAGGGTGCTTATGTGGGGTCAAGGCTCTAAAGATGGCCAAGGGTATAAGCTCTCAGGAATGGGGTTTTATAGTAGTGGCCTTTGAGTCCATGACTCCCTGCTGTCTGAGGCTAGGCTAAAGGTAGCTTTGGCATTTCTTCCCTAAGTGGGACGACATAGCACCTTGTCCTTGCATCCCCGTGGGATTTGAGGGTTACAACAGGAATAGGGTATACAGTCATCCTCATGGGGGCCCCTTTCCATCCTGTCTCCCATACATGCAGCAGTATCCAAAGCCCCAAGTACCTTTTTACGCACCTTGCCAAAGAGGTTGGCCGGGAGAGCCTGGTGGGGCCTCAGGACACCTCCCTGCAGCTCCTGCTGGAATCTTCTGGCAGAGAAAGACCTAGATGTAGTGCAGAGCAGGCTGTACAGTTCCTTCCAGGTGCTAAGTGTGGTGGGTCACTGACCGTCCCTTGGGGCTGTGGAGGCAGTCGGGGAGGACCCTCCGTAGCAGGAGCCCCTCCATTCTGGCTGCTATCTCGTGCCTCTGCATTTCTTCCCTGACTAGTTATCTGTGCTTCGAGAGCTCCAAGTCTGGGTCCTCCAAGAGGAACAAGGTGATCAAGCTGATGGACATCACAGACATCCAGAAGGTGGGTGCACACCCATCCCACCACTCTCCCAGCCTGGGGTGGAGAGGTTTGCGGATGATTCCCGGATTGGGGGAGATGCTATCTAGAGACGTCTTTGGGTGCCGCTGCCACCAGTGTTGCACCTTGTCTTCTGGAAGTCTCCGTGCAGAGCCCTGTCAACTTCCTTCTGAGAGAGTTGTGTACCTTGGGCCACAGGGCAGTCTCCCTTCTCCCACAGTCCTGGGAGTCAGCAGCTGGGCTGGACACTGTTACACATACAGAAACGGGTAACAGTGAGGTTTGCCTGACCAACTGTGCCCCACCCCCGCCCCCAACTGGAAAAAGGATCTCATGTTGTCCAGGCTGACCTTGAATCAGTTTATTTTGTGCTGCTGGTAATCAAACCCAGGAATCATACATGCTCAGCAAGCATTCTGCCAACTGAGCTGCATCCTAGCCCTTGCTGTGTCGTGAAGGGAGAGTTGGAGTTCTGTCACAGACTTCCACCTATGTCTGAGACTGCCCCGCCCCCCGGCCCCCAGACATTGAGCTCCTGTCACAGATTCTTACGAGTGAGCACACAGATGTTTGTATCCACAGAGTGAGGCTCAGCAGTTTCCCTAGAGTGCCCACTCCCTATATGCGGAGTGGGCATTCCTGTAGGGGGCATTCATGGGGGGGGGTCTTCTTCTCTGGAACAGGAAGGATCTATTGAGTATGGAGCCAATCAGCTTCCCCATCTGAGGAGCCTGGGTGCAGGCCAGTAGCCTAGATGTGAATAGTCCCTAGTACTAGATGGGGTCTTCCTGTTTCCTTGGTTCAGCCCATGGCTGTATGGTCACTCCTACAGGTTTAGTCAGGGCCGTGATCATCCTAGCCTACCCTTAGGGACCAGCCATGCTCACAGGTGGCTTTCTACAGACAATCAGTCCCTGGGAGTGGGTGGGGGACACCTCAGAATCAGGAGACACAGCCCTTTTAGCTCCTGTGGCTGAGATGTCCAAGGTCTCCACAGGTCTTGGTGTCTGTGTGCCTGGCAGAGGAGAGTGCCCTGGGCTCGTAGGGCACTGGGTTCACCCCTTCCCTGGGAGAGGCTGATTGGTGATGGCTGTGTTTGCCTTTCAGTATAAAGTCTTGTCCGTCCTCCCTGGCTCAGGCATGGGAATTGCTGTATCAACACCATCAACCCAGAAAGTAAGTGCCTGGCAGATGACCTCACCCCCTTCCCCATCTGTCACCAGGGACCTGAGTGAGCCTCCCTGGGATGTGGTTTCAGTTTGGGTAGAGGCTCCTTTCTCCCTCAGCGTAGGAACCTGCTACATAGAGTCAAGGTGAAGGTCAGCTTGGGTAGGCACTGTAGTTATAGGATAGACAGGTTGGTGGGTCCCAGAGGGAATGGATCCTGCATCCTTCCAAGGAGGAAAGGCCGGGTCCTCTTCTCGGCTGGAGCCTTCCGGGTGAGAGGAGTATGTGGTCATTTGTCCCTGCCAGGCTGCTGTCCTGATCTGACAGGGTCCGTTCTAGCCCCAGCCTGGCGATGAAGTGCTCACCCACCCATCCCCCTTCCGTTTCTTCCCTCAGCCCCTGGTGTTTGGTGCCATGGTGCACAGAGACGAAGCCTTTGAGACCATTTTCAGCCAGTACATGAAAATCACGTCTGCAGCAGCCTCTGGTGGTGACAGCTAGTATTGACTCTGAGGTGTTGCTGGAACCCTGGCTAATCACTGGGTAGAGGATCGGACGGGATGTCCTCGTGATCTTTGGCAATAATTCTCCTGGACTGTGGCTGGTTATGGTGGTCTGGGTCCTGCAGACCCGAAGGGCTGGGACTCACCTGGATGGTGCCGGGTTGGCCCGTGCTGAGCGCGTGAAGCACCTTCGTGGACACCTGTGGACACAGGTGGGCAGAGGATCCTCTTAACCTGTTTGAAGGATGGCACACAAGACACTCGTCCTCAGGCCCTGCTAAGCACAGCTCCTCACTCTCCGTCCTGGCCTGGGTACAGACCCAGCACCTGCCATCCTGAGAGACTCCATGATCCCATGACCCCTGTTCTCCAGAGGCTAGAGGCTTTTTTCCATCAAAGCCATAGCTGGGAGTGGTTGTGACCCCTTCTTGCCAGAATGGTAAGACAGAGAGGAGTGGTGGGGAGGCCCCTCTCCAGTGAAGAAATGGCCAGACATCTCACGTGGCCCTCAGACCCTCCTTCCATGTTGGACCTACTGTGGGCACTGCAAGACTGTAGGTAGGGCCTCTCTGGGCTTGGTGTTTGGGGTACCTCCTCCTCCATTTTTGGTGTCTGGGCCTGAGCTTGTCACTCATCTGACCCATCTTGGCTTGACACTCCAGCCAGGAGACCAGACCAGTAGTTGATGGCCAGTGAGGGTCCAGAGTGGCGTGTTGGCAAAAGCACACCTTTTTAACACTTTGCTCTTCAGTAAGGTTTTGAGGGCATTCTCCACTCCAGCTGCTGTTCAGTGAGCATCAGTGGGAGTCTGGCTGGCATTTGGCCTCCAGGCTGCAGCCGCTCTGAGTAATGGGGTGGGTGGTTCAGGGAGCTGGGCTGAGGGGCTACCAGGGAGAGGGGAGGGCTCTGTGCCACAGGAGACAGCTGTGGGAAGAGCCTAGGGGTCAGGGGCCGAGTTGCCCTGTACCTCTAACATTTGACAGTATTCCTTCCTTCCTACACGCTCTGCAAGGCCAGGCAGACCCCGCCCTACCCACGCTTCCTGCCCCAACAAAGGTGGAGACTGCAGGGGTGGGTGGGTGATCTTGCAGGCCTGGGCCTCTGAAGGGTGCAATCACCACCCCACCTTTGCATTTTCTGGGTGGATCACTCTGGTTCCTTCAGCTTGTCCTGAGTCCTTCAGGTGTCACTGAGATTGTTTTTTTGAAGAAACAGAAGATTATATTTTTTACAGAGAGCAAGCTGTTTTTCTTATTTTTGTATCATTTTTCAAATGTAATTTTTACCTTTGCGCCAATCCTCATTTGCTGGTGTGGGTGTGAGGCCTGGTGGCTTGGGCTCATGACACCCCATTTCCAGGGGCTTCAGGCCACACACTGGGGTTGGGAAAGGCTTGCCAGGCAGCCAGATCAAGCACACATACCACCCCAATGTGCAACAAAGACCACATAGCTCCAGGTACATGCATGGAAGAGTCTAAACATGGAGGCAGGACCCTCCTCCACCCAGAGCTGTGGCTTGGGGCCCCGTAATATTCTCATGCTCTGAAGAGCATGGAGTGCGATAAGGGGGGGACCTGGTGGCACCCCAACATACCAGAGGGGAGGAAGCGTGGCCTATGACTTGTCACTGGAGATGGCTGTATGGCTGATACACACATATGGGTGAAGCTCACATGGCGGTTAACGCTTTCTGGACCCTGGCAGTGCCCAGGTTGGTGAATACTGTCACTGGGGTGCCACACAGAGGCCTTGAATAGGCTTTTAGGGTGGACCAAGCGGTTTAGTTTGAGTCTCTTTCTCTTGGAAAGAGAGATGAAGACTGGCCCATGGTGGACAGGGCTGGGCCAGGGGCCTGTGCAGGCCCTAGGCTGTTAGACACACTGGGGTTTGTACTGGATTGTGTGGTCTGAGCAGGTATTTAATTTCTGACTAATCACTGACCTAGAATGTTCAATTTTGTATGTCTGAAGCTTGAGTCTGTTTTGGATCTGTACATAATTGTTATTGGTGTAACTTTTGTTCTACAAAAGGATCATATTCTATAAAGAACTGGCAGGAAAAAAATCCTCTCACTTTTTTTTAAAGAAAAATCTTGTTTAGATACAAAGTCTTGTATAAATTATAATTTTTATTTAATAAACCCAAAATGCTCTAAGCTAAGGCTTGTGAGGGCCTCTGTTTTTTGGCAGAATGTATAGGTGTTGGTTGTTAGAACAACTGAGTCCTCATGGCTAATACTGCAGCAGGGTTCAGCACAAAAACACCTGGGAGAATGAAGGCGTGGGGCCTTGGAAGTGGGTGCTGTTTGCTCTACTGCGCTCCCCGGTGTGAGGGATGCTAGGAACAGAAGATAGTCCCTGGGTCCCAGAAGACAGTCCAGAGGAGAGGTGACTCGTCTGGGTAATGTGAGGGGGTGTCTGGACCAGGCAATGCCTTGGGGTTGCGGTATAAGCCTTGGCCCTGTTGAGCAGTGGTCTCTGCCAGCCTGGGGTCTTGAGCAGAAAGGTCTCTGGCAACGCTATGACTTTATTGATTCAGATGCTGACATCGGACACAGGGATACGAGGAAACCTGAGAGTCAAACCTGGAAAGGCATACTGATGGTGCCTGTCCCCACCGCATCCCAATGAGCTTCCAGTAAGCAGGGGCTGCCAAGACCTCTTTGGAAGGGGACTAGGACCAGTGGGTACTCAGGAATGTGGCCATAGGAGGTTGGACATTTGTATGTTCTGTCCATTCACCCACACATCATCCATATACTGACCCATCTTTATATCCATCCTTCCATACACATCTGTGTCATCCATCCATCCATCCATCCATCCATCCATCCATCCATCCATCCATCCATCCATCCAATTTCTGTCACTCCATCCATAGCTTACACCCGCTTTGATGCTGGGATACAACACAGTCAGAGTTCCCTGGGAACTTGTCAAATAGATACCCTCAGCTCTCCTGAGAACACACCCACTGTGACTGTCCAGTCACTCTCTCTGCGGTCGTCCTTCCTGCACCTGTGGTGCAGCCTCTCAACTGTGAGGCACCGCCATGCCTGGTCCTGGTTGAACCCCTCATCTGGTTTCCTTAGGCCAAGTGGAATAGGTGAGGGCGCATGGATGTGACCCAGACATGCGCCACCATGGCTGTAGGGACGCAGGTACCCATGCTCAACCTGGCACAGCTGCTGTGTGGGCACAGCTGGGGCGCCAAGGCTGAGGCGCGAAGCCACACCTGGGGCATTTCTTTCAGGCAAATGGCAGAACCTCCTAGCTAAATAAATCTGCTGTGTGAGACCCATCCCAGGCAGGGTCTCCTCCGAGGTTAGACTGGCAGCAGTGACCCAGGCTGGGGTGAGGGACGGCCAGATCTCTCAGGGAGGGCACGGTCACTCAGCCTCTTAGCACGGCTTCTCTAAACTATGTTTTCTTAAAATCTGTTTTGAAAATAAGAACTTGTGGGGAAAAAAAAAAGAGGGAAAACTCCAAATTCTGCCCAAAGTTAACTTTATTCTTTTTGTCGTCTCAAACATATCAGATCAAATATGCCTTGCTAATCTTGAAGCCAGCAAGATCAGGAAGCATATTGGGCCATCCTCATGCCAGAGCTCCCGGTTCAAGAGATTGTACACGGACTGAAGCAGCTGCGGGGGAAACCAGATGCTTCCCACCCCCGCTGCTTCATTTTCATAAACAAGAAGTTGCTGCATATGACTGCTGCTTAATTGTTGTGCACCAGTGGGCCACAGAGGGAATTAGAATATGGACCAGACCCCTACAGGATCCTAAATTGCCACTGTCTGATCTTTACTCCTGGCTTGTTTATTTTTTGTTTGTTTGTTTTTCTCTCTCTCCTAAAATACCGAAGGCCTGGGGTTGGGCTATTGCATCTAAAAAGCATCATGGAGACCATAGCCAACTGCTTGGGAATGTCAGGGGGCTCCCTCCCATCCTGTGTACAAGTGTCAAGGGTCGTAAGGGTCTTGACACTCACGATGCTCCATGATAGTGCCAAAGTTAGATTCTGAACATGGCCTGCACTGCTAAGCACCAACAAAATGTCCTCTACCTGGATCCCCTCCTCCAGAGCTGGCAGTGGCAGGGGTGAATCAGGCGTGGGCAGCGTGTAACAGGGCCAATGGAGACCTGAATCCTTGCGAGAAGAGTACAGTTCCTGAGAGTCAGGAGCACCCACAGCTGCCTCAGGTCCTGAGCCCCTCTAGAATGCCAGGATGAATGGACAGCAAGGTGGCCACCCCAGTGTCTGCTCTACATTGCTCCAGGGCTACCTACCTACTTCAAAGAGCTGCTAGTCTCACACCTTTGGGTCCTGCCTATCCAGGAAGAGACCTGGATAGAAATTGCTAGGTGCATGTCCTCTCTACCCAGCTTTCCCCTCGACCATCGGTCGTTAACTAGCACCACCACCCGATTACCTTTACCATGGTCCCTAAACATGGCCGCCTTTACAGCTGCCCTTTTGTCTGGATGGGACTGAATACTAAACAGAGAATTTCATGTATGGCTTCAAAACAGAAGCCCACGCCAAAGCACCTAGAAACGGGCAGCCTGCAGAACTCAGTAGTGACTGACTAATAGGACCTGCACGAGATGCATTCCTTCCCCAGTACAGAACCTAAAACCTACTCTTGTAACAGTCAGTGCCCCTCCCCCTTCGCAATCCAAGTTTATGCTGCATATTCTTCTCAGATGCATCCACTTGGAGACACAGCACAGGCCACAGTGTGTGGCTGAGAAGCTCCTGGGCCAGGAATGCCTTCAAAGGAAACTTGTCATGAGCCCAGGGCTTCCGCCAGAGCAACTACAAGTCCCCTTGTGGAGACAAAGCAAACAGCCAAGACATGGATTATATACCCTTTTGATAGACAAGGAGCAAGCTGTCGATAAGTACACGGAATAGAACCCACAGGGAAGAATGGATGTGGACCCTGGAAATAGACACAGGGCTTGCACCAAAGTACCCGGGGGCAACCTGGGATAACCCGCCACTCCACTGTTGACACTCAGGTTGAGGGTGGTATAAAATCCCCAACGTACCCTCTGTGCATGCCAGTTGCCCTCTGCCCACCCCCCACCCACCAGAGCCCAGCTGTGCCAAGTGCTTTGCTTCCAAATGGAACCTCCTTTTGGCCGGTGATTGACAGACTGCTCGGGCCAGAGTGTGTTGGCTACCAGGGCTGATGGAACGAAACTTCCAGTGGGTACTTTGCTGGATTGTCTCACAGGACGCAGCTGTGACGGCAGCAGATGTGGGGAATCCTGAGGATGAGACGTCACCCTGGGTGTCTTCTCGCAGTGTTGTGGCCCCGTTCTGGAGGTGCAGCTGTGCAGAGGACCTCACTGTGTTGAGTTACGGTTGTGGCATACGACAGGGGCCACATAGCAACATCCTGATCAGAAATGGAGGTGTAAAGTGAAGGCAAAGAGAGCCATCTACTTTCCCAAACCTGGTCACGAACAACTCCAGAGAAAGTCTCACAAAGGGCTCAGAGTGACTGGGTCATTACCCGTGTGTCCAGATGGTGTAACCTGATTCCTGGCAAGTATTAATATTATAATGTCCCTAAAATTATTGCAGTATAGCCACTAAAGGGCTGTCTTGAAATTTGCGTGGTCAGCGTGGCTAAAATCTAGCAAGCCACGTGCCAAACCAGCAAGTGCCTTTGCTGAGAACAAGATATATGAAAAGCGACTCAGATGCACATAGAACCGAGGTGAGGGTGCCAGGTATGGATACAGAATTGTTGACAAAGCTGTCTTTTCTAAAACCAAGATTTACCTATCAAAAATAAATTTCTAAGTTTAGATGGATGTATCAACATAATTGGTCTGTCGAATTTTTCGTAAGTAGTTTTCACACTCCCCAAGCTCAAGGCAGACGGCTTCTCAGCTTTGGGATTCTTGCTTAGGACCGTTCTTCGATTCCCCGAGCAAAGAGGCGCACCAGCTGGCAGTGGACCCTGCAGAGATAAACAGCTGCATTTAAACTGCACGTGTGTTCCATTGTTCACAGCCGACCTGAGCCACTCACCTCCCAGAATCCTACGGTTCTACCTTAGTCTCCAAATGTGCACAACCACACTAAATCAATAGCCTGTTTTCAAAAGACAGCTTGCTTTATTCTCCCTATGGAGAAAGACTTCGCTTGCTCTCTTCTCTTGGGTTCTATCCCTATACCACATGTTGGGGAAGAAATGCCCCCTCCCCGCCAGCAACAGTGAGCATGCAAGTGAGTCTCCCCCAGCCTACTCATAGCTTGGATGCTGGGCACTCAGGCCTAGTCTATGAGTTACAGGGGTAACCTGTGTTCTGAAGCTTGGCTCAGAGTGACTCTGAGCTCCCCTTGGGAACCTAGGTGACTGAATGGGCAAAGTCACTCAGAGCCAGTCACCTGGTTCTGGCCTCTTGCACTTACTGGCCACTCTAAACTTCTGAGGTCCCCAAGGCTGTATGACCTCTCCAGGCCCCTCTGAGACTCCACCTCCCTCTTTTTCTGACAGCCTCGGGATACTCTTCCCAGTACCTCAGGCTCCTGCCTGGTGCTTCTCATCTCTACCTTGTACACTTATCCTTGACCATGAAGGCAAGATACTTTGTGAGGGAATTGAGGAGATCCAGGATTTAGGAAGTACCCATGAAGCCAGTTACTTTTGGTTATTTTTCTAACTGGGGTGTGTGTGTGAATATGACAGACAGAGACCGAGACCAGGGACAGAATGCAGAGTATAGGAGAGAAAGAAACAAGAACAGAGGAGCCTGAAAACCCCACGGATATGCCTGTAAAATCCAGCACCACAGAGTCAGCCCTGCCCCATGCAAACTTCAGATCCCACAGCTTCCACACCCAGCATAAGGCCACGGGGAAGCAACGCCTCCTGTTTTCTACCACAAACCCCAGCGAGCTCTTGCCGATGTCTGGCATCCCACCCGCTTACCTGACCTCGATGGCAGGGCTGTGCAGGATCTCCCCGTCACAGTTCCAGGAGCTTCGAGAGGGCGAGCAGCTGCACGTGGGGCTGTCTGGGCAGATCTGCCCAAATCCCTGCTTCCCGTTCTCCTTCAGGTCATTGTCCTCGTCGTCCACGTGCTTCGATGTGAACTGGAACTTCTTGACTCGATAAACTTCGACAAAAGTGAAGTCAAACTGCCGAGGCAAACATCGTGGGGGCGCCAGCCCATCAGTGAGACCAACCTTCCAAGCCACCCATCCTCCCCATGTGACATCTTACTGACAGTATGTATGCAGCCCTCCCAGGAGCGTCAGACAACTGCTGATACCTTTGACGTCTCAAATCTGAGGCTAGAGAGATGGCGCAGGGGCTAAGGGCCCATACTGCTTTTGGAAAAGAGCCAAGTTTGGTTCCCAGCACCCGCATCAGGTGGCTCACAACTACTTGCAACTTCAGCTCCAGGTGGTCCAATGTTTCTGATCTCTACAGGTAACTGAACTCACATGCTTATACCCACACATGGATAGACAGACAAACAGATAGATACACACACACACACAATATTTAAAAATCCTCTACAGATATGAGTACTCTAAAGAACCATATGATTCATTAGTGGTAATTTGTAGGATTCTCTATTTTTAAAAGTTAATTATTTAATCGTATGTTTGGGGTGTTGCTTACATATATGTCTATGCATGGTGTGCCTGCCTGGTGCCCATGAAGGCCAGAAAGAGATATTGGGTACCTTGGAACTGGAGTTACAGACAACTGAGAGCCATCGTGTGGGTACTGGGAATTGAACCCAGGTCCTCTGCAAGGACTACCAGTGCTCTTAACTGCTGAGCCACCCCTCCAGGCCCTAGATTTCTATTTTGAAATGAAATTTACATGAAGGAACTGGTAAGGTTGACAGTATGAAATGCACATCCAAAGATGATCTCTCCTTGCAGTTAACAACAGATCCTACCAACTAGCGGGGCAGGGATTGCCCAAATGTCAATGACCTTGGGGCAAGAGTGCACCTCACCTGATCGTCCTCGTTGGTGTGCCGGACAAGGAATCTCAGGAAGTTGAACCTGGAGCACTTCCGGATGAGGATGAGGTCAGAAGATCCATCTCCCAGATGGGCAGATGGGGACAGGCCCCCAGGGCTCCGGGGACACGCACAGGACATGTTGGTGGCATTGATAGCCAGGAACTTCCCACATATCACTTGCCACTCTTCCACTTCCTCTGTGGTGGACAACGGATGGGCACCACGGTTAATGTGGGGCAGAGGCAGAGGCACAGCGGCAAGGGATTGTACCACTCTCCCTCTTGATCTGGTTCTTGGCTTTCATTCTGGCCTGACTACATACCATGGAACTACCCACTCACCTCAGGACCAAGCAGGTCTTGTGGGAGCAGGTCATTTCCCTACTCCCTGTAAAAGCACTTTTGGACAGCAGTTTAACAAAGGTGAGTAGGCTGTTGTGGAATATTATTTTAACTGGGCAAAGATATGTTATACTTATTTATGCTGCATTTGTTTGGTGATGTAAGGATGTGGGTTTAATTATGTCAAGATGTGTTGTGTTTCACTTTGCTTGTCTAAGGCACCTGATTGGTTTTTTAAAAAAAGCTGAATAGTCAATAGGCAGGCAGGAGAGATATAAGCAGGGCTGGCAGGCAGAGAGAATAAACAGAAGTCTATGTGAGACGGGGGAAGAGGAGGAAGAGAAGAAGAAGAAAGAAGAGAACAAGGGTGGGGAAAGGGCACGCCAGGGCCAGAAACCAGTCAGCAGCCAGCCAGACCCGAGAAGCAGTGAAAGTAAGATAGACAAAGGAAGAAAGGTAAAAAGCCGCGAGGCAAAAGGTAAATGAAGAGAAGCGGTTAACTTAAGTTAAAAGAGCTAGCCAGAAACATGCCGAAGCTAGGCTGAGCGCTCATAACTAATACTAAGTCTCCGTGTCATGGTTTGGGAGCTGGTTGGTGTCCCAAAAGAAAAAGCCTGGTAGAGCAGACCTCTGCAGGGGTTAATCTGGCCTGCCAGCTCTCTCTATATGACTATATAGGCTAAGAATGGTTGCCACAGATTTAAAGAACAACAGCTCGCATGTGAATTCTCCATAAAACTCCAATCTCAGAGGCCATAGACAGTGCTATGGGCATGTGACACACCCACTTATCCACATACAGTAGCTGCCATTCTTCAGGGTAGAGGTGGAACCAAGTCCTTGTAACTACAGCAGAAGGCCCTCATTCAGCCAAGCCCAAACAGGGTACCTGCCAATCCATATTCCATAGCAGCTGGAACGGCAATGCCTTGGCTCTGGTCAGCCTTGTGACAGCAATCGAAGGCCTTGTCACGAATATCTAGGTGTCCTAGCATCTCCAAAGCTGCAGTGACTCGCTGCTGCCTAGAGCTAGAGCTAAAACTAACACAGTATAACCAGGAAAAGCGGGAGATAAGGCGGACAGCCAGAAGAGGCCATGCCCTGAGAGCCACACTCAAGACTACACTGGGAAGATTACCGGCATTCTCCAGGCCGTACAGGGCTTTCTTCTGTTCCTCTTCCAGCTGCTGCTTGCTCTGCCTGCACACGAAGCACCTGGAAGACAGCATGGTCACTGTGTCTCTAGTGCATGATTGTACATGTGTGTGTCCCCACACACAGAAAAGCATTTAAAATCTTTGTAGATAATGAAAAGGCTCAAGTTTCAAAGGCGTCAACAGCAATTCTTCAGCAGACTACTTTTTTGAACTCTCAAGATTAGACCTAAATTCACACCCATTAATCAGCTTGCAGACATCTCTGGGACTTATTAACTGCCTCGCTTGGGATGCATCAATGGTGACGTGAAAAATCTACCAAGCATCCTTAGAGTGAAAATGCCTTTACCTCAGGTAACAAGTGTGACGAGCCTATGCTCCGGGCAGTAAGTAACTCTGAGCTGAGCCACTGACTCAGTGCAGACTTCTCATCTAGGTGCGGGTGCGGCCGGCCTAGTCTCGAACCTGCGCCTTGAGTCTGCACTATTGCAAGGACATAGCTGCTGTGCACATCTCCAGGATGGGACTGTTGAGCCAGCTCTTCTGGAAGCATCGGTGAACTGGGAAGCCCTACACAAACCTGTGAAACTTAGGGGCTTCCCTCTGTGTTTAGAAAGTCCTTCTGCATCCCTGTCCTACCAGGAACAGGCTCCCAAACAGCCCTGCACACATCAAGTCATTTACAGTGGGAACCCACGCGGAAATGCACCTGCTTACCCGGCCCGGCAAGGTTTCTTGTCCCGTGGAGATCCCACTGTGTGCTGCGCTGGGAGGAAGGACACTGTCCCTTCATAGTATTGATGAGAGAGAAAGGTCTTCAACCCTGGGAAGAAAAGCAATCAAGAAAGAACCACATGTCACTGCCTGGTTATGAGGGTCCTTACATACTACCACCACCATCACCAAGAAGACAAGGGTCTGGGGAGGTGGCTCAGCCGACAAGAGCACTGGCTGTCCTTCCATAGGACCCAGGTTGGATTCCCAGAACCTACATGGTGGCTCACAACCATATGTAATTTCAGTTCCAGGGGATCTGACGCCTCTTCTGACCTCCATAGGCACCAGACATGTATGCAATGCTCAGGCACACAATCTAATAATTTCTTAAAAAAGGGAAGACTTCTAGGAAGCTGACCCGTCTGCAGGGGGAAGTGTGCATGCAACACTGCTACTGTACCAGAAGGAGATGCAGATTCTGCCCTCCCCACCATGGCCCAAGGAGCAGCACCACAGCAAAGCTGCCGGTGAGAGGTGTGGTCAGAGTTTTAGCCACATATCCAGGCTGCCTTCAAGTTGCCAAAGCAGGGTACTTGGCAGCAGTGATCTTACATGAACTCAGTGGTGTGCCCTGTGTGACCTGATGGCTCAGGGTCTCTACTACCCTCGTAAATGTAGTCAGCAATGCCCCTGCCTCCTGTGTGCTTAACCCCTGCCAGAGTTGTTATCCACAACATTAGAGTTCTCCTGGATGACCTTAGGACCAAGGTCAGGGTGGTACTGCCTGTCTCCTAAAGGGCCTGCTGTGCCATGCTATCCATGGTGCCAATGGCATGGTGTGTGTCAGGATGGGCAAGGCTAGCAGCGTGGACCACTGGGCCTCTGATAGCAGAGAGTGGGCAGAAGGCACGGGAGAATCCAGGTATTGCCCTACAAGTCTTAGGTGACCACTGCTCTGAGTGTAGCTGGGCTTGCTGTGGTCCCGCACGACCTCTTTGTCTAGTTTATGTATGTTGGGATGCGATGCTGGCCTTGAGGCATTCACCCCAGCTAACCCCTAGTACACCAAACCCTTCCATTCCACACAGGGGGGCTAGGCTCCACTTTGTCGAGGCCTCACCTACAAGGCCACAAGCACCTGTCCTCCGGGGAGGAGGGTCCTGGCTCCTTCCACCTTCTTCTGGGTGGCCCTCCAGGTGCTAGTCCCCTATGCCAGGTTCTAGGTCCAAAAGCACGCAAGGGTATCTCTGTGGAGAATGGCTCTGGACCATGGGCTTCTGCTGCCTCTGTCTGCATGCTGGCACTACCTTCTCTTTCCACTTACTCGCGGTGGGCCCCAGGAGATGTCCGGTGTCCAGCACCCTAGAGGAGCGGACCCACGGTGAGTAGTCTGGTAGTTGTGTGTGGTGTGCAACACTGAGCTCTAATAGGACACTGGGGACAGTTGTCTCGTCACAAGCAGAAGCCTCTTTCTGAACCCTAGCTTCCCACCTCAGCTACAGTCGGCCAGTCCTGGCATGTCTGAGAGTCTAGGAGGGAATTCTCCACTTCACGCCTTGCTCTCCTTCGTATAGCTCCCAAGCTGCCCAGTACAGTGGATATTTTCCACCTCATGGCAGCCAAACACCAACATCGACGGGCGTGTGCTAACACCCTCAAGCGGCTCCGAAAGGACTGTAATGTGGTGGGGACACAGACCAGAGCTGCTTCGCCTGAGAGGAAGGATGGGGCTCCTCAGATGTGTTCCGAGAGGACCAAGAGTGAAGGCACTGGCCTGAGGCTCTGGACCATCAGGAGCTTCCCATTCCAGCAGAGGGGCAGACGCAGTCACTGTACCTCAATGTGGACATAGTCACTGTTTGCTCAGCACCCAGAGCCATTTTCTTCTGGAAGGGCTGGCTAAATGTTGTGCCTCTGCCACCCCACAGTGTCCTCTCATGGGAAGAGAGGTGGGTTCTGGTGCTCGGAGTCGTGAAACTTTACAGTTTTGCCGATGGGGCAAACTGTACAGAACAGGGCCCAGGCTCGGGGGATGCACTAAACACAGGAAAGGGATTCACCTAGCCTACCAGAAAGCCACGCCCTGCATTTCACTTTTTGTCCCTTAACTTCCTCTCCTTGGCATTTTAAACCTGATGGGGTAGGGAAGAGGACCCACCCACTACTTGAAACCAGCAGGTGCTAACTTTTGGTGTAGCTTGAAGCTGACTGTATTTCTTGTTCATCGTAGCTTGGTGATCAGAGGGGACATGGCTATTACCGAGGGCTCTATCTGCTTTCCAAGGGCACTGTTTCAGGTCTGCCCCATATCAGATGTACTTTGGGAGCCCTGATCTGGGCTCTAGCAAGCCTCCCAGGGACACTGATGCCTACCTCCTCTGAGACCCACTGACCTGCAGGAAGAGTGTCACCAGACCTCAGCAAGTCATTTAAGCATACTGTCTCAACTGTGAAATGGGGACAGAGTCTCTGATGCACAATAGGAGGGCAAGGGAGGACGAAGACCTCCTGTCTAGTCCTCCCCCTCCCTGCTGGGGTTCCAGTGAAGCAGATGCAGACCTGAGACCTCTCCTGTCCTGGTCAGGTACACATTCTCACAGATGTTGCTGAACGGCTGGCTGATGGCCGCTACTATAGAAAGAAGCTCGGGAAGACAGTGCATTGGCGGAAGGGAAGGAAGGGAATGTGCATCTGGAGGGCAGATGCCCAGGGCTGCTGCACTGCTTCACAGTGAAGCTTCTTCTCACTTCACCTGCTATGCTCAGGGTGACCGTAAAAATAATCTTTTCAAGCCAGGTGGTGGTGGCACATGCCTTTAATCCCAGCACTCTGGAGGCAGAGGCAGGCAGATCTCTGTGAGTTCGAGGCCAGCCTGGTCTACAAGAGCTAGTTTCAGGACAGGCTCTAAAACAACAAGTGAAACCCTGCCTCAAAAAGCAAAACAAAACAAAAAAATCGTATCCTGTGAAAACATCTACCTTGACCCCTACCACTTCCATGACAGACGATAAAGCCATACTCCAGATCCACAGGCCTCCCTCAATCTAGTTCTGACACAAGCTGGGACTCTGAGGGGGACAGGATCTGGGGCACAATAGCCAGGGTCATGTCCCCATCTGGAAAACAAGGCCCCCCCGAATCTGTCCCTGGGGGCACTGTACGAATTAGCTCCATGTCCGTGGACACGCGTACCTGAGAAGTCGTATCTGACGAGGCCCATCCACCGCTTCTTTTCACTGTCCTTGATCAGGTCCCCGTAAAAGCCGTAGCCCAGCAGAGACACCGAGTACCGCAGCAGTGTGCTGTTGTGATGCACAGAGGACACGTCTATGGCCAGCGAGTCCCCTGTGGGAGAGGAGAGCTGTAAAGGAACCCTGTCCCCATTTGACCTCCTCTACCCTGCCTCTGCACATACAGGAGGTGCCTGCCTGTTACAAACACAAGAAACAGAACTCGTTCAGTGTAGCAACCTGGGTGACGACACTCAGATACGACAATGGTTATCTGACTGTGACATCTGTCACACCACTGCACGCAGCAGGGTAGATCTGGCTGATCTGGCTGGTTAGGTGGGTGTCCCCTGCCTCCTACATTGCTTCATCAGGTCCCTCCCAGAGCTGCTCACTCAGGCAGAGAGGATGACCTTCCAGGATAGAGGAAGCCCACTCTTGGGCCAGGGTATGTGCTGGAACCTCTAAACGAGTTCTCCAGTGACAAAATTTGGCCCCTGTTTCCAAGCAAAGGTCTGAGAACTGTTCTGAAGGGCGGGCAGGATGCGTCCAGGAGGGATGTCCATGACACCGACAGAGGAAAGTAGGCTTGAGGTTGAAAACAGGTACACAGCGCTTCAAACACAAAGTCTGCCAAGTGTGGTGGCGCACGCGCCTGCAATCCCAGCACCCAGGAGACTGAGGCAGGGGATTGTGAATTCGAGGCCAATATAGACAATATAGAAAAGGCTTGTCTCAAGAAAAAAATAAAAAGAAGTTACACTTGGGAAGCAGAGGCAGGCAGATCCCTGAGAGTTTGAGGCCAGTCTGGTCAGCGTAGTAAGGACCAGCCAGCTGGTGGTACATGATGAGACCCTGTCTCAAAGAACAGCCAAACCAACAATAAGATCCCAAGTGGTTATTTTAAAATACAGCATTTTCATGACTGCAAGAAAGACAAGACCCTGTAAAGAGTGATGGGGTGGGCAGAGCCACCAGCCATTTCTCAGAAACCCCAGAGCTCCTCCTCCTCCTGTGGGGTTTCCTACTTGGGACTGGAGCAGGGGCTGGGTGTGTCTGTCACTCACCCTGGAGCCTTGCAGGTGTTTCACAATGGGGATTAGCCCTGGTAGCCAGTTAAGAGAGAAGAGCAAAGGAGAATCTGAGGCAGCAGGGCCACAGTGACATTAGCAGGGGCCTGGGGTCTGTGCATAGGACACCCACATGTATAAGACAGGACTTGGGGCTGCAGAGTCAGCTCAGTGGTAAGAGCACTTGCTGTTGAGAAAGACCTCGGTTCAATTCCCAGCACCTAAATGGAGGCTCACCATCTCCTCAGGCAGCCTCACACATGTGGTACACAGATGTACACACAGGCAAAACACTCGTACACATAAAATCAAATACAAAAACCTAGGAGAGAAGCCTGGACTCACCAACAATGATGTGCAGAGCAGACGTCTCTGCATCATTTGTGCCCACTGTTGAGTAACACACACAATCTGTGGACCCTGCAAAAAGGACAGGAAAGCCCTTAGTGCTAATGGAACTGTCCAAAACTGTAGCTGACTTCCAGCCAGCTGATTCTGTCCTTCTCTGGCCCTGGAACAGCTGGAGAGTAAAAAGAATCCACTCAAAAAATGAAGGTTGAAAATACTAAAAACGGCCTTCTGGTCATGTTGCACGGCTCTGTAAAGTGGCCTGCAGCATACCCAGACACAGAGACCACCCTGAACCCTCTTGCAGCTTCTAAGACCTGTCTGCAATGCAGGCAGCCACTGGAAGGTATGTGGCCCCGCCCACCTCTACATAGCTGCCTGCAGTGCCTCACAGCCTCCCCTAGCCCTTAAGAACAAAGGGAGTCCTACACAGAGCACAGTCACGGGGAAGTACACGGCAGACCAAGTGAACTGTGGAGGTCTTAGTTCTTATTGTCAACTTGGCACAACCTACACAACCTAGGAAAGGGACTGCCTCGATCAGACTGACCTGCGGCCATGTCTGGGAGGACTCGGCCCACTGTGGGTGGTGTCATCCTAGACAGATGGACCTGGGCTGTATAAGAACGCTAGCTGAGCATGAGCCAATGGGCAAGCTAGTTAGCAGCACTCATGGTTTCTGCTTCCAGTCCTGCTTGAGTGAGCACCTGCCCTGACTCCGTAGTGATGGACTGGGACCTGGAAGAGCAAGATGAACAAGCCCTTTCCTCCCTTAGCTACTTTTGGTGATGGTGTTTTACCACAGTACCAGAGAATTAACTAGAACCAGAGCCTGAGATGACCCCAGCTTTGCTGGAGCACTGTCCCTCTCTTCTGCTGGGAGCACAGAGGAGGGAGTCGCACCCCCAGGCCCCTGGCACCACCTTCCTTGCTCAGCCTAACCAGCGCCTCACCTAGCCAGGGGTAACCGTGACTGCACTGACTGATCAGTTCCCTCCTACCTCTCCTTGACTTCAAGGTCGGGAGACAAAGGTGTCCAGCAGCTCTTGTCCACCACGACCACCCCCATCCCTGTTGCATTGCCCTATAGTCCCCACTGTGACATCAAGCGAGAATCTTCTGCCTGCCTGCTGCTCAGCACGGGAGCTGTCACCTGACTGCAACAGTTGGGCAGAAGTCAGAGCTGAGTTAGCACCATGGGAGTATTCGACCAAAGAAATTCATTTTGTGCTTTAACGAAGTGAAAGAAACATCAGGCTTTTGAAGCAGCTGGACCCTGTGGAGGTGACACGAAGCCACTGCTTCAGATTTCATCCCTAGGACAGGCGGGTCACACGTCCGCTTGCTGTTCCTCTGTGAAGAGGCTGGATGTGGCTACAAAGGCTTTCATTCACCACCCTACTGACATGGCCAGGCACGACCTTGGCATTAAGGGTCAGGCTGAAAAAAAAGATGTCTGCTCACAGTAACACTTGGATCCCCTACGCACTGGATGGTGGCAGTTCTCTGCTTAATCTACAGGCCAGCAGCCAACTGGAGCTCACAGTCCTGGTGGCACAGGAAAGATCCAGTTTTGGACACGGCCCCTGCTAAGCAGAGGTCAGTTCCCTGAGCTTCTTTGAAAAACATCACATGTTATTCATGTGGCAACTTCCATAGAATCAGGAGCTTCGCTGTGGTCCCATAGGTCACTCTAATGGCCACGGGATGACTTTTAAGGGACCTGCTAATAGTAAGGGCTCTCATCTTTGACTAGGAAACTAACTGGCCTTCCTCAGGGTCTCTCGGCCAGCTTGCCTTCATCTCAGAGGACTGGGTCTTTGGCGAGCATGCTCATCAAGCCTGCCGATGAAGCTCCTCCCTCAAGCACAGCAAATGTCCCTCCAAAGCTTTTCCCCAAAGTGCCCTCAGACACACTGAGGAGTGTGCTTTCCCAATCTCCCCAGCTCTCAATGCAGTCAAGGTAAAAGTCAAGATCATCACACTGTGTTTTCTAAAAACTAGGAACTTTCTAGAAAAGCATTTAACACACCAAGCCAGACAGACACCCTCAGGACACAGTCTAGCCCCCACATCTTCCTCCCATAGTGGGCGAAGTCCTGTCCTGGCTTCTGTCACCGCCTCCCCATCTGGGTCCCCTCCTGAGGTCCCAGGACTCCTGGGCAGATTCCTTCAGCCTTCACCAGCTCCAGATCCCAGCTCTCAGGTCAATTAGAAGCCATGTCTAACAGACAGCCACCCCCAAAACCTGTCTCTGTCTCCAGGTGCCAGGTACCTCCTGACTCCAGGCTAGCAGCACACTGTTGGCAGGGACTGTCCTGTGTGCTGCTGGACTCTCAGAGCACCGGGATAAGGGTCTTCCCAGACACTCAGTCATCTTCTTTCTACTATTCATAGCTTATCTCACAGAAAGGAGTGTAGTAATGAGAAATTATAAAAATCACTTAAAAAACAAACAAACAAATGGGGAAATGGGGTCTAATGTAACAGAGGGTAATCTCGAACTCCTGACCCTCCTCTCTGCCTCTTGATTGTGGAATTATAATTTAAATGAAGGATGAACCAGGAATGATATCTCCCTACTTGAAGCCTAATCCTAGGGAAGCTTTACTAATGAAGAAGGTTGGGGTATGGCCTTATGAGCGGAGATGCCTGTGGCTGTGCATGGAGATGTCCTCCTAACAACAACAGTGATGAGAAAGTCATACGTGTGCCATACCTGCAGGGATGATGCCAATCCTGAGGGTGCTGGGCACCAGCACGGCTCTGGGGTGATTGGGGTCAATGCCAGCACTTTGTTGCGTCCTCCCAATCACCCCGTGCAGCACCTCGCTGAACATGCCATCCCCGCCGACACACACGATGCTGCAGGAGGAACACAGGTCGGTCAAGCCCACTAGTCCTCTGCTTGGAGCAGCTGGGAGCCTCAAGCACTGGGGACAGCATGCAAGACTGGCCTGTCAGACACCTGGAAACTGGGCACCTGAACCACTCCCTATTCGATGAGGTCCTGCCAGCCTGTATATTCTGCTTTCTCAAACAACAGGCTTCTTCACAGACCCTGGCTTCCCTGCTAGAGATGTAACATTTTGGTGGTTTCTAAGCAGAGGGTATATGTGTGCCCAGCCCTGGTCAGCCATCATGGATAACCTATGGTTTGGGGGCTGCAGAGAGGGCTCAGTGATCAAGACCATGTACTGTTCTTCCAGAGGACGTGGGTTCAGTTCCCAGCACCCACACGGCAGCTCATAACTATCTATAACTCCAATTCCAGGGAATCTGATCCCCTGTTCTGCCCTCTATGGACCAGGCACAAACATGGTACACACATTTACATATACGTAAGCAAACCACTATTTACATAAAATAAAAAATTAAAAAATTAAATGAAACTATAGCTTGACCTGGGATAGCTTAGTGGCAAAGCACTTGCCAAACACAAACACCCTGGTTTAGTGCCCAGCACTGCAAAAGTAGAGATTAAAAGTTAAAAAGTAGAGTATTGAGATTCAGGCTGCTGAGCATGAATACGACCCCAGTGGAGGGGCATTTCTACCACATGCCCCCTAGACAGGGGATGGCATGCAGTGTCCTCTTCTCTCGATCCAGTTGGGCGGCCTTGCTGTGCCCAGCAGTGGGCCTCAGATGCGAGGGGAACAGCTCCTATTGTCAACCCCCAGCTCTGGGCCCATCTTGGGAACTCAGAAAACGGGAGCAGAGGGGACCGAGTGAAAGCCAGGTAAGATAAGTGGGGTCAGGGAAGCTAAGGGGGGGAAGAGGGTGTGGGCAGGACAGGTCTTTACAGTGTGCTGTCTGGTGCGGAGGGTGGCTACAGAGTGGCATGGAGAAGTGTGGGCATGTGTGTGGAGGGCACATGTCCTGTGACATGGAGGGAAGGCCAAGGCCACGCTCACAGTTCAAGGCAACCCAAGAGCTCCCACAGGGTAGGTCAGGGATAGCATTCACTCACCCATCATAGCCGTCTGTGTTGATCTCATATAAGGTCTCCTTGGCTTGATTGGCATGCTCAGTAACTGTGGGGGAAATATTACACGGGACCATTCATCTTCACATCCTGGAACCCGTGTTTAAGCTAATTGTCAACTGATGCTCTTTTATGAGAGGAAGTCCCTCCTCAGACTCACCTCACCCCCTTACAGAAGAGTAGGGAGTGCGGCAGCCTCCGTGGGAACCAGCCACCTTAGGGTCCGTTCTGCCTGCCGCCCTTTGCACTTGTCAACACGGACTTATTTTTAACTTATGTGCACGCGTGTCTGCCTACATGTATGTATGAGGACCATGTGTAAGTGGTGCTGACAGAAGAGGTCAGTGAATCCCTCCAGAAAGTGTTACAGGTGGTTGTGAGCTGCTGTGTGGGTGCTGGGAATTGAACCCTGGTCCTCTGCAAGAGCAGCCAGTGCTCTAACCACTGAGTCATCCCAACAAATGATTTCTTTGACAGCCATAGAATACGTGCAGCTTCTGTTACACTTATTCCTTAATCTACAAGTTACTTTAAACTTCTTAGAATACACCAGAATGTAAGAAGAAGATAAGGCAGGGGCGGCTGGAGAGATGGCTCAGAGGTTAAGAGCACTGGCTGCTCTTCCAGAGGTTCTGGGTTCAATTCCCAGCAAGAACAGGGTGGCTCACAACCATTCTTAATCTGTAAGAAGGTGCCCTCTCCTGACATGAAGGCAGAACACTGTACACATAATAAATATATCTTTAAAAAAAAAGAAGATAAGGCTTCTTATCTTTTTGTGTACAAGCTCACAGTCCTTGTACTTAATGTGATAAAGCAAAATTGTTAGTGACATTTACTGCTCACAATCTTGTTTTTGTTTTGTTTTTGTTTTTCAAGACTGGGTTTCTCTGTCTCTGGCTCTGTAGACCAGGCTGGCCTTGGACTCACAAAGATCCACCTGCCTCTGCCTCCCCAGTGCTGAGATTAAAGGTGTGTACCACCTGGCTATCACAATTTTTCGTGGTTCAGAATCCTCTGAAAAGGCCCCTTTAAGCTGCTGTCTCCTGTTCCTCTGGATTTACCAGGATTCCGTGTTCACATCTCCTGTTGGGGGCATCAGCATTGTTTCTAGCATCCTGCTACCGTGAAGCATGCTGGGACACCCGAGGGCCTCAGTCTTGGTGTGTATCTGACTGTACTCAGACTTGGGGAATATGGGATATTGGAATAACTTTTTCATTTTTTAGACTTTTGAATTGTATTGCTAATTAGTTTTTTCTGGATGCAGAGTCTTACTGTGAGACCAGGCAGGCCTCCAACACCTAGTCCTCCTGCTTCAGCCTCCCGAGTGCTGGGCTCACAGCCAGGGCCAGCTGCACTAAGTGTCTTGCTAACAGGGTTATATTAAGCCCCTGAAGGCCAGCAGGAGCAGTGGCCCGTGTCTGCCTCCCACTTTGAAGCCAGCACCGCACTGATGACGGACTGCTAGGACATGGTCTTAAGTCAGGTTGTGTAAAGTGACCCATGCTGTGACATTCTGGGACAGTCATTGCTCCTATCTTTCCCTGCAAGGACTTCCTACCGTCCAACTCTGCTCTTTAATCTCCTTGCTGTTCCTGTGAGCACTTGACCGGCTGAGTACATTAAGGGCATTATTTCTTTTGCATTCTTCCAACTA
Source organism: Microtus pennsylvanicus (assembly GCF_037038515.1). Lineage (NCBI taxonomy): Eukaryota > Metazoa > Chordata > Mammalia > Rodentia > Cricetidae > Microtus > Microtus pennsylvanicus. The sequence continues at coordinate 14,766,385 of NC_134580.1, forward strand.
AGAGTTTAAAAACTGCAACTGAATTTGAAATGATCAGTTAGGCCTAAGTCCCCCTCCAGTGGTGACATGTGAGTCCCTCTCAGGCTGGCCTCTGCATACTTGTCCTGGTGCCCAATACACTTACTGATGATTTCGGTGGTGATGGACGCCAAGGTGAACAGAGGTGCCACTTTTTTTTCATAGATGCGCTTGCCCTGCCCTTTCCCTCCAAAAGGGTTGATAAATACCAGCAAGTGCTTTGGTCTCGAAGCTGCAAAACAACATCCATACCAGTCAACGGCCAATCGCAATGGGTGCAAGAAATTCAAACTCAGTTAGTGCGCTATTGGTGAAGAGCAAATGGGTTCTGACACAGAATTCGTGGTCATCAAAGGAGAAAGGCGACCAGCTGCTGGGATGAGGGTGGGGCTGTGCACACGTGGGGCCTCAGCAAGGTCGCTGTCCTGGCCAAGTCTCATGGGCGTGAGCATAGATGCCTCCATCTGCCCATGGGAAGGACGAGGCTTTTGAAAACAAGAATGAGATGGGAATAGAGAAGGGCAGGAAGAGAGGAAGACAGACACACAGACAGATGAAACAACTGGATGGACGATGGGAAGGGAGGCTCCCACAGCCCTTCCCTCAGTTCCGACCAGTTGCCTTGGTGTTGTGGAATATTGTTATTACTATGGAAGGATGTGTTCCATTTGCTTATGTTGCAGAATATTTCTTTAACCATGTGAAGGTGTGCTGCATTTGTTTATGCTGCATAAAAACATTCTGGGCCAGCCTGGGGTACATGAGATCTACTCTCAAAATAAACAAGTAAAAGCAAACAAATGCAAAAGGAAGAAACTTAAAATATGTCTGCTTCAGATTTTATTATTTCTAGGTGTCTCAGAAAAGCTAAGTACAGGGCCAAGGAGATGGTTCAATAAACTTTTCACTGTGTATACATGAGGCCCTGAGCTCTGAGTCTCTGCACCCACAGAAAAGCCAAGTGAAGTACCCAGGCATGGTGGTACATGCCTTTGATCCAAGCACTTGGGAGGCACAGGTTCGAGGCTAGCCTGGTCTACTATCTATAGTAAGTTCCAGGTTAGCCTGGGTCTACTAGCTATAGTGAGTTCCAGGATAGCCTGGTCTATTATCTACAGTGAGTTCCAGGCTAACCTGGTCTACTATCTACAGTAAGTTACAGGACAGAATAGCCAGGGCTATGTAGAGAAACCCTGTCTCAAAACACAAAGACAAAACAAAGCAAAAAAGCCAGGTGGAGTCCCAGAGTTGGAAAGGCAGAAATAGGAGGATCGCTGGGGCCGGCCGGCCAGTCTAGTCAAATCATTGAGCTCCAAAGGAAAAACCCTGATCTGAAGTCAGCCTCGGGCCTCCACACACATGCACACACAAATAGACAAATGCCTTCCTACTAAGAATTCCCGGGCCTAAACAGTTTCTCCACTGAAGTCCCTCAGACAACTTAAGAAACCCAGTCTCCATTGTGTGTGACCCTTTCCAAGGGACAGGAAGAGAAGCATTTCTGAGTGATTCCTAAGAAGTCACTGCGACCTCTGAGGGATGTCAGACAGGGATGTTACATGAAAGGAAGCCACAAGTCTGCTTCTCCCGAAACCTAGGTGAGAACCCCTAAATGAGGCATCAGGAAGTCAGATGTAGTGACACAGAATGGGGGTGAAGATCACAGGCAAGATGGCTGCTCGAGCAGGACAAGCATTCATAACCAGACCCTTAGCATGTTTTACTAGCAGTCCTTAAAGCCAACACCTGTGACCAAACAAACATCAAACAAGGCCAACTCAGAAAACTAGGTTTCTTAGAGAGAATTCCTCAATGTGATGAAGCTGATAGAGCCCTATGTTCCCTGTGGTATATCCATCCCCAAAGTCAGACTGAGACATCAGTGTTTGCTGTCTCAGCTTGTGTGAAAAGAAATAGGAGAGAGGTGATTGATACCAGCCTTAGAACTAATAAGCAGATATGACAAGGAGAATCGTAAACTTCTATTGATTATCTATACACAGGCAACAAAAAGAAAGGAAGGGAGGAGAAAGAAAGAGAGGGGAGGAAGGAGGGAGGGAGGGAGGAAAGAAGATCAATTTGTGGGCCAGATGTGGTCCTTCATTCCTATAATCCTAACACTTAAGAGGCTGAGGCAGGAGGATAATGAATTTGAAGCCACCTTAACTACAGAGTGAGGACTCTCGCCAGAGAACACACAACTGGCCTATGAAAACATATGAACATATTTCTCAAGCATCAGAGAAATGTAAATTAATACCATAATATAAAGCAACTAATCCCTGCCACACAGGCTTCCGAGCCGGTGGAAAGGACTCAATGGTGCGTGTGTGAAGAGGGACCCTGGGTAGTGTCCACAGTCCAGTCCTCAGCACACTCTAGAGAGATGCCACAGGCACACCGTGTCACATGCAGGGATGGTCTCTCCACTGTTATCCAGGCTGGCCCCGAGGAAGTCACAAAGATGGGCCTCGGCAGGGAACAACTGCACCATCAGGGCCGTGGATGCTGAGCAGCCACAAGAATGAACAACCACAGCCACCCAGGATAAAGGGGCGTGGTTTGCATTCGCGGTGTCCTTCTCAAAGCCAGCTGATGTTTGATGCTGTTCCATTCAAACTTATGAAGCAGGAAAACAAACAAACAAAAGCAAGTCTAGTTGTTTGGAGGTCATGGCCACGGTGACCTCCGGGAAGAAGTGGGGCCTGGGGACTGACTGACTGTCCTGCCAGCCCTGAGTGTTGTTACATATGCTGAGAGTGAAAACACACTCAGAACACAACCACTTCTCTGGCTTATCCCAATAAAACCAGGGATTAATGGGTGGCCATTAAGAGCTTGCAGAAGACTGGGGTTCAGCTCCCAGCACCCACATAGCTCAGTTCCAGGGGATCCAACACTTTTTTCTGGTCACCATGGGCACCGTGCACAAATGTTATACACACATAAATGGAGTCAAAGTGCTCATATACATAAGATAAAAATTAAAAAAAAAATAAAAAATACTTTAAGGGGCTAGGGTTAGAGCGATGGTTTAGAGCACTCGCTACTCATGCCGAGGACCTGGCTGCAGTCCCCAGCACTGACAAGGTAGCTCACAACTCCAAATCTGGGGGATCCGACACTTTCTTCTGACCTCTTTGAGCACCAGGCGTGCACATGGTGCACACACCTACAAGCAGGCAAAATGTTCACAAACACACAAAATAAAGTGAGTAAGTATGAAAAGAATTTTAACTGCACTGAACACCTGGGGAGATGGTGCACTCAGTAAAGAGCTTTCAAAGCAGGGACCAGGATCAGTTCAATCGCCAGCATCCACGGTCATAGTTGGTACACACTCATGCAAACCCTGGGCTGAGGGGAGACAAGCGGACCCCTGGGGACCAGCCAGCCTAGCCTACCTATTCGATGAGTGGCAGGCCCCTGAGAGACGCTGTCTCAAAATACAAGTTGGAAGATGAATGAGGAATAACACCTCAGAGGGGTTAGACAGACAGGCAGGCAGGCAGGCAGGCACATGCGTGCAAGAAACAACAGAGCTCGAAGCTAAAACTAGAGCAGCGGAGAGCAGAGACTGCTTGCTGTTTGCTGGCTGTGGGGGATTCCTGTGCGCTATAGAGGAGTAATAAATCTCCAGTATTCCAGGGGAGTCTGAGCGTGCAGTATCAAGCCTGACTAATGACTCTCAGTCTCGTGGAAACAAGACACCAGGCACCTGGTGGGAGGCGGGCCAAGCAGGGAGCAAGGGTGTGGTGGGGTGGGGTGGGGTGGGGGTGGGGTGTATGATTGTGGTGAGGGGGAAGAGTCTGGAGGCCAGTGGAGAAAGTTGAAGAAACTGAGGCAGCACAGAAGGTAGTAGCCAAGGACAGAAACTTGGGGTGATCTTAAAAAGAGCAAAAGGTGGGGAACTCCAGTACCAGGGAAAAAAAACAGAATTCAGAAAAACAGTTCTGGGGCTAGAGAGATGATGGCTCAGAGGTTAAGAGCACTGGCTACACCTCCAGAAGTCCTGAGTTCAATTCCCAGCAACCACAGGTGGCTCACAACAATCTGTAATGAGATCTGGTGCCCTCTTCTGGCCTGTAGCCATACATGCAGGCAGAAAACTATACATAATAAATAAATAAATCTTTAAAAAAAAAACAGAAAAAAGATAAACAGTTTTAATCACCCTCAGGTAATTGAGAGATGTGCTTCATGACTAGGTCTGGGAGTTGAGCAGTTTCAAATACTTTATAACCCAATTCTCCCCTCTCCTCTCCCTCACCTGCCCTTTTATTATGTACATGTGGAAATAAGAGGAGACAACTTAAAGGAACTGGTCATCTCTTTCTGGTTTATAGGCTCTGGAGATGGAAGTGAGGTTGTCAGGCTTGGTGGCGAGTGGCCGTCCCTTCTATCTTTCTTTTGTTTTTCAGTGCTTTGAGACAGTCTCACTGTGCAGTCCGGGCGGGTCTAGAATTTGAAATCTCCCTGCCTGCCTCCCAGGTGCTGGAATTACAGGCATGTGCCACCATGCTGGTCTTTTATTATTTACTTTTAATTTTTTTATTCGCTTTTTATTCCGTTATTTAGTGTGAGTTTGTGCATGTGCTCAAGGGTGAGCACACTCGAGTGCGCATAAGGAATGTGTGGAGGTCAGAGCACAGCTTGAAGGATTTGGTTCTCTCCTTCCACCACAGAGGTCCTGGGGATTGAACTCGGGTCTGTGTGTTGGGAGTAAGTGCCTTTGCCCACTGAACCATCTCACTGGGGCTATAATATAAATTTTTTAAAATGCTTATGTACAATATTGAACCTATAGAATAGGTTTTGGGTTTTTGTTTTTGTTGGTTTGGTTTTCCAAGACAGTTTTTCTATAGCTTTGGAGCCTGTCCTGGAATTAGCTCTTATAGACCAGGCTGGCCTCGAACTCAGAGAGATCCGCCCGCCTCTGCCTCCCGAGTGCAGGGATTAAAGGTGTGTACCCGGCTGAATAGTTTTAACCTTTGTACATGAGGTTATAATATGACCCCGTGTGACAGGTGCAAAAAGAACAGGATGCCATGTTCAAGGTGACAGAGAAAGAGCCCCTTAGCACAAACTAACCAGGCACTGGGCTCAGCTGCATTTCAGAGGCCACACCCCCAGAAGGTACAAGGTAGTTCCCCCACATCCTGCCCACTCCTCATTTGCACCTGGAATGCCTCCACTCTGCTTATAGAGAAAGAAACTGAGGCTTTGGGGCCTGAGAGATTTGTCTCAGTTCCCCTGCTCATGAGCAGGGGCTGCGCCACTACTCCGGCTGCGGCGTCTACACACTTCTACTCCTCCACTGTGGCCCTCTACCTCACAAACATAAAAACAAATCAAAGGGAGCCATCACGTCCACCTGGGTCAGGTCACTGAGTCCCGCGTGCCACCACAGCTGTGCTGCCTGGCAACAAATCCGAAAGCTCGCGCACGTACTCAGGCTCTCCAGCAGCTCACGAAGGGTGTGCAGCCACAGGTGACACAGCTGCTCATCGGCACTCCAGAAGGTCACCTGTGCTGCCTTCCAGCGGTGATGGCGCGCTCGCTTCACACAGTGGACTGTACAGAAAGCAACACAGGTTAGCCAGGCCGACAGCCACGGCAGTGAGACCTCGCGGGCTGTGCGAGCTGCGCGCCCTAGGTGTTCCTGGTCTCCCATTGTCATCTCAAGGCAAGAGTGCCGGGATCACCAAGCAACCACGCTGGGGAGTTCAGCTGGGACCCCTTGCAAAAGATCCGCCTCCTCCTCTCTCCGCAGCTGGGATAGTTGAGTTTACACCCACTATATAGAGGCTCGGATTAGGGCAAGAGGTTCTCATCTGATTACCCAGCTGGGCTCTACCACCTGGCAGGGCAGCCCAAGGCCAGGGGGTGGGGCTAGAATATATAGAGGCAGGGAAATTACAGCTGGGCTTTGTCTATGTGGCTAGCGGGAAGTCCTCACCACGGCTGAGTAAGGTTTTCCAAGGCCTACTGGGGGAGAGGTACCCACACCCCTGTAAGTAACCCCTCACCTATGTTCTGTAAAGAATCTCAATAAAGTCATTGGTTTCCTCAGAGTGACCTTTGGTGCTAAGCTGCCTGTGTTTGTCCTTGGGATCTCGGGAGGAGGGAGAATTTTAGCAACACATGGCAATCACTTTATATTCTGAGCCACCTCCCCAGCCCAGAAAGAAGATGTGAATCATCGCTATCAGTAAATCTATGGGTCTGGAGAGATGGCTCAGTGGTTAAGAGCACTAGCTGCTCTTCCAAAGGTCCTGAGTTCAATTCCCAACAACCACATGGTAGCTCACAACCCTCTGTAATGAGATCTGGCATCCTCTTCTGGTTTGCAGGCATACATGCAGACAGAACACTATATATGTAATTAATAAGTACATCTTTAAAAGAAAATAAAGAGTCTATGAAAATAAGCCAATCACTGACCCGACAAACACCCTTCTCTGTGATCTACATGGAGGCCTGGTAAGGCACCCAGGCTCCCTCACCTGTGAATGCGAACGGGTTTTCCATTTTCTGCCATCGGCCACTAGAGGACTGCTTCTCGTGAACATGTGTTTCCTCAACAGCAATGATCTCTGACACCGGCACGGAGCAGGCATCTGCAAAGATACCACGTTTAGATCTAGTGCGACAAAGACAGAGACCAGCAACTCCAAAGGCTGCAGATGCTCATTTCTCTTCTCATTAGACACCCAAACAGAAAGGAAGGCTAGGGCTGGGGAGACGGCTCGGAGGGTCAAAGTGCCTGCCTCCAAGCTTGAGGGCCTGAGCTGGAGCCCTGGAATCCGCACTGGTGGAAGGAAAAAGCAAACTTCGCAGGTTGTCCTCTGGAAACCACAGGCACACCACGGCAACAGCCCCCTCCCGTCACTCTGAGCTAAGTAACAAGAGGCAGCTTGATGTCATCAAAGGAGAGGTTCAGGCTGTGACTTTTCATGGGATCTGCTCAGCCATTTAAGCCACAATGCTGGGGGTCTCCTTAGACATTTAAGTGCTGATCTCTTTGAGTCAGCCATTGTACTGTAGGTGACGTGTGTTCTGGACACGTCCTCTGTTCTGATGGGCAGAAACTGGCTTAGAGACCCAAGTGGAATGAGAGACATATAATACAGGGCCACCAAGTATTTGAGAGTCGGGGTCCAGCCTGTGGAGAAGGGTTCTGGAGAGGCTGGAGTCTGATTGGATGCAGAAGACATGACAGGATGACTTGGATGGGCCCAGACAGAGCAGGGGGTCTCAACTTGTGGGTCTCGACCCCTTTTGGGGTCGCACATCAGACATCCTACATATCAGATATTTACATTACAATCCGTAAGAGTAGCACAATTATAGCTATGAAGTAGCAAGAAATAATATTATGGTTGGGGGGACATCACGACATGAGGAACTGTATTAAAGGGTCACAGCGTTAGGAAGGTGGAGAACCACTGGCCAAGAGGATGACAGCCCCAGACAACCTTTGGGTTTCATTCTGTTGTTTTGAGCTACCTAAGGTCTCACTCTGCATGCCAAGTTAGGCACGTCCTCTCAATCCTCCCGGCTCAGTCTCCTGGGCGCTGGGATTACAGGACTGCTCCGGCATGCCTGGTGCCAAACAATCTCTCTAGCCCAGCAGCCCAGAGAGAGGCCGACTGACCCAAAACTTGTTTGAAGCACGCTGCAATTATCTGGCTTGGATCAAAAGGAAATTCTAGGCTGGGCACGCAGCCGTGGGAAATAACAGGCTCTGACAGAAGCTATGGGCTGAAGTAGTGTGGTCAGGAAGGTAGAGAAGATTATAGACAGCAACGCCCTCTTTGAACATAGGCTGGACTCCAGGATGCTTCTTTATGAATCCTGCTGTGTTTTTGTACAGAAGAATGTTGCCTGCTATGGCTGGTTCCCTCGGTTGGCTCTGAACCCTGCAGCCTAGCTAAAACCCTTCCATCTCTGCAACAGCTAAATTAGCAAACCGTGTTGGGTAGCTCCTTGATCCTTTTGTGTTAGTCTTCAAGCTGTTGCCGTGGAAACTGGGTCATCAGAACCTGGGGAGGTGCAACCTGACCTGTGAAAGGATGGCAGTCCTGTCCTAGAGTCCTCAGAGGCACACACTAAGGAGGGACTGAGCTGAGCAGAATCAAGCCCAGTGCTCTGTGGAGCCTGCTGTGCCACGCCGGGTCTGGGGCCACCTTCAGCTAGCTCTCCTCAGGCAGCTGCTTCCTGCGGTTCCGATTCTTCCACCAGTGTGTCTCCAAAATTCAGTTTTCACCTGCTTTGGATTCTGCCCTCCCTCCTGACCCCCTGCCCACCACACACACACACACAGAGCCCTCACCATGCCACACAGGTGAGTGCTGCTGTTCGGGGCAGCCCTTATGGCAGATATATCTTTCTTCCACAGCTAACCCACAGCATCTCTGGAGGCCTGAGCCTGGCCTTCATGGAACACCCTCCAAATCTTGCACCGCTTGTGACCTTGCACTCAATTCCCTGGACCACCTGACCTCCGACTGTCTACCTCCTGTGACATCAACCAGGCTCACAACAGGTGCCCAGGCATAGGAACAGAACAGCAGCGAGGCAGTGACCGACCCTTTGATGAAACCACCTGTGCTTGGAGTCTCGGATCACTGAGTGCAGACCCCAAGGGTCTCCCCATGCCTCTACCTCACAACGGTGACTGTCTATAAGAAACAGGTGGTAGAGGTCACAACGGCTAAGCACAAGAGTGGAGTATGATAAGCTTCTACTATTCAGAGGACCGAGAGGCAGGCGATGGCCATGAATTCCATCACGAAACAAAAGGCACAAGCTGCCCACTGGACAACTCACTTTAAAGGGTGACCATGAGCCAAGCGGTGATGGCACATGACTTTAATCCCAGCACTCCGGAAGCAAAGGCAGGTGGATTTCTGAGTTTGAGGCCAGCCTGGTCTACAGGGTAAATTCTAGGACAACCAGAAACCCTGTGTCAAAACAAAACAACAACAAAAAGTGTCGATGAGCCGCGCTTATCTTAACACATTCAGAGGCTTCAGAAGGAAGAAGAGGGCAGTGTCCTAATGTGTCACATGCTCTGCTGGCCAGACCCCAAAGGCCATGCTGCACCAGGGTCACCACAAAGCCACGCAGCCCACATGCATTCCTTAGCTGCTGCGGCACACAGGCTACACCATGGCTCATGTGATATTGGCACTGTCCCTTGGTAGGAACAAAGCTCTAAAAACAGCATTGCTCAGACACCCATGAGCATAACCCAAGGGAGGAAAAAATAAAGAACTAGGGTAAGTCACATGAGGTGTCAGGAGGGACTCAAGCCCCGAGGGGAGGGGCTGGGGAGGTCTTGTGGTCAGGCGGGTGGCCCAGGAGGTTCTGGGAGCTGCAATAGAAAGAGAGCAGAGACAAAGGCATTGAGGGACGAGGAGCAGGGGATGCAGGGACAAAGGGACTCGGGGATGGGAATGTCATGTAGGGCCTATGAGACGGTAGCATCACCCTGCTGGGGACTGGGCTAAGTTGAAAGAAGATAAGGGGTAAGACACTGTCAATCATAAAAGGACAGTTCAATGACAGGTGACTTCAGAAAACTGGTCTAGCCACGGAGCTCTGCCTCCTGCACCCCTGTGTAGCAAGCAAGGCCACCTCTGCACACGGTCATGTTACAGGAAACCGATACTGTCACAGAGCTCAATGGGATAACTGAGTGAAGACAAGGCACTAGAGGAGATGTCAGCTGGTCCCCTCAGGGCAGCCTGCCCCTCCCACACATGCTCTTCTCTGGAGTCTAGACCATAGGGAAGGTGTCCACACACCTGGACGGCCTTGTGGACACCTGGTGACATCACCCACAGCAACTGAGAGCGGGTGGGGAATATTGGCAAATGACTGACTGAGAAATGGGAATCCCGGGTCCCTTCTGTTCCTATAGAGCGCTAATATTTCTCTGGTGGGTGATCTCATACACAGCCAGCAAGGTCATAAGGTCCACAGAGACTTGGTGGCCCTCAGGCCTGTGTGACACTGGCACTGGTAACAGGCCGCCCTGCAGGGATCTTTTGCTATGAAGGGGAAGGAACGAGAGAGCCAGGGCTAGGCCTAGCTCATCTGGCCCAAGCCTGGGGCCCCCGTCATTCTGAGAAGTGGCCCTGTTTATGAGGCTGTCATTCTGAGAACATAAAAGTAGGGCCCCAACCTGTTATGGCTACAGGGCCATTTCACTCTAATCCGGTGCCCAAACACTACCCCGATGAAGCAAGCGCCCACAAGAGTCCTTGCCTACCCCATTTGGAAGTCTGGATGTATCCCCATCAGCCTGGCCAGTCCCAGGCCCAGGCTTGAACTCCTTCTTACCAGCAGGGTTTTTCAAATCCTCCCCCACACTTGACCGGAGGGCCTAGTCAAAGCGATGAGGTCCCCCCTGAGTGTCACCTCCTTGCAGATGGCATGAGGACATAAGCACTTAGACATCGCTATCTCATTCAAGTCAGAGCAAGTTTCAGCTCCTGGCACTGTCTTTTAAGAAGTCTACCAAACACGCTTTTCTTTCAGCATCTAAGAGGTTAGAGTGCCACCTGCCTCCTCCCACCTCCACTGCACAGGCCAGGTGAGCTTCGGCCCCTTCCAGACATCCTTGCCTCGTGAGCCCCCCAGCACTCCAGCTTCTCACCGGCAGGGTGAGGGAGACTGTCTTCAAGGGGTCTGAGGAGACGGTTCAGTAGATAGAGCGCTTGCTGTACAAGCAAAAGGACTCAAGTTCGATCCCCAGCACCTACTTAAATAGCCAGTTAGTGTGGCGTATACTTGTAACCCCAGGGCTTGGGGTGGGGGTGGGGGGTAGAGGCTGGAAGACTCTCGGGGTTCCCTGGCCAGCCAGTCTAGTCCCAGCTCCCAGGAAGAGACACTGTCTCAAAATAAAATGGGGGGGGGGCAGAGCTAGAGAGATGGCTCAGCGGTTAGGAGCATTGACAGCTCTTGCAGAGGACCTGGATTCATTTTCCAGCAACCACTTGGCAGTTCAAAACAAACTATCTGTAACTATAGTTCCAGTAGATCCAACACCTTCTTCTGGCCTCTATAGGCACCAGGAACCCATGGTACACATACATACATTCAGTCAAAACACTCATGTGCAGAAAATAAATACAAAATTTTTTAATTAAAAAAAAGGTGGAGAGTGAATGAGGAAGATGCTTTATGTCAATCCGTGGTCTCTACACATACACACGTAACTTCACACACATGCTTCCCTCACATGCACACATGAACGCAGACAGCACACACACCCAAACCCCCATGCATACACGCACAGAGTTGTTGTTTTCCAAAACACTACTCCAGTTGGGAAGAAGAGCAAATGGCTTGAAGGTCTGGTCTCTGTATAGGAAGGAGGTAGGCTTGTGCTCATGAGGACACTCTTCTAGATGGCACACCAGGGTGGGCTATTTTACCCAGCCTGGCACATCTTACAGATCTGTAGATAGTTTGCTTGTGTTTGGAGTTCAGTTCAGCGACGTTAGAATGGTCTGCCCTGGTCTCAGAGCTGTTCTATCTCTTTCCTGCCTAGTCCTTCCACCACGATGGAGCCTCTGCCTGCGACACAAGCTGGGCCCTTTCTCATTTCTAGACAGCAGAGCTAAACCTGAATGCACCTTTGTTTGTTGTTTCCATTCACCACTCATCTTCTGACTGTAAAACAATCGACATTAAAAACAGTGCTGGGGAGTTGGAGAGATGGCTCAGTGGTTAAGAGCACTGACTGCTCTTCCAGAGGACCCGGGTTCAATTCCCAGCACCCACATGGCAGCTCACAACTGTCTATAACTCCAGTTCTAGGGGACTCAACACCCATGGCACAAAACCAATGCACATACAATAAAAAAATTAAATTAAATTAAAAACAAGCAAGGCAAGGTGGTGGGGGTGCATACCTTTAATCCCAGCACTCGGGGGGCAGAGGCAGGAGGAGCTCTGTGAGTTCAAGGCAAGCCTGGTCTACAGAGTGAGTTCCAGGACAGTCAAGACTACACAGAGAAATCCTGTCTTGAAAAACAAACAAATAAAAATTAAAAAAAACAATACTGATTCAAATAAGACAATGTCATAAGTTCAACACTATTCCTGTTCGATAAATCTTCCCAAACATGGACTGCAAATCTGTAAGTGAATCTTGGCTAAAACTCTGAATACTTTTGCTGACAATGGACAAATTCTCCTGCCCTTCTGTTAGGGCCGGGGTGACTCATGTGGGCGTGCAGCTCGCCCTGTTATGCAGGCCATCGCATTCCAGAAAGGAATCAGCTGCCCTTGGCAGGGGAGGCTGGCCTGCTGGTTCTTGTCATAGGGGGAATTTGCCAGTGTCTTCTCCACAGCCCGCTGCAGTATTTGCAGTCACCAGCTTGCCTCGTGGAGCGTACAGGCACCAGCTTCTCGCACTTGCTGGTTCTGTTCTGTCTGTGTGCACCGTGGTCACGGTGAGCTGTGACAGAAAGCAGTGTCCTGGATGCCCATTGGTTTCTCACACGCCTCAAGGGCAACAAGGTTCATCAGTGATCCACCCAGGTGTGCACACATCTAAGCCCACACATATCAGACAAGGGCCAAGATAATGGGAATAAGCCACTTAATAGGGCTGCCCATGGCCACCTGGGACGCCCAGGGCATAGAGATCAAGACAACAAACTGGACTCAGTGGCACACACCTGGAATCCCAGCCTGGGTGAGCTCACTGGCACACACCTGGAATCCCAGCCTAGGGAACTGGAGGCAAGAGGATGAGACGTTTGTCATCAAGGTCACAACTGGGGCCAGTGAGATCCGCTGTGAGGGGGAGAAGAGGAGCCGGAACAAGAGAGCTGCACCCCTAGTGCCCTCTAGCAAAGGTCATACAAAGGCTGAGGCTACCGCCCCACGGGAAACAGGTGTGAAGTAGCTCTAAGCACCTTGGCCTGCATGCACCCCGTCTGTACAGGCACCTGAGCAACAAGGGCGCCCAAGAGAGCTGGATAGGGAACAGGTCTCACTACCCTGCAATTAGACAGCAGTCAAATTTCCCTGGCAACAGGCCACTCCACTGCATTTGCCCCGTGAATACCTGCCCTCCATTGAAACTGTGGGTAAGTACTCTACACACAGGCCTCAGGGAATGCAGACATACCACACAGGTCCGGCCTCTCTGAGTAACAATTCTCTTTTGAGAGTGGCCAATCTGTCTGATCCCTTCCTGCTGGGCTTTTCCACGCTGACGCAAACTCCGCCTGTTGCATCATCAAGGGAGCTGACAACAGACAACAAAGGGACCTAGACACAGGAGTCACCAGATGGAAGCTCTGAGGTGGCTGTGGGCCTCCCGCCTGCTGAGGCACGCCTGAAGTCTTTGAGTAGGCACAGAGGCAAGCTCTCAGGAGAGAGCCAATACAAAGCGGAAAAGCTTTGTGTCTGAAGCTAAAGCTGTGAGCTGAGCTCGGTGGACAGAATGTGGAACAATGAGGAGAGGCGGGGTCCAAGAACTGGGTCAGTAGGAACAGTCTCCTCGGAAAACGCAGGCACCTTCGACTCCTGAGATGGACTAACTGGCTGTGCCTCCCCTTGCTCTTCCCTCTTGGATATCAGATATGGAACCCACAGAAGAAGGTTCAGAGAGGCAGAGGGACAAGGCAGCTGCCCGGGGTTTGAGGGCAGGAAAGGGGCCCATGATTTCCTTTTGAACCAAAGAACTCTGATCTGGAGTGGAAGAAACCAGCCCGAAACGTCAGTGTGTACAGACAAGAGAGTCAACACGTGCGGGACAGGGCGTGGCATGGCAGCACACACCTTTAATTCCAGCACTCAGGAGGTAGAGGCAGGCGGATCTCTGTGAGTTCGAGGCCAGCCAAGGTGGTTGGTTACACAGAGAAACCCTGTCTCAAGAAAGAAAGAAAGAAAGAAAGAAAAGAGGGTCAATATAAGCCAGCCCCCTGCAGCCACAGGGCAGGGCTGGGGTGGTCCTCTCAGGACAGGCAGAGCCTTGAACAAGAACCACCATGCCCCACTGAAAAGGCCAGCCCTCCCTTTCCAACCAAGCCAGCTGTGCTGTGCTTCAAGATGTAAGCACCTAAGAAGAAAAGCTAGAAACTCTGTGATCATACCCACTCATACAAAGAAAGCAGGGGTTGTTGTGGGAGCTCGACCCATTCAGTCAATGACATTTGGAGGTGACCTAACATGGCCATGGCTTTCTCTGCTATGGGACAGGATAAGAATGGAGGTGGGGGTGGGGATGAGAGGGCGGAGGGCTTCTTCGGCGCCATTCAGTGACCTGGTTCAGAGCTTTCTCCATCCTTCCATGGTGGAGGAAGAGACAAGGGCTTCGCTTCCCCCACTGTATCTGTGAGTGTGTGTGTCCCTATTTCATTCCTTAATAAATAAGTTTTCTTCCCAAGAGCATCCATGGATTTCTCGCAATAGGAGTAGGCATGCTAATACCAGATAGACTTCAAACCAAAGGAACTCTCCAGAGATGGAGGGCCCATTGTATAAAGAAATGTGGCCAGTCTCCGTGTGTGCATTAAAAACAGCTGTAGAAATAAATGAAATTCCAGCTGTCCCCTGCACAACAACAGAACACTGGACTGGAAAGCAGAGAGCAGCGTGCAGAACTCAGAGCTGCTGTCACGCTTCAAGGACAAGGACAGTCCTCTAAAGGCAGCGAGGTACATCCTTCCTGAGAGCTAACAAAACATACACCAAAACTGATTCAATCGAGAGGTCTTGATAGGGTTCATTTTCTCGGCCACTTAAAGAATTAAAAGTCAGGAAAAACTTCAAGCAGTACAGGCAACAGCAGAGAAACCTCAAGCACCCTAGACAGAATCAGCAGTGGAAGGTCAGCAATTATTGGGGGTGGACACACACACACACACACACACACACACACACACACGACAGATACACACAGAGAAACACCCTCTGCTGCCCCAAATCCAATCGCTTCTCCAGGCTGGGGTTTTAAAGCCTTTGAAAGGTTTTCCTCCCCTAGTTTAGGCTTGGTCAGTTTGAAGAAAGCTGGGCTAGATGATTGGCCCAGAACTATCAGGGAGGGTGATGTGTCCTGAGCAGGCCTTGAACTTGTTGAGCCGGTCCAAAAGCAGGAGGCCTTCTGCTGTGAGACAAAAGCCTATGGAGCGTTTTGTTTTGTTTTGTTTTAAGCTGCAGACTTTGGTTTCAAGTCAGGAGGGTGAAGAAGAAGCTAGTCATTTTGGAAATCCTTCACTTTTATTACGCAGCCATGGCCCCTCTCCCTAGCTATCGGCCCAACAGAGTCTACTTCCTAGTCTGTCGAAACTATCTATCTAACCAGGAGACCCCAAAACATACTTCAACTATCTACCTTCCCAGGAGTCCCTGAGTTGTACAGTGTTACCCCGCCCCCAGCAAAACAGCCATCATGGCATCAGCTGTGGCTGCTGGCAAGAATCCATCCGGGAATGTCTGTGCGTTGTTGCCATTTCCTCAGAGGAGGGGTGGAGGAGGGTCACTGGAGCCATCCCAGCGATTCCAGCCATTTGTATACAATTTTGCCCTAATTGGGGGCTGGGGGGGGGGGCTAGAGTGTATAGACCAGAGAAGGCAAGGAGAAGAAGGGGAAGGGAGCCATTATCCATGCTGGGTAGGGACCTTCCAGAATGGCTCCTTTGGGGGATCACCCACACTCCTGTCACCTGTCACCTATGCTTTGTAAGTAAGCCTAACAGACTTATTGGTTCTCCAGGGTGAATTTTGGTGGAGTGGACTGGTTTGTAATTAGGGCCTTATGAGGTAGAGGGGTGACATTGCTTCATTCCCCTCAGGAGGAAAACACGTGCAGCACCCCAGCAGGCAGACCAGGGAAGACTCTGGCCCTGTGTGTCCTTGCATCTTGATTGTAAACACTGGCTGATTTAAGATTCTATGAACCCAACTGTTCTGAGAGAGGTGTTACAGGGGCTTAAGGCTCCACCACTACTACAGGCGCTGTTCCTCGGAGGGGCTGAGTCCAGCTTGCCTCCCGCCTGCAGACACCTGCCACAGCTAGAAGGGAAACCCCAAGCAGCAATTTTTCCAGGCATCAATTGTTGGATTTTTTTGTTTTTTTAGGTTAAATTGTTTCTAGCCGTCTGGATTCAGTGCTTTTACAATTTTGCAAGACAGCATGCTGTTAGCCCCTCTTTGCAAAAAAAAAAAAAAAAAAAAAAAAAAGACAGGGCAGGGATGGCAGCCTACAGCCAACAGTCCCAATTCAGGCTGCTGGCTGCCTTTGCAAATAAAGCTTTATTGGCACACAACCATGACCCTTTATTGATATAGTGTCTGTGGCAGCTTATACACTCAAAAAGTAGGGCTAAGTAACTGGATGGCCCACAAAGCCAAAGAAGATTCTGTTATTCCCGTATAGACGAAGCTTGTCTTAATGTCAGACTTTATTTTTATTGGACACAGGGTCTCACAGCTGGTCCCCAGGGGTCCTGGCTCTTTCAAGCCTCTTAACCTCGGAGAGCTGGGGTCACACCCACTTGTTAACTTATTTTAGATTACCAAAACTTAAGCACGCAGTCAGAATGATTACAAGGTTATGTAATTCAAGGACTGCTGAATAGGCTGGTCAGTTCTCAAGAGTCACAGAAACACCAGCAGAGGCGGCTGTGTGGATCCTCCCTCCCAGCCTAGGCCCGATGAGACGTCTCCAATCCAAAGGTCTCCCACGGTCACTGCACTGATCTGGAAGGAGACTGTTTCCCACATGGGCTGACATTATTACCATTTATCTCCTGTGCAGATACTCAGAGGAAATGCATGTCACTGACTTTATGTAAATTGGCTGTTTCTGTTGCTTCTGACCTCATAAAGGGACATGACTGGAGTCTGCACGGCTCTGTCGAGTCGACACCTCCATAGGCAGCAATTTACACCAACATCCTTCATGCCAGGGCAGTGAAAGGGTTTGCACAAACCCTTCAGCCTTCTCACACCTGGCTGGCCTCCAACCCACATTCCTCTAGGGCATGGTTCTCAACCTTTCTAACCCAGTGACCCTTTAAGACAGTTCCTCATGCTGTGGTGACCTCCCCACACACACCATAAAATTATTTCAGTGCTACTTTATAACTGTAATTATGCTACTGTTATGAATTATAATATAAATATCTGATATGCAGGATATCTGATATGTGATCCCTGTGAAAGGGTTGTCTGGCACCCCCTCAAGGGGTCTTGACCTCTGCTTTAGAGGGAAGGAAAGGTGGGTGAACCAGCATGAAATCCCCTCCTCCCTCTCCTGCTTCTCATCCATGATGACCTCTGTAACCCTACCATGGCAACACTGGGGCAACGTCTGCATCTCCCATCTTGATGACAGACTGAGCCAGGGGCCAAACCCCCTGGTAGAGGGAGGCCTGAAGTCTGACTCCACTGCTGAGCAAGGATAGTGAGCTGTCCTTCACACTGCATCTACTCAGAGGATGGAGGGGCCCTCGAGGAGTGAGGAGGCAGGCGGAAGAGGACTCTGGCATGGAGCCTGACCCGGAGAAGGACAGAGATGAAAGGAACACACCACAAAAGACAACATACACACAAAATGCCTAGCAGAGGAAAAGCCCCCTGAAGGGCAAAGCCCATTCTGAATCCTGAAGGACTCTGGGCTGAAGCGAGAGGAAGGCTGACCTGAGAAAACACCTTGGTTAGAGAGGACCACGGGTGAGAAGAGCCAGGGACCCAGTGCATCACCCATGGCTCAGCTCTGCTGCAGAGCAGGTGTCAGGGGAGGTGAGCTAAGGTTGGGGTTGTCATGGAAGACGGTGCATGGCATGCATCCTTGGCAGGTGGGCAGCTGTGGTTACACAGAGGGGTGTCAAACATCCGCAGCATGGACAAGCCAGCAGGACTAACCTGGCAGAATTGTTTCTTCAAGCTTCCCACCCTGATGTCTGGGGTTCATCTATCACAGGAGTGCCCCAAGTGGGGAGGGATAGAGAACAGAACGTCAAGGATCCAAGGTCAAGGTCAGAGGTCGGAGGACAATGAACTTGTAGGCAGCAGCTGTCTGAACTGTTTTGTGGACTCGGTGAAAAAGAGAGGAGGTGTGAGGCCAGCGAAAACTGGCACACTGAGAGCCCGACACAAGAGCAGCCAGCTCACGGGCCCGTGTGGTGTGAAATGGTGGCTGTTTCCAGTTTGACAGTTGGAACCAAATCTTAAGAGAGCAGAGACGCTCTTTCCCATAGCTGGCAACATGGAGGCCACACGACGCCTGGAGTCACTGTAAAAGGCTAAACCAACAAGAGTGTCAGAGTTCTGGCAGTCTTCCTCACGTCCCCAGATGGGTAGACACAGTCAAGCTGTCCAAACATAACGGACTTGCTCCCTATGATGAGAACTGGCTCCACACACTAGGAGCTTCCACACCACAGGGCCTGTGCCAACAGTACTGGGGGTAGGCTCCATGACCAAGATCTATGGGGCCCACAGAAAAACACTGGCAGGTCTAGCCACTTAGAGTGTGGCCTACCATGTCCTTCAAGCCCTACAGGGGCTGAAAATGGGAGGAAAGGTCCAAGATGAAGGTTTCAAGCTAACAGCTCAGGGACAGAAGCACTGGACAGGTGGCTGCCAAAGAAAAGGACTAAAGAATCTGTGTTAATAAATTGCCAGAGAGAAGGGGGAGGGCTGACAAGATTGAGGGCAGGTTGGGGAAATGTAAAGGAAAAATATCAGCAAGGTCTCAACAAACACAGACATTGTATCTTCAAGAGTAATGAGCACCCTACAAAATAATGTTTGGTTTCCTTAGGATACATAGTCAAAAGTGGAATTGAGGGTGTGGATAGTGGAGTGTGGTTTGTTAGCAAAGCAGGCACTTAGCATGTGTGAGGCCCCACGTTCCACCTTCAGCACCGAGAAAGGAAGAAACAATTAGATGCTGAGTCAAAGAAAATAATTTTCCTATTTTCAAGACATTGAGATTGTTTTCCCAAAACAGCAGAGCAATCCCGCTGGAGTTCCTGAAGCATCTCCAGCAGGGATGCTCTGCAGCTCAATCTCCCAGTCCATAGACTGGGGACAGCATCCCTGTGGCATCCTCTCAGGAGCTTGGCCTCCACTCAGGGCTCTGTTTCCATGAATGGCATCTATCTGCCAATCATCTATTCATTTATCTTTCATTTATTTACCATTTACCCACCTATCAATAATCTATTGTTTACCTATCAATAACTTAACAATGATCTATCAGTTTCTTTTTATTAATATGTCTATCAATTATCTACCATCTAACTATCTTTCTATCATTTATCGATAATTTATCAGTCACCTAGATGTCGATCATCTATTCTTTCAATATTTTTGTTTATGTCTTTGTCTTTCAATATTTTTGGAGATGAGATCTCACTATGTAACCCCAGGTGGCTCTGAACTCATATCCTCCTGCCTCCATGTCTTAAGTACTGGGATTATAGGTATGCATTTCCATTCCTGGTTACACTTTCCTTCCAATTTCATTTTGTTTTGAAACAGAGACTCACTGTATAGGCCAAGTTGGTCCCGGTGGTCATCCCCTTCCCTCCCAAGTGCTAGATTATAGAAATGTACCTGATTATGGATATGAGACCTGACTTTAATTTTCACGGATGCTTAAACTTTTTTTTTTTAACTTTTTAAGCTTTGCCATCATATTTGTTGCGGGCACACACACATACACACATCTTTTTCTTAGTTTTGGTATCTTACAGAAGTTTTTTGTTTGGATGTTTGGTTGGTTGGTTTTTCAAGACAGGGTTTCTCTGTGGGTAGCCCTGCTGTCCTGGAACTCACTCTGTAGACCAGGCTGGCCTCAAGCTCAGAGATCCACCTGACTCTGCCTCCCACGTACTGAGATTAAAGGTGTGCACCACCGCTGCCTGACATCTTACAGACGTCTTACAATGTTCATGTAGTCACATAGTTTAGCCTTTCCTGTTTCCATTTAGGCGAGGAAGGCCTGTCCCCCATCCACAGCATCTTGGGTTTCTGGTAAGAGTTTGTTTTATACAATCATCTGGAGTCCCTCTCACTGACTTTAAGAAACTTCCTCCAAATAGTCATTTATGAGGGTATTAGAGACCCCAACTAGGTTCATGCCTCTACTTCCAGAATTTGGGAAGCTGAGGGCTGTAAAGTAAGACTCAAAACAGCAACAACAAAAGTGTAGTAGTTATTATTATTATTTTCACATAATAAAACAAACAAATAAAAAAAATCTTGACACAGTCCTTTTCCTACATCTGGCTTGATCCTGCTTGTTCCTTTAAAGTTGCACATAAGAGAAAGGAAAGCAGATGACCCCAAAGGATCCCAGAATCCTTACTCACACAGCCAAAGACAGAAACAAGTCCAAGAAGTCAGCAACGTGTACACTATGTGTGTGCATGTATGTGAACACACACACATACACACACACACACACACACACAAACTATTTAAGCCAAAAGAAGTAATCACAGTTATGGAGCCAGGCAGTGGTGGTACATGCACTCGGGAGGCAGAGGCAGGAAGGTCTTTGTGAGTTCAAGGCCAGCCTGGTCTACAAAGTGAGTTCCAGCACAGCCAGGACTGCTACACAGAGAAACCCTGTCTTGAAAAAAACAAAAATAAAGCCGGGCGGTAGTGGTGCATGCCTTTAATCCCAGCACTTAAGAGGCAGAGGCAGGCAGATCTCTGTGAGTTTGAGGCCAGCCTGGTCTACAAGAGTTAGTGCCAGAACAGGCCCCAAAGCTACAGAGAAACCCTGTCTTGAAAAACCAAAATAATAATAATAATAAATTAGTTAATTAACTAAATGAAAAATAAAACCAGTAAAGAGAGATGGGAGCCCTCAGGTGCAGAGTTGAGCTGTGTGTGATTGTGTTTCTATGAACCACTTGCAGAGTGAAAGCCATCCCTTGGAGACAGCTGGGCAGAGATCTACCTCAAAACAGCACAGGGGGAGGGAGAGGTTCTGGGCTGCAGCTCCTGTGCCCTATCTTGGCTGTGTTTACACAGGTGCAGAGTTATCAAAACACGTCGAACTGTGCCCTTAAAATATGAGGATTTTATTGCAGGAGAGGCAGATCTCGGTGAAGCTGCTCTTTTAGAAAATACCCTTGTTTCACAACAGCGAGATAATATGGAAAACAGGCTGCAGTTATTTACCCCCCGTCTCGTGCGTATTTGCGTACGCAATCACAGGGAGCATTAAGTGCTTTGTATGTGTGATACTAATTTTTCTGCTTTCTAGATTTTTTTAAAAGATTTATTTTTTTCTTTCAAAATTATGTCTGTGTGTGGGAGAGTCAGTGCAGCTGAGTACAGGCGCCCGCTGAAGCTAGAAGCACTGGATCCCGCTGGCGCTGTAGTTACAGGTGCTTGTGAGCTACCTAGATGTGGAGT
Organism: Microtus pennsylvanicus; assembly: GCF_037038515.1. Taxonomy (NCBI): domain Eukaryota; kingdom Metazoa; phylum Chordata; class Mammalia; order Rodentia; family Cricetidae; genus Microtus; species Microtus pennsylvanicus. The sequence continues at coordinate 14,787,814 of NC_134580.1, forward strand.
CTAGGAATCAAACTCAGGTGCCCTGCAAGAGCAGTACACGCTCCTAACTACTGAGCCGTGTCTCCAGTCCCTGCTTTCAAGGTTTTACTAAATCAGCACTTTTTTTTTTTTTGCAAGGGGGAGCTGGTGACCCATCCGAGGGCCTGGTATCTGCTAGGCAAGCACTCCACAGTCCCATGACTTATTTTTGTAAGCTTGCCCATGATGGTGGTGATGAGGATGTAGGCAAAGACAGCAGTGACTTGCCCATGAACTCACTGCCAGCTTTGTGGCACCCAAGTGGAGGCTGGTAGAGGCTGGTAGGAGATAAGGAAGGTTTTCCCCGCAAAGGGGGACCCTAGGCAGCGGTCCCAGTGTAGTGGTCCCAATGTCATCCCTGAGCTCTCAGCACACACAGACACACAGCCCCTACAAACGCAGACTTGACAGTGTGCCTTACTGCATCCCGTGGGGGAGGGGAAGCCCAGACATCACTCCAGGCTGCCTCAAGTTCAACTAGTGACCCACTTAGAGAAGCCCCCCCTCCCGCCATTTCCTGTTTTTAGTCTGCCCCACTTCCGCTCAGGCTGCGGTCTGGAGAAGCGCTTGCTGGCTCAGCTTCCTCCCCGTGCGATCTCCCCCTCCCAAGATTGAGTCCTTATCTCTGTGGCTGGGCACTTGGCAGCGCGCTGCGTGACACCCGCCCCACAAAGAGTGTGTGCCTGGGTTCAGAGGCTGCTCCTGCTGTGCGCCAGGCACCCAGGAAACAACCTTCCAGTTCTCTTGTCTAAAACAGGAGAGAATGAAGGAATAAACGAAAACGCTCAGCAGGGTGCACGGCATCCCTGAGGGCTATCCTGGAGTTCCGGGGCTGCCAGCTTCTCGCGGGTCCTACAATCTGTTTTTGCACAATCCTTTGCCCACGGTTCCCAGCCCTGGCAATTCAGGTGTGTCCAGACACACCTGGGGGAGTGGCAGATTGGAAGTGCCACTGGCTAACTGAATTAAATGTGCCATGACCTGCTCATAGCCCTGCTCTCCTGACTCCACAGGCTTCAAGCTCACCTTACTCTGTAAAGTAGGCCTAATTCTTTGGGGGGTTAAAAACAGGAAGGGGAGGTGTTGGGAGGAGGCATCTTGGCTCTCCCCCCTCTCGCTCCTAAACTTGAGTTTGCCAACTTGTTTTTATATTCACATAGAGGTGGAGAGTACCAGAGAAGGAGAAGTGAGCAGGGTACTTTCTGGGGCAGGCTACCAACTGGTCCCTCACAGCCAATCCTAGAGAGGACGGGGCTGCTGAGCTGCTTTCAGAAGGCTCTGGATGAGCCTACACAAAAGTCGCCACACACTTCACAGGGATGACACAATAATAACTCCACAGAGCTGGCCAGCTGGGGAAGCCACCTGCCAGCAAAAACAAAGTTGGCTAAAAGTAGCTGCTGCCAGCAAACCAAACCTAGAATGTGGGCACCAAAAACCACAACTGTGCCAGCGTTGACAACAGGCAATGGAGGATGTCCCACCCCACAGCTCATGGAGGGAGGCGGGCCCTATCGGTGCCTTGTGCCTTCGTGGCCTTCCAGGCCCAAAAGAGGCAGGGCTGTCTTGTGGAATTGAGTTTGCTCAGCTTCAAGTCCCAGCTGGGCCAGTAGAACTCCTCCACCTCGGAGCCCATTTGGTATGCATGGCACAGAACGGGGGCCAGCAGCTCCCACACACCGAGCATGCAATGCAACAGCATTCTTATCTGAGCCTAGACTCTAGGCCCCGGAGGGTTACCTGGAATTCAGGACAGTGGTAAAGTCAGAGAACAAGAAAGAAGTGGCTCTGAGAGGCAGCGCCAGGGGGACATAGGAAGACTTCAGGGTAAGCATGTCCCAGGCACTGGGCCACAGAAAGGGATTCAGAAGACAATGCTTCTTTGATCCCAAGGCCAGAAGCCAGGTTAGTCACCAGTTTGAGGTCACCTTAGCCCTACCTACCTTCAGCTAAGTCTGCAGAGCCTTGCGGCACAACGTCAGAGTACTTAGAGCCTCAGCTACCCACAGGATACCAAAAAGCCATTCTGGGTTGAATGAATGAATGAATGATTGACACTCCAAACTCAGACTGTCCAGCGGGGAGTCCTGACTCCCACTACTCCCACTCTCAACGATTTATTAATAGAAAAACCCATGCTTCTCCCACAGGTACCTTTGCAAAGTGACAGGCAATTCCCCTATACTTAACCCTGTCTACCTCCTCCAACTCCACCTAGACTGGGTCCCCTGCTCTTCCACTCTGCTCTGTCTCTCCTCTCTTTGTCCTCCCAAAAGAGATCACCAAGTCTTTGTAAAAAGTTAAGCTGGATCCCACCTTACAGGGGTTCCCTTTACCCCCACAATAAAGGCCAGTGCTCACCTCAGCCTGCCAGGCCACAGGAGTCCTAGTCCCTATTCTTCAGCTGTTCCCCCCCCCCCATCCACCTTGACCCTGACACACCCAAGTCTTAAGGTTCTTCCTGCCTCCTTCAGCCCCCCTCCCCCACCATGGTACATCAGCACTCAGTCTCTCCAGGTTTCTCTGGGCAAATGCCACCATATAAGTAAGGCCTGCTCAGCCCACCCTGTAGCGGTCAGAGACTATCCTCAAGACCTAATCTCAGAGGCTCTTCTCAGGATCCAAGTCCATCAGATGCATTTGTCCCCATGTGTCCCTCTGTGCCTCCTTAAACGGAAAATGCCCCCTCCCCATTGCACCAGAGACTTCATATGTGCTGAGCCCAGGCTAAGATCCCTAGGCCCATCCTTAGCAGGCAGGGCACACAAGAAAGCTTGCAGGGCACGTTTGCTGTTTGTTGGTACAGCCTGCGTTTAGCAAGCAAACCCCAGGCTTTGGATTCCATCGTCCCCAGCAAAGAAAAAGGGGAGAAAGAAAACAAACTAAAGTTGGGCTCCGTGGCACATGTCTGTGATCTCAGTCTGAGGCTGACCTGAACCATATAAGGAAAACCAAAAACAAACAAAAAGCAATGGATGAATGAAACTGAATACAGCCACAAGTCCACCCCTGGGTGCCCCCACCCCTGGTGCCCACACACAATCTTTTGTAATCCTCCATTTAAGGCGTACTGAATGACATCTTTATAAACCTCTGCCAATCCCTAGGCCACCAAACAGACCTGCAACAGTCTGGAGAGAGAGGTTCCAGTGTCCTTGTACCACCATCTCAGCCACTGCGGGTGGGTTGCATCTTTTTCATGTTTACCTAAGCTACTCTCCTATCAATCCTGAGGGCCTCTGAGCAGGGTGCATACCCCCACAGAAAGTCAGAGCCCCTTGCTCAACTATCTAATCACAGGAAGTCCCTATCAGGGCGCCTCTGGGCTTCTCTTGTACTTAGGTTCACTGTATTAGAGGAAGGGGGGTAAGACACTAGTCCTGTCCAGGTGTGACTGAGCATCCCGACGACAGCACCAGCAACAGACTTCCCCTGGGATCCCGGGGATGCGCTGGGGTTTGTGGACGCCCGCTCTTCCCCTCCCCCTCTAGCACCTCCAGAGGCTTTGTCATCCCAGTTCCTGGAATGTCTGGGCCCTCAGCACCGGACGGTTCCCCGCCAGCGGCCACCGCGGAATCCTCAGACCACTCGGCACCAGGGCCCTGCACCTCGGGCCCCCCGCGCTTTGGGTGCCCTGGCCGCCTCTCCCCGTGCCCCAGGTCTCCTCCTCCCTCCCATGTCCACTCAACCCCGGCCTTCCCGAATCGCTCCGGGGATGCAGCGCCGGCCCCACCAGCCCCGGACCGCCACACTCACCAGCATCGGGCGCGGAGGGCTCGGTCCCCGGGCTCCTCCACCAGCGTAGCAGCGCCCGCGCGGGCTCCAGGCTGACTGCGCAGCGCTCCTGCTTCACCCACAGCACCGACTGCAGAGGCTCCGCCGCCCCCATCGCGCCCATCGCCGCCGGCGCGGCCTCGTCCGCCGGGCGCGGGGCGCGCGGACGCCGGGGGGCGCGGGACCGTTAGCGGCCCCTGCAGTCAGCCCGGCGGTGTCGCGGGGAGGCGGCGCTGCGTCACCCGGTACGCAGAGAGGGCGGCGGGGACCCGGGGCGGGGTGTAGGGACCCGGGAGGAGGCGACCAGGGTGAGGACGCGAGACGCTGGACTTGAGAACAGAGAAGGAACAGGAGCCTAAGTTGGGGAGTAGAGGAGGGCGAAGAAGAAACGTGAGGGGTCAGAGGAGGGGACTGAGGGGCCTGGGTGTTGGGAGGGCGGTGGAAGCGGCCGGGTGCGCTGAAAGTCGCGAGGCTGTGGCTCTCGCTGCTCCTGGGCGCTGCTGGGTCTGTACGCGCGACGGGCGGGGGAGGGCTGTATTGACAGGCGGAGTCCCCAGATGCGCAGAATTACTGTCCAGGAGGTCGTGTGCTGGCGGTGGGAGGCCTTGGAATTGCGGACCTGCGCCCACGAGCGATGTGACCTTGGGCATCTGTCTCTTTTTAGGTCCTGGTCTCCTGGCGGCTGGGAAGAGTCCTGCAGGCTGGCCCCAGCAGGCAAGGGAAGGCGAGAGGACAAGGAGTAAGAGGGCTACCTTCCAAGGGCGTGGAAGCTGAATCTGTGGATGGATGTGGGTCTACAGCCACCAGAGAGACAGGGGATGGAGTCTTCGTGTCAGTCACCTGACTCTTCCCTCCCTAACAGGCCCAAGGAACCTGATGCAGCTTAACATGGGACAAGCTGCCTTGGGGAGGTTCTTCCTGGACTCCTCCTTTCCCCCAGCTAAAGGGTCCCAAGGTACAGCAGGGCAGTATTCAGCACTGCCCTCAATGCTTGTCCACCCCAGTCTGTGAAAATTCCATCGGCATATGGGATTGTCCCTTACTGTCTCCAGTGTCTAAAATAGTCCCTACACATAATGTTATTAATCAAATATTGGTTACATGATGGCATCTATTCACATGTGACCAATGAAGAGTCTGCTTAGATGATCCAAGAGTGCAGAGCTCTGACGTGACAAAGCCAAGCCTCACTGCAGGGTCAGCCTTCAAGAAGACTGCAGAGCCACCTTCCTCCCCCTCAGGTCGCCTGCTGCTGCAGACTAAAGCAGAGCTAGCCAAGTCCACTTTGCCTCGCTGCTGTGCCTGGTACCAGGTGGCTAAGGTACAGGGCTGATGTTGTCAGTGCCCTGTGTCCATCTGCAGGGCAGTAACAGCTATGAATCACTCGCTTCCTGAAAGCCCAGCCCAGTTCTAGGCTCCAGGACAGCCCTGCAGTGTTGTTTAGGCCCAGGCAGAATCCTAGCCCCACCCTCAAGCAAGCTGGGCCTGATCAAGCTCAGTGGTTGTAGCAAGGGTTGCTCCAGCTTTTTCTTTCGGCAGCTGTTGGGACGAGGCTTGGAGAATGGACAGGAAACTTCTTCAGAAACCTGGTGTCATTGCTGGGTGGGTGATGCCACCACTGTCACACGTAAGGGAAGGCCAGGGCAGCAGGGGCTAAGGACTCTAGAATACTGGCTTCTCTGTTGGGGGCCTCTTCTTCTGGACTTCCTGACCCTTCACATTTAATCATTCAGTGGTTTATTTATTTTTGATGTTACTGGTTTTTGTTTTTTAGAGACAGGATTTCTCTGTGTAACAGCCATGGCTGTCCTGGAACTTACTCTGTAGACCAGACTGGCCTCAAACTCACAGAGATCCGCCTTCCTCTGCCTCCCCAGTGCTGAGATTAAAGGTGTGCACCACCGTGCCCAGAAAATCATTAAGTGTTTTATAAATGTCCACACTGACTCCAGAATTCTGTAGCCAGACAGAGTCCCCAAGAGGACTTAACCTCACCCTAGCCCTGTAGGAGCTCCTTCCAGGAAGATACAGTCACACGGACCACAAAGAGCTAGAGGACCTAAAGAGGGTTCCCTTTGTGGACTTACAGCCCACTAGTGAGACTCTGGGTTCTCCAGTGGCTGCTGTGGGCTGAAGTGTACCCCCCCTCATTCAAATTCTGAAGCTCCGCGTTTACGTGCCATAGATAACGACTTATTTGGAGACAGGACCTTTAAAGAGGTGATTAAATGAGGTCTTTAGGGGATGGGACAATAGCTTAGCCTGTGGACAGAGGGCTGCACTTAGCTTCCAGACACCCACATATGTGCACTTACATACATATGAACACGTGTACAAACAAGTTAAACCATTAGGGTGGGTTTAATCCAGTTTGAGTGGTGTGCTTAGTCCAGGGGAGATTTGAACACAGATGCCAGGGCTATGTACACAGAACACGAACTACTAAAAGCACTAGAGGAATGGCCATCTGCAGGCCTCAGGAGATATCAGATATCAAGAGTTGGAACCTTGGTCTTGGCCTTCCAGCCCCTGTAACCCAGAATCAGGAAGCAGTGGCAAGTGTTGAAACCTGGTGGTTCTGTAGTGGCCCTGGCCAACTAGTTTATTACACTGCCAGCCTGGGTAACTGCAGGTCCAGGACCGGCTGGGGAGCCTCGGACTGGGGGAGGGTAGCCTAAACAGGGCTGTGTTCTGGGAAGACACACTTTGTGCAGCTGAGACAACTGTGTGAACGGGCTCCGACCCTCCAGGCTGTGAGCTATAATGAGCGCAGCCCTGGGGGTGGAAGGAAGGAGGCTGCTCGGTCCAGAGCAGCTGTTAGGACCCTGTTGCCTGTGAATTCCCTGGGGCTCATCAGTTGTTGGGTGTGAAAGCAGATGACAGAGCAGCTGACGGAGGCTTGGAAACACCCACACAGCCTGGCTCAGCCCTGGGTAGTGGGCCTCTACACTGGGATACACAGCCAGGTCCCCTGTTGGCTTCCCAAGCTCCCTGGCTGCCCTCTTCCCTGACTGATAATATTCTTCCTTTGCTGGGCCCTGATCCAAACACCTTCTTACATGTCTATTTGGGAGGTTCTTACCCACCCATCTTACCCACAGACACCTCGTCACAGAACTTTATCTATGCCTGGCTCGCCATAGCCAGTGATGCCCCAGCCTATTGCTGGGCTGGTGCGTGCACAGCTGGCTTCAGGTTTAGAGGGGTCCTGGGTAACTAGGAAGACAAGAGACAAAGGCTCAGCCCAAGGAGCCTGGAACTCTCCCGAGCCAGACACTTCCTGCCCCGAGGCCCCTGTCATAAGAGCAGTCCACAATTGGAAACATTCAGCTTTTGACCTGATCCGCTAGGTCGTGTAAATCTGGGCATCGGACCAGCTGTGGCCAGCACCCTCTCCTGGGTGTTTTCTCTCACACATGGGCTGCCCGGTTCCTGAGGTCCTGTTCAGTCCCACACATTGCCTCTAAACATGAGTGTCCCTCCTACTGGGTCACCGCAGAAGGAATCTTCTGAATCTTCCGCCACCTGCAGCACCTTCAGTTTAGTCCTTTCTGGGCTCTGAGCCCCTCCCTTCCCAGGAGCCCCTGCTCTTGTTTACACTGGGGCCTGACTGCTTATCTTCCCGAGCTTCCTCCCTGATGAAGTCAGCAGCAGGACTAATTGACATCAGAGACAGGAACACTGCTGGGCGGGGCCAGAGGATCTGGCAGGTGCTACCCGCAGGCTGCCGGGAATGCTGCCCTCTATCCTCCACCCTCGAGGAAGAGCCTGTCAAGCCTTACCTGTCAACGTGGACTGCCTGGAAGGCGCTCGGAGGAGGCCCAGTGTTTGAGAGGCAGGCTCACGAATCACAAAATGCACAACTCTAACCTGCCCTCGGGACCCAGACAAAGACTGGAAACACCCATTATCTATTCCATTCTACAGATGGGCAACGGAGGCTCAGGAAACCAAACTGACCCACTCAAGTTCACCAGAGAGCAGTTAGGTGGGCAGATACTTTAGGTTCTCCCGACCCCAACACCTCAAAGCTGAAATAAGAAGTTAGGAAGTGGCATAAGCCGAGGTCATTGTTGTCAGTGGGCAATGCTTGCTCCTTGGGCACCTCACTGGAAAAGCCGGTCCACCTTTAAGGGCAGGTAGGACAGGAATATTCTGGCAGAAGCGTTCTCTACAATATTTTTTTTTAAAAAAAATCAAGACTTGAGCTGAAGAGCAGGTGGTGGCCCTCAGTGTGGCAGAGCCAGGTAAATCTGAACTGGAAAAGCTTTGGGGTAGATCTGGCCAGAATAATCCTGACCTGGAGACTGAGATCGGGGCTGCTTACTCCTCTGGACAGCTGGGGGAGCACCTTGCCTAAGATAGGGGGTGGTGGACTCAGAGACCAGACTTTGGTTTGCTTTGAGTCTGAAAGTTCCCAAGGCCTGTAGGGGTGACCAATCCCAGGTAGGAACAGGAACTGGATACTCTGCTTAGCTGGAGCTCATGTGATCCCCAAGGGTGCCAGGCCCCTAGGCAAGGCAACAGCTTTGTGAGCTTAAGGGCTGAGCCCAGGATTATAAAGCAAGAAAGAGAACGAGGAAGGAACACAGCTGTAAGATTCAGAGCCTGGCTTCAATTGCCAACTGTCTGTTGACCACTGTCTGCCTTCCTTTCCAGATGTGAGGCTGCACGGGATGCCAGGCCCTCCCTGCATTCCTTTACCATATGGGCAGCTGCAGGATGCAAGCCCCCAAGAAAGGAGGCTTGCTGTGTGGTAGCCTCTCTTGGGAAAAACACCACTTCTTGAGAAGTGAACTGCAGACAGTTCAGGTGGGAGAGAGAGTCTCCTCCCTGTTTATCTCTGCAGCTGGAGGAAAGATAGACAGCCTTGTGGACCCACAACGTCTGGTCATGTCAGGGGGAGGGACTGACAAAGGGGGCTGGCAGAAAACATTCAGGGAGGGAACAGAATCTGTGCCTCCTTCTCCCAGGCTTCAGTAAGGGATACAATGTAGCCTTGAGTTGTTCCAGAAAGTAAGAGCTGCCACAATGATCAGCTTTAGGAGTTGGGTGAAAACCACCGGCCAAAGTGCCCATCCATTGGCCACTGTGATCCTCCACGAGCCAACTGAGTGGTCTTGACACATTGGGAGTTGCCTGGGTAGCCTCAAACTGTTGGGGACCCTGATCTGAAGGGAGAGGGGGAGGACCCAGAGGTCATTGCTATACCTTGGTTGGTGCTCAGAGGGGCGGGGAGACCTTCTTCAGTCTGTGTTTGTTTGGCTTGTCTTTTCAAGAGATGGCACAAGGGGGAAACTGCCTTCAGACAAACCCAGAGCCTTTTCAGAGAGATAACACAAGCCATGTTCAGGCAACAAGCTTTGTCACATGGAGTGTAAAGTATTGGGTCCAACCCAAAATCAAAACCAAAAAAAATTTTTAAATTTTAAAAAGAAAAGAAAAAGATCAGTAGAAAACGCCACTGGACTCAGCACTCATGGATGACAAAGAGGATACTGTGGCCCCCCCAAGAAAAGCCACACTAAAAACACTGCTGGCCAGTGTTGGCAGAGGACGGATGACAGCAAAGATAGACAGGAAGATGGGGGACAAACTCTACCACCCTTGGCAGTCTGCCAGAAAACTGGGAGGTGGGCAATGAGGAAACCTGAATTCAAAGGACGGTGAGAATAATGCTGACCGAGAGAGATCACACACACACACACACACACACACACACACGAGAATAATGCTGACCGAGTGAGATCTCTCTCTCTCTCTCTCACACACACACACACACACACACACACACACACACACACGAGAATAATGCTGACCGAGTGAGATCTCACACACACACACACACGAGAATAATGCTGACCGAGAGATCACACACACACACACACACACACACACACACACACACACACGAGAATAATGCTGACCGAGTGAGATCTCACACACACACACACACGAGAATAATGCTGACCGAGTGAGATGACACACACACACACACACACACACACATGCACACACACACGTGTGCGCACACACACACGCACACACACACCATGCACGCACGCACGCGCACACACACACGCACACACACACCATGCACGCACGCACGCGCACACACACACGCAGACACACACATACACACACACACACCATGCACGCACGCACGCGCGCGCACACACACACACACACACACACTGCAGCTTCAGGAGTCAGTTCTCTTCTATCGTGTGGATCATGGGGATCAAGCTCAGGTCATCAGGCGTGGCACTTTTGCCTGCTGAACTGCTTTGCTGGTCCAGTAACCTTTTTTTTCCCCTATTAGTCTTCCTCCCAGGGCTGTCACTTCTGACGTCCTCCATCAGCCCATGTCACTCAGCTCTGTGTAGGCCAGGCACTGTGGCTTCTGCAGAGAGCAGAGATCTGCCTGTCAAAAGGTGACAGGGCTGTGAAGCTCCAATCATGTGTTCCTAGTTAGGGACAAGGACCTTGTGACTAGCTTGGCTGAGCTTTCGAGAGAAGACAGAAAAAGCACACTTTTATGAGTGACTCTAAAATAGCAATGGATTTGGTTCTAAAGTGGAAAATTTTGCAGCATGGGGCTGGGACATCCGGAGAGCAGTCTGTGACCGCTGGATTAGCACCATAGAGTTAAGCTAGGCTTAAAAGGTCATTAGCCAGTGGCTGAGATGGATGAGCACACGATAGCAATGTGTGTAAAGGCTCAGACAGGAAGCACACAGAAGCCCGAGGGAAATGCTGCTGGCAGCGTGTGGAAGACATATGAGATGCACACAACGGGACCGTAGAGCATGTACTGGGCTCCTTCCACATCCGGGAGTCAGCAGGGAAAACCTCTTACGGCAGCCTCCAAATCCAAGGTACCCAGCTCACCCTGGAGACGTAGGCCCCATGGGGGAGCTGCAGCCTGGTGCCATTGGCAGGGGGGTCATCAGGGATTAGGAAGGTATCAGGGTCAGAGGGACATACAGAAGAGCCCCATCTTGCAACCCACTTCTGTTTTGGTTGCCAATTGAATGAACTATGACTCGTGTTCCTGGTAATCCACTCAGTGAAGGCTCACGGTGGTCAACACTTCCATCACGGAAGAAAAAGCTTCATTTCCCATAAAGGACCCCTGTACCCCAAAACTGCCACTCTACCCTCTGCCCTGTATCTGTGGTGGGGACTTCTGTCTGGCCTCGCCTGTTCTAGATTTTTCATAAAGTAGAACCTGATTCTATTCCTCCTCCAATACCATACTGAGATCAGAATGAGCCTTGCACACACTAGGCAGATGTTTTACCCCAGGGTTACACTTCCGGTCCCACTAAGCGACCTTTTGCCTAACTCCTTCCATTTAGGATGCCTGTGTACTGATGCCACAAAATGCTGAGGCCGAAGAATTTCATTCCTTCTCTCGGAGTCTCACATTGTAAACTGGGCTGACCTGACACTCACTAGCTAGGCTCCGATTCGCAGCAAACCTCCTGCTTCAGCCTCCTCAGTGCTGGCATGTGCCACCACGCCTGGCTGAGACCTAATGGTTTGTGAACAGCAGGAATCCATCATCTCGCAATCTGGAGTCCAGTTAGTCAAAAGTCAGAGTGTTGGCAGGTTCAGCATCCGGTGAAGGACTTTTCCCTCAGACAGGGCAGAGGGTCAGAAGGGCTCAGGGGGTGAATGTTTTGTCCTCATGTGGGGAAGGAACAGGGGAGCAGAGAAGCCCTAAGCCAGTTCCCTCCAGCTCTCAGGGCCACCCATTCACTCACAAGGGACATCCACTTACAAGTGTCACAACCTCTTCCTCAACGTCCCTGTTTCCACGCCACCGCACAGGGGACTTGGTTTCAGCATCGAATGTCATGTTTTCAAGGTCCACTCATATTTTCTGCCTGTCTCCACTTCACCCTTCTGGCTGAAAAGTGTTCTATCATGGCTGTGCTGTGTTTGCGCATTCATCAACTGGTGGACGGTCTGGTTGTTTACAATCTTTGGCTGTTGGAAGGAGGCTGCCCTGGACATTCAGGGATGAATTTTTGCGGGAAGGGGTCTCAGTCTCGTGGGTAGATACACCTGAGAAGTGGGATTGTTTTGTCTCCTGACTCTCTGTGTTTGTCTGTTTGAGGAAGCGTCAGACGGTTTTCCAATGCAACCTCACTGCCTGGTTGGGCACAAGGCTTCCAGCCTTTAGATGTCTGCACTGTTGTTTATGGGTCCCTGTTGGCTGTGCCTTCCACCGACCCTTCTTCAAGGCTAATTAACTGATTAGAACTGCAGTGATTGTGGGCAGGTTGGAATGTTACAGGTTCAGTGCCTGATAGCAACTATCTTGGGCTATCTTTAGCCCTCTAAACAACCATTCCTTACCCACATCTGGGTTGAATCTAATGTTCTAAGACAAACAGATAAAAGCCTTTTGGAACATGTTGACCTGGCAGATGTCTAGCTTCCACCGACTCCAAAGTGAAGACGCTATCAGGCAGTGTCTGAACCCATAGCAGAGATTCCTCTGCTTTGTGGCAACCGTCTCTCTGATGTCTCCACCTGCGTATTTGGAAAGCACCTTGATATATGACTCTTCACCCTGTGACTGTAAAACCTTCATGAATCTACTTCATACTGGAACGTGGAGCTGGGAGCAGCCTAAGCCTGTGTTCCTGGGCCATGGTCACTCAAATTTAGCTTTGGAATCATCTCTCTCCTATCCCTTTTAAGGAGAGAGCTGTTTTTGCATTGACATATCCTAATTGGTGTAAATTGCCTCTCTGTGGGGTTCGCTTGGCTTATCAGTGAGAAAACGGATCTAAACTGTGTCACTTACACATTTTGCTCTCCTTTGAGCTCCTGTTTATCTATCCTCTTCCCCAGGTCCAACAGCTGCCTCTCTGTCACACTTCCCCCCACCCCCATTTGAATCTCAGCACTGGGAAAAGCAAAATAAAAACAGGTGGTTTCTGCTTCAACTACAGATTGTGTATCCAATCAGGGCAGTGGTAATGGACATAGATGGATATGGATCCAGGGTGATGTGCGCAGTGAGTGATTGACAAGGTGTGGGCAATAAGGGTCTGGGTCACACCCCTGTGGGTGGGCAGGTACCTGCCATTGTGAGACAGGAAGTGTTTCAAGGAGCCAATGGGGCTGTGTGTCTGGGCCAGAGGTCTTACTGAGACCGCTTAGTGTACATGTGACAGTTCTGATGTCTAGGACAGTCCTGATGTCTACCTACTGTGCCCACTTCATTACAATTGCCACTCCAGGCTCTCAGAAGCAGCTCTGTGGGTGACTAGGTGCCTTGCCATCCATCGCATGTAAGGACAAGTGGCAGAAGAGAGGATCCTGGAGGGACACTATGGCCCCAGTAGGACAGCAAGGAGGATAGTGGGGGGGGGCGTGGGTGATGTGGGATTCCCCTCTGTATGCTGTGAATACCATTGGTTAATAAAGAAACTGTCTTGGGCCTGCACAGGGAATAGAAGTAGGCTGGGAGAAAACTAAACTGAATGCTTGGAGAAGGAAGGCCGAGTCAGGAGAAGACATGTTTCCCCGCCAGAGACAGATGCTGGAACTTTACCCAGTAAGCCACAGCCTCGTGGCAATACACAGATTAATAGAAATGGGTTAAATTAATATGTAAGGATTAGCCAATAAGCTAATATCTAGCTAGAGCAAATGGGCCAAGCAGTGTTTTAAATAATACAGTTTCTGTGTGATTATTTTGGGGCTGAGCAGCCAGGAACAAACAAGCAGCCCTCTTACAACAAAGTGGCACCCACGTGGCCAACTAAAATCCACTTAAAACCTGAGAGGGCTTTTTCAGCTGTGTGTGTTAGTGATGAGAATCTGTGCTCATCCCCAAAAGCCTCAGCTTTTCTGCTTATAAAATGGCGGCCAGCTCACCGATCCAAGTGAGCAAAGATTCTAATTCAAACCCAGGCTCTGCCTGGCCGTGGCTGAGTATCCTTACTGGGTGTGGCAGGGCTGTCCGCAGCACTGAGGAATGCTTCCACTCACGAGATGCCAGTAGTGACTCCCAGAATGAAAGGATAAAAACCCCCAGACGTTGCCAAGTGCACCCCCAAAGAACCTTGCTTCCATGCTCTGTAAAGATGGTCACTAGAAACCACCATGTAGGATGCCATGTTGCTGCCCAGTGTGGCCAATACAAAGCATTTGATAAAGCATAGAGCTCACTAGATGAACCCTTAAAGTGAGAGCCCAGGGTTTAGGGCACAGAGGAGGCATTTGTGGGTCATGCAATCATGATTTCCTGAGCCCGGTGCTGGGGATAGTAGAAAGGCCTCAGATTTGACTGCCAGATTGAGCCAACAGTTTTGGACACTTGCAAGTCCCTTTAACTACCTGGGGTGGGGTGGGGTAGGGTGGGGGTGGGTGGGGTGGGGCAGGCTTGCTGATACTGAAAGAAGGAGCAATCAAAGGACCAAGAGGCTAGTCTGTTTAGGGGCCTTAAGAGTGAACTTGTAAGATGTCAGGAGTTCTGACTGGGGAGAGCCACATAAGGACAGTTTGGACTGGTTAGGGAGGCCATTCCTCTTGCCTTGCTGGGACAACCCTGGCTTCCTCACTTCAAATCCTACATCCGATATTTAGGAAACTTTTCTGCAGTCGCTCCTGCTATTCGGATTCCGGATTCCAGGTTCCACGTTCTCCCTCGGAGATGAAGCCTGCCTGCTGGCCCAGCTACCCCTAGTCTCCTCATCAGCCTCCTTTCAGGCACACCAGGCTGGTGGCCTCATTTAGGCACTGAGCAGAAATAGAACAGCAGCCCTAATTAGCTCAGCAGCAGGACTTGCAAATGGGCCACAGCCTCTGATGTTCCAGGATGGGGAAAATTCCATTCACTTGTCCTCCATTGATGGGCCAGAGTGTGAGGTCCCTTCCCCTGGGGATGCATCAAACTGTGCCATTGCTCATGAGGGCATTGAGGGTGGGGAGGCACAGCCCCCTCCCAGATGCTGATTCTATGGGTTTGGGATTGGATCAGGGGAGAATCTGCATATTTCATGTCACCCTCAGTGACAGGATCATCCCAGCTGGTTTTTGAATTAGGCAGTAAAACACAGTGGGAGCCTACCCTGTGTCTCCCAAGGGCGGGGGCCCAAAGCACTTGTTTACAGCTCCCACCTCAAAGGACAGCTGAGGGGTCAATGTCTGAGTGGCACTCGCCCCAGCGTTGGACACAGGGCTGCCACTGTAGCCAGCCTCTTCTGCTGTCTACTCAAAACAGTGGCCTCTGTCATGGGTGGGCAGACGGTACAAGAGGTCCCCGACTGGAACCTCTTGTGTGGTTCAGCCAGCTATGCTTTCTTTTCTCTTTGTCTTTTTTCCCTGAGAGCAGACAAAGGGATCCAGGGATCCAGCAGGTCTCTCTGGGTCCTATGTGCTGACTGTGGTGCCTGGGCTGTGTTCCCACGTTCAGACTGAAGCTTGGCTCTCAGTGAGCAGAACCTAGGCGGCGGGGCTCCCTGTGAGTAACTGTTCCTGGGCAGTCAGAATGTAGATCAGTCTATGTTGGGGATGCCCTTCTGGCACACTGCCAGTTAGAGCCCCAGAAACAATCCCAGGAACTAGGGCTGATGGGGTGATTCAGAAAGTCCCCCATCCATCCTTACATCCTTCCCTGGCCTGTGGCCACCACCCTCTCTGCCTTGCCTTGCCCCTCTCTCTTTTGTCCTGCCCCCTTGCAGGGAGGAGGGCGCTCACTTTGACTAGAGTGGAGGGGCAGGGATAGGGTGTGCTCAGCATTAAGCAATCACAATGCCCTA
Source organism: Microtus pennsylvanicus (assembly GCF_037038515.1). NCBI lineage: Eukaryota > Metazoa > Chordata > Mammalia > Rodentia > Cricetidae > Microtus > Microtus pennsylvanicus. The sequence goes on from NC_134580.1 coordinate 14,803,392, forward strand.
GGCTTCATCTCCACCACTGTGAAAATAAAGGAACAAATTAATAATTAACTAATTGCTTAAAATAAAAACAAAGGAGTAGCTGGGAAGATGGTTCAGTTGTTAAAGGGACAAAAACAGGAGGGTTAAGGTTCAATCCCCAGAACCCACTGAAAAAGGGTTGGGTGAGGTAGTGTGTGCTTTTAATTCCAGAGCTGGGGAGGATTCTTGGGGCTTGCCTATCAGCCAGATTCAGACTCTAGGTTCACTGAAAGGCTGTGTCATAAAAAGTAAGGTCAAAAGAGACTGAGGTAGGCATCTGACATCAACTTTTGTCTTATACATCTACCCTCTGCTACATGAGCACACACATGTAAATGTACACAGACACACACAGACACACACACGCACACACACACTCACGTGCGCAGAGTAGAAAAACTTCAGATATAGCCTCAGCTTTATCTGGATTTTAGAGCTAGTTCCTATCTTCCTTGAATGATTCACTGGGCTCTAGGACTTAGCTTGCCCACTTGCAAGGGGTACAGTTCAGGATGGAGCAATGAAAGTCCCCACCCTCTGTGACTCTCAAAGGCATTTGGTCATATCCTTGGTCCCCAGTCACTTAGTTAAGGCTGTTTGTTGTGTACGTTTTGTGACAATCCTGGGAGCAACATGTGTAGGGAGAGGCAAGACTCAAGTACATAGAGCTTGCTTTGTCTCCTGCCTAAACTTGTACAGAAAGAAACCCAACCTCTTCCTCTCTAGAAAAGGAAACAGCCTGAAGCAAGCAGGACAGTGTGTCTGTGACTGTGGCCACAGGGAGACATTAGAAAGAGACCCTTTTGCCAGGCTAACATCATCCCGCGGGGCCAGCAGGACAGCGAGAATGGCTGCAGCCAGGGCAGGAGCCCTGGGTGACCGCTCAGCTTTACATCTCGCAGTAAGGAAGTGGGACTCAGCCTGGCATAGTGCCTCCTAATCAGCCATGGGCTTGAGGGGGAACTATGGGGTTCGGAGCTCCCGCTCTCAGCAGATCACAGAATCAGTCTTCGGGAGAGAATTGTTTGCCGAGTTGCCTTTGTGCTAACTAAATCCTGGCCCCTCTGCTGGCAGGAGATTGCTTCTCACCAGGGCAACTCGACACCAGTTACAAATATTGGACCAAGAGGCAAAGGCACTGCCTGTACCAGTTTTCGGAAGTGATGGGTAGGCGCCAATGCAAGAATGCAATCAACAACCTAAAGAGTAATATGGCAACATCAAAACCTAGCGGTCTTACAACAGGGAGACCTGAACAATATAATTGAGAAGTGGAAGAAAATGAATGACCTTCAATATAGCTTTATGAAAATGACAGAGACCCTTAAAGAGGAAATGAAAAATTCCCTTAAAGAAATGGAGGGAAAGATAAACAAAAAAATGGAAAGAAATCAATAAATCTCTTAAAGAAAGCTAAGAAAACTAAGAAAAAACCAGTTCAATAAGTGAAGTAAACAGTTCAAACAGTTCAAGACTTGAAAACTGAAATAGAAGAACTACAGAAAAACACAAACCGAGAGAATTCTGGAAATAAAAAATCTGGGTAAACAAACAGGAACTACAAATGCTGGCATAACCAACAGAACATGGAAGAGAAACTCTCAGGAGTTAAAGATGCGATAGAGGAAATAAAGTCATCAGGCAAAGAAAATGTTAAATCCAAAAAAACTCTTAACACAAACATCCAGGAAATCGCTTCTTTGATCTTTACCTATGAGGTATGCGAGGTGGAGCTGGTTTCTTTTATAGATAGCATGGGAAAGCTCAGCGAGAGGGTGGCTGGGACATACTTAGGTCCCATGGAGCTTGGGTCATCTAAGAGGTAGCTCTGGGACCTCAGAGAGCTGCAGAAAGATACTGTCAAGTCAATAGGCACTCGGGATGGGGAGGCCTGTGGTGGGAAGCACGAACCGCAGAAGGAAACAGAAGCTAGGGTTGGATGCCCTGTGGCTATGGGACTCCAGGGGGCTCAGCAACAGGCTGAAAGGGTCCTGAAGTCAATACGGAGAGGACTGGGGAGAAGGAGAAAAAGAGAGACCCTAGAGAAGTCTGACCCTCACAGCCGAATTTTCCCATAGGCGCTGGAATGGGTCAGGCTCCTCTAGAGCATCATGGGCAGCCATAGTGGGGAGGGATCCCTGAGGGAAGCTAATAGGAGCCAGGTTCCTCTTCCTTGGCTTGCACAGTCCCTGCTGTGCCATGAGCAGGACACTTGGCCAGTGACTGACAGAGTGAAACAGAGAAATAAGGAAGTGGGTAGGGCATGCTCTCAAGCGCGGCTCCCGCTCTGTCCTCCATGCCCTCCCTGGCATGTGAAAGCCAGATTCTACTTCTGACAGCCCTTAGGAATGAGCCCTGAGCTGAGAACCCAAAGGGGCAGTCTGGGTGAAGGGACTATCCAGTTGCTCATCTGAGGCTTTAAACAAGAGGAAGCCAGCTGTGACTCAGCTTTTTTCCCCCCTTTTCCTCCCTGCTCCGGATTCCAGTTCTTCCTCCCCGAGCCCAGATCTCGACAGAAGGTCTGTGGCATGGGCAGGGCAGAAACCATAATCCCCATTTACAAGCGGGAGAGGTGAGACTCAGGCCACTTCCCCACTACCTTCCAACACTACCATACTGTCCCGGGAAAGGACGAAGGCTGAGGCAATGTGACCCAGCCCTGAAGCTAAGCCCATTCTTCTCAGCATACACCTTCGGCCCAGAGTAACCTGAACACTTGGCTCTGGCCCCTGGCGGTAAAGTAGCTGGTAGGATCAGGAAGGACCAGGAGTGTCCAGGTCTTTAGGACGAGGCTTCTGTGGCATCTAGCCTTTGGGGACAAGGGTCTAAATTCGTTCTAGTTTATTTGATGAACATGTTCTCAACATCCAGTCTGCTGCTACTGAACAAGTGGTTGGTGGCAGTGTGGGGTGGGTTGTCACCTGCTGGGCTATTGGCATAACCAGAAGAGTAGGGATAGAGCGAGGAGGTGGGTTTCAGACATAGGCTGTTTGAGATGCAGAATGGGCAAAGAGGGTTGTAGACAGCATGGCAGCTTCTACTGAAGGGGCCCAGTCCCCGGCTGGAGACCACTCCTTTGCCTGACATAGCTAGCTAGGCTTCTGCCCTCTGCTGGTCAATGCCCTCAACACAGGGCTCGGCATCCAAAAGGGACGTGCTTAGCAGTAAGTTCCCCAACTCCCAACCCTTCTGCTGCCCTGTGAGGGCAAGAAGAGGGCAGAAAAGCTAGTTAGGGGAAGAACTGGGGTTCCATGTAGCCATTGGCAGTCCTGCTCCAATGGGGCTCCTTGACACCATCTAGGCTTGTCATCTCCAACATATTTTCTCATTGAGCCACCCCACCCCGAGTAGCCCAAGACACCCATTCTTTCTACTTAAGGCCCTTGGCTGGCAGGCGGCTGTTGGCCCAAGCCCTTGTCTTACAGCAAGGGAGGGGTAACTGTACGTGCTGACCCTGGCCTTGGGCAGGCTCGTGGTGGTAGAAGCTGGGTAGATCCTGCCTGGAAGCTTGTATTCTCCTCCAGGACTGGAGATGTGAGGACCACAGTGGCCCACAGATGTGAAGGGTCGGGTTAGTGGGAAGTCATGGAAAGCCGAGGGTGAGGCCTGCCCAGGCGTCTCCTTCGGTGTCACCAGGTGGCCTTTGGTGCCTTCTCCCAGATGCTCTGTCTGTCATCTTTCCCAGGGTCACTGCCACTGGGGTGGCATGATTTCCTGTGATTAAGAAGAGCAAGGCGATGGGCTCAGGAAGAGTTGGATCCAGCCTGTAAAAACTTTCACTGATGCTTTCTTTCATTCTCTCTCTCTCTCTCTCTCTCTCTCTCTCTCTCTCTCTCTCCCTCTCTCCCTCCCTCCCCCCCTCTCTCTTTTACCTGCTGTGTTTGTGTGTAGCTTTGCTCTCCCTCTGGGTAGACATCTTCTTCTTCATAGCAAGGAACCCGTGGTCCCCAGCACCCTGAGCCTCCCACCTGAAAGCTGTTGTTTTTGGGGACAACTCCTAGTTGTCACTGCTCCTCCAGATCCCACTCTGCAGAGCAGGAGCCAGTGAGGATGGGACAACACTAACGGGTAGGAGTAGATGTTCATCAGAGCCAGGGGTTCAGTTCCAGAGGGCTTCTCTGCTGCCCGGGGACTTTTTCTGACTTATCTGTCCACTTGTGTTATACTCATCCTGAAAGTCCCCTTGTAGTCCCAACTGTTCATTATACCAGATAAGGCTCTCCAGAATCCCTGTCCTGGACCTTCTTTGTTTTATAGTAAGACAATTTAAATATCTCACTAACAGAAAATAGACTGTCGGGCATCTGAAAGGATGGGACTATTCAAACCCCACTTGCAGAAAACACTAAGAACAAACTTCTTCTGGAATGGGAGATGCTGACATGAAGAAATTATAATGGGCTGGAGAGACGATTCAGCAGTTAAGAGTGCTGGCTGCTCTTCCAGAGGACTCAGGTTGGATTTTCAGCACCCACATAGTGGTTCAGTGGTCTGTAACTCCAGCTCACTGGGAATCCAATGCCCTCTTCTGGCCTCTCCGGGTACTGCATTTATATGGTGCACAGACATACATACTGGCAAACGACCCACACATATACTATAAAATAAATTTAAATCTAAAAAGAAAGAGTGTTCAAGCATGGAACTCAGGACCGCGAGGGGTGCACCCACACACTGAGACAATGGGGATGTTCTATCGGGAACTCACCAAGGCCAGCTGGCCTGGGTCTGAAAAAACCTGGGATAAAACCGGACTCGCTGAACATAGCAGACAATGAGGACTACTGAGAACTCAAGAACAATGGCAGTAGGTTTTTGATCCTACTGCACGTACTGGCTTTGAGGGAGCCTAGGCAGTTTGGATGCTCACCTTACTAGACCTGGATGGAGGTGGGTGGTCCTTGGACTTCCCACAGGGCAGGGAACCCTGATTGCTCTGTGGGCTGACAAGGGAGGGGAACCTGATTGGGGGAGGGGGAGGGAAATGGGAGGAGGTGGCGGGAAAGAGACAGAAATCTTTAATAAATAAATAAACGGAAAAAATAAAAAATAAAAAAAGAAACCAACCCCCCCCAAAAAATAAAGAAAGGCAAGCATAAACTTATTTATTTATTTATTATGTATACAATATTCTGTCTGTGTGCAGGCCGGAAGAGGGCACCAGACCTCATTACAGATGGCTGTGAGCCACCATGTGGTTGCCGGGAATTGAACTCAGGACCTTTGGAAGAGCAGGCAATGCTCTTAACCACTGAGCCATCTCTCCAGCCCCCAAGTATAAACTTTTTTTCCAGACATTGTTTCTCTATGTAACCCTGGCTGTCCTGGAACTCGTGCTCTAGACTAGGCTGGCCTCGAACTCGGAGATCCATCTGCCTCTGCTTCTCAAGTGCTGGGATTAAAAGCATGAGTCACCACCTTCTGCCTGAAATTATAAATTTTACTGTGTGAAAGGCATGACGGTCTTTTCCTATGGGAAAGCTTCATAATAGTAAAATTGATGAGTGATTGTGCAAGACAAGCCTTGTAAGATATTTCTTAGTCTGGCAATATATTGCATGTATCCTGATAGATAACACTTCCCTAGCTAACTTCCAACCCAGGGGACAACTGTTAGCATTATAGTACTTTGCCGAGGTGGATTTGAATAGCCATCCATCTCCTACAAAGCTCTGTATTTTAGTGGACTTGGGCGATGAAGAAGGGTTGCCCCTACTCTGTGTCCAGGGTGATTCGTCTAAGCCAATCAGAGTAGGGCTGTGCCTCTTCACAGATTGATTGCTTTAGGGATGTCAAGTTCAGTCAGCCTTCAGCATCTTCCCGCCGCAATTATCAGATGCTTCAGCCCATCGGTTTTACATAAAAGAGCTTGACTAAGGGTATGGCTTACTTAGTAAAGCGGTCGCTGCAAAAGGATGAGGACCTGAGTTCAGATCCCCAGCCCAGCACTCATGTAAAAACTGGGCATGGTGGCCCACATCTGTAAGGTAATGGCAGGGGGATCCTGGGTGTTTGCTGGCCAGACTAGCCAAATCGGTGTGTTCCAGGTTGAGAGATCCGGTCTCAGGAAATAAGGTGAGGAGGGACTGAAGAAGATATTCGATACAACCCTCTGGGATCTACATGTATGTGCACACATGTGATGAGCACCCACATGTATGTGCACACATGTACAGAGAATACAGTATTTGCACAGAGCCTGCACAAACTTTTCCAAGAATTTCAATCATTTCTAGGTTACATAACACCCAATACAATGCAAACCTATGTAGATATGTGCCATACTGTACTACTTAGGAAAAAATAATAACAAAAACCAGATGTGGAACCCACAGAGACAGAGTAACAACAACTGGCATCTAAGCGGGAGCCAGGCAGTGCAGGGCATCACCTGGGCACCATGCTTGGCTTAGGACCAGATTCATCACTTCAAGGCAAACTCTTACAGGTGCCAAATGAGAATGCCTGCAGCGCTGCTGGGTACTGGCAGCCATCCTATGATAAGGAGGGAAGTCAGTTTGCAGTTTCATTACCACAGGAAGGAGGTCAAAGGCAAGAACACAGCCCGCAAGTGGACCTGCAGCCTGGGCTGGCCGTGTTCAAAGCCTGTCTTATTCCCGGTTTTCTCAATGCGCAACCAGCAACTTCCCGTAATTGTTTAAGTCAGTGCATGCTTTGTTCATCTGGAAACATCTTAACTCATACAATGGACTTCTAGAATCTTCTTGGTCTACATATAAAACACCACTCAGCAAAAGTTGGAAATAGGCCTTTTTAAATATAGTATACTATAAATGACTTTTTACTTTTCCAGTGCTGGGGATTGAACCTAGGTCTTCAAATATACTGAGCTCCTGCCCAGTCACTGAACTACATCCCAGGCCTCTTTTTACTTTTTATTTTGAGACAGTGTCGAATTAACTTGCCCAGAATGGTCTTGAACTCATTCTGCAACCCTGGCACGCCTTCTATCTAAAATTCTCCTACCCCACCTTCCTGAGTACTGGGACTATCTTAACTCCAAGGCCTGGCTTAAATAAACAGTTTCCTTTGTCAAACAAACAAACAAACAAACAAACAAATATTGGTGCCGTCGTTTTGACCGCGGTTACACTGCACCGAGTCAGTAGCTGTGTACACAGTTCACTCAACAGTTGGTCATATGACTGTGAGTTTTCAGTATTCAGTAGTGGTACAGATGACACCTGAAGATGTGTGTTTATTTGTTCAACTCTTTAGGGTAAATGCCTAGCAGTTGAAGGGCAAAAAGTTTGTACACTGGTAAGGTTCCGAACTCATCCAGTTTGTCAAATGGCACTTCAGAAATGTGACCCTGGTTACATTCCCAATGGCTGTGTGCTGCTTCCCAGCGGTCATACAACTGAGTCATGGGGTGTGTGTGTGTGTGTTTAGAGAAAGGGTCTCACTATGTAGCCCTGGCTGTCCTGGAACTCATTATGTAGACTAGGCTGGTCTCGAACTCACAGAGATCCACTTGCCTCTGCCTTCTGAGTGCTGGGATTAAAGGTGTGCGCCACTACACCAATTATGTGACTTGGGCTTGAACCTAGGCTCTCAAGCTAGGTGGGTATAATTTTGTCTTGAGTTATACCCACAGTCCTTTTATTATTTAAACTTTAAACTTTTGAGACAGGGTCTTGCTAAGTAGCCCAGGCTGGCCTTAAACCTACAATCCTCTTGCCTCAGCCTCCTGGGAAGCTAGATTTGAAGGTTTGTGCCACCATACCTGGCTACACATTATTCTTTCTCATCTTTGTCAATCTTGATATGAAGTCTATTTCATGTATTTTCTATTTATTTATTTTTAAGTTTCATTTTCTTTCTGAGACATGGTCTCACTTTGTACTTGAACTCATTCTGCAATCCTGGCTTGCCTTGTATCTAGGATCCTCCTACCCCACCTTCCTGAGTGCTGAGACTATCTTAACGCCAAGGCCTGGCTTAAACAATTTCCTTTGTAAAACAAAGGCAGTCCTTGAACTCAGGCTCTTCCTGTTTCTGCTTCCTTGGTGCTGACATTACAGGTGTGTGCCATATGCCCAGTTTTTATTTGCTAAGAATTTGTATTTCTTGCTTGAATATCTTGCTTGTTTAGCACAAGTCTTAAAATGCATACTTAATTATAAAAATCACATCTATTTCCTGCTAGGACTCTTTGACCTTCTTACTTACAAGATTTGTGCATACTAACTTCTCTTCAGACGTGGAACTTAAATATTTTTTTCTATCCTATTGTATTTTTGACAAGCCTTTGTCACACTGACAAAGTCTTCCCCACATGCTTCCTGGCTTTGTTATAGTGAATAGAACACCCATTAAGGGAGGAAGGATTGATCTTGACTCATGGTTTGAGAGGGTATGGTAAGATTGGCCCTAGACTGATTGCATTGCATAGGTAACTAGGAAGTGGAGAGAGCTTGGACCAGGCTAAATCCATAAAGTCCACTCCCAATGACATGCTTCCCTAAAGCCACCATCCCCTGGGAGCCAAGGATTCACACACATGAACCTGCGGGGGGAACATATCACTTCCAAACTGTAACATCCTCCTTACTGGGCAGCGGCCGCAGAAGACTGCCAGCTCCTATGGAGAAAATGCAGGTGTGTAAGTCTCTGAGGGGCCTTGGGTTGCAATTCTTGAGCAGAATGTACAGAGGAGCCGGGTGGTGGTGGCGCACGCCTTTAATCCCAGCACTCGGGAGGCAGAGGCAGAGGCAGGCAGATCTCTGTGAGTTCGAGACCAGCCTGGTCTACAGAGCTGGTTCCAGGACAGGCTCCAAAGCCACAGAGAAACCCTGTCTCGAAAAAAACAAACAAACAAACAAACAAAAAAAAAGAATGTACAGAGGATACAACAGCCAGAGATAAAGAAGAACTGTTTGAGCATCCCAAGCTTTGTCACAGGTCGACCCTACAGTACCAGATCTGCCAGGAAAGCTGTGCCCACTCGTGCAATAGCAGCAAGACTGTTATGGGGTGGTCAGCCACTTTTAAAATTAGACTTGAGGCCTGCTACACAGGAGGGAATTCATGCCTGGTACTGTAAACACGGTCAAAGGTCCATGGCTAGGGAGGTCATAGGCCCTAGGGGAAACCCTACTACTGCTCTTTTGCTAAATGGACATGCTGTCAAACTGCCTTCTAAATATTTATGTTTATCACCTTGTTCAGAGAGGCCTGAATCTCTGTAATGATCTGATAATGGCCCCGAAGGTATCCGTGGATACTCGGTGGGTAAAGGGAAAAAAGGATGGGTGTGCCATCAGAGAGATGGCCTGAACCGATGGAAGCTGCTGTGGAGTGGCTGTGGCTTGTGTGCCTCTGCTACTCCTGTGACTGATTGAAAAGGCTGGGCTCTTCCAGCATGTTCCGGCTTAGCAGACACTCTCCGTTTAACATGTGAGATTTGCTGCTGCGCTTCATCAGCGTGACACAGACTGCTATGGTTTGATGGCAGCCATTCATCCACTCAACAGTTTCAAGTGGAAACACACACACCCAGTTTGGAGACTGCGTTTCCCAGAATCACTTGCACTTCTGTGGTAGTTTTGAGGTGATTGATTTATTGGCATGGACTCTGAGGGCTTCAGTGTATCTGATCTACCCATGAGAGTCTGAGTGTAGCCTTGTACTGGACCAAAACACCGACTTTTAAATGAAGAGGTGATGGCAGTGAGGCCCTAACTATTGGTTCTGTGGCACATTGTAGTACCTGTTTAGCCTGAAGCGGGGCTCACCTCAAGAAGGTTAGGTAAATGATGCCTTGGTTCCTGAGTAGTAAACTTGGCAGTGGGAGCCAGGAGAAGAGGTAGGAGTGGCCTCTCTTATCGTCACTATATTGGTTAGTTTTTGTCAATATGACAAACTAGGAGGAGGGAATCTCAATATGGAGGAACTGCATTCATCAGGTTGACCAGCAGACTAGTCTGTGGACTATTTTTCTGATTAATAACTAAAGATGAGAGAGGGTGCATCCCATTGTGGGTGCTGCCACCCCAGAGTTGGTGGTCCTAGGCTGTATAAAAAAAGGCAGGTTGAATGAGCAATGGAAAACGAACAAGGAAGCAATGTTCCTCCACGGTCTCCGCTTCAACTCCTGCCTTGGTTTCCCTCCACCGTGGACTGACTGGGCTGTGTAAGCCAAACCAACCTTTTCTTTTCCAAGTTGCTTTTTGGTCATGATATTTATCACAGTAATAGAAAGCAGATTAGGGCAGAAATCACTGAAACTTGCGTCTGTCTTCACTGTTCTGGCAGTCTTGATCTCTGCAGGACACAGTACATTCGCTTCTTAAAGGGAGTCAGGAACAGATGCCTCTTGCTGAAACCACGCTCGCTGTCAAGCGACCAGAAGGCCAGGAAAGGAATAACTAACTGTCTTGTCGTGAGGTGTCAGGGATGCTAATGCATGGTGAGGCTTAGCTCTTCTGTGACACTGAGGAAGAGAACACTCTCCCACCCAACTCTGAAGGCCATGGGCCAAGCACAGAACCACGCCTGAGAAGGGCCTGGTGACAAGGGGCTCTGGAAACTCAGGATGGAAATGTGGGTCACTCCACCAGATGAGCCGTCTGCAATAGAGGTGCTGACTCAATAGAAGGGCGGGGTGGGAGCACTCCTCTGGGGTAATAATAGTGGTGGTCACGAGGGCCTGCTCCTCACTAAAGTGGGTCATCTAGAATCCTGCAAACACTCCTCCCAGTGGCTGAGCTTGTTTGAGGTCAAGAGAGGTTGTCATAGATGCTGTGCAGAGCCCATTTTAGGACTCTCAGTGCTGGAGTGCTGACTATTGATGGCTCATGGATGAAGCTCTCCTTGGGAACTGGCCTTGGCTGAATGACAGTTAGAAGCCTTAGAGAAGGCTCCCCCAGATGATATGCCCCCTTCTTTGGGCAAGCCACTTCCCATGACCATCTATGTGCTCTATCGACTGCTGTCAATGTAGACCATCCCTTCTGTTTGGTGGTGTTGTAGGGATTCCATCACGGAAGACTACTCAGACATGGTTTAAGTCAATAAAAAAGTCTTTATTAGCCAGCTGGCAATTACACTGGGTGTTCAGAATTCTCCCACAAGCACAAAATCTATACCCTGGGTTGACATACTTCAGTTCAGTTAGCCAGAAGCAGAACCACAGAAGCCAAAAAGCAGGAGACTTTCCCAGAGCTCTGATGGATTAGGTATTTTTGTTTTGGCAGGTGGTACTGTCTGCACACTGAGTTTTATGGTAGTGGTGGGGACTGTTACAGTGCCTCCATTGCAGCTGGTCACAGCTCAACCTTTCTTCTCCAAAAAGCCACCTGCACACCAGCATCTGTCTTCCTCCCATGGAATCCAGCCTGTACCAAACCCCAGCTACGCTGAGACATTTGTTACCACTAGTTCAGATTCTTCTCTTAAGCAATGACAGTCCTTGCATTTTTGTCCTGTCTCGCCTATTCAATCTCAATCTTAAGCAATGGTCACAAGAGTCCCAGTGTGAGCATCCTCCCTTCCCCAAAGCCTCTCAGCAAACCCTGCCCATTCTCGGCTGCATTATTTGAATTTGCCTTCCTTACCCCTAAGTTCAAAACAGCTCAGTGCATAGCGGGGTGGGAGCTCAAATGGTTGTAAATGTATAAAAATCATACAGACTGCAACAAACACCTGAATGTAGTTTGTCTTAAGAGAGCACGCACAACAGCACAAGAAAACCTATGAATTTTCTCATTACTGTTGCAACACCCAGAGGCAAACATTTTCCTGAATTTGGCTTTCAGCATTCTTATGCTTTTAAAAAGTGATATTAATAAAACACAATACTACTAAATGGTATTGTGCCATATGCATCCATTATAGACTTTTCTCTCAACAGTGAGAAATTAATGTTGATGTATGTAAAAGCAATTTATTTTTTATTACCACGGAGTATTTTACCAGGGAACTGATTTGTCAACTCTCCTGCAGATGACATTTTGATTGCTTTTTCCCATCCTCCACCTCCACTGGGCGAGAAGATGCAATGAACCGTCTTTTCTTTGCACAGCTGGGTGCTCTGCTCCAGGGTACATACCCTGAGGGAAACTGCTGAGTTGCAGAATATCTTTATCAGCTAGAAATTTCTAAATGGCCAAAGTTATTGAATGCATTTGATCCCCTCCTGCAGGCCATAAAAGCTTGTCTTTGTTTACAAACCCACATCAGTCTTGGCATTCAGTTTTTTTTTAACCAATCTTTTCCTTGTCAGACAGTATATTGTTGCTTTTGATTTGCACACCTAAAAACCAGTGAATGTGAGTCACTGATGGCTGCCACGCAACAGCTGTGTCTCACCTACAGTCACAGATATGTAGGGGGTGGGAGTGGGGGGTCCTCCCAGGAATCCTGTTTCTAGCAGACCTTGGAATTTGAGAGATCTGGCAAAGCTAGATTAATAACCATTTCCTAGCATATCCTAGAGTGTTCCCTGAAAGAAAATTTTAGTGGCTCAGAGCTGTAACCCCAGCTTCTCAAGAGGCTGAGGCAGGAGAGTAGAAATGAAAAGTGGGTGTGCTCACTTCAGAGATTATCATGGCCTCTGTAAAAGAACGACACACAGACTGCTGTGTTCCCCCATGTTTGTACATGTGCACGTGTGTGAACAGAAGCCAGTCTTCTACATCAGATGTCTCCCACTATTGCTTGCCAAATTATCTTTCTCACGGTTTTGTTACATGTAAAAGTTAAAACTTCCCTTTTTAATTAGACAGGAAAGGGGATTCCCTTCTGTATGCTCTTAATATGTTTTATTGCCATTGGTTAATAAAGAAGCTGCTTTCAGCCAATGGCTTAACAGAATAAAGCCAGGCGGAAAATCTGAACAGAGATGGAGAGAGAGTAAGTGGAGTCAAAGAGACGCCTAGTCCGGAGGAGAAAGACAACTGGGGGAGGCCCGCTGGAACCTTGCTCCTATAATAACAGAAAAGTGTTAATGTAAGATATAAGAGCTAGCTAGCAATACGCCTAAGTAATAGGCCAAGCAGTGTTTAATTAATATAGTTTCTGTGTGATTATTTCGGGTCTGGGCGGTTGGGAAACAAACAAGCAGTCTCAAGCCTACAACGAATTTTCTCTCTACACCTGGCACTCATCATTTGCCTAGACTATTCTAGGGAGCTCCCTTTCTCTGCCCACCCAGCATTAAGGTTCTAGAACACACCAGGCTTTCATATGAATGCTAAGAACCCCAACTCAGGTCCTTACGTTTATACCACGAGCACTACGGTATGAGCTGTCTCACCATCCTAGTGTTTCATGTTTTTAAAATAGACAAACCTGAGCCCAGGTGTGTAATCCCGGCCACCAGAGGCTGCAGGTGAAGGATCCTCAAGTTCAAGATCAACTTGGCCTATAATGGCCAGGCCCTCTATCAATAGAATTAACATATAAGAGACTGGAAACGAAGTGGAACAGTGCAATGCCTTGGGTTCTGTTCCCAGTACTGAGAGAAAAAGTCTTAGAATCCTCCCCTGGTGAAGTTCTCGCAGGCCACTGGGGCCAGGCATAGTGGTACACACTTTTAATTCCAGCAATTGGGAACCAGAGACAGGAATATCTCAGTGAGTTCAAAGTCAGTCTGGTCTACATAGACCCTGACTTCAAAAAAAAAAAAAAAGCTCTAGGGATCTTTCTGACCTCATCGTGAGACCTTCCCAGAGATGGGGTCCCAGTAGCCTCCAAGGAACCCCTTTGGGCAACACCAAAGACTGGGTTCTCTCCAGTTCAATCTGATTTATACTAATATTTAAAAAAAGCCAGCAGGGCTAGGAGGAAGCACAAGAGCAGAAAGAAACGTAAAGCCGAAAGACCACAGTGGGACTCAACAGCTGTTAGTGATGTGTTGGGTGTGCAAGTGGCACCTCAAGTCCAGTCATCACCACGGCATACACACACCCCAGGCTTTTCTATATGCTGTCTTGTGGGCAGGGAGTGACAGTGAGATGACCGGTTTGGCTAAGTTTACCAATCAGGCTCTGTGTTAGAGAACACATGTTCATAGATGAAGCGGGTTGGGAAAGAAGCCAGGGCCAAACCTTGGTGATCGAGGACAGCAGTGTCATGACTGACAGTTACAAAGACAAAGCTGAGGTAGGGAATCTTCAGTAATGGCTACAGGAAGGGCATATGTGGGATTCAAAAGGAGAATGTAGAAGGATAGGTTGAATAAGGGATAGCAGTGTGGAGTCAGCATTGGGACCCGTGCAAGAGTAGACAAGTCAGATGTTCACATTCCTGCGGTAAGAAATCTATTTGGGGAGAAGGGCAGAGCCTGGCTGTTCCTCAGCCTGGTCTCCTGATCCAGAACTGGAAGACACCTGATGTCGACTACTGTCTTTGGCCTGCACATGCATCTTCACATGTACATACACGGAGAAACACAGCGGTTTGTGTGTCATCCTTTAGCAAAGGCCATGATAATCTCTTAAGTGAGCACACCCAACTGCCAAATCTCTCAAATTCCAGGGTCTGCTAGAAACAGGGTTCCTGGGAGGACCCGAAGCTATGCTCTAAGGGTTGTGTCTGAAGGGATCACACAGGGTCTGTTGACATTGTCCCTGGTGTTTCCTGCCTGTGTCAAACGGGATCCCCAAAGAGCCCTATAGTTGTCATCAGGTGGCAAACATTCACCGTGTACTATTTCAGGTCCTGAGGCCATCACTGTGCAGGAAATGAAAAAAGGAATAGGAGCCACTCCTTTGTGTGAAGTAAAGGCGGAGTCAGGTAGATGTTGCAGTTTATAAGGAGGTGCGGAATGCTTCAAAGAATCGGTACAAAGTTGAGAGCTACAGAGTGCACTGCTGAGCCATTCATTCTGCTGATTACCGAGGACGAGTCTGGCCTGCATCTGGGCTAATGTATACAAAATACTTTAGTGGGATTTCTTGCATCCATCAAGTGCTAATCAACAACACTCACCAGTGTGTTTAGAGGTCCAGGTCTCTGCGAATATAGTCAGAGCCTGGGTTAAACAGGGAGACCACAACATAAGGGAAAAAGGGTGGTAGAGTGCTTGTTTAGCGTACAGGAGACCTTGAGTATCACGCCTAACAGGGTGCATGGGGGAGGGGTGGCGTTAAAAGACTTCTGGCAGTTGGCATTGCCATTGCTACACTAAAGCTCTGGCCTGACATGTCAGCCTCTCACCCCTCAGCCTTGATTCTAAGATCATAGAAATTAAACACCAATCACATAAGTACTTTCAAGCTTTCTGGTAGCTATGTTCCACAGCAAAAAGAAACATAAAAGCAAATTTAAAAATATTTTTCTGCGGAACCCAATATATATAAATTATCATTCAATAGGAAATTAGAAAATTAATATTTCCATGCTAAGCTTTTGGATATTGGATGTATCTCACAATTAAAGCATACTTTACTTCGGACTTAGTTTGAGGGGCACGAGCACCGGCAAGATGACTGATTCCTCATGCCTTCGTGCCTATTCGTTCTTAAGCTGAATCCGGGAGGATATGCCCCATCGCCTCTGATGTGCTCCGGTGGTAGTTGCTTCCTTCACTTCACCGCGTCGGTGTTTACTGACCTCGGGTCAATGCTAGTCGGCTGCGAGCAAACAAAGGCAGATTCGGACGCCAGAAGCACGCGGCTCCCGAGTTCATGGCCGGCGGCTCGCCCTCAGGGTCGGTGGCCGGGATCCGGCGACCTCAGCCCTTTCCGCAAGCCGGATAGCTCCCAGCGCAACAACCAGAGCACATGCAAATCGAAAGCTCCGCTTGCTTGACTGCACAACTTCCACGCACTTCCCAGCGTCGCTTTTTCACGGCATCAATGAGCGCAGCAGCCGCGGCAAAGGCGGGACTTCCGGAAGCTCCGAGTCACAACTTCCGGACGGAGGCGGAAGCGCCTCTCGGGTCTACGCTCGGGAGTCCTGGTATCGCCGTGGGGCCACCGGGGCACCGGAGAGGGCTTCCGGGGGTGGACCGACAGCGCTCGGGTGTCAGGGTTGCGAATCTGAGGGATGAGGAGGGACCATGGCCAGCGACGGGGCCAGGAAGCAGTTCTGGAAGCGCAGCAACAGCAAGGTCCCGGGCAGGTGGGTGTGACGGGGAGGGCCGGGTCAGGGTCAGGGGTCAGAGGTCAGGTGGCTGTGCTGTCCTGTTGGACGGCTGGTGGAGTAGGGGTCTGAGGAGGGGAACCTGGGCTCCGAGGAAACTGGGGCGTTGTGAGGGGCTCCGGGGATGGGGTCGGCAGTGGGGGCGTGGGGTCTGGGAGGTGACAGTGGCCGCACCTAGGAGCGAGGAGGACGAGGAACTGACCCCAAGTGTCTCCAGAGCCTGACAGGTTCTCTTCTGCGAAACTCTTTGGCTCCCTGGGGAAGGTGGAAGGAACTGACGCGGGTCATGCCCTGGAGAATTTGGTGGAGTCAGGAAACTGGCCGGGGAGAGGCAGCGTCTGCCGGGGATGTTGGTCTCTGCAGGGTGTTTGGTGATTTTGACCACTTGATGGCTTTCTTGTCTCTGGTGGGCTGATGCTTTTGCTTTGAGCGAGTAAGCCCCTTGTGAATTTGCCTGTTCCCACCTTCTGGCTCTAGACTCCAATCTTCTGACAGCAGCAGGAAACAGATACCTGGGTGCAGTCTGGAAGCTATAGAGCTCCAAAGTCCTTCTGCGATTGGTTATGGCCTGACGCCTCTCCAGGTCTTAGGGAATGAAGACACAGTGCACAGAAAATACCTAAGCTCAAGTCAGCCACTGACTAGACCGTGTTTCAGACAAGCGCACCTCAAGATTTCAAACGTAGTTTATTTTGTTCCCAAACCAAAGCCTGAGATACCGAAACCTAAGATTCTGACGTTAGCCATCCTTTCAGCCCTTACGATTTTGACATTGAAGTAACTTAAATAGAGCCATTCAGTAGCAAAGAAAATGGGCTGTGCTCCTGCACTTCACAAGAGACGCCATTGTGTGAGTGTTAAAATTGTAAACTTTGACACTCATTGCGTTCAGCCATAAAATGTACTTTCAGAGTGGTTGGGAGGTAGCCGGAGTTACTAATTGAAGGGCCACAGTGATCGGGAGAAGGAGTAAGTCCTGAGAAGTGCTCAGATACT
This sequence comes from Microtus pennsylvanicus, assembly GCF_037038515.1. Taxonomy (NCBI): domain Eukaryota; kingdom Metazoa; phylum Chordata; class Mammalia; order Rodentia; family Cricetidae; genus Microtus; species Microtus pennsylvanicus. The sequence goes on from NC_134580.1 coordinate 14,820,516, forward strand.
GAATTTTTTTTTTTTACTGTACCAGGACCAGGCTCGAACAGTTAAGAATTGTTATACAAACCGATGTCTCATAGTTTGAGACAAGTGGAAGATACTGGGATAATAGTGAGGAGGAGGGCCTACTGTCACAGGGACAAACATGAAGAGCCTAGTGTCTATATAAAAAGAGCCACATGGCAGTGTGACTTTTGCCTTTACATCTTGAGGCTTTGGTTCTCCTTAAGCGTGAACTAATTCACACTTAACTGAGAGTCAACTGAGATATAAAAACAATGGAGTTACTGTGTGGAGTTATAGAAGCCAATGAACTTTTTCATCAAAGACGTGTGTGTGCGCGCGTACGTGTGTGCGTGTGTGTGTGTGTGTGTGTGTGTTTGTATGTGTTTTGAGATAGGGTCTCTTTCGTACTACAGGCTGGCCTTGAGCTTCTTACTCTCCTGTGTCAGTATCCTCGTATACATGTCACTACACCTGGCATGGTAGTTTGTCATTGTACTGTGTTAAATAGTCTTGTCCCTTATACTTGTACAGATGGAACTAAGACTGTGACCTTGCTTGGAAGTAAGGGTCTTTGTAGATGTCGCTGAGCTAAGATGAGGTCATACTTCCATTGGGTATCCCTGATCCAGTCTCTGGTTCCCGTAAGAAGGTGGAACTTTAGATACAGAGAGAGACAGAAATAAGGAAGATGACCCTGCCAAGGCGAAAGCAGAGATTGGAATGATGCATTTACAAGTCAAAGCCAGGGAAGGCTGGCAACCAGCAGAAGCTAGAAGTGGAAGGAAACAGCCCTCACTGACTGCATAGTCTGCTGACACCTTGGTTTAACGACCCAAAAGAGAACGCATTTCTACCTCTTTAAGCTCCTATCTTTATGGTTGTTTGTTATAGAAAACTAATACAATCCCAGTCTTTTCAGTGTGACCCCACATTACCAAAGACAGATTTCTTTCCACTTGGCTTTCTTGCCAAGCTGCATCATATCAGGTACTTTTTAATTTTTTAAAAAGATTTATTTATGTTTTATATATACAGTGTTCTGCCTGTATGTATGCCTGCATAACAGAAGAGGGTATCAGATCTTATTACAGATGGTTGTGAGCCATCATTTGGTTGCTGGGAATTGAACTCAGGGCCTCTGGAAGAGCAGTCAGTGCTCTTAACCTCTGAGCCACTTCTCCAGCCTCCTATCATGCATTTTTTTCTTTCTTTTTGTTTTTTTCCAAGACAGGGTTTCTCTGTGGCTTTGGTGCCTGTCCTGGAACTAGCTCTTGTAGACCAGGCTGGCCTCAAATTCACAAGGATCTGCCTGCCTCTGCCTCACGAGTGCTGGGATTAAAAGCGTGCGCCACCACCACCCGGCAATATCATATACTTTTGAGAAGAGCTCCCATGTCACAGAATTGATGGGGAATCTTGTGATTTGCTAGAGGCTGCTGCTGAGGACAGGGCAGGGGAGAGGCTGGACCCTGCAGAGAACCTGTGCAGCCTCTGTGTTGTCCTGTAGCTCTCCCTCGTGGCAGTGTTCCTGTTTTGGGTGACAGCCTGAAAGTCTGAAGGAGAATGTGCAGAGGTGTGCCCCATTTCTTCTTGAATGCCCACACTCTGGGTTTTCACCTGCGTCGTGCAATGCTGGCAGAGAGCTAGGCCAGGCTCCCAGGGTGTCCCCTGCTCTTTCAGTGGGCCTTGTGTTTATTGTCTGCCACCAGGGGAGCCCTGAGGAGAAGCCCGAGGAGACACAGAATCTTACCTCAGAGTTCCAGACAGTGAAGGGAGCTCTGCAGAGCAGAACCCCTGTCAGTTCCTTGCAAGTGCAGATGTTGGATGGGGTTCCAGCAAGGCCTTGGTGCTCCACCAGTATTTTGTCTGCCAGGGATTTGTCATTTGCAAAACGTGGCTTTGTCCTCTAGGTAACACTCACCAAGGCAGGTTGGGTTTAAAACCCCTTGGCTGCTTCTGTAGAAATGCGTGTCACGCACAGACGTTTCTTTGTGCTGTCTCTCACCTTTCTAACCTGGCCGCTGCTCAGCTGTGTAGCTCCATCTCCTGCTTATTCTCTTTATGTGCCCTTAGCAATGCATGATGAGCTTCGACTTTAGGGCCTTTCACATCCTGTGTGGTACCAGCTTTCCATTTTCATGCTCATGTAGCTGACTGGAATGTTCCTTCCCTCCTTTTACTCTCCACACTGCATCTGCAGCCTGCTTCCTTAATGCCTTGCTGGTTTCTCTGCGGTTGGGACTCAGGCACCTTTTCACATACTGGCTTCTTCACTAGGCCACAGCTCTGCCTGTTTAGGAAGTAACACCCCCCCCCCCCCCCCCCGTCTTCATTGTTAAAGACTGAGGAATAGTGGCTGATCCCAGCTGTCTCTCACATTAGCCTGGAGTGAGAACAAGATTTGGCCAAGAGAGCTGCATGAGATATGGTCTTCCTGTAAGAGCTTCTGATATTTGTACTTCCTGGTCTTTGGATGTGTGTTTGAGTGAGTCTTTTTTAGAATTTCCTTTTCTGGATGTGCTCACATACAGAAAGACTATACTTTCTACCAGAATGCTAGGGAGCTGACTGGGTTTTAACATCTCTTCCTGTGATCTGTGTGTTAGTCTCCAATGTATGCCGTTCCTGGAGCTATTTGTTTCTGTGTCTGTAGTGGGAGGAGGCTACATTGATCAGGTGGCCATGGGAGCCAAGAGAAAATTTGCTTGATCTGTGTCTTAGTTAGGGTTTCTATTGCTACAGCAAAACACTATGACCGAAATGCAAGTTGGGGAGGAAAGAAGCTTACACTTCTATATCACTGTTCATCATCGAAGGAAGTCAGGAATTCAAACAGGGCAGGAACCTGAAGGCACAAGCTGTTGTAGAGGCCATGGAAGGGTGCTGCTTACTGACTTGCTCACTACGGCTTGCTCCGCCTGCTTATGGAACCCAGTATCAACAGCCCTGGGTGTCATCATCCACAATGGGCTGGGCCCTGCCCCTTTAATCACTAATTAAGAAAATGCCCTACAAGCTGGACTTGGTGACACATTTCTTTAATCTCAGCTGTGAGTTCAAGGACAGCCTGGTGTACAAATGGAGTTCCAGGACAACCAGGGCTGTCACACAGAGAAAACCAGCTTCGAAAAACAAACAAACAAATGCCTTACAGCCAAATCTTATAGAGGCATTTTCTTAATTGAGGCACCCTTCTTTTAAATAACTTTGCTTGTGTCAAGTGACATAAAACTGTCTAACACAGCCTAACTCCATTCTTTCTGGTTAAAGAGACACATAGAGATAGATATCTCTTTGATTATCTGAGAGCATGATAAGTTATTCATCCAGTTAATTTTTATTTAACTCGTGCTACTTGCCAGCTACAAAAGTGACCACTGTCTGTGTTCCGCCCATACAGAGCTGACAGTTTAAAGGTGGTGACCGCCATCAAAGCTCTGCAGGGAAGAAGGGTGGATAGCTTAGAGCCAGGTGTGGTGGGAGGGTCTCACGGTGAAACAGTGACCGGGGACCTCTCCCTGAGAAGTTGCCTTCTGAGTACAGATCTTTCTCGAACCCAGCTGCTTTGAGAGGACAGGAGCAAGGAACCAAGGTGGCCGAGGCTGAGGGGAGGACAGGGTTATACGGACAAAGCAAGATGCGGACTATTACTCTTCCGTTCTGAGTGGGTGGAGAGCCTTTGGAGGACCTGAGTAGCTGTGTGATGGGGCAGCCCTCTGTGAAACAGGGTTGCTTTAGCGAAGAGAGACACAGACAGAGGGGAGAAGGTTATAAGCAAGGGACCAGGTAGGAGGCTCTTGGGACACTTTTAGTAGGTACAGGAGTGGTGGTCATTTCAGTGGGAAAGGCAGTAGGCAGGTGATAAGAATCAGAAGGCCTGGGTCCTTGCCTCTTATGGGCCTGTTCTTTCTGGAGCCATTGACTCAGTTGACTCCTAAAGGACTGTTGTTTTCTGCCATCATCAAAGTTGGAATTCCTGCCACACTAACTTTAAATGCCAAGAAAAAACCCCACACATTGGGTTTGAGAACAGAGGCAGTCTTTCAGTGTGGAGCTGGGGCTTAATGTTTTAGCATGGTTCTGCTTGACTCTGAGCCTTGTTTACAGTAGGGAATGCATGTTGCTGGGGTAGGTGAGGGATGGTATTTGGAAGTGCAGTGTTGGCAAGAAACTATGACGAGGTCCTGCATTCTTGGGTCAGGCCAAGGCAGAGGTGCAGCCTCAGTGCCATGGCCAGAGAGCTTTCAGCCCCTACTGTTGGAACCTTTGGGAGTGTGAGCAAATGAACTGCTCAATAGACCTGTTTCAGGCCCAGCTGAAGAGGGAGGAGGGCTGGGAATAATGAGGCCATTCAGACGTGTATGAGCACCTTTGACATGCCAGAGACCTAGTGCTGGACCAGCAGATACAGCCCATGGAGACAGTGGGAGAAGGTCCCGGGCACATGTGAATATGCATGCTGACTGAAGTTCTGTGAAGGTCATAACTTGGGCCCGTTGGCAAAATTCCAGCATCCTACAAGGGGAAATGATCACATCCCTTCTGAGGACATTCTGTCTAACTTGGGACCTGGAAGTGGTGAAGGAGTCAGGCTGCCCCTCTGAGGTGCAGGGTGGGCTGCAGGGAACACCAGTGTCTGGGAAGGGATCAGAGTAGCTCAAGCATTCCAGGCTGTAAAAGCATTTGAGGCATTTGAAGCCGTGGAGAAGATCTGGGTTTGAATACAGAGTCTTGAGAGTATTGAAGGATGATAAGCAGGGCACGGTGGACAACAGTACTGCTCAGCCTTGCAGAGTGGGCAAGAGGAAGCAGGCAGGAAGTGAGGACAGGGTAGAGGCTGTTGGAGAGGAGTGGACAGGGTCAAGGCTCTGAAAGATGGAACTTGCACATTCACTGATGGCCTGGATGTCGGGTAGGCAAGATCAATAGTATGTGGCTTAGTGCATGATCCCAAAAGTCTGTGTCCCCATCTCTAGAACCTGTGAATCAACCGTGGTACCTGACAGAGGGGGTTCAACATGGTCAATCAGTTGGCCTTGACTGGACTCCCTTGTCCTTCTGTGTTCTTAGACCTCTGTCTCCTGACTTGTGACTTTGAAATGCTATGTACCTGGTTGGTCCCCACTCTCCTGTTTCTCAGAATCTGGGAAACCCTGGAGTTTGCGTCCCTATGGGGAAGCCATGGAGAGCTCATAGGGACTGTGTTCAGGGGAGCGGGTTTCTCTCAACGTTCCTGTTGATATGTGGAGGGTTGTCTGTGTGACTGGGGGCTGTGGAAGCACTAGCAGGTGGTTCTACTGTGTATGTAATTTTTTTCCTACCCCTCAGTAAGAACTTCATCTTGCCATGTCAAATGTCTCATTTCATCAGCAACATTTTGAAAATAAATGTGAGTCATATTTTCCCTTGCATAGTTAATATAGCAAATTGGTACTGGAATTAATTTAAAATGAAGACAAAAATTAAAAAACAAATCCCTTGTGCTAGGGTATTGCTCACAGGTAGAAGAACATTTGCCTGGCTTGGCACATGTGAGGCCCTTGGCCTCTCTCCACCATTCGCAGCAACAAAAGCCTGGTAATGTTTTGATTTGGTGTTATTTGATTTTTATGTAGTTTATAAACTACAAGGACAGCACGTGGATTCTCAGCTCCCTGCTGTGTCCAGGGAAAAAGAGGGGTGTGGCAGAATGAGGACAGCGAGACTTGTTCTGCTCTCTTCCCCAGATCTCCATGCTGCAGCAGGACGAATCCGGGCCAGAGGATGATCTTCCTCTTCCTGCAGCCTAGTTCCCTGTCCCCGTCCCCCCTCACCCACAGTCATCCTTCACTTCTCAGTACCTGCCATGAGCAGGCCATTCTGTGACGGGGTCCGTCATCAGGGACCAAGCTTTCTGCCAGCTTTAAGGGGGCTGCAAGGACTGCACACAAAAGTGGATGTGGGAAATATCTCTTAACCTCAGGAGCAGCAGTGGTTGACCATGTCCTTCTTCTAGTGTAGAATCTAGGGATAGATCCCTAAAGTTCATTCTTAGAGCGTGCCCATGCTATGCCGGTGCCCAGTGCTGGTGGCAGGGCTTGTGGGATTGTTTACTGAGTGCTTATCTTGGTCCAGTCCTCATAGTGGTTGATGGGGGAGGGGTCTGTGGTTTTCCCCTTTACAGTTGAAGACAACTAAACAAAGCCAAGTCACTTGTTCAGAACTGTTTGGTTTGAACTGGGGGAGTCTCTGTCTGCTCTGTGCCCGACTGTCATCTCTTCTCATCCCCTCCTCATCCCCTAGCCGTGCATTTCTAGGAGAGCCGACTCACCCCAGCCCACTGGAACTGGTGCTCCCAGGGGTAGCTTGGACTCGCACCAGCTTTTCAGAGCCCAGGGAGCACTGAGCCCCTGAGCTGCCAGGCTGCTTTTGACTGTGTTTCTGGGGTTGCCAAATTAGGCAAGCAGCTTCTTCCAGGCTCATCCTGGTGTTCATGTTACAGCTAACAGGCAGAGATGTCACAGGGTCCAAGAGAGTGGAACCACTGTCCTTCCCTTCCTGTGGCTTGTGCTAGGGACTTCTGCTGTGAGTAAGTACCCCAGCCTTTCTGTTCTCCCTTTCTGAAGTGCTGTTTCCTCTTTTCTTGGGACTGTGTGGAAGTCTCCCCTGCCCCATCCCTCCTAGCCCTGAATGTCACAACAGGGCACAGCTGTGGATTCTCTCATGTGTTGTGCATCAGGGCTGAGGATGATGATGGGACTGGAGAGACAGTGCGGCTGAGCCTGGCCTTGCAGTGAGTCCCTCACACACGCTGGGGTGTGGAAGCCAAGCCCTCGCCCCAGGCTGCTGGTCCTCTGTGAGCCGGCTGGACCCTTATGGGTATGCACATTCAACTAGAGCCCTTCTCTACCTCCTGGAAGCATTGGTTCTGTCCACAGCCCCTCCTGGATGTACTTGCCTATTCTAGGATTCACCCTCTGCCATGTACCTCAGCCATGATGTATGCACAGGACTTGCCCATTGTGCCTTGAGCTGCTACCTTTCTCTGCATTCACACTGTGCCTGCCTAAGCCCAGCTGTGCACTAGGCAGACTCAGTGACAGAGGTCCAGAAGCTGTGTGTCTGCTTGTTGCCTTATATATGTTGCAGTGCTGGTGTGAAGAGGCATCTTTCTTTGAACATTTGAACTCCAGGGCCATACGAATGATGTTGATCCCTGTCATCTGAATAGAGATGAGCTCTCACAGGGTGTTGAGGGGTGCTGACTGTGGACATATGATGTGCAAGTAGAAAGGTACCAGATCCTGGATAAGGGCAAGTGCTTTGGTGGACCTTAGCATCAGGGACAGCTGCCTTTACCAGTCAGGGGAGCTGTCTTCTTGTTGGAACCTGTGATTTTGTCACTGAATTCCTCCTTCACTGTGCTGTGTTCTAATGGATTGTCCACCTTGTGAAAGTGACCAAATGACAGGGATGTCACTTGTTTCTTGCCCCCTTTGGTACTAGCATTGGGTGCTGCTAGTATGTGGTATTTGATGAACGATTTCAATGAGCTGGTCCATGCAGAGCAGACAGTGTTTATGGTGCCCCTCAAGTGAAGGCCAAGCTGGGGAACTTGGTACTTGGTGTTTTCTTTCCTGACTAGTTAAGACTGCTTTGTCCAAAGCCCTTTGGCATGCACCTCAGGACCTTTCTTTTCAGTGTCTCCAGCCTGTCTTGTCCCACCCTAGGTCCCTAGAGGTACCTCTTATTCTTGGGCTATATTATTACTTCCTACCCATCCTTGCTGTCTCATGCTGACTCCCCCCCCCCAATCTCAAGACAGGGTTTCTCTGTGTAGTTCTGACAGTCTTGGAATTTGCTCTGTAGAGCAGACTGGTTTCTAACTCAGAGACCCACCTGCCTCTGCCTCCCGAATGCTGGATTAAAAGTGTATGCCACCACTCTTTGGCTTTCTCTATATTTGTCTGTCTGCCTGTCTGTCTTGTCCGTCCGTCCATCCATCCATCCATCCATCCATCCATCCATCCATCCATCCATCCATCCGTGTAACAGCCTTGGCTGTCTTGGAACTTTCTTTGTAGACCAGGCTGGTCTCAAGTTTACAGAGATCCACCTGCCTCTGCCTCCTGAGTGCTGGGATTAAAGGTGTGCGCCACTACTGCTTCATTTTTTTTTCCCTTTTTTTGAGCTGACATTTTAATGGAGTTCTCTTGTGCTGAAAAAGAGAAACTTTATCCATCCCGCTAGCGGCTGTGAGGCATCTGCTTCAGGGCATTGTTCCTTGGGCATCTCTTCCGCTGCCCTTCCCTGGCTTACCCTGTGATCTACTGCCCTCTGTCTGATTTGCCCTGCTTCCATTGGAGAGCTGTGCTGTGGAACAGGGTAGCCACTGTGGCCTCGGTGATATACTTCACTTGCTCTTCTGTCCTGGGGGAGCCCTTCTTGCCTGCTTTGTTCTGGGATCATCAAGCTATATACAGGGTGGACAATGGACCATGACTAATGGCCCCTCAGTGCATTCTGGTAACTAAGGAGTGCGTTTTAAGTTTCTTTTTCTGCTTTGCAGAGGGGGTGTGTGTGGTTATAAAGTTTCTGTTCTTTTCATGTGAAGTACCCTGATTTTTTTTTTTTTGGCCTGTGGTAACAGCATGGTAGCTCATTTCTCCTTCCATTGTTTTAGCGATAACATTTGCATACCATACAGTCCACCCATCTAAAATGTCTAGCATGTAAGCAAGTTGTGTGTGGTGCTTTTGTGCATGCAGGTAGGTAGATCACCGCACATCTGCGAGGCATAGAGGACAAAGTCTGGGAAGCTGAGCTCCTTCCACCTGGTAGGTTCTGGGATTCAAGCTCAGATCTACTGTGGTAAACATTCTCCTTACTCAAGGAGCCATCTAGGCAGCCCAGACATTCAGGATTTTAGAATGCATATTCAGAATTATCTAATATGACCACAACTAATTTTAGAATACTTTCATTGCAGAAAGAGAAACCATATCTCATTATGCCTTACTTTCCACCCCATTCCCTGGACACCAGTAAGGCACTCCGTCTCTGTGGTGACCCTCTAGACATTTCACATGCTGTAATCATACAGCGCTTTTTGTTTGTTTGAGACAGGCCCTCACTGAGTATCCCAGACTGTGTTTGACCTGCCACTCTCCTGCCTCAGCCTCTTGAGTCCTGTTTGACCTCCTTTTCGCTTTGCATATTTTCAGGCTTGTCTATGCTGCAGCATGGGACAGTTGAGGTGTTCCTCCATTTACAGTGGGGTCACATCCTGGCACCTACTCTGTTGTAAGCTGAGAGTGCACATAGCACTGTAGCCTGCCAGACCTAGTCTCGGGGTGTTGTGCACTGTGCAGCATCACAATTTCCAGGAACTGTGGCTCACTGCTGCTGCCCAGTATTGAGAAAAAGTATGGTATCACACACATATTGTGAGCCCAGGAAAGACCACAGTTAAAATGTATGTAAGCCGGGTGGTGGTGGCACACGCTTTTAATCTCAGCACTCAGGAGGCAGAGGCAGGAGGATCTCTGTGAGTTCGAGGCTAGCCTGGTCTACGAGAGCTAGTTCCAGGACAGGCTCCAAAGACTACAGAAAAACCCTGTCTTGAAAAACCAAAAAAAAGTATTTTCTGTTGAGTATGTATTACTTTTACACCGTTGTGGAATGTGGAAATTTTGTTGAGCCATCATAAGTTGGGGACCATTTGTAAGTTCTTCACTCTCTACCCGAGACAGGGTCTGGCTGCATAGCACAGGATGACCTTGAACTAAGATTCCCCTACCTTAGCTTCCTGAGTGCTGGGATTCCAGGTGTGCAGCAATACTTGGTTTCATTGTTTTATGATTTAATACTCCCTCATGTGAACAAGCCTCTGTCATTCCCTGTTCACCAGGTGATAGACTTTGGATCCTTTCTACTTGCTGACTGCTTGTCATGCTGGGCTTTCTTTTCTCCAGCTCTTTGTGACCTGCATCCCCGAGGACTCTGAACTTTGACCCTTCTGGCTCAGTGAGTCAGTCCCTTAGAGATTCTATCTCTTGTGACCCTAGAGTCTCGTTCATTAGAAGACGAGTTAGACAGAAAAGAACCGCACAGATTACTATAGCACAGTGCACACGAGTCTCCTCCAGCCCAAGAAGAAGCATCACACACCGTGGCGGTTGCTGGGTTCTCTCCTTGCATGCAGTTCCTTCTCTCTGTTTCTAGACAGCCGCTGTTCTGAGTTAGCCTTCATTCTCAGACATGCCGTACCTACTGCTTTTATGTCAGCTTGACAAAAGCCAGAGGCATTTTGAAAGAGGGAACCTCAATCGAGAAAATTTCCCCAAGCCTGTGGTGCATTTTTTTGATTGATGATTGATGTGGGAGGGCCCAGCTTACTGTGGGTGGTGCCACCCCTGGGGTGCAAGAAGAAAGAAGGCTAAGCAAGCCATGAGGAACAAACCAATAAGCTGTGTGCCTCCATGGCCTCTGCATCAGTTCCTGTCTCCAGGTTCCTGCCCTGTTTGATTTCCTGCCCTCACTGCCCTCAGAGATGGACTGTTACTTGGAAGCAAAAGATGAAATAAATTATTTTCTCCCCAAGTTACTTTTGGTTATGGTGTTTATCACAGCAATAGAAAAGTAGCTGAGACACACGTGGTAGGAATCTTTCCATTCATATCCACATGCAAAAATGCAAGTGTTTTGCATAAACACTGTTTACTGTTGATCAATTAATTGATCTCCTTTTGTTCACTGTGGTTAGTTTCTGCATCATACTTTGCTTTCTGTGTATTTGTTCCTTAGTTGATAATGAGCATCTTGGAGACAGAGCCTGGAGCACTTCTGGGCAAGTGCTTTATCACTGACTCAGCATCTGGTTGTATGTGTGCTGGGGGTGTGGCTCAGAGTGCTGACATAGCACACAGGAAACCCTAACTCCGATGCCCAACCCTGCTACAAGTTTTTGCTTTTTCTTTTTAGTATCACAAGCTTTGCCCGGCTTCTTTCCTTACATATTTTCACAGCGTTTTCTGTGTCTCTGTGCCAGGATGTAGTATTCTATCACATATCCTTTCATGATGAGTTCCCAGTGTCCTGGGTTAGTGCAGAGTTTTAAAAGATGTGTAATTTATTCAAAAGCACATTTATGTACTTTCTTGGGGAGTGGTTGGGGCCATCCCGCACATGCAGCTCTGCAGCACATCCCCAGCCATGAATGTTCTTTACAGAAGGGCTTCCTTATCTGAGGTAAGAATGCATGTCACTTGCCACTGCTCTTCAGTGGTTTTTGGTGAAGTCTCTTTTTCTTTTTTAGAAATGCTAGACCAAATAAATGCAATTTTAATAAGGTAAAAATGAGACTCCTTTAAGTCTGAGCTTGAACTTTGTTAGAACATTTTCTACTCAATAAACACAAGTGGTTTGCCTATGAAGAATTAATGAGTTTCCCGCTCTGCTGGGAGGGAAAGGCCTAAAGTCTTTGATAATGCTGTAGAGACTTTTATGAAAATGACATGCAAATAGTGCCCTGCAGGCCAAGCTGCCTACTGTTTGGAATATGAATATATTGGGGGGGGGGTAAGGAGAAGCGTGTGAATGTTGGTGTCAAGATAGATTGGCAGTGGTGACAGGTGCTCCATGTGGGTCACGTTCTGTGTACACACGCAGGGCTACTAGCACTGTGGCTGCCTTGGCCACAGTGTTGCTTTGTTTCTGTTTGGATGCCAGGTTTCATACTGGCAAGCACACACTGCCACTGCTGCACGCTCTCACCCTGTGTAAATTCTCATGTTGGTTCCCAGGATGGGGAACTAAAGTCCGGAGAGTTGACTCGCTTCAAGCTTTACCAGCCTTACCAGCCAGTAAGTGTTGGTTCTGGAAGTGGAACCTGGGACTGTTTGACTCTTCATCCTGAGGGCTCTGCAGCAGTCTTAGGATACTTCTTTAGTAAGGTTTTGGGGAAGGACACCCCAAGTTGTATGTGATCTCAATTGCTATGTATCTCTTTTCTCCCTTGACATACAACACATACCTGATTCTCCAGGGGTCTGTAGTCAGAAATTCAGGTAGTGCACAGGGCTGTGGGGACTCAATTCTTGTTCCAGGATGTTCTGGGAGGACTCGAAGATTGGGACTGAAATAAAGCTCTTCACTTTCTTGTCTTACTGTGATCAGTGGCTGCTATAGGTTGCTAGTTGTGATGGGTCAGTTGAGGTAAGTATTCATGGGCACTTTTTGTAACTAGTTTGGATTTCTGTGTATTGTCTGGAGTTGAAGAGAGTCAGGTGGAAGCTGTGGTGTATTAGTCAAGGTTCAGCAAGAATGTTAGTTCTCCCCTTTCATACTCTGTGTGCCTGTGGTCACCCATTTCATATCCCGTGTGCCTGCGGTCACCCCTTTCAAATTCATGTAACTGGACTTACCCACCAGAAGTGCAAGTCTCCCTCCATTGCTCTCCACTTTTCTACTGAGGCAAGGTCTGTCAATCATCCAGAACTGGATGGTGTGGTACCACTGGTCCTGCTAGCCAGCCTGCTCTGGGTTTCCTCTGTCTCTGCCTCCTGAGGTTGATTACAGGTGAGCTGTCATGTTCTGCTATTTAACTGGGTCCTGGGGTCCAAACTCCTGTTCTTTTTTTACTTGCATGGCAAGCACTTTAGCCATAAGCCATCTCTTTAGCCCCATCTGTCAGGAAATTTCTGCCTGCCACTATTTTAGGTGAGACACCTTTTCAAGGGAAAACCAAGACCGGATTTAATGTGAGCCCATGCTGTGTTCCCACAGGAATTATTATCACAGGGTATTGTAACATTAGGCTGCTCGCTTGGATTGGCACAGTGTAAGGACCCTAACACTTGGACTAAATGATATTATACCTATTTTTGCCTCTCTTCTGTCTGGTCATATAGTTGGTATCCAAAAAGTGTTTGTTAAATTCCACTAACATTTTTAGGTTACAAAAACACTTGATATAATTAAGACATTGTGCTCTGGGCCTACAAGGCTGAAAACAGAAGATTGCCATATTTTAGCTTGTCTTAAAGCTGTCCTTAAGCCAGTGAGGAGAGGTTATACAATATAAACAGTGGTGTTGGGCAGATTGCTTTTTACACGTTTTCTGCTCAAGTGTGTAAGGAGAAAGCGACGGCTGTACTGGAAAGGGTAATATACTCCCAGGTTCTAGACGAGGACATCTTTGGTAGATTGCTATTTTGGCCATACTGCATGAAAGAAAAAAAATTCTCATTTTGCAGATCAGTAAGAGGGTGAACTCTTGTTAGCAGATGGACACAGGATATGAAGAGTTTACATAAAGAAAAGGCACCCGTCAACAATATCTGAGGCACGAAGCCAGCGTGGAGATTGCTTCCCTTCTGTCCAGTTAGTGGTGTCTGGCCATCTGCCAGGCCTTGCTGGGGGAAAGGGAACTACTTGACTGTCCTTTGGCAGTATGACCAGCCTCTTTAAGTGCGTGCCTTATGTCCAGGGCATTCCCACTGCAAGAATTTGTCCTCCGGAGGTTATCAAGTGGTGTGTAGTCATTCCTCTCCAGAGGTGTTATTGCTGTCCTTGGGACCACAAACAGTTTTAAATCAGTCTGTGTTTTGCAGTCAGCCTTGGGTAAACTCATTCTGTTGTAGCCATATGGTAGCACAGTGTGAAATTAGAACTGATACTGTCCAGGGAGGTGGCACAGGCCAGAGATGAGGTAATCGGCGCTCATTCTATTCCTGTGGTGTTTAAAGCGTTTACTGTTGAAATAATTAAGATTTACAGGGAGTTGCAGAGGGATGTGTAGGGAAGTCTGCACACTCTCAACCTCATAGTAGGCTTTTAAATTTGCATATGCTACTTCTAGTCTCTGCATAGTAAGTCACACATCTGAAGGTAATAAATGATTTAAGTAAACTGAAGAAAGTGAAGAAGAAGTCATAATATGGGGAAATACTTCACAGCCTATTTCAGAATCAGGAAGGTAGAATTTAATTTTTAAAAAGATTATTTTTATTATTATTTTAAATAATCTTATTACATCTTATTGACTTATTTTTGTGTGTGTATGTGCCGTAGCATGCAGGTAGAATCAGAGGTCAGCTTGTAGGAATTTTCCTCCCACTGTGTGGATCCTGGGGATTGAACTCAGTTTGTCATGATTAGGGGCAAGTAGTTTGATCCACTGATGTGTTTTAGTGATACTAATTTTCTTTTTTTTTAACTTTTAATTATGTTTATGTGTGTGATATGTAGGGACGAGTGCGTAGGAGTGCAGGTGCCCATAGAGGCCAGAAAAAGGCATCTGGTTCTTTGGGGATGGAGATATAGGTAGCTTTAAGATGCTTGATGTGGATGCTTAGAATTGAACTTGGGTCCTCTGCAAGAATTGTAGATGATGTAGATGATCCATCTCTCCAACCCTAGGATTTAATATAAAAATGTTTTCTAAGTTTTTTCTTATAGTAAATGGGAATCAGCACAGAGACCAAGATCAGCATTGGGCAATGCGCAGAGAGTGAGTGAGTGACTTTGGAGCAAGCAGTCCTAAATGGGACGTCCTTATCAAGCCCCTCCCCTCAAGGCTCAGGGATCTACGTGGAGGAGGTTAGAAGGGTTGTAAGAGCCAGAGGAGACAGCCTCTTCCAGACACAGCAGGACTGATCTGCGCGTGCACTCCCAGACACTGTGACAGCAGGAACAAGACCTGACAAAATCCTAGCACTGAGACAAGGGCACGTGGACCTAACCAAGAAACTGCTGCTGCTGCTGCTGCTGCTGCTGCTGCTGCTGCTGCTGATACCTGCTAGGGAAGGGACAGTCTGCTTTCTCCAGTGGAGGCTGCCTGGGTGTATCAACCACACTCCAGGGCAGGCCCCGTGCTCAGGAGCATTTGACCCACACAAAATGGACTCCATCTTTTTTGTGTACTTTTTGCTTTGGTTTGGTATTTTTTTGTCGTATTGTTTTGATTTTTCCTGTACTTTCAGAGGGAACTGGGGGAGGGGAAGAATATGATCAAAGTATATTGTATGAAAAAGGTTAAAAAATAAAAACATCTTTTAACTCACGTTAAAAATACTACATTTATTTTCATGCATATGTCAGAGCTTAATGGAGATCGGAGAACAACTTTGGGACTCAGTTTGCTCCTCTCACCGTGTAGATGATTAAACTCAGGGATTGAACCCAGGTTGTCTGGCTTGGCAGAAGGTGCTGTTACCAGCTGAGTCCTGTGTAGTCCCAGAATTTCATTAAAACACAAAACAAAACATGTTTACCTGAATTGGTCTTCATGTTTCTCTTTGTACACTTCTTTCTTCACCAGGGTCTTGTGTCAAAACCCGAGTGTCATGTCTGCCTTGGGACTGTACCAGTTGGGATGTCAGATGACAGTGGCTGGGGTTAATAGGGCTTCATTTACTTCCTGTACCTGGAAGTGAAAGGAGGTGGCTAGCTTGGAGCCCTTGCTCACTGCAGCCACCACAGACCTGCTCTGTTTTCAGAGGTGCCTTCATTCTCTTGAGAGAGATACCCAGGCCTCACCTCACCTCTGTTCTGGGACATGCCTGAATGGGAGAAGCCGAGGGCCAAGGGTGCTGGCTGAGCCTGTCTGGTTTTGTTGGAAAAGTTACAGCCTTCATTTCTTTCTAAATTACTTGCACAATTTTTGTTTATAGTTGGGTAATCAGACAGAGCAGCGCCTGGTAGAAATTCCCAGTGACATTCCCTTGTGAGGTCAGGTTCTGCTTGTAAAACACATTTGCCAGCAGTTGCTCAAGGGACCCTGGTGTTGGCAGGGGTCTGAGAGGACTCCTGGAGAGCCATGCTTCCTGATCTCAGAAAGGGCCTGAATGTCTGGCCTGTTGGTGGGGGTGTGGCCTGTGTGGCGCCATTCCTCATTGGATTGGCCCTTAGCCTGGGTGGCTAGATGTGTAGTTGCTGGTAGAATGTGGCTTCTCTTGGGCTTGTGGCCTAGGAACTGGCGCCTTCCTTGATTCAGTCAGTGTTGGGCTCTCAGTAGAGCTGGGGGAAAGAAAAGCTAATTTTTTGTTTCCCTGTTTTCTTAGCATCCAGCATGTGTATGGAGCCCAGCACCCACCCTTTGACCCACTGTTACACGGCACGTAAGTGGCAGTCAGTGTCTTGCTTCTGCCAACTCATTGGGGTTTCTGAGGGAGGGGAAGTGTTCTGTCAGTCAACAGATGGCTCATTCACTTGCTTTGTGAGAAATTGCTGTCTGTGCATCGTTTACCCTGTAGCTGGGCGGTGGGATATGGGGGCTGCGGGTCGTAGTACCTTGTAGAGGGTAGAGAGCTGGCGCTCCTGGCTTGAGGGCAGTGTGCCTCCAGACTGTCCTGACAGCTCATGTGAATTCTCCCTATGTGCTGTACTCTCTCTGCCCTGGGCTTGGCTGCTCCAACTCTTGGGTTCGGTGCAGTGCTACACTTGTCTGTCATATTTCCTCCCTTATACTGGGGCTGCTGGGATGTGTAGTCACGCTTGGAGGGAACTCCTTGAAATCATCTATGTGTATATGCAAAGGCCCTGTTCTCTGCAGGGTCCTCTTTCCCTGGCCCCCTCTGCTGCTGCTCTGGAGCCGGGCTGAGATGGAGGGAGAGGGAGAATGCGCTCTCTAGCTTTGGCACATTGCTCTATACTCCTGTGCTGTTTACTGCTCTCTCCTGAAATGTCCCCCTGCCCATCGCGCAGCCTGCGCAGTGCCAAGTCCTCTTTTGATGCCTGCACAGTGTGCTTTTCTTGGCACCCTCATCTAGATGAATTGTACTCTCACTGGGGATTCTATTTTGGCTGAATGTGCACAGTAAAGATGCCTTTGCTTTGTAGCTTGCTCAAGTCCACCCCCAAGGTGCCCACCACTCCAGTGAAAGCCAAGAAGGTCAGCACCTTCCAGGAGTTTGAGAGCAATACCAGTGACGCTTGGGATGCGGGCGAAGATGATGATGAGCTCCTGGCTATGGCAACGGAGAGCCTGAACTCTGAGGTGGTCATGGAGACAGCTCACCGTGTCCTGCGCAACCACAGCCAGAGGCAGAGCCAGCCCTCACAGAAGGAGATGCCAGAGCCGGAGCCTCAGCCCATAGCAGAGCCTCCTGTAGCTCCGAGTGGTGACCTCCGTCTGGTGAAGTCTGTCAGTGAGAGCCACACTCCTTGTCCTTCAGGTAGAGATGAAGGGATAGTAGAGCCAAGGATGGATTGGACTGGAATAAGGGGAGCTGTGTGTCTATTTGCAGCAGGACTCTGGGCCAGGAGAGCCAGTTAGGGCATCTTTCATGTGTCTGTGGTACTCCCAGACCCAGCAACCAGCTCATTGCCCATGGGATCTGATGTGCTTTTCTTTCTTCCTGGAGCTGCGGGCGTCTTTCCTACAAATGAAATGTTAAGGCTCACGGCTTGTCTACGGGCCCACGAGAGGGCCATGGAGCAGCACAGGAGTTGTGAGATCACAGGCTCCTTCTGAAAGGAGCAAAGAGCCCCCAAGCATGCGTCTCCTGGGTAAGGGCGCTTTCCTCTCATTTACAGAGGAGAGAGCAGATCCACAGTAGCCTAAAGCCACCCTGCTAGATCCCGAAAGGGGCTTTGTACTTAGTCTGGTTTTCAGAACTGCCTGCTGGGAGCTGATGTGCTAAGATGTTAGTTTCTTCAGGTGAGAAGCTGCCTTTATTTCATTTGTAACAAATTTAGAATCGCTGAGCTTACCCAGGAACTGCAGTGGCTTTTGAGTTCTCTGAGAGTTCCACCTCCAGTGGTGGTGTCCAAGGGTTGGCTCACTGCTGTGCTTGTGGGTCATGGACACAACTTCTTAAGCCCCCTCAGAGGGTAGAGCATCTAGGGCACTGTTATCGCCAGCGATGGCCCTCAACACATAGATGTAGGAGCTGACAGTGGGCAGGACTATATTGTGTCTGGCTGGGGGTCCTGACCAGAAGCAAACTCAGATCCAAGCATATGTCACATTGTGGCAGCCTCCTTGGCACAAGTAAAGCGACTAGTTCTTTGACTGTCACGTTACTGGAGAAGTGGCTGTGATCTCATTGCTGTGTCCTCTGCAAATTGTGGGTTGAGCATTCTGTGTTTGCTTTCTAGGAGAGGTGGTTTTTTTTGAGCACTTAATAATAATAGCATGCTGGGGGTGTTCACTGTGTGGCTAGTCTCTTTGATGATGAACTCTTTAAATGCCTTAGGCTTCTAGGAGAGAGTTGTGTTGTCTCCCTTTACAGATGTGGCACCAAGAAGACCCTGAGCTACTCATGAGGTGGGCCTGGGGTGTTAAACCCAGAGTCAGTGGCTCCAGGTCCCTGCTGCCAGTGCTGGCTACTGCAGAGACCAGGAGTTCTCATCCAGAGATCCTGCCCCCAGGGGACATGTGGCGGTATCTTGGGTAGTGTGTTTGAGCTGGAGCAGGGTGTGTTTGTCACTGAACATGGTAGGTGTGGTAGGGATGCTGCTCAAATGTCTACAGTGACTGAACATCCCCCTGACCACTCCCTTGGGTGAGGCCAGGGAGTGCTATGCTGCAGTTGGTGGGACTTCTGCCAGGATTGGTTACACTGGTCCTGGGAGCTCCAGGAATGTGTGGAGAAGATGTGGTCCCCTTTCCCTGCTCCTGTTACCTGTGGACTGTTGATATTTCCTTATATGAGGAAGAAATGTGAAGGCCACTGGATCCCCAACCCAGCCAGATTCTAGCCACTCCCTCCTGCACCTCCCAGATAGCTGTGTGTGATTCTGCCTCCAGAACGTTTTCTTGTGACCTCTGTCTTGGTCAGTGTTCTCTTGCTGTGAAGAGATGCCATGGCCACAGCAACTCTTATTTATTTATTTATTTATTTATTTATTTATTTATTTATTTTTGTGATTTTCGAGACAGGGTTTCTCCGTAGCTTTTGGTTCCTGTCCTGGACCTAGCTCTTATAGACCAGGCTGGCCTCAAACTCACAGAGATCCGCCTGCCTCTGCCTCCCGAGTGCTGGGATTAAAGGCGTGCGCCACCACCGCCCGGCAGCAACTCTTATTTATAAAAAAAAAAAGCATTTAACTGAGGCTTTCTCCCATTCCTGGCTGGAAGCATGGTGACATGCAGGCAGACATGATGCTGGAGAGGTAGCTGAGAGTTCTCTGTCTGGATCACAGGCAGGAGGAAGAGAGAGACACTAGGCCTGCCTTGAGCATTTGAAACTCCAAAGGCCACCTCCGGAGATTTCTTACAACAAGGCCACACTACTCCCAAAAGGCCACACCTCCTAATCCCTGTCACTCCCTAATGGCCAAGTGTTTAAATATATGAGCCTATGGGGGCCATTCCTACTTAAACCATCTCAGCCTTGTATGGTAGAATATATAGATAATGGAGGATCTCTGGGACATACTGGCGAGTCTAGCTAAATCAGTGAGCTTCTTGCCCAGTGAAAGACCCTGCCTCCAAAAATGGGGGCTTGAGGGAGACACCTATTGTAGAACTCTAGCTTCTAAATGCAAGTACACATATGTGCACCACACACGTGTGCACAGACTCTCCCCATGCCATTCTGCTCTAGAATTCCAGGCCTGTTCTCACTGGTGGGTGGGGGTTTGTTCTGGATGCTCCCTGCAGGTAAAGGCAGGAGCAGAGGTCCTCAGGTTAACCCTTGGGCCAGATTCTGCCCAGGAGCTTTACTCTTGCTCCTGGGTTGCCTGGATGGCTTCCTATCCTGACTAGGGAGTGGAGCTGCATGGATGCAGGCACAGGTGGGTTCTTGACCCCATCATCTGTAGTACCTAAGGTAGACACTAGTGTGTGAATTTAGATCTTACCTGTGGCTCGTTTTTGACTGTACACTGGTTTCCGTCTTCTGAAAGTTGAGGCTGCTGGGTAGGGGTTAGAGCTAGCCGTCAGAGGAGTGAGTGCTCTGGGCTTTCTGGGCTGTCAGGATGTGCTCAGATGCAGGTGTATCTGTTTTACTGGTGAATAGCACTGTCAGTGAGTTACGATTAGTGCTGCTGACGGGAGAGGGAAAGCTGTGCCTGACCATGTTCACAGAGGGCCAGTGAGTGCTATGGTGAGCATGCGGCCACACGGATGAAGGGAGAAGGTGTGTTCAGGAGGTTAGAAGCTTCCGCTAACCTTACCCTCTGTTCTTCTACCCTTTCTAGAAAGCACCAGCGATCCGGTCCCTCTGCAACGGTCCCAGTCTCTCCCCCACTCAGCTACTGTTTCACTGAGTGGCACATCTGACCCAAATGCACTTGGTGCCTCAGCCCTGAGTAACAGAGAGGCCTCTCGGCTGGACAAGTTCAAACAGCTGCTTGCTGGTCCCAATACAGACCTCGGTGAGTCCCTGAGGGTGGCTTGTCTGTTTCTTACAAGACCAAAGGTGTCACTACTGGTTGCACACACGCTGTGTTTTCATGACATTGAGTCTCTAATATGCTGGTAGTTATCTTCCTTTAGCCATGTTTGCTAACATATTCCTAAGCCAGTTTCCTAGCATGTACTTTTTTTTGTGTGTAGTTTTTCAAGATAGGGTTTTTCTTTGTAGCCCTGGCTTTCCTGGAATTCGCTCTATAGACCAGGCTGTCCTTGAACTCACAGAGATCCGTCTGCCTCTGCCTCTTGCGTGCTGGGATTAAAGGTGCAGGTGAACACCACCCGGCCTTCCTTTTTACTAATGCTGCAGAATACTTTTCCTACTGTGGTCCTCGGGGAACCCCTAGAGGCTGTTAGGTAGCGATCTGTACTCCATAGGCTATGGTTTGTCAGTGACTTCTGGGGGAGTGAGGACAGTTATCAGGGCGAATCTTTGTGATTTGCCTGGTCCCTTTAGTACCTGTGTGGACAGTGGCTCGGCTTCCAAGTCACTTGTGGTGGAATTGTCATCTGATTATTTGTTCTCTCATCTCCACAGCCTGTATTTGATGAATGAACTCAATGATAGGTGTTTCCTAGGTGCTTGAATTTTCTGAGGGCCAGCAGGTGGTCTTGCTTGAGATACTCATAAGCAAGGGAAGAAAAATTTGAACAGGTAGTGCTAGAGCAGCACTTGAGGGCTGAGAGCCCAAAGGTGCAATGCCCAGTTTGCCCAGGAGGTGGCGAGTGGGGCACACTGATTCATGCTTTTGGGAAACTAGGGAGGATGTCTTGACTGGAACAGGGCAACCTTAGGTCTGTACAGTGGACTTTTTTTTTCTTAGATTAATAACTTTTTTGGTTTTTATTTTTGAGGTGAGGTCTTTTTTTATAGCTGTGGCTGTCCTAGAACTCACTATGTAGATTAGGCTGACCTTGAACTCAAATAGATTTGTCTGCCTCTGCTTCCTAGTGCTGGGATTAAAGGCGTGTACCACCACGAATAGCTTACAATTTGACGGAGCACAACAGGATGAAGAGTGAAAGTGGGCCTCGGTGGCCTGTGGACATTGCTTCAGACACTTTTTATGTAATTTCACACTTAGGGAAAGTCTCAAGGACAGTACAAACGACTTCTGTACACAGTGTCACCCACTTTTACCAATTGTTGCATTTTGCCCATTCCCCATTCTCTGTGCTGTGTTTGCAGAACCAATTGAGAGTCAGTTGGAGACTTCCTTCCATTTACTCCGAGGGCTTTGCTGTGTACTTCCTAAGAGCGCTGTCAGTTTAAAGAGGTGTAGCCCTGACACAGTGCTGTTTTCCTTGTTGTGAGGATGTGCAGTGCGTGTTCACATTTACCAGGTGTACCCAAGAGTGCTCACCTCCTGTTTCCTTGTCCACAGTTCAGAGCTCAATGGCTCCTTCCCCACAGTCCCCTCTGCTCTGATGTCTCCATGAACCTGAATGCTAGTTCCCCTTCCTTGTGTGCTTTGACCCTGACATTCAAGGTGTGCAGACAGTTACCTGTCTCTGTGTGTCGGAATCTTCTTTGTGCTTGGGTCCGGGTGCATGATGCTCAGCAGGGCATCACTTTGGGGTGTATGTCTTTCTCACCCTTTCCTCCTCTCTGGGCACCTAAGCAGCCATCTGTAGAGGGATGCCTTGGAGTCTGGGCATTTATGCAGGACTTTTTCTTCATCCACACCCCACTTTTTAAATTTATATATATTTACAGAGTAGCACATAGAGAGTCAGATACCACTCTTTGGGTGTCCCACAGTATTTCACAAGCCCTTTACTGATGGGCATGGAGGATACCCCCGATTTTCTGTCATAACAGCCTAGGACCTTGTACAGATGAGGCGAGAGCTCTTGAAGACATCTACTACTTTGATGATGGTGACCATAGAGCAGTTCTCACCTGGGGTGGGGAAGAGACCACAGATGGGGTGGCTTTAGGTTTGGCATAGAGCTGGGTAGGTAGACATTCCTGTCACCATAGAAGGAAATCAGGATTGCTCATAAGAAAGGAGCAGAATCCCCTGGCTGAAGCTGGAACCATATTTCTAGCACACCATGCACCCATGTTTTGTTGTACAAGGGTTGTTAGCTGCTCAGGTTCTGTGCTGGAGCCTAACGGATGTGTAGGAAGGAGGCGGATCCCACTGTGTTTATGGGAGGAGGATCTGGAGTTGGCAGTCTGGGTGGAGACCTTGAGCAGGCTTGGTAACTTGTGATCCTGGTTCTTAGTGTCCTTGCTCATCTACAAGACGTGCCTGGAGCTGGACTGAGATGATGCGTAGGCCACTAGAGTGCTGGCTGTAGGTAATGCCCTTGGGCTGCCTTAGAGTTGTTCTGTAGGCTTTCTATACTGATTATCGCAGTATGGCCACTTGTGATCCATGATGCATCAGAGTTGTTTCCAGACATTTTCCTGCTTATGTCCACCGGTTACAGCCACAGGCAGGTGGCCAGGAGATACCTGATAAAAACGGGTTTACCTGATGGCAGTCCTGATCTGGTTCAGCTCTGGGCAGCAGCTAGTATCTTCTTGTGGGTCTTGTCACTAGGGAAGCGTTAGAAATCAAATTAAACTTGCAATAAAGCTCCCAGAGTTAGAGAGTCACTGTGAGCATGTGTGGGTGAAAGGTTAGATACAAAAATCAAGCTCTTTGTCAGGTTGGTGTGATTATTATGGTTTTCTTATTCCTTTTTCTTTAAGAATTCTGTTTGAATCTTTGAAGCCAAAAAGTAAAAGCCATTTACTTTAAAAGATAAACAATTACTGGATTTGTATTTAGTGGCAAGAGAAACATAGCCAGTAAATTGCCTGTTTTCCTAAGGCCTTTAAGGTAGCTCTTGAGGACAGTGGAATACATTATCCTCCCATTACATAAAAACCAAAGTGGTAAATATTTGTCGAAGTTAGAGAAGCAAATCGCTGATGTGCAAAGGGCCAGCAGAAATGGCTCTACCTGCTGCAGGTCTGTGCCAGCGTCCGCTGCTCTTTGTTTAGCTTATGCTCTGTTAGGAGCCCAGGGATGAAAGTAGCAAACAGAACTTAACAGCTCACTCCCCTTTAGCATCACTCAGTGTTTATCTGCACAAAGACTGCCTGCGCTGAAGCCTGAAAAAGGATGCTTGGAGACATTCATGTTTGTACGTGTGTCTGCCGAGCAGGAACACCATCAAAATGTGCAGAGTGTGCCGTTTCCTGAGGGCTGCTGAGAGACTGCACACAGCAGTGGGGCCTCTGTGGGTAGGCTCAGTGTAGAGCTCACTGAGGGGCACCAGAGAGCAGTCAGCCAGCAGAACAGGTGTCCCTTTTCCTGTGAGGAGTGAGCCAGGCACATAGCCATGGTTGCTAGTACCTATGTATAGCCACCCTGGGTTTGAAGATGGAGAATTTGCCTGGATAGTCAGAAGGAAGGCATACATGAACTATGGGGTCATATTCCCTGGAAGCATGGCCTTGAGCAGATATTCCTGAGTGCCTTTGACTTGAGGGCCACATTACAGGGCCTATGGTGGTGAGTTCACTCCCAGCATGGGTGCTGGCTATGCCCCTACTCTCTGTGTGACCAGCTCACTAAGTGTCTCACCTCAGGGTGGAAAGGAAATCCAACCTACCTTCCAGAGTTCCTGAGACGGCAGGAGGTAATTGATGTTTCAGTCATAGGGGAGAAACAGGGATCCAGGCCAACATTAGCCCTGCTCTCCAAGATCTTGCATTCTACTCTGGGGCAGACAGACAGACAGACACATACCCACACTGAATAGCACACTGGTCAGCAGGTGGTAAGCATGTCTTGGGATGAGGTAGTGCTGAGGGTTAATGAAGATGCTGCTGGCGAGTAAGTGGTCGTCAAAGACCTTTTGAAATGAGTGTGTTTCTGCTGAGCCCTGTGTGCAGAGAGGCTGAGTATGAAGGAAGGCCTTCCAGGGAGAGGAGCCAGGGTGCAGAGGTCCTGTGGGGGAGAGCTTCAGCTGTTTGAGGATGGGAAGAAGGCACTGAGGTGGAGGGAGAGAGGTGTGTAGAGCTGGAAGCACTTGGACTCCAGGGCTCAGAGGGCCAGGAGGAGGCACTCAGCTTTTGCTTGAGCGCCCTCTGGAGTCAGGCTTGGAAGGAAGCACCCTGAGGGCTTCCAGCAAAGGTGGCTAGTGGCCTTGAACTACGTGGGATTCTGGGCGATTGGAGGGGAAGGAGAGGGAAGATGGTAACTGGGGGAAGGGAGCCAAGGGTTTTGGGATTGGACCTGGTAGGGTGATCAGTTTCAAGTACTATCTGGTGAGCCCGATGGATGGTTCCTGATTGACTGCGCATGAAGCTGGGTGGACCTGGAGGAGAGGGCCACAGCATCTAGCTTGGAGCAAATGTGAGAACAACTGGTGGCCCAGCCAGCACTTTTCTAGGAGGGCCATTTCATCAGTGGGGGCAAACCATGGCCATCGGATGCCGCTGAAAGCTGCAGACCAGTGCATGGTGCCTCAGGATGGTCTCTATCCAACTCCACTGCACCCTCTGCCTACCCAGAGCCGTGGGCTCACTGCTCAGGGGGCTGCATCTGAGGCAGCCCTTCACTGAGTGGAGCAGGGCAGGATAAGGCCAGGTTGGTTTTGGGCTTTATTTCTAGCCTTCAGTTTTTCTCATTTTTGGTTAATGTAGGCAGCTGTTGTGTAATGTTTTACTCTTTTGACTTTTTGAGGGACCCAGCTCCTCCCAAAAATCATACACAGAGGCTTATTCTTAGTTATGCATGCCCAGCCTTAGCTTGGCTTGTGTCTTGCCAGCTTTTCTTAAATTATCCTGACTACCTTTTGCCTCTGGGCTTTTATCTTTCTCTATTTCTGTATACCTTTCTTTACTTCTTTCTCCATGGCTTGCTGTGTAGCTGGCCCCTGGTGTCCTCCTCCCCCTCGTTTCTCCTATTTATACTCTTTGCCTGCCAGCCCTGCCTATCCTTGCTCCTGCCTCGCTATTGGCCATTCAGTTCTTTATTAGGACCATCAGGTGTTTTAGATAGGCAGAGTAACACAGCTTCACAGAGTTAAACAAATGCAGATAAACAAAAATCACACTCTTAAAATAATAAAATAATATTCCCCAGGAGACATAGATATTCTTAGTGCTCTTCAGAGACCAGAAGAAGTGATTTTCTCTCCTGTGGGTCTTTTTGGAGTAGTTGACGTCTGGTCTAGAACAGGTTTGCTATGAGCTTTGATGGCTTGGAAGAGCTATTCATGTCTCAGGCAGCTGACCAGCCAGTGTCCAGTGCTCCCCTCTAGAAGCCAGAACCACATAATAGCAATATGCCCCTAGTTGGGTTGTGTTGAGTGTTAGAGAAGGGTGTGTGTGTCTATCTGTGTTCAGCATGTTTACTGAAGGTTTGGGTAGGCTTGGAGAAGATGATAATGTGAGAGAGACAAAGCAAGCACTAGCTAATTCACTCTTGCTCCAGATCTCATCAGGAAGGGCCGTTTTGAGCTACTGACATGTAGTGATCGGGCATATAGAAGACAATTCCCATGTCTTGGCTTGGCTTCCTTTTCACCTGCCACTTCGTACATCAATGTAACGTGAGAGCCTGCTTTGTTGGGCTTTCTGTCCTGCCCAGTTCCCACAGTTGGTAAATCCCAAAGAAAATCACACAGAGGTCTGCATAAGTTATAAACTGATTGGCCATTAGCTCAGGCTTCGTATTAGCTCTTATAATTTATATTAACCCATTATTCTTATCTATGTTAGCCACATGGCCTGGTACCTTTATCAGCAGGGCAGGTCACATTTTCCTTCTTCCTTGTCTGGGCAGGACTAGAGAGTAATAGGCTTCCTCCTTCCCAGAATTCTCCTGTTCTCATTGCCCTGCCTCTACTTCCTGTCTGTTTGTCCTGCCTATACTTCCTGCCTGGCTACTGGCCAATCAATGTTTATTTAAAATATAATTGACAAAATACAGAATTGACAGAATACACACCACATCAAGAGCACAAGCAACACTCAGTTGCTGGTAAATAGTTGTTATGTGTACAGTCCACCTGTACAGGACTGTCTGCCTGTACAGGTCACCTGTACTGTACTGCCTGTCTACCACGGGCTGGTTCGTGTGTCAGGCAAGGGACTGGAGATTGAAACAAGAATGCCCCCTTTATTGTGTTCCAGGGCAGCTTATATAGGGCTCTCCTTGACTAATGGCTATGCCCTAGCTCTTGGGACTTTTTCAGCTGCAAGCCCACCAGAAACCACTCCCCTGCCATCAGGAACTCATGAGGGTCTTATGCCCAGAGCAGCTGCAAGCACAGGAAAACAAGGTGTTTACTCTGGCAGGCAAGGGGTCACAGAAAATTCAAGGTCTGAGGGTCCGCAGTCCCCAACAGAATTCCTTGTTCCTTTCTCTCAGCAATATTGTCTAAATGCCCATCATTTGTCTGCCTCTAATAGTATTTGAGTTTGTGTCCATCAGTCTACAGACTGGGCCTCCTGCAGGCTGTGCCTCTGAGCCTCATGTCCTTATATTTTAGTGACCTGTGACAGGTGTGTTTATGGAACAGTCTAAGAAAGTGCCAGTGAAGTAACTGGAGTCACTGCTGTCAGTTTGTCTCCTGCTCCGTGTCTTTAGTGGTTACCAGTATTTCTGGCTCATCAGTTAACATAGACTGCTTTGTGTTCCGGGTGCCAGAGAAGAGGGTTTCCAGTGCATAGCATGAGAGGAGTTCCAGGAAAACAGTCCTTTACATATATGGCACTGTGTTTCTTTTGGAGGTTCTGCAGATTGGGAGTTGTTGCCAGCTACAAGTCTCTTGTCCTCCCATGTATGTCCACAAGGTGGCGATCATTATCTTTTGGTCTGTAGCCTTGAATCAGGGAGATTTTAGTTATTTGATGTATTTTGTTGACATAGATTCATCATATACAATGATGGTTTCATAAAGATGTTTTCACATAAGTACCACTCCCCTCCTTTCCCTCTTATTCCATTCCTTCTCCAAGACAGTTTCACGTCTACTGTCACAATGCCGTATGTATATAAGTATGACTTTATGTATCTATGTGAGATCTAGAATCCACAAATAAAAGCAGATGGCAACGTTTCCCCCACACGAGTTGACTTGTATTGCTTAATATGACCCTCAGATGTTGATGGACTCGGTACAGATTCTGTAGTCTGGCTGTCATGAGCACTGCCATAACGAATGCAGGTGTGCAGTCTCTGAGGTGTGCTGACATGGAGTCCTGGAGGTTGTCACCCTAGAGTGATTAGCCGGTCACACTGTGGTTCTAGTGTCAGTTTCTCTGAGTGATTTCCAGAGAGACTGAACAAGTTACATTCTGGTGACGTGTGTGGGGTCCCCCCATACCACCACCAGCATCTGTTGTTATCTTAATGACAGCCACTCTGACTAGGGTGAAGAACATCACTGTTATTTAGTTTGTGTTTCCCTCATTACCAACGCTTTTGAACTTTGGTTCTCATGTTTATTGGCCAGTACTGAATCTTTCTGAGGACTATTTTACTAGCCCATTTGTTGGGTGGATTGCTTGGCATTTTGTACTCAGTCTGTTTAGATCTTCATATGTCATAGATGCCATTTCTCTGGCACATGTGTACCTTGCAAGGATTTCACTCAGTTTTTGTCTTTGCTGTGCAAACTTCACAGTTTTGTGCACTCTGACTGACCCAGGCCTATTCCCTGAGCTGCTAGAGTCCTGTTCAGAAAGTTTTTGCCTTTGTCTTCTTGCCTTTGCTTCCCCATGTTTTCCTCTAACAGTTTCTGAATTTTAGGTCCTACGTTAAGGTCTTTGATCCCTTTTAAATTGCTTCCTGCTTCATTCTTTTCCGTGTGAATTCTTGGTTTCCCAGCACTGTTTGCTGAAGAGACTGCCTGGCTGCCTTTTCTTTGGCATACATTTTTGGCATCTTTATGAAAAATCCTGTGGCCACTGAGTTTGTTTCTGGATTTTCTCTTGTTTTCATTGACCTTTGTGGCAGCCTTGCAGTTTTTATTACCACGGCTCTGTAGTGCATCCTGAAGTGAGGTATGCTGAGGTCTTTGGCATTGCTTTTCTTGTCCAGAACTGCTTTAGCCTTCTCTGGTCTTTCACATCTATATGCATGTTAGTATTGTTTTTCCTGTTTCTACAAAGAATTTGCAATTGTGATGGGGATTGCACTAACATTTAACATCTTCATTGTAGAGGCTTTTCATTTCTTTGGCTAAGTTTATTCAAATATATTTTATTGTTGTGAAGGTATTGTGAATGGAGTTAATATTTTGATTTCTTTCTTAGATCTTCTTTATAGTATGCTCATTTATGGCATATGAGAAGGCTACTGATTTTTATAAGTTGGTTTTATACCCTGATTTACTGAAAGTGTTGATCAGTTTTAAGAGTTTCCTGATGGAGTCTATAGGGGCTCTTATATATAAGCCATGTGGTCTGCAAGTAAGGATAATTTGACTTTCCCCCTTTCGTAGCCATCTTATTTCTCTTGTCTTATTGTTCTTTAGTAAGGTTTTAAGCAGTATACTGCATGAGAGGAGCGAGGGGACACCTTGTCTTGCTCCTGGTCTAGTGGAGACTTAGTGAGTCTTTCTCCATTTTTCATGATGTTGGCTTTGTGTGTCATAAATACCCTTTATTATGCTGAGATATACTCCCTTGATTCCTAGTCTCTTCAGGGCATTTATCATAGAGGGTGTTGGACTTTGTCAAAGATGTCTCCTGCATCTATTGCAATGACTATTGATTTCTGTCCCGGAATCTACTTATGTGATGTTTTATATTTATTGATATGTATGTGTTAAACCATCCCTGCATTGCTGAAATGAAACCAAACTGATCAGAATCAATGCTTGTTCTGGCTAATTTATGTCAACTTGACACAGGTTCGGAGAAGAGGGAACCGCAATTGAGAAAATAAGGTTGGACTGTAGACAAGCCTGTATAGCATTTTCTTAATTAGTGATTGGTCAGGGGTGGGCTGGTGGTCCTGGATTCTATAAGAAAGCAGCCTGAGCAAGCCGTGGGGAACACTCCACAATGGCCTCTTGCATTAGCTTCAGTCTCCAGGTTCTCACCCTGTTTGAGTTCCTGTCCTTTATTCCTTCAGTGATGGACTATGGATGTGGAAGCATAAGCCAAATAAAACCTTTTCTTTCCCAGCTTGCGTTTGGTCATGGTGTTTTGTCATAGTGATAATAACCCAGACTAAGCCTTCCTTTTTGTGTGTGTGCCCTTCATCTGGTTTTGATAGGAGGTAATATTTGATTTTGGAGTTAAAATGAGTTTGGAGGCATTCCTCTTTTCTTTTTCTTTTTTTTTTTTTTTTCGAGACAGGGTTTCTCTGTGGCTTTGGAGCCTGTCCTGGAACTAGCTCTTGTAGACCAGGCTGGTCTCGAACTCACAGAGATCCGCCTGCCTCTGCCTCCCGAGTGCTGGGATTAAAGGCGTGCGCCACCATCGCCTGGCTCCTCTTTTCTATTTTATGGAATAATTTGAGTGAGATTGCTGTCTTTAAAGGCCTGGTAAAATTCTCTAGTGAATCCATCTGTGCCTGAATGTATTGTTTTGGTTGGGAGATTTTTAATTACTGTATCATTCTTGTTGCTCGATACATATCTGTTTACATTCTTTATCTTATCTCAGTGTAACTCTGGTAGGTAACATGCCTTTAGAAAGTTGTCCGTTTATTTTAGATTTTCCTAGTTCAGTATTCTGTTTTGTATTTTAAAAAAAGTCTCTTTTACCTTTAATCCCAGCACTCAGGAGACAGAGGTAGGTGGATCTCTGTAAATTCGAGGCCATCCTGGTCTACAGAATGAGTTCCAAGACAGCCAGGGCTACACAGAGAAACCCTGTCTCTAAAAATACTTTAAAAACTTAGAAAGAAATTTAACTATTTGTGTGTGTGTTTGTGTGCATGTGCATGTCACAAGAGGTCAGCATTCTCTCCTGGCCTGGGTTCTAGGGATCGAGCCCCAGGCTGCCAGGCTTGGCTGCAGGTACATCTATCTTGTGAGCCATCTTTTTAGTGTGGAATGTGTTTTGAAGTGAATGATCTTTTAGACGCATTGTTGAGTTGATTTTGCCAATATTTTATCTTTGTCAGTGTTCTTTATCTTATCTCAGTTTAATTTAGGTAGGTAACACACCTTTAGGAAGTTACCCATTTATTTAAAAAAACTTCCACTGTAGTGTTTGGTTGAAAGCATCACCTCAACCCCTGATATCCTTATCCAAAAAGTCTGGGATGTTTGGTTGGAAGTCTCAGGCCCCTGACATTCAGTTTGGAATGTTGGGTGGAAAGTTCCATTTCAAGCCCCCTCCCCTGGGAGTTGCCTCAGTCCAAACCCCACCTCCGAGAAAGCCTACCAAATGGTGACCTCTACCCAGAGAGGGTCAAGACCACTCCCACAGGCTATTTAAACTGCTCCCCGCAAAGAAGAACACATGGTCTTTCAGACTCTCCTTCCCCCTTTCAGTGTTTTCTCCAAGGGCCACTGGGTAATGTTGGCATCCATTAAACCTGGGCTTTTTCTAATTCTGTTTGATTTGGTCTGATTTGGATTATTGTGTTGGCGGAGAGGCTTATTGGGCCACAAAAACTTTACATTTAGTATTTTTATTTTCTATTTGTTTGCTTGTTTTCAAGACAGGGCTTCTCTGTGTAAACAGCTCTGACTGTCCTGGCACTCACTCTATAGACCAGGCTGACCTCAGATGCACAGAAGTCCACCTGCTTCTGAGTACTGGGATTAAAGATGTGGTTAACTGCCACCCGGGTTTATCTTGTATTTTTAAAAATGTTTTTAAATATGTGTGTATGTACATATGTATGCCTGCCCCAAGAGCAGAAATTCTGACTTCATGTTCATTCTCAAAGCTGCTTTACAAATTTTCTGTTCGTGTGTGTCTTCTTCTGGTGCTAGCAGGATGGCACTGGCTTCCTAGAGGGGTTTTGTAGCGTTCCTTCTTCCTCCTTTACTCAGTCGCAGGAGAAGTATGGGTGGAAGTTCTTTTTGAGAGGTCTGGTAGAGCTCAGCTGTGAATCCCCCTGACTTTGGGTTTTATTTGTAGTCCTGAGTCTTTCCCTCCTGCTTTGGTCTCACTGTTTATTAGAGAGTCACGTAAGTTGTTTATATCTGCTGGGTGTGATTTTTGATAGGCCATATGTGCCTATAGCTACATTTTCTAATTTATTGGAATAGAGTATTTCCAATGACCTGATGACCTAATGAGGTTCATTGGTGGGTGTCAATTTAATGACTCCTTTGTCATTTCTGATTTTACTAATTTGTGCCTCCTTACTCTCTTGGTTTGTTTATCTAATGTTTTGTTAGTCTTGTTTATCTTTTCAAAAAGCTAACTCTGTCATTGGTAGTATTATTTCTGTCTTATTGATTTTTTTTTGGCCCTCGTCTTTATTATTTCTTTCTGTCTACTGTGTTTGGGTTTGTTCTTACTTTCCCAAGTTCTTTAAATTATTTTAATTTTGTATGTATGAGTCTTTTACCTGCATTCTTGTCTGACTACTGTGTCCATGCCTGGGGCCCATGGAGGCCAGAGGGTCTATTGGCACTGGAGTTACAAACACTCCTGAGCTGCCATGTGGATGCTGGGGATTGAATCCATGTTCTTGGAAGAGCAGAAAGTGCTCTTAACCACTGCGTCACCTATCCAGCCACTTGTTTTTCTTTTTCTTCTTCTTTTTCTTTTGAGACAGGGCTTCTCTGTGTAACAGCCCTAGCTGGCCTGGAACTCTCAGAGATCACCTGCCTCTGCCTCTGAGTGTTGGGATTGAAGGCATGTGGTACCACTGCCTGGCAGCCACTTGTTTTTCTATGTTTTTAACATATATCATTAAGTTATTTATTTGTGATACCTGTAGTTTTTTTTTTAATAGCTAAAAAGTCCCCTTTGGAATTACTTTCACTGCAGCCCATATTCCATGTTGGGTTTCCATCTTTCAATTGTAGGAATTTAAAGATTGCTCTTCTGATTTTGGTGATAAGTGTGTGTCAGTCTCCATGAATGCCAATGCTTTTTGCAAGTTTCTCTTGCTGTTGATTTCTGCTCTGTAGTCCATTGTAATCACATAGACTGTAAGAAATTATTTCAGTTTTCTTGATCCAGTCTATTTTCACACAGGTAGTCTGTCTTACACTTGGTTTGTTTTATTGGTGAGGTCTTCACTGAGGTTTTTTTTTTCTTCTTTCAATTAATTTTTTTCTTCAGTATTTGTTTTAGTGAATTCATCCTTCATTTGCCATATTGGCATTCTTATTTCATTCAGCTGTTTGTTTGTATTGTTTTTGAATCCATTCGGGAATTCGTGTCCTCTCTGAGTTTGCCAACATTCTTAAAACCATTCCTTTTTAATTCTTTGATTTCTTCTTCTTCTTTTTTTATAATGTGCATTGGTGTTTTGCCATGTAAAATGGCGCCGTTCCCCGAGTGGCAGCAGCGGGCAGCAGGCCACAAGGAGCTGCCGTGGTAAAAGGCTGTGGTTCATGGGTCACTTGGGGCAGCATATGCTAGGCAGGGAGCTGTGTGGTGGGTGAGACAGAGACATGAATAAGCACGCCATGTAGAGAAAGTGAGTATTTATTTAGTGAGTTATGGAGGGGAAAGGGAAAGGGGGAGGGGGAGAAGGGAGAAGAGGAGAGAGAGAGAGAGAGAGAGAGAGAGAGAGAGAGAGAGAGAGAGAGAGAGAGACATAGAGATAGATAGAGATAGAGAGGAGGGGTGAAGGGGAGAAGTAGGGAGAAGGGAGCATGGCAGAAGCTGCCCCTTAGGGAGAGAGACACAGAAAGGAAGGACTCACACACTGGAAGCAGAAGGAAGATCTGCTTGCCTCAGGACAGACCATTATTACATCATGGGTGTCAGGTCCCCTGGAACTGGAGTTACAGACAGTTGTGAGCTGCCGTGTGGATGCTGGGAGTTGAACCCACGTCCTCTTAACCTCTGAGCCATCTCTCCAGCCGATTCTTAGCTGAGGACTATTGTGGAATTAAGGAGTCTGTTGCCTTGATTTTCCACATTGATTTGCACATCTGGGATTTGGTTGTTGGTTCTATTTTTTTTTTTTTTAATTTCTTGATGGTGCTGGAGAGCAAACAGGGCCTCCCTGCTAAGCTGTGCACCCAGTCCCAGGTTTCCCTTTAATCATCTTCATGTTTCAGTTGAAGTTTGCAGGCAGGTCTGGGTGACTTGCTTATACTCCTGAGGGGCCACTGTCCCCATGTGCTGTTCAAGACTCTTTGACCAGACTGGTGTGTATGCAGAGAATGAGGTTGCCCATGGTGTTGCTTTCTGCTTCGGACAGCAGGGGTCAGCCTTCCCTTAGGAGTTTTCTAGACCTAGCAAGGGAGTCACTTAGGAGTATTCGTCCCCGTTCCTGTTTCCCTCAGTTTGCTGAGTGGTCCTGCTTTCCCAAGACTCTGCTGTGGCCCCGCCCACACTGGGCTGTGCTTGTGCTGGGTGTTTCCTTGTTACCATTGCTGTCTTAGTTGAGCACAATTGCAGGGTGTCTCATGGCTCTGTGGTTCTGTGGGTCTCACTTGCTGAGTGAGTCTGCTCACAGGCCAGTATCTGTAAGGCGGTCATATGACTCTATTTTGGGTCTCATCTCCCAGTGGGTGCAGGGTGAGCTGGAAAGTGATCATGTAGAATATTTTGGCAGAGTGATTATTTTTTAGATTCTCTTGGAATCTGCTCCCTCCTTGCCCTGGCAATAGGCGAGGGTGTAGCTTACAGTGTTGTATGTTTCCAGTGTGTTTGCTCACAGGGGTTTTTGTTCCTTTTTCCTGGCCCCAGCAGAGGAAGGGTGCTGTCTTCCTTTCCTGCTGCAGTCCGGCACAGTCTGTTTACGTCAACCAGATTTTCAGTATTTCTGTGTGTATCTAATCCCCACAGTCTTCTGTGTACTGTGTACTCTCCTTCCCTGACTGTGAAGGCTCAGGTCCAGTGTTTCCCTCCAGATTCATAGGGACATAAGAGAGTGCTGCCTGTCCTACTCTGCCGTCCCTGCTCCACCAGGGAAGAGTAGAGGAAAACAGGTTCTGAGCCAGCATGGACGCTCCAGCTGTCAGGAGTGATGTTGGTGAGGATGATACTGGTGAGGACCAAGTGTTGATGGTTATGATAGTGAAGAGGACAACAAAGAAGATGACGGTAGTGCTGCTGCTGCTGACATTGATGTCAGTGACAGTGCTGGTGGTGACAGTGCTGATGGTGACAGTGCTGATGGTGACAGTGCTGATGATGGCAGTGCTGATGATGACAGTGCTGATGATGACGGTGCTGATGATGACGGTGCTGATGATGACGGTGCTGATGATGACGGTGCTGATGATGGCAGTGCTGGTGGTGACAGTGCTGATGATGGCAGTGCTGGTGGTGACAGTGCTGGTGGTGACAGTGCTGATGATGGCAGTGCTGATGATGGCAGTGCTGGTGGTGACAGTGCTGATGGTGTCGGTGCTGATGGTGACGGTGCTGATGATGGCAGTGCTGGTGGTGACAGTGCTGGTGGTGGCAGTGCTGATGATGGCAGTGCTGGTGGTGACAGTGCTGATGGTGTCAGTGCTGGTGGTGGCGGTGCTGATGGTGACAGTGCTGATGATGGCAGTGCTGGTGGTGTCAGTGCTGATGGTGACAGTGCTGATGATGGCAGTGCTGGTGGTGGCAGTGCTGATGATGTCAGTGCTGATGATGGCAGTGCTGATGGTGACAGTGCTGATGGTGGCAGTGCTGGTGGTGACAGTGCTGATGGTGACAGTGCTGATGGTGACAGTGCTGGTGGTGACGGTGCTGGTGGTGACAGTGCTGGTGGTGACAGTGCTGATGGTGACAGTGCTGGTGGTGACAGTGCTGATGATGGCAGTGCTGGTGGTGGCAGTGCTGATGATGTCAGTGCTGATGATGGCAGTGCTGATGGTGACAGTGCTGATGGTGGCAGTGCTGGTGGTGACAGTGCTGATGGTGACAGTGCTGATGGTGACAGTGCTGATGGTGACAGTGCTGATGATGGCAGTGCTGATGGTGACAGTGCTGATGGTGACAGTGCTGATGATGACAGTGCTGATGATGACGGTGCTGATGGTGACGGTGCTGATGGTGACAGTGCTGATGATGACAGTGCTGATGGTGGCAGTGCTGATGATGACAGTGCTGATGGTGACGGTGCTGATGGTGACAGTGCTGATGATGACAGTGCTGATGATGACAGTGCTGGTGGTGTCAGTGCTGATGGTGGCAGTGCTGGTGGTGTCAGTGCTGATGGTGGCAGTGCTGGTGGTGGCAGTGCTGATGGTGACAGTGCTGGTGGTGACGGTGCTGATGATGGCGGTGCTGGTGGTGACGGTGCTGATGGTGACAGTGCTGATGATGGCAGTGCTGATGATGACAGTGCTGGTGGTGACGGTGCTGATGGTGACGGTGCTGATGATGGCAGTGCTGATGATGACAGTGCTGATGATGTCAGTGCTGGTGGTGACGGTGCTGATGATGGCAGTGCTGATGGTGTCAGTGCTGGTGGTGACAGTGCTGATGATGACAGTGCTGATGATGTCAGTGCTGGTGGTGACAGTGCTGATGGTGACAGTGCTGATGATGACAGTGCTGATGGTGGCAGTGCTGGTGGTGACAGTGCTGATGGTGGCAGTGCTGGTGGTGGCAGTGCTGGTGGTGTCAGTGCTGATGATGGCAGTGCTGGTGGTGACAGTGCTGGTGGTGACAGTGCTGGTGGTGTCAGTGCTGATGATGGCAGTGCTGGTGGTGACAGTGCTGATGGTGGCGGTGCTGATGATGACAGTGCTGATGGTGGCAGTGCTGGTGGTGTCAGTGCTGATGATGACAGTGCTGGTGGTGACAGTGCTGGTGGTGACAGTGCTGATGGTGACAGTGCTGATGATGACAGTGCTGGTGGTGACAGTGCTGATGATGACAGTGCTGATGATGGCAGTGCTGGTGGTGACAGTGCTGATGATGACAGTGCTGATGATGGCAGTGCTGATGATGGCAGTGCTGATGATGGCAGTGCTGGTGGTGACAGTGCTGATGATGACAGTGCTGATGATGGCAGTGCTGATGATGGCAGTGCTGGTGGTGACAGTGCTGATGATGACAGTGCTGATGATGGCAGTGCTGGTGGTGACAGTGCTGGTGGTGACAGTGCTGATGGTGACAGTGCTGATGGTGACAGTGCTGATGATGGCAGTGCTGGTGGTGACAGTGCTGATGGTGACAGTGCTGATGATGACAGTGCTGGTGGTGGCAGTGCTGGTGGTGTCAGTGCTGATGATGACAGTGCTGGTGGTGACAGTGCTGGTGGTGACAGTGCTGATGATGGCAGTGCTGATGATGACAGTGCTGATGATGGCAGTGCTGATGATGACAGTGCTGGTGGT
This sequence comes from Microtus pennsylvanicus, assembly GCF_037038515.1. Taxonomy (NCBI): domain Eukaryota; kingdom Metazoa; phylum Chordata; class Mammalia; order Rodentia; family Cricetidae; genus Microtus; species Microtus pennsylvanicus. Next base: position 14,857,252 of record NC_134580.1, read on the forward strand.
GTCAGTGCTGATGGTGGCAGTGCTGGTGGTGTCAGTGCTGATGGTGACAGTGCTGGTGGTGACGGTGCTGATGGTGGCAGTGCTGGTGGTGACGGTGCTGATGGTGACGGTGCTGATGATGACAGTGCTGAGGATGGCGGTGCTGATGGTGATGGTGCTGGTGGTGGCAGTGCTGGTGGTGACAGTGCTGATGATGGCAGTGCTGATGGTGACAGTGCTGATTATGGCGGTGCTGGTGGTGGCAGTGCTGGTGGTGGCAGTGCTGGTGGTGACAGGGCTTAATAGCGAGTGTGTGCCTGCATGTGTTTGTATGCCTGTGTTACATATAGGAAGGTCGGAGTGTCTGCCCAGTTCCATTGTGTGGGTGTGATGTCCAGGAGAGACTTTCTGGCAAAGTCTTAGACTATGCCAAATGGTCTCAGAGGGAAAACATTCACAGTGCCAGATATTTGAAAGCAATTGATTTCAGTTGAAGTTTGCAGTGTCCAGGTGGAACTTGCTTATACTCCTGAGGTACACCCCCACTCCCCTGAATGTGCTGTTCAAGCCTGTTTGACCAGACTGGTGGTTATGCAGTGCTTCAGTGCAGATGAGGAATTCAGAACAGGTGGGGAGTGTACTAAGCGTGTGCTAAGTGAGTGTACTAAGCGTACTAGGCTGCCGTCACAGAACACTGCACTGGGCACACATGGACCCACATTGCTTTCCAAGATTGAGGGTGGGATGAGGGATTTTCTGGTGAGGCCCATCCTCTTGGTTAAGACGTCACTTACAGTCTGTCCCCACATGGCTCTGCTTTTGTACATGTACAAAAGGAGAGAGAAACAGAGAAAGAGCTAGAAAGAGAGCAAGGATGGAGTGAGGAGAGTGCTGGGGTTACAGAGAGGGAGGAAGAGAGAGCAAGGAAAGAACTAGAGGTAGAGAGAGAGGGAAGAGGAGGGAAGGAAGAGAGAGCTAGAGTTAGTGATAGAGGGAAATGGGAGGGCGGAAAAGAAGGGGCGAGGGAGAATGGGAGGAGCTAGAATTAGGGAGGGGGAAGGAGAGAGAGCGAGAGCTAGGGTGTAGTGGGGGAGAGGGGATAGAGAGATAAGAGGAAAGCAGGGATGCAAGGATGGAGGGAGGGGATGGAGGAGAGAAGTGGAGGAGGTATAGGAGAGTCAGAGAAAGGAGGGGATGTAGGAATTGAAGGGAGAGAGAGAGGTGGGGAGGGAGGAGAGAGACAGGGACAGAGAAGAGAGGGAGCCCAGTTAGTGCTAGCAGGTACAAGTGAGTCACACATGGAGAGGCCAGCACTGTGCACACCTTTATGACTTCATCTGGCCCCAGCCTCCCCTTCACGGACTCTGTGTGTAAGTACTACAGTCACCGTGGGAGTTGGGCCTCACTGTGTGCACTTTGAAGGATGTACTTTACTACAGCAACTCAGATCTCCTTTACGATGTTGCCCATGTATTTGTTTTAGGTTCTTAGGAATAAATGGATTATAGAAAAGTGTGAAATTGTAACATTCAGTTCCTGCACACTGGCTCTTAGCATCTTGGGGGACAGGGTGGCATGGGTACTGAGTATGGGCTCAGGTCCTAGCTGTACAATGTTGCATACTGACGGGGTGGTCTCGGCATGCTCTGCTTCTTAAGTCCCTTGGAGCCTCAGTTCTGTCACCGCAGAACGGACGTGGTACTCGCCTGCAGCTCCTAGAGGTTAGATGAGGCCCCCTCAGGGAGTGGTTAGTGAGGAACCCTGTGCAGTCACCCGTCGTCTGTCTGTCTTGGCACTCCCCTGCTGTATTTTCCCAGGGACGGGGGGGGGGGGGATGCATTTGCTAGTTTCCTTTTCCCCTGGCTAATGTTATGTCATAAGTCTTTCCATGTTGTCACTTTCTCCATAACCACCACTTAAGAACTTGAAAAATGGAATTTTTATGTGTATATATGTTTACTTGTGTGAGTTCATGTACACTATGTGAATACAGAGGCCCAAGGAGACCAGAAGAGGGTGCCAGATTCCCAGGACCTGTAGTTACAGATGTTCGCGAGCCACCATGTAAGTGCTGAGAAGTGAGCCCAGGTCCACTGCAGGAACAGTCAGTGCTCTGAACTGCTGAGCCATCATTCCAGCTCCGATAGCTGTCATTTTTAATGGCTGTACAATGTTTTAAAAATCATATTTATTTAAAATTGTTATTAAAAATTGCATATCTGTCTGAAGCAATATTATATTTATATGCTTAATCAAGAACTTGACATGCTTAGTGGTCTTCTAAATCATGACTTAAAGTCCAATAACAGGAATGCTGTTCACTGACGTTCTGGAGGGGAAGGGAGGAGGGAAGGGCTGGGAATAGTCAGGGCCTGCCACAGAGTCTGGGGACTGGGAATGTTTCCTTTTACTTTTGATTCCCTAATTATTCTAATTGAAAAACTGCATTGCAATACAAAGCTAGAGAATTGAAGTGCTCCCGAAGGGCCCACACAGTGACTGCTCTCCCTCTGCCACCCGCAATACCTGTGTCTTGTCTCTTCTCAGGAGGAGGTGTGGCTAAGCACACTTCGTGCCCTCCTACTCTTTTAAAGAGACAAATGGCAGCATGTCGGCGTGATGTCCTCATTCTTTACTTAGAAATAAATGCCTGATGCTGGGAGCCTGAGGACAGGAGGCCCCCACATCCACTCTCCGTCATCCCTCCCTCTGCTCACCAGTGTCAAAACGCCACAAGAGCAATCAGTGCATGAGAGAAATACTCTGTTTTCAAAGTTGATGTAACATTAAAATCACACACAGCAGGTCATCTTAGGGCAGACAGCTACCCCCCGCCCCCACATATCCAGTGGCCACCTCCTTGAGTGACTTTCTTACAGAAGATTGGCAGCTGGTCTCTCACCCGAGAAGGCTTCTGTAAAATTACAGTTTCTGTAACAATACAATTGAGCACTTCTTACTTTTTGGTTTTTCATGACACAGTTTCTCTGTGTAATAGCCCTAGCTGTTCTGAAACTAGCTCGTGTAGACCAGGCTGGCCTCCAAATCACAGAGATTCGCCTGCATCTGCCTCCTGAATGCTGGGATTAAAGGTGTGTGCCACCACCACTCAGCAGGACTTCTCATTCTTACTCTTGAATGAAGAGAGGTTCCTTGCTGGTGCTCCCCAGGGTCATGGTGCTCTCTTGTTAAGGGTCCAGTTACCTCTTTGTTAGTGGTTTGTCGGATCTTTTCTTTCTCATGTAGGGACTGTGGGGACCATGGGGTGCCAATCACTTATACCACTGACATCTAGGATGACAAGAGACTCAGGGTAGCATCGCACAGCACTGAAATCAAAAGTAGAAACTGGGCATAATCTACTTGCTCTTCCCTTTGTGGTGGGCAGATGGCGTCTTCCTGGAGCATTTTGATGCTCAGCCTGGTATGCCTCCATCTGTATCAGTTATTGTTCCTCCTGCTGTGGCAGAATACCCAGGAAAGCAACCTATGGAAGGAAGGCTTCCCCTTTCTTCCCTCTTTTATTCCATCTGGGGCCCCAGACCATGAGATGTGTTGCCCAAGTTCAGGATGGGTCTTAGTTAATCTCTGGGACCACCTTCACAGACACAGCCCGAGATGTGTCTCCTATGTGATTCCTCATCCAGGTAGCTCCGAAAATGAACCACTACAACCTCCTGTCCAGTTGGCACCTGCAACCCTGAGCTAGTTGCTGTGGTTCACATCTTAAAATGAGGTTCTTGGGTAGAAATGGGGACTGAAGCCATACCTCTCTGATGCAGAGTCCCTGCATGTGCTACTCTGTCAGGCCCCCTCTTACTCAGGATTTGGGGCTCAGTGGGAAGACTAAGCATTCTGAATAAGTCTGGAATGTAGTTTGTTCACTTGATCTGTGTTGTTCATGGCCACTGTAACATTGCCTAGTGTTCCCAAGTCCATTGTACCAATTGTAGCAATTCCAGTTTTTAGCTATTAAAAAACCATAGTTGGGGCTTTTTTTTTTTTGGATGGCTCAAAAGTTAAGAACACGTGCTGGTCTTCTAGAGGACTTGTGTTTGAATCCCAGTACCCATGTGGTGGCTCACCACTATCTGTAATTACAGTTCCAGGGGATCCAGCTCTCTTTTTCAGCTTCCTCAGGCATTGCCTGCATGTGGTACACAGGCATTCATGCAGGCAAAACATCCGCATACATAAAGTAAAAATAAATAACTCTTAGGAAGAAAAGGCATAGTTGAGAGTGGCTTCACACAGTGTGAGAGCAGGTTCTTGTCAGACTCCCTGAACATACCACTGTAGCAGCTATGTACTGGGCAGAGAGGCGTCTGGGTACTCAAGTGAGCTTGTTTTGCCAGATACTAGGGAGAACTAAGGCTTCTGTGAAAAGACTTTGGTGTCTGGTACTGTGTTGCAAGGCTGGCTGGTAGAGAGAGGAGGTGCTGGCTGGATGAGGGCTACGCGGTACTGTTGTTGGACACTCCCGGAAGAAGGCACAGGGTCCCCCTGCTTCAACCACTACTCATGTGTAAAGTAGCTGCTTGCCCAGGCCTGACCTGTGCTGGAAGGTGATGTGCACACTGAGTGTGTTTCTTGAGGCTGGTGTTCATGGGTGAACTTCTTGTCTTATGAACGTGATGGCAGTGGCTGGAAAATAGGACAAGGCCATCCCCATGCGGAAGCTGCTTAGGAAAAGGGGGCAGTGGAGGTAGATGTCCCAGGGAACAGGGGAGGAAGTAGCCTGGTGGTTTAGAGCTGTGTGCAAGCATGGTGGTGTGCATGGAACCAGTCATTCCTAGTCTCAGGGTCACCCCAATGGTAGAGCAGCCCTTGAGACCAGGTGGTCTTAGTTGGCCAGTTTGTGTGAGTGCTGGTTCTGTGACAAAAGCCGCGGGCCAAGCGTTTGGTTCTGAGGGAGCAGGTGTGCCACAAAGAAACTACTGGAGGTGCAGAGGAGGTGCTGACATTTTTCCAGCTCTGCCTCTGTAGCTCAGACCTTCTCACCACTGATGCCATGCTTTGCCCAGTTCTCTAAGGACTTGGTGGTCGTGGAGATCGGAAAGTCTCCCAAACTTGGACTTAGTTCTGGGGTTATCTAGGAGCCATGGAATATTTGTGGGTAGGGGAGGGGATGATCAGAGCTGTGCTTGGGGGAGGTTAATCAGGCTTTTGTCCCTTTGTGGTAGTCCTGCTGGAAGACTGGAAGTAGCAACATGAGGGTGACACTTTGAAATACAGCAGCAAGTGAATTAGTTGGGTTCAGAACCGCAGCTGTTTGGAACTCCCTCTGTGCCATTTTTGGGTCTGGTGGAAGCTGCTCTCCCCGCCACTGCCTCCTCCTGCCTGCTTTCTCCCTGGCACCGGTCCTTTCTTCTCTGCACACCCTATGGTCACAGCAGGCTCAAGTATAATGAGGCTGTTTGGAGTTGGCTGGTGGCAGAGAGAACTTGGGAGCTGTTCATGAATCATGGGGATCACAAGCCCCAGATGGGACGCTGGCACTTGAGCCATACAGGCCCCAGGGCGCACACATGCTGGCTACTTAGCCCTGGGGTCTTCTCAGCCCCAGTTCCCAGCTAACTCAAGGGACCAGCTACTGGCTGTTTTGGTGGCTGCCAGGCCTTTGTCTGGTTCTCTGGAATCATTTAGAAATGGATTTCAGGGACTGAGGAGGTGAGGAAATTGTGGCAGGCTCACTGTAATCTGAGGTGACTTTCAATTGGAGGTGTGGGCAAGCTGCTCCAACTTAGGGATGACTTTCCTGAACTTAATGACTTGTCAAATGTGGGGATTGTTACTCCATTTCCTTTGACCCCTCCAAATCCTAGCTGGTCCGTTTGGAGATAACCCTGTGCTTTCTTTAATTTTTTTCCCCTTTAGATACTTACCTGTCATTTTCTGGTGAGTGTGGTTGTATGGTCTTGCACCTTACAGATTACTTCTTGTGTCCAGGCTGCCCCTGGTGACACATGTGGCCTATTGTCCATTCCCTGTAGTCTTAGTGCAGGGCACTGGCTGTCATTGCTTCTGTCCTCGCTCTAAGGCCCTTCTAGCACAGACCATTAATTGTACAGCAGAGCCCTGTCCTTTCTCCCATTTGTTCGTGGTTATTTCCTGAATAAATGTCTATGGGATTAGTAAGACACGCACTTCCTTTGTGTGCCAGTTCTCTCAGAAGCTATTAAAACGCTCCTAGTTTTCTATGCTTGAAAACCATCTCTATTACCTAAAGCAAGTAGTAAAGTATAACAGCTACTTAGCAAAGCCATTCTGGTTCTCAATGTGTATGCAGCATTTAATTTATGGTTCTGTCATATGAGAATTTAAAGTTTCTTTGGTTAGTATGGTTGACTTTTTTTTTTCTGAGAGAGAAATCTTATTTTCATCTTCATTTTTTTCTTCATTTTCTTGGGGTAGAGGAAAATGCTTCTATTAAGAGTGGAAATTACTTCATTCAGTTATGGTATGCCGTGGGCTCCCAGAAGGCTGGGCGTTAGGGATGTAGAGCGCTTCCTGAGGCGGGAAGACAGGTGCATTGTAAGTGACCTCTGCAGAGCCATGAAGGAAGAGACACGTCCAGGTACATGTCCAGTTCTGGGAACACAGTGAGGGTCTTGGCTGCGGGGGTGTGACCTGTTGCGAGGATGGCTGCATATAGGTGTCTGTGCTGGGTGGCTACTATTACCAGGTGAGCTCCCATCCTCACCTGAGTTGAATGAACTTTACCTTGGCCCAAGCTGAGCCCCATCATGACTTGGGTTGAGCTCCACCTTGAGCGGGGACTGGAGCGGGTTAGGGGATACCTTGGGCCAGAATGAGATCTGAACATGTATGGGTTCTTGGGAAGGTGACATGACTTGGGTGTCTGTGTAGAGAGGCCAGATGTGGGAACTGGCTTGAGGCCCTTAGCAGAGCCATGATGCTTTATACTCTGAGCAGCTTTTGCACACTTGGGAGATATTCTGTCTTCTTTCACCAACTGCTGGTGCTGCTCCTGCACCAGCTCTTTCTTCTAGAGTATTTACTTATCTTTGCTATGACCTTGCACCTCAGCTTCCACGCCTGGTTCCCCTTTGCCAGCCTCTCCCTCCCCCAATATTTGGTAGCACTGAAGATGGAACCAGGCAGGCACTCCACCACTGAGTTAACCCTCCAGCCCTTCTTCTATATCTTTTGGAGACAGCACCTCTCTTTGTTTCCTAGGTCAGCCCTGAACTTGAACCCTTGGACCTTAGCCTCACAAGTGATTGGTTTATTTCAGAACCTTTGGTCTTTAAACTTAGTTAACACTGAACATACCAATAAGAAATACGTTAGTATTTGATTTTTTTTTAGTGCTTACTGTAATCTGGGGTGGTGCAAAGTATTTTATATGCATTTCTACATCACTTCTTACTTCACCCGGTTTAAGATGGGAGACTGGGCCAGATGGGTAACAACCTGGGCCAAGTATTTAGATGTGTCTGAGGCTTCTGGGTGTGACCTTGCTTGAGTTCTGTAGCCTCAGGAGGAAAGAAAGAGACTCTTGTAGCTTACTAAGGATGGCCTCTGAGGCTGCCCTCTGTCCTGTCCAGTTGGATGTGCCTTTGTAGCCTGTCTTCCTTCCATGATCTTGGTGTTTTTTATTTAATGGTGCTTCCTGTGGCATTGATATTTTTTGAAACTATGATTGTGAGTGCCTTTGCAATATGCTTAAAACAGCCCTTCCTCTGTTCACTGATAGACTGAAGTTCCTTAAGCCAGTCTGCTTACATGGAGACAAGTTGCTTCCAGTGTAGCTTGTGGTTACTGCCCTGCCAGGCACACTCTCAAACAGAGTCTGAGGCCTTCCCTGCTTCCTAGCGTGAGTCCTCAAGGGGACTTGCTGTTAAATGGAGGCTTGTTGCCGGTCACTCGCTTTCTTATGTGGTGGTGCTCGACCCTGCGGCTCCCTGGCGATCCTGGGGAGGTTGATAACAGCTGTTGACTCGTTGCTCTCTGCCCTTGCACCTCATCTCTGTCAGTGCTCTGAATTGAGGGTGCACAGCAATTTATCTAGACTCTGCTGCTTTGTCCCTTAGCGCTTGTGAGCCTTTCTCCGTGTGACTTTCACAGAGGGTTTTCTGCACAGCATTTCCTGGACTCTTCAAAGGTCAGTAGACAGTTTTAACAAGATTGCAGCCAACTCTCATTTGAATTAATTTATTTACTCTTCACTAATTGATTCATCTGTTTGCTCATTGACTTGTCCCCTCATTTATTTGGAAACATTTCTTAGGCTCCTGCCTGGATCAGGGTGCTGAGGATGGAGAGATGTTCTTGTGAGCTGGGAGCTGGCCCTGAAGCTGCTGTGCTGGGAGCCACTAGGGAGTCACCACAGAGTCCCCGCTGTGTGGGTGGCAGTACAGGAAGGCTCAGCCTTCTGAGGCTTCCATAGGCGATGGGGGAGGGAGAAAGTTCAGGGCCATAGGGATTGGTGCAGCCTGCAGAGTGCACACACCACTGTGAGTTCTAGGGATAGATCCTGAGGAGGGCTGTATGGATGGGAAGCTAGTTTGGATTTATCCTGCAGGTGGTGACCTTTCCCTGTTTACAGTTCCTTAACACTGCCTCCCTTTACTGGGGCGTGGTGTCAAACCTGCCATTTTAGCACTTAAAGCCCAGACAGAAGGTTCACAAGTTTTGGGCTAGCCTGGGCTATAATAGTGGAGTCCTGTTTCAAAAAACAAACAAAACACATTAAAATAGACCACCACCAATACAGACACTCTTACTTAGTCCTGGGACAGGCCAGGGACTTGGAGTTGGGGTCCTTGTCTTGCTCTTTGTCCGTCATGTTCTGGTGTTACAGAAGCCATTGTCCTGTACCTTGTGTTCTGCTGATCTTGTTTTTCTTGCCCAGTGCCTCTCTTGGCTGCTGCTCCTACTTGTCTTCGTTCATTTTCTCCTTCCTCAGAGCTGCCTTCTGTGCACCCCCACCCCCAGCTCTCTCTAGCTCCCCCTCTTTCTCCTGCTGTATGGCTCAGGAAGTGTCTAGGAGGGATTGGGGCCAGGGCACACCCCTTAGCCCTGCTTTCCAACTACTTGGTGATATCATCTGGTAGATAAGCTCTGCTCTAGGTGGGGTTTGCTCTCCCTTCATCTCAGTCAGATTGTGGTGTGAGAAATTCACAGTCTCCCTGAATGTGGAGGAAGGGAGGCCATTGCTTTCCATTGAGACCAGGAAGCCAAAGGAGAAATAGCTTCAAGACAAGCTGCTTGAGGACTGTGTCGAGTCAGCAGTGTCAGGCTTCTGTGGGTCCAGTGGTGCCAGGCCTTGGCTGTGAGCAACATTGGGGTGGGAGCATGTATCGGCTGTATAGGAGGAGTCAGAGAGAGCATGGCTCCTCGGTGTCTTTAGAATGGCATGTTCATGGGTGAGCTGAGGAAGAAGATGAGTTGATTAGAGTGGGCTTGGCAGGCATGGGGTCCTGGAGCTCTGGTAGGGCTCAAGTCAACTGGTGAAGGGATGCTGGGCACGTGGGAAAATTGTCTCTTTTCCACCTCAGAATCATGGGTAGAATCCGAACTCTAGAGTGACATGAAAGGACCGTCAGCACCAGGGCCAGCACCCTATATCCTGGCCGAGCTACCTGCAGCCTTGTGCTGAGGACATGGTGCCTCTGGTAATAGTGATTGGTAAATGTGCCACTGAGTTGCTTCTTGTGGCTGCTTCTCGCTCCTGAGCTCAGCTTAGCTCTCGCAGTTCCCTTGCTGTCGAAGGTCCTGGTGCTGTTCCACAATTGGGTGCACTTGGGGATTTTGGCAGGGGCCCTCTCCTACCTGATGGCAAAGCCATCATTAGCACAAAAGGAGGGGATGGCATGGGGCAGCATGGTAATGAAGGCAGTCCTGCCCCAGCTAAGATGGTGCCGCCTATATATGTGCCATGCGGAATCCCATTTATTTATTTATATAATTTTTAATTCATTCTCTCATACATTACACCCCAACTACAGTTTCCCTCTCCTCACTTTCCCCAGTATTGTGGAATCTTCTAACCATGTTTAGGAAGGGCCTAGAAGCAGGGAGACTTGTTTTAACATTTTATTAATTAACCCAGTAAATAAAAATACCATCATAATTTCATGTGAAATTGGCAAAGGAACCATTCCAGGCAACTTGCAGTCTTCCTTTTGTATCCTGTCTGTGGAGCCTAGTATGTGTTTCACATGTAGGACACATCTCTGGCCCGTGTTTTAGGTGGCATCTGTATTGGACAACACAGGACTGGAGTTGGGTGTAGTAGTATGGAGCGGCGGCGGGGCTGCATCCCCAATACCCCAGCCGCCTGCCCGGCTAGCTTTTGCCCCGAAATAATTACACAGACACTGTATTCATTTAAACACTGCTTGGCTCATTTCTACCTAGCATCTTCTAGGCTAACTCTCCTACCTGGACTAGCCCATTTCTTATCATCTGTATAGCACCGGTCTTACCGGGAAGATTCTAGCCTAAGTCCATCCTGGGTCGGAGCTTCATAGCGTGCGTCTTCCCTGGAGCAGGTAGCATGGCGTCTCTCTCTGAGGTGTCTGCTCCGGAGAGGAGAGCTGTCGAGTCTGACCTCACTTCCTCTTCCTCCCAGCGTTCTGTTCTGTTTACTCCTCCCACCTATCTCCTAACCAATGAGATGGGCCAAAGCAGTTTCTTTTAATTTAACCAATGACCTTCCTCCATCATTTCCCCTTTTTCGGTTTAAACAAAAAAAGGCTTTAACTTTAACATAGCAAAATTACATATAACAAAACAGTTATCAAGTAAAAGTTACATCAGAAACATTTATACATATAACAAAATTGACCGTAAATCTCTATCAATAAAGCAAAATCTATACTAATGCAAATTATTCATATCTATATCAGTTGGGTAAGTGTCTCCTTAAGCAGGTGACTGGGTTGGGCTTCCTCCTGAAGTGATGCTTAAGCTTTGGTTGGAGTGCTGGGGAGTCAGCCCTGTGGTTATTTGGGGGCAGAGCAGACATGAGCGGAGCTCACTGTGCTGACAGACTTTACGAAGAAGTCAACCATGGCTGCCGTGCAGTGAGAGAAAGTTGTGCAGCTGACAGGGTTGAACCACTTGATGAGGGTGTGGGGAGGTTTGCTATCAGGCTGACTGTGGTGGAGGTTTTAACCATTGTCAGGAAGAGGGCTGAGTTTCTTGAAAGTGCTGCTGACTTTTTCACGAAGGTAGGATGGTTTCTGAGGAGGGTGCTATGAGGTCAAGGGACTGTGGGGTAAGGGGTGGGCTGTGGAAGGCATTTGGAAGCATGGCAGCCCTGTGGGAGTCTCTCAGAGATCTAGAGAAGGGACTTGCTATGGACCGGATGTGGGGAATTGGAGGAGGGTCCTTGAGAGTGACTGCCAGCCTGTGGCTGGATGGCGGCCAGTCAGTGTGGCTACTTAATGAAATGGCACTTGAGGAGTAGGTTTTGGGAGAAAAGATCACTTGGTTGGGGTCATATAAAGTTTGGGAAATCAGTGGGGCATCTGAGGTTCAATGGAGGAATAGATGGGGGGCATGGTGGCTTGTCTACAGGGCAGGTACCCGGAGTTCCATCTTTTTCTGCACAGTACTCCTCTTGCCCTTGTGTTAACCTCCTTAGGTTAGTGCATAGTTCTGTGCTATAAAAATTGGTGGTACTCATGTCTTCCTTTAAAATAAGGTTTCTGTGTATGATGTGGGTCTTACTGAAGTCTGGGGTCTCAGGGACAGCCGTCCTTACAGAAGCTGAGCTGCTTTGTGGTTCCCAACTGTTCCTCTCCCTTTGCTCTTGGTTGCAGAGAGTGCTGGCCTCTCCATTGATAGGAATTATGTGAATCACAGTGAATGGTTTTCAATAGAATGGCCCTCACATACATATTAACCACGTAATATGAGAAAATATTTTTCAAGCAGAAGTTCGTCTAGGCTGTGAGGCTGTCACTGTTCTTTGTACAATTAATAATAACCCTCCTCTCTCCGCATGATTAGATGCCCTTCTGCAAGCAAACATTTAATAACCACACAGAGCCACCGCTGCAGCTTATAGTGACACCCCCTATTGTTGTGCATTTGTTTTGTCCTCAAGTTTCCCTGCCAGACACTGCCTTCAGCATCCTGGTGCCTGCATCTCTGCTCTGGTGTCTGATTGTTTCTTTGGGATAATTGCTACATAGAAACTCGTTGCTTTAAAGGACACCCATTTTTTTTTTTAGTTTTCTTTTTTTAAATTGATTTTTATTGAGTTCTACATTTTTCTCTGCTCCCCTCTCTGCCTCTCCCCTCCCCTTCAACCCTCTCCCAAGGTCCCCATGCTTCTAATTTACTCAGGAGATCTTGTATCCCATGTAGATTAGATCCATGTATGTCTCTCTTAGAGTCCTCATTGTTGTCTAGGTTTCCTGGGATTGTGATTTGTAGGCTGGTTTTCTTTGCTTTATGTTTAAAAACCATTTATGAGTGAGTACATACGATAATTGTCTTTCTGTGTCTGGGTTACCTCTCTCAAAATGATGTTTTCTAGCTCCATCCATTTGCCTGCAAATTTTCAAGATGTCGTTATTTTTTCTGCTGTGTAGTACTCCATTGTGTAAATGTACCACATTTTCCTTATCCATTCTTTGGTCTAGGGGCATTTAGGTTGTTTCCAGGTTCTGGCTATGACAAACAATGCTGCTATGAACATAGTTGAACATATGTCCTTATGGCATGATTGAGCATCCTTTGGGTATATACCCAAAAGGGGTATTGCTGGGTCTTGAGGAAGGTTGTTTCCTAATTTTCTGAAAAATCACCACACTGATATCCAAAGGGGCTGTACCAGCTTGTACTCCCACCAGCAATGGAGGAGTGTTCCCTTTATCCTGCATCCTCTCCAGCATAAGTTGTCATCAGTGTTTTTGATCTTGTCCATTACACCATTACAGGTATAAGATGGAATCTCAGAGTTGTTTTGATTTACATTTCTCTGATGACTAAGGATGTTGAACATTTATTTCCTTAAGTATCTTTCAGCCATTTTAGATTCCTCTGTTGAGAGTTCTCTGTTTAGGTCTGTACTTCATTTTTTTAAATTGGATTATTTGTTCTTTTGATGATCAATTTCTTGAGTTCTTTGTATATTTTGGAGATCATACCTCTGTCTGATGTGGGGTTGGTGAAAATCTTTTCCCATTCTGTAGACTGTTGTTTTGTCTTGTTGACCGAGGACACCCATATTTTAAGACTTTACCATGTCTTTTTGCTTACACAAATGTCTCCATTTGTCATTCGTTTTCCCAATTAATTACTACTATTATTATTATTGCCATTATTATTTTTGAGGTCAGGTTTCTGTGTAGCCCAGGCTGGCCCTGAATATACATCCTTCCTGTGTCTTAGTTTCTTTTCCTGTTCCTGTGATAAAATCCCCTGACAAAGAGTATTTTAGGGAGAAAGCGTTTGTTTCAGCTCACATTTGAAGGATGGTATGTCATGGAGGGAAAGTCAAGACAGTAGGAGCTTGAAGTGCCTGGTCACATTGCATCCAAAATAGAAACAGAAGGAATGCTAGCTTGTACTCAACTTGCTGTGTACATTTTCTATAGTAGGATCCCTGCCCAGGGAGTGGTCTCATCTGTACGTAAGATTTTGCACATCCACTAATGTATTGAAAATAGTCTCCCTCAGACATCACCAAGTGGTTCCAGATTCTGTCAAGTTGACAGTTAACACCATTACATTCTGCCTCAGCCTCTTGGGTGCTCAGATTGTAGTGCCTGGCTTGGACTGACCATTGAGCCACACTCTTGTCTTGTCTACTGTCTTGTTAGAGGGCATTCCCTGTAGAGCTCAGCCCTCATTAGCTGAAAAGTGAATGGATGCCTGAGAACCACGAGCAGTTGGACTCCTGTGAGTGATCTCAGGACAAACCCCTGGAGTGGGAGTCCCTAGAACAGAGCTGTTCCAGTGTGGCTCAGCACACTAGGCATTTATCTCTCACAGTGACCCTGGAATGCCGTTACACCCGGTTAACATAGAGAGCAGGAGAGAGGAGTCAGACCCAACAGACCAGCTCAAGATTTCCCACTCTTGGGTAACACATACACAAGGGAAGAGTGACACCTCAGTTATCACCTCTGTTTCACTGACTCTGCCTCCAGGGTCCTGTCTCTCTCCCTACTGTTCCTATGTGTTCCACCCCACACCAAGGTGAGTAGTGACTGGAATGTGCCATCAGGAAGCCCAAAGGTTTGCTTGTAGCTTAGGTTGGTCCATTTTAAAAAGAGTTAGCTTCAGACCATACATTTACATAAATGCTTGGGTTGATTCCTGCTGCCTCTCAGCCACCCTTTCTGGAAGGAAAGGCTTGGCCCAAGTCCGACTCTGTCCTTTGAGAGCCACGGCCTGTTGTAGGTGTTGTTTTCTGCAGTGAGGTTAATGAGCACCCCTTCACCTTGCAGAGTTACTGGGAAGCTTAAGTGAGATCAATGTTGCTAACACACAGAGTGCTGGCCTGGTAAATCTGCTCATTGATTGTGAAGTCTGTACATTTTGATTTTTGAAAAATTAAAATGGTAATCAATGTCATCGTAGCACTGAAGCTGTGCAGTAATAAAGCACCCATGGTTATGGAGCTCCAGGAAGGCCCAGCAGACGCCGCCCCGCTCACTGATTTCTCTAGCTTGCTGGCTGCTCTATGCTGTGAATAGCCTGAAAACAGCTTCAGAATGTGCAGTCATTTCTGAGTTAGTTTCCTCAAGTTAGTAGGTGTGTGGCTCTGCCTTCCTGCAGCTTCCCTTGCTTAGAAGTTTTTAATACTTTGTAGCTGTCACACAGGCTCCCCAGCAGCTGCTGTCATGCGCAAGAGGTGGAGCTATCTCAGTTGCCCTTGCCATCTCTCCACATTGGCCTTCCTTGGAGGCTGCTTCTTCAGGATGTTCCTGGGAGAGGCTGTAGCAAGAGCCCGAAGCTTCTGGCTCTCACCCAAGGTGACTGGGCTGTTGGTTGAAAGCCTGGTCCAGAGTTATCACATGTTGTATCGCCACCTGTCACAGTGACAACCTCTTCCCATGGACAGGAGGCTGTGTAAACTAGCTGTGGGGCCTTGTTAGCTGTGGAGAGGGAGCCTGGGTGTCCCCTATGTTCATCTGATTCCAGAGTAGAACTCAGGGCTGCCATGCGCAGGATGGTTCCTGGCTCATGGTTAGCATCTAGTTGTTGAATAAATAAGTGAAAACATGAATCCAGTTCCAGCTTCCATTTTTTAATTTTTTATTTTAAAGATAGATTAGCTCACTGTAAAATCTGTCTTTTCTTTCTTTCTTTTTCTTTCTTCCTTTTTCTTTTTCATTTGCCAGAAAGCTGTCAACAGAGACTCTTGCCTCTGTTGGGGTGTAGAGTTGATTGACATGGTTCTTTGTGCCTGGAAAGCAAATTATGTTAAAATGTTCTTCACAGTCTATTTATAAGTTTCACAGTTCAGCAGTACCACTTGGTTATAATCTGTGTCCTACAGTGTTCCTGGTGCGCAGGCTGCTGTCTCGCAGGTGAGTGCAGCATGGATGCTAGTGAGCACAGCCTCAGGACAGACCTGTGCAGGGCATGACCTTTTCACTAGGAGTGAACGTTGTGCTCAAGTGTGAGCACTTTTCTTACCTTGCCCATCCTTAAGATGCTGTGAATCCTCAGTTCCTTGCTCATGGGATATAATTTGTGTATGTGTGTGTCCACATGCAGGCACACCTGTGTGGAGGCTGGAGGTGAACCTCAGGTGTTATTTCTCAGGAGACAGGGTCTCTTATTAACATGGTTCTTTCCAAGTAGGTTAGGCTGGCTGGGCGGTGAGTACCAGGGATTTATTTGCTTGTCTCTAGTTCCCCAATGCTGGAATTACAAGTCAGTGAGTGCCACCATGCCCTCCCCTTTACATAGCGTTGGGAGTTGAACTTAGGTTCTCAGGCTTACAAGGTAAGCACTTTACTGATGGAGCTATTTTCCCAGCTCTTGTTTTTTTTTTAAGAAAGGGTCTTTGTAGCCCAAGCTGTTCTGAAAGTCATTATGTAATAGGTAAGCCTGCATTGACCCAAACTTGAGCCTTGCCTGCCTCATCATTCTCAGTCTGGGATTCTAGGTGTGTGCCCTGTGCCCAGTTTTAGACCCATATTTTCAGTATATACCAAATGAATCTTGGTAAGTGATACTTTGAATCATAGAGGTCTGGCTGCTAATAAGGACAGCTAGTCATTACAGGAGATGCCCTGCCCAGATGGTGTGGATGTCTCTTCTATTTGCACACACTCCTTGGGTTGCTTGATCATTGAGTGGGTTCTTTTGGGGGTGAGAACTTGACTATTCTCTCGCATAGAGGTACCTAGAATGGCTGGTACTTTCTATTGAGGAACAGTGAGGTTTCTTTCAGAGTTTCTTGCCCCCATTTCAAGGAAGGGAAGACAAAGCCATAAGAAAGCTGGAAGCATCTAATCCTGCTTGCGAATTGGAGGGTTCACACTTGAATCACACAAGGACATGACACTCTATGGCCCTGAACCCACACCCTCCTTCTTATACTTTCCCCAGAAGAGTCTCTGTGCCTTTCCCACTTGGGGCCTTCTGTTGGTCACTTAAGGCATTTGGAAGTCTGATGACAAGGGGTTTTTGGGACGCTTTGTGTCTTGTAGCAGCAGAGGCCTTGTGGCCAGTTCCCCATTTATTCAGCGTGGACTCTCCCTCAGACTAATAACATATGTAAATCTGTGGGAGTTAAGATGAGAGACTGGGACATGCCTAAAGAAAGACAATGGCGTAGAAGTGGAGGCAGGAAGACATTTTTATTTCTTAAGTGTTTGTTGTGTTCTTAGGTGCTCTTGTTCTGGCTGATGGTCTCTGGGCTTTAAGTGGCTTCTGCATTTTAATCTCTAACCCATGGTTGTTCCTTGAGTCTACATTCCTTTGGCCTTGAGCCTCTGTGGATAGTGTTTTCCTGCTTGTCTCTCTTGGCAGGGACTGTACCACATAAGTCTGTTGTCTCAGCTCCTGCCTTATGAGCCTTTGTTAGGCCTTGTCTCTGAGTTCAAAGTGAAGTGCAAACTCCTTACCCCAGGGCAGGAGGCCAGACCTTAATATAGCCTTTGGCTTATTTTTGGGTGCTCTTTAGTCCTCAGCTTCTCTCTAGCCATGTGGGCTCTTCTATTTAAATGGGCTGTACATACACAAACACATGCACACATACCCCCTCCCCTCACTTAGAGTGCGTTTCCCATGTGTTAAGCTTGTCCTGAGGGCTTCATATATCTTTTTTTCCTGCTTGATGCAGCTTCCCTGTCTCAGACAAGGAGCTTGAGACCTTGATGTTGTAAGCAGACTCCCGGGTTACAGGACTAGAGTTAGCATCTTACCAGCAGTGATCCCCAGCCTCGAGCCTCTTTGTTTTTACCTGTTTTTCTGGACTCTTCTGCTGTGCTGGCTAATAACCGTCAGTTTGCAGGACCTAGGATCACTGAGGAGATAAGCTTCCAGCATACCTGTGAGCACATTCCTATGATAAGTTTTTGTTTCTTCCTAATTTTTTTTATTATTTTTTAAACCTACACTATAGTTTGATTGCATCTTCCCTCTTTCCCCAGCCACTCTCAGATCTTTAGGTTACTTGAGGTAGGAAGACTTTTTTCTAATTGTGGGAGGCACCATTCCCTGGGCCGAGGTCCGGGACTGTGTAAGTGTAGGAAGCAGGTTGAGCACAAGCATTCATTGTGATCCGTTTTTTGATTGTGGGTACAGTGTGACCAACTGACTCAAGCTTCTGCCACCAGGCCTGCCACCAAGCTGGACTCTAAACTCAAACTGGGAGCCAAATAAACCTTCCCCTCTCGTAAGTGTCTGTCCCAGTGTTCCATCACAAGAAAAATAACTGAGATGTTGACATTGTCACGCTCATGCCTCCTCTCGCTGGCATCTAATAATTAATCAACGAGTTAATTAATTTTGGCCTTCTCCCACCCCAGGAGTCGTTTGTGCTGTCATGTCGCACACGCTCATAGGTACATGCGGCCTGGCTTGTGAGCTCCCAAGGGTACCGCTGTTTCTTACATCCCACTATCCCTGGTACACAGAGACAGCGTCACAGTGAACTTCCTGTGTGGAATCTCACCTTCCTGGTGCTGAAGATTTGGGGAGGACTACCTCGTTGTAGCTCCACTGTTCTCTGTAGCTATGAAGTCAACTCTGGTTTTACTGCTGAGACACAAGTCTTAACAGACTTACCAGCATGGAGTGGATCCATCTACTTAACATTGCTGCCAAATTAATGCTGCATCTGGAAGGCCAGAGGAAGGCCACTTAAGAGAATCTCCCTGCATAATTTATGAAACCCTGAGTCATAAAATAAGCATTTACAATGGCCTGTTTGCCCAAGGTAGAAAGTGGTAATTCAGCCATTATTCATTGAGATGGGGCAGTGGTGTTCTATGTCTCCCAAAGGTCTCCTGGCTTGTAGTGTCCTCAGTAGGTTTCTGAGGTCATCCTAGCCTCTCTTTCTGAAACGGTCTCTCTTCCTGTTTGAAGACCAGAGCTTTGGGGTTGAGTGTTACGTGACAGGTTTTTCGGAGAACCAAGTATGTTAGTGTTTTTGGACAGTGGAAATGTTATGAAAAAAGCAAACCAACAAAGCAAACCCCATACCAGGCAGATCCAGAGAATGTGCGTGAACGGAGCGGGAGGCACAAAGGAAAATTAGGCAGACTCTTATCCCTGGTGCTGCCGGTTGGTGGAGAGGCAGGCAGTGCAGCTGCCAGTGAGAATGCAGGTCTGGGGAGAGCCAGCGGGCACTGGGGCTGAGCATGGAGTTAGGGCGTCAGGAGTGCTTCCTCAGAGGCAGGAATGTGTGTGGATGCTTTAGAGGCACTCAGGGCCCCAGAGTTGTGGGCAACTTCTTTGTGAAGGACCTTGGTTGCCAGCTCCAAGATGCTCATCTCTTGTCGCTCCTGTTTGTTCCCAGCTGCTGACAATTAGCTCCAGTCCCTAAGACTGCAGGGCCACATTCTCCTTGGTTGACAGCAGTTGTTCTACCTGGGAGGAGTAGGGTTCCTTGGAGTCTCCAAAGGGCTATGGACAGCTCTATGTGTCTTCTCACTCTGGGCTCAAGTTTGAAGCTGAAGGCCTAGTCTGACTGTTCTCATGGCAGAGGGTAGAAGCAAAGGGATGGTGGAGACTCCTTGCCAGGACACTGTGTTTGTCATCACCATCTTCTTTCTGCTACCCTGTGGCCCCTAGCCAAGACCAGCATCAGCAGATGAGAATGCATAATCCTTTTATAGTGAGGCCTGCCCTTCATGACAGGGATGAGGCTGCCACCTGGCCTGTCTAAAAGACTGTAATCTCTAAGTGATAATTTCCAGAAAGTTCATTTTGGTGTAGTGGGAAAGGTGAGCCAGGTAGTAAGTGCTGAGAATGGAGCAGTGTGTGGTATAGGAGGAGACACTGAGTGGTCTCTGGTGAGAGTCAATAGGATTTGGAAGCTGTTACATGGGGAACTGCATTGTCAGTGAGAGTTCATACTTTTGGGTTTAGCATCCAAGTAGATGTCATGGAAGAGGGCATGAGAGGTGGGACAGATTGGGCATGCTCAAGGCATTTAGTGCTGGACACTTGGATTTGCGGGAGCGTAAGATATTCTAGTGGGTATTGTGTATACTGATATCCCTCCCAATCTGACCTGACACTTGGCAGGACTCTGGCCTGGAGGGTCAGTGCTGGACATTGCTCCAGGCTCTCACTTGATGGGCAGTAACTCTCTGGAAGGACTTTATTTTGCCAGTACTTTGTTTAATAGTTAAGAGAACTGAAGCTCATAAAGGTCAAGAACCTTGCCCCAAGGTCACCCAGGAGTTGTGCCTGCATCTAACCCCCCCTCCAGTCTTGAAGTGGGTGGCATCACTTCTCAAGCAGGCCCACTCCCAGTGTCCTTCAGTTCAGGATTATGAATGCTAGATAATGAAATTTTGTTTTGTGCAGTGTTTTTGTGTAGTTTCTAAAGGGGAGTTTACACCCAAGGTCTGATTGAAAAAGTAATTAGTATTCAGATTAGGGCTTTCCAAACAATTCCCTGATATTTGAGCATCAACAGAGGAACAAAGCACACTGTCTGTGGTCTCTGATTTACAGCTGCCTGTGCCCAACGGCTCTGGACAGAAGGCTATAAATAAAATTAAAATAAATGGAAACAATGCACCTATAAATTGTGTAGCAGGAACCTCCAATTGCCTTTTAGAGGAAATCCCCAATAAAATGCTGTTTGGCAATCCATTTGAGGGAGAAGGGGCCGTCCATCATCCTGGCAAAGTCAGTGAAGTGAAGGACAGGCTGACTGGCTGGAATATTTTAAGTATGAAAATTAGCTGATTCCACGGAAACTCACTCCTTGGTGTTAGCTGTGTTGGAAGGTCCTCTTTTTCTTTTTTCTCTTGTTATTAGTGCTATTTTTTCCCCAGGTGAAATAAAGCTGTCAGTTGAAACTGTAGATTTTATTTTTATTTCAGAGTAAAATCCTGAGCTTTTGGTTGTAGAAAGTGGTGGTGGCCTAGAGGGCTTGGGTTTGGGCAGAAGGTGCATTCTGATGCAGCTTGTGTAAATGAGCTGTGCCTCATGGTGGCACCGGAGACCAGCGATAGAGGTGGGTAGGCGGTAAGATGATGGAGTGAGGTACGATGGTAGAGGAGTCTCCTTGTTTGCCTTAGAGCTTGTATGTTTGGGGCTGGAGTGCTGGCTCAGTGATTAAGAGCACTTGTTGTTCCTGCAGAAGACCTGAGTTTGGTTCCCAGCACTTTTATTGGGAGACTCTCAATTGCCCATAACTCCAGGTACTGGATCTGACTCCCCATTCTGGCCTCTGTGGGCACTGCACTCACATGCTCAATTCATACTCAGACATATGTGTATATATAACTAAAAAAAGAAAGAAAAAAGAAATCTTGTGTTCTTAGTTTTTATGATTTATGGAAAAAGATACATTCTCCTAAAATGTTCTGAATTTTAATAAAACGTTTTAGTACCTTATGGAAAGATTGACTTGAGGAAGATGCGTTCATCATGACTGCTGCGGTAGATGAGAGCAATTTTGTTAACCGAGATCTAAAGTAATCAGAAAGCTTTTTCACTGGATGGAGACTTTGACAAGCTAACATGTTACTGCTTCTTTCCTTAGCTCCCAGTAGATCCTGTGTGGTATGATACAGGAAGGAATGGGGCAGAGGCAAAGAATGGAAGATGACTGTGTGTTTAAATGGGGCCTGAGGAGAACAAAGCCTCATGCGATTTGAGATCTTCTCACACAGGGTGGGCCCTGCTGCTCGCTGGCATGTGCTGGTTGGGAAGCCTAGCCTCCATGCCATTTGGAGCTGTCTGGTTAATAGAAGATAATCTGCTTTACGGCCTGGTTTATACATGTGATGAGTAGGCTCTGATCTGCATTTTTTCAGATTAAAGCATAATTGTGACTCTTAACTCGGCCATGCTCATGGGACATGTTCGCATTGATGGCGACAAGTCAGGTTCTATCTTAAGGCACTTGACTTGTTGGTTAGTAGCCTCTCGGGAGGACCAGTCATGGGACAACCTGAAGTTGAGTCAAGGCGCTCACTGGCCTTACAAGGTTGGAAACTAGAGCCCAACATCTTTCTACTTTGTGTCAGGCATAGCTGTGCTGTATTACCTGCCCAAGCCAGAAAGGACTGGAGAGGTGAAGGGGCCCACATCAGTGAACAAGGCTGTGCTGAAATCTGGGCAGACTGACAAGGAGGGAGAGGTGGTGGTGGGGATCTAAGCTTTGGTGGGTGGAGCCATCAGGGAAGGGTGTAGAAGTGAGGTGGAGGTGTAAGAGTTTAGTGAAGGAGCAGCTGCCTCTAGCCTGTTGGTTCCTGACCATCCCTCTTCATGGGTAAGCCAGGGGACAAGGATTTCCAGCAGGGGAGCTGGGTCTTCATCCCCTTCCATCTGACCCCTGGGTAGGTTCAGCCCCAGCAAAGACAACAGACACAAAGCTCACATCTAGATTAAGGAGCATGAGCACAGACTGCTGACCAAATAACGGAGAGACCCGAGGGTGTGAGGAAATGACAGAGTAAACGGCACAGGACTGCGACATTGCAAGGTGGGAATCAGGTTGTTTGACTCTCATCCCACAGAGGAGACCTTTGTGCTAGTGTGTGAGTCCAGTGGGGAGATCTCAGCACTTGGAGCAATAAATAAAAAATGTGCATTGAAGAAGGGAAAAACCCAAGATATTGTGACCCCAAAGCCTACACTGCCCAGTGCAATGAGACACTCCTTCAGCTTTTGAGTTCTGTTTTCTTATTTTTAAAAACATTTTTAAAAATTTAGTATACACATACATGCATATGAGTATGCTCTGTGGTGTGTGTGTGTGTGTGTGTGTGTGTGTGTGTGCAGACAGGTATAGATCAGAGTAGGTTCTCTCTTTCCACCACTCAGTCCTGGTGATTGAACTTAGGTTGTTGGACTCCTTTGCCTGCTGAGCTGTCTGGCTGACCCTCAGCTTTGATTTCTGCCCAGAAGGGAAAGTGAAAATGCGGAGAAGGGCTAGCCACATGGGTGCCTGTGTTTGCTTCTTCTCACTAACCTAGAGCACTGAAGGAATCGTGTGGCTGATCTGGGGACAGGGAAAAGAGATTTTTATGGAAGACACTATTACAATAATCAAATGCCTATAACGGGAAAAGATCAGCGTTCCCCAGTGACTGGAACTCAGCAAAGGATTGTGTTTGTAGTAATTACCTAGAGTACATCCCCTAAGAGACCCGCCTTTGAGTCTTAAGGAAGTATCA
This sequence comes from Microtus pennsylvanicus, assembly GCF_037038515.1. Lineage (NCBI taxonomy): Eukaryota > Metazoa > Chordata > Mammalia > Rodentia > Cricetidae > Microtus > Microtus pennsylvanicus. The sequence continues at coordinate 14,880,042 of NC_134580.1, forward strand.
CTTGCAGACACCCCCATCTAGCCCATGTGTACTTCTGACAATCCCTGTAAGCAAGTGTCCTAGGACATTGTCTTTCCGTTTTCTGTATACAGCACATAGGCCTTGCAGATGGTGTATGAGCACAAAGGTAACTAGCTCTGACTTCACTGGCTTGGGAGACAGAACTTGACTTTGAACACTTAGAAAGACTGCCTTAGGGGGAATAAACAGGAACATCTTAGAGCCTGTGCAGTGCAGGCACCAGGGAGCTATTTCTCCTCTTAGACTTCCCTGGCAGAAGGGGCTACAAGTAGAATGTGTTTTCTCTTACAAGTCAGCGTCCCCTTGTGCTGCCGAGTCTTTGTCAAGTTGATACCAACTACAGTCACCTGGTAAGAGGAACCCTCAATTTAGGAATTACCTTCATCAAATTTTCCTGTAGCAAGTATATGGAACATTTTCTTGATTAATGATTGACGTAGGAGGGCCCAGGTACTGGGTTGTACAAGAAAGGAGGCTGAACAAGCCAGTGGGAGCAAACAGTGTTCCTCTGGGATTCCTGTTTATGCTCCTGCTTGAGTTCCTGCTCTGACTTCCTTAATGGTGAACTGTGATCAGGACATGCAAGGCAAATAAACCCTTTCCTCCCCAAGTTGTTTTTGGCACAGTGACAGCAGGCCACCTAGGAAACTCGAGAACTTTCTCCTAAAGCTAGTTAGCAAAACTGTAGAATTAACAACGCAAGATGGCAAGGAAAACAAAGAGAAAAGATTAAGGAAACACAACACGGCCAAAGAAAGGCCTACAAGAAGGATTCAATTGTTTTATGGGAGTTGAGTGAACAGGGAACAAGAATTCACAAACAGCCGACATAGAAAACAAGGCAGGAACAAAGTGAGCCATTTGACAGAAGGACAGAAGTCAGAAGCAAACTGAAATTCTGTAGCTGAAGAATATGACTGAACTAAAAAGTGCACCAGAACCTTCAGCAGTAGACTCTTCCTAGCAGAAGGAAGAGCCAGCAAACTTGGAGACAGGTCAGGAGAAAAAGAATGGCGAGTGCAGCCGGTACTAGGGTTCAGGGGGCTGCTAAATGAACCAGTCTATACACAGAGGAGTTCCAGAAGGAGAAGAGCCACAGAGGCAGAACTTTGTTTAAAGAAATGCTCATTGAAAACTTCCAGGCTGAGGAGAGACACCGAAACTCAAGCCCATTGGACTTCATCACATCATTAAAATCCAGAGGAGTTTGAAAGCAGAAGCAAAAAGAACAGAGCTTTAAAAGACTCACTAGAAGATTCTCAACAGAAACCCTGACCTGAGATGGGATTATATATTTAAAATACCCAGTGAGAAATCAAGCTGCTAGCCCAGGCTACTCCATCCTGACAAAGTTGTCTTTCAGAGATGGAGGTAAAACCAGGGTTTTCTCAGACAAAGGAAAGCAGAGGAAGTTATCACCCCTGGGCCTGCTTTTAAAACAAGTGCTACAGGGAGTTCCCCTTAAGTCAGTAATGTGAGCATAGAGGAAGGCTAGCTCACTGGTAAAGTTCATGTTCAGATCCAGATAAACTCCCTGTGGTATAGATCGCCTTTAATCCTAGTGGAACACTAAAAGACAAAGTGATCAAAGGGTCTAAAGGACCCGAAAGGAATTATGGGACTCAGCCCCTTCCCCTTACTAACATCAGCTCACTGGCCATGAGGTGAATTGCTTACATTAAGAAACATGATCTCAGCCTGGCATGGTAGTGCATGCCTTTAATCCTAGCACCTGGGAGGTAGAGACAGGCAGATCTCTGAGTTTGAGAACAGTTTTGTCTTCATAGAGAATTCCAGGACAGCCAGGACTGTTACACGGAGAAACCCTGTCTTGAAAGAAAACTATGATTTTTAAGAATCATGATCTCAAGTAAACAGATGAATTTTGTATTTTAAGGAAAGAGAGAAGAAAATAAACTAAGTTCAAAAACTAGGAAGAAATAGAATATACACTTGGAAAAGCAATAGCCAAACTAAGATATATATATATATATATATATATATATATATATATATATATATATGAAAAAAATTAACACACTTTGGCTAGACTGATTAGGTTGAGGAGGGGAATGCAAATAAAATTATAAATTAAGAGGAATCATTACAGCTTATACCACACATACCAGGGATGACGTGAGACCACAGTGAATAGGTAGACATTAGATAATAAGAGGAGGGGTCGATTCCTAGAATATACAGCTTCCATGGAGCATAGGAAGTAGGATAAGTAAACGAGCAGTGAGATGGAGAGTTACTCAGTAGTCACAGACTCCCAGCAAACAGCCCCAGACTAGGTGACTACACTAGTGAGTTCTCCCCTTCCTAAATTCCTCTAAAAAATGTAAGTGAGGGGAGCAGTTCTACTCCTGTGTTAGAAGATACAACCTGATGAAAATTCCAGAGAAGAGCACTACGAGACAGGAAAACTGCTGGCAGCATTCCTGATGAACACTGATGTACACATATCCTTGGAGTCCTGAGAAACTGCATTCAGCAGTACAGTGACAATATCTAACCCCATGATCAGCATACACATGTCATCAAGTGTGGTAAGTTTCAGTAGCAGAATGAGGGGAAAATTAGCATAGGACCACCTCAATAGATGCTGAAAAAGTCGGTGTCTTTGCATAATAAATAACTCACTTAATTAGGTATAGAAGTGCACATTAATTTAGCAAGGGGCTGTACAGGACAAGACCACTGTTAGCCCCATATGTGATGATAAAAAAGAAAAGCCTTTCCTCTAGACAGTGATTCTCAACCTGTGGGTTCTGACCCCTTTGCAAATTGAATGGCCCTTTCATAGGGGAGGAGGTCATATATCAGATATTCTTCACCTTTTTTTAAAAATTTTTTATTGAGAAAAAGAAAAAGAAAGTTTTCACCTCCTCCCAGCCTCCCATTTCCCTCCCCCTCCTCCCACCCTTCTCCCCCTCCCCCCACTCCTCTCCCCCTCCCTCTCCAGTCCAAAGAGCAGTCAGGGTTCCCTGCCCTGTGGAAAGTCCAAGGTCCTTCCCCCTCCGTCCATGTCTAGGAAGGTGAACATCCAAACTGGCTAGGCTCCCACAAAGCCAGAACATGAAGTAGGATCAAAACCCCTTGCCATTGTCCTTGGCTTTATTCTTCACCTTTGAGCCATTTCTTAAGTTCTCTTGGCTTTCTCTTCCTTGCTTAGAACACTGTCTACTGAGGTGTGGTGACTAATGGGCCCAGCCCATTCTGTTACTTTTCACCAGGATGAGCTGAAAACGCCAGTTTCTCTGTGCTTCATCATCCTCTCATGTCAGATGGGAATAGTGGTGCCACAGCTGGTTAGATAAGTTAAAGAGTAGGTAGTGTGTTAGTGGCGATAACCTTGGTTAGTTGTGTATGAGTAGTTGTGCTGCTCACTGGCTGGTTGAGTTGGGAACAGGTGGTGTGTCAGGGTCTGAGATGCTGCTGATGTCGCTGACTGGTTGGACTCCTAGCAGCCTCCCACTGCAGGAAGTCCTCAGGGTGACTCTTACCAGTGCTGTGCTCGGTATATGCAGGGCTTTAGCTCTTTCTGTGGCTGTGGGTGTAACTGTGAGGTTCTCATCATGAGGATGGAGCTGGGTGTGGTGGCGCACACCTTTACTCCCAACACATGGAAGGTAGAGGCATCTGTCAGTTAGAGGCTAGCCTGGTCTACTGAGGGAGTAGGCACAATATGGCTGCCCCATGGTGTTTTCTTTTTTTTTTTTAAATTTCGTTCTTTTTTTTTTTTTTTTTTTTTTTGGTTTTTCGAGACAGGGTTTCTCTGTGGCTTTGGAGCCTGTCCTGGAACTAGCTCTTGTAGACCAGGCTGGTCTCGAACTCACAGAGATCCGCCTGCCTCCGCCTCCCGAGTGCTGGGATTAAAGGCGTGCGCCACCACCGCCCGGCTTCGTTCTTTTTTTTAAGATTTATTTATTTATTATGTTTACAACATTCTGCCTCCATGTATGCCCGCACGCCAGAGAAGGATGCCAGATCTCATTACAGATGGTTGTGAGCCACCATGTGGTTGCTGGGAATTGAACTCAGGACCTCTGGAAGAGCAGTCAGTGCTCTTAACCTCTAAGCCATCTCTCCAGCCCCTCCCCCCCCATGGTGTTTTCTAAGCTACTTAACTTGGGTGTTGAGTGATGAGGACACTGTTGACTTTTTTCTCCCCTCTCTGAAGTGCTGGGCTACAAGACCTAGCCTTGCACATGTTAAGCAAGCAGTTTGCCCCAGAGCTATGTCCCCAGTCCTGTGTTTTATGTGAGTGTGTATATATGTATGTGTGTACGTATGTACTTATGTATATGTGTGTGAGTTTGTATGTATGTATTCTTCTCTCATATATTACATCCTGGCGAGTTTTCTTCTCCCTTGTTCCTCCCAGGCCTGCTCCCCCACTTCCCATCTCCCCGTGTTTTACAGTGTCACTGTGAGGCTGCTTTATGTACTCTCCCTCTGCTGTGACTGAGCCGCCCAGGCTGCCTGGTATCTGCACACTGGAGTACAGTGTGGCCCCAGGATGCCTTCGGTGAAACAAGCTGCTGTTGGAATCGCTTGTTCTGTGCTTGGCCCCTAGGGACTTTTGGGATGCTCTGAGAGGAGGGCTGTAGGGTCCATTATCTGTTTTGAGGTGATTAGGCAGACAGGGCTGTGTTACCTCCTGCTTCTCTGGGATGACAAAGGTCAAGTTTCTTTCCTATTAATGACAGTGAGTTGCATCTGTGAAGCTAATTCGCCCGCGAATGGACACGAACAAGCAGCAGTGAATTACATCCTATGTTCTCACATGATCTGCAAGGGCAGCTGCTTTCAACTGATCACACAACAGATGCCAGTGCCATACTGTGGTGGGGCTGGAACGCATTTGGGAGGGCGTCAAGAAGTCTCAGGCCAGATGCATGTGGCGTTCAGTAAGACATGATTCCATAATCTCTCTTTGGCCTGTCACTTGCAAAGGAGAAGAGTCTTGAGCTAGGTGGAGGGCAGGATGTGGTGGGTGTGGGGGCTGGACTCTTATTTGTGCTTCTGGGCCCTCTGAGGAAGGGTCCCGCTGAGAATCGTCTCCTTTCTGCATCTCACAGTCATAGGACCTCCCACAGCTGTGCTTCCTGGGTATGCTGACTGCCGGAGTGCTCACCTACTTGCTGCTGCTCCCTGTCCTCTCTGGTTTGGAGAAGTGTGTGTGCACAGCTGTAGTGAGGTGACTGCTGGAGTCTGCCTGGCCCCTTCCCCTTTGTGTGTGCACCTGCATGGCTTCCTAAACACCTCCTCTGTACCAGGGAACAGAGCCACAGGACTAAGGCCTGAGATGGAGGCGGGATGGGCAAATTGTAAAGGTGGTTGGATCTGAGAAGTGGGAGAGCTGATGGCTGGTTGGGGTAGACAGTCCAGGCATAAAGTCCAGGTGGGATGCACAGGCCGAAGCTTCTAGGTAGTTTCTAAACAGGGTTGGCTTGAGTTGGGTCTTCCATGTGGGCCCCTGTAGGGTCTGTAGCCAGTCCCATGCGTGAGTGTGACAGTCTCTGCACCCCCACAGGTACTGCAGCAGCGGATGGGCAGAACTGCATGCTGGACTGTGGGCTGGAACGTATTCTGAGCTTGTGGCCCTGGCTTGACTCTTGAATGGAAAATGACAGGAGCATTTTGGGGAGAAATGGTCACAGCAAGCCTTGTCCAGGTGTTATCCAGGGGTTCCTCCTGTGGCCCGGTCTTAAGTTCTTGTTGCTTCTGTTCCAGAACTCCAGAGAAGTCAGATCTGTTTGGTTGGCAGCCTAGGGCACTGTCTGCAGGCCTAGTCACCTGTGTCAGGAGAGTTACTCTGTTGAGAGGAGGGCCATCATTAATTTGCTGATTAGTGAAGAAAAGATCCAAACAGTGGGATATTGAGGTTTTTAATCAATTGTTTCCAGATAAATACCCAACTTTCTCTCATCTCAGCTGATTAGATCCCATCTTCATGTTGCCGACTGACGGATGTCTGCACTCAGGCGCAGGCTTGTGTCTGACTGAGTCTCAGTCGTGTACATGTATTCTGAATAAGCCTTTTGTTCCATTGAGAAGATTAAGGGCAGTATTTGGTTGGGAAAATTTTAATGAAGCACCTAACAGGGCTATTATTCATTTTTGAAACAAGTTGCTCTGGTTACCATAGAGACATTAAACCTTTTATTAAATGTTTTCCTTTCAGCCTTGAGTAAGTTTTTGGGAAATGCTGGTGGGGGAGCTGCAGATCCACGGACTCGACATCTGGAAGGGATTTCTGGCTCTGCTGAGTTAAATCATTCAGGGAATTTATGTTATAGGAACATAAAGCTTATAAATCTAGTTTATCATATCTATCATTTAATTGTTCATGCAAGCCAGCTCTTCATGTAGCGATTTACAGTAATCTCAGTGAAATAACAGTTTTGTGTCACAAATGAATAATGCATGCAAAGAAATTGTTGAGCTCCTTAAAATCATTATGCTCAAAATATTAGGCTCTTATTTGAAAGTGATAGAATGATGATCATGTCGACGTGGCAGGCCGGGGACTTCAGAGTGGGTCCTCGTCATCGAGTTGGGCTTCAGCTCTCAGGGAGGAAGTGGCGCAGAGGCATCTCCAGGATGACCTAGTGTCTTGCCGCAGTTCCTGCCTGGAGCAGCCAGCTGGAAGCTGGCAATAGCATAGGGCCTCTGGGAAGACTGGGTGTTGGCTCAGGGGAAGAAATTCAGTGTTTAAAGGAAGAGAGGCTTCTTAAAATCCATCTGTCTGGGACAAGAAGCGGGTGCTATGTTGCCATTAGTGCTGTTGCCAGGCAAAATCTGAGGAGTTTGCCACTGAGGGTCTTCTGCTGGGCGCCTTGCTCTTGCCTTTCCTGTTACGTCTTTCCCGGCAGCACATATATGCCTCACGTAAGCATCACTGCTAGACACTGAGGTGAACGGCAGCCTCTGCTGTGATGTTCCGTGGGGAGGGTGCTTCTTGTTAGCCGCGACTGCCCATTTGCGTTTGTGCTTATCACTGGGCGTTGGCAGCTTCCTTGTCAGAGCACTAGATCTTTGCGAGGCTGCACTAAGAAATGTAGATAATATAGTTCCTTGGGCCCTAGGGGGCCCTGGTGTGAGCGGGGAGGCAGCTCCTCAGGAAGCTTAGTTTTCCAGAACGAGAGTGTCATCAGTCATCGTCGGAAGGTCTGTGCCTCCTTTACCTTCCTTCATGCCTTAAAAAATATCTGCGTTATGAAAAATTTCAAACACACACAAAGGTCAGGAGAACATGCAATGAAGCCAGGACGCTTGTCCCCAACATCCAGCAGCTGTCAGGTTGCCGCTGCAGTCGACTCATCTGTCCCTTTTTCCTTTTCTTTTCTTTGCTGGAGTATTTCAAAGCAAATCCCAGACATCATGTCATTTCACCTTCCTGTACTTCAGTATGCATTAAAAAAATTTCTGTGCCTCCTGCTATTTTCAGAACACGGTGCTATCAGGAGCCCCTCAGACAGGCAGGCCTCCTTCAGTGGGGACTTGTGGGGATGCAGCATGCCAGGCCTGGCCCGTCAAGGCTTCCTGCCTTCCTTACAGTCAGGAATGCATGACCTCTAGCTGATTGGGACTGGGGCTAAGGCTCAGGTTGAAAAAGACCTTTCAGAAGGAATCACACTCAGTGTCTGAGACCCCACCTAAGCGGCCTGATGACCTTGGGGCATCTACTGTGTTCTGAGGCATTAGTTTGAAGTAGAGGCATTGCTTGGGAGCTCAGGAGGCTGACCTGCCCTGGGGTATCCTCAGTCCCGCAGTCTCATCATGGGTCCTGGGTGGGGGACTGACTGAGTGTGTCTTGTTTCCCCTGCCATGACTGTTTTAATTTTCTTCATGTCTTCTACCTCTCACTCCCTCCCACGTGCACACTCCCTTTGATCTCAGGCTGTCCTCTCTACCACGTGCACACTCCCCTTGATGTCAGGCTGTCCTCCCTACCACGTGCACACTCCCCTTGATCTCTGGCTGTTCTCCCTACCACGTGCACACTCCCCTTGATCTCAGGCAGTCCTCCCTACCACGTGCACACTCCCCTTGATGTCAGGCTGTCCTCCCTACCACGTGCACACTCCCCTTGATGTCAGGCTGTCCTCCCTACCACGTGCACACTCCCCTTGATCTCAGGCTGTCCTCCCTACCACGTGCACACTCCCCTTGATGTCAGGCTGTCCTCCCTACCACGTGCACACTCCCCTTGATCTCTGGCTGTCCTCCCTACCACGTGCACACTCCCCTTGATCTCTGGCTGTTCTCCCTACCACGTGCACACTCCCCTTGATGTCAGGCTGTTCTCCCTACCACGTGCACACTCCCCTTGATCTCTGGCTGTCCTCCCTACCACATGCACACTCCCCTTGATCTCAGACTGTTCTCCCTACCACATGCACACTCCCCTTGATGTCAGGCTGTCCTCCCTACCACGTGCACACTCCCCTTGATCTCAGGCTGTCCTCCCTACCACGTGCACACTCCCCTTGATGTCAGGCTGTCCTCCCTACCACGTGCACACTCCCCTTGATCTCAGGCTGTCCTCCCTACCACGTGCACACTCCCCTTGATGTCAGGCTGTCCTCCCTACCACGTGCACACTCCCCTTGATCTCAGGCTGTCCTCCCTACCACGTGCACACTCCCCTTGATGTCAGGCTGTCCTCCCTACCACGTGCACACTCCCCTTGATCTCTGGCTGTCCTCCCTACCATGTGCAGACTCCCCTTGATCTCAGGTTATCCTTGCCAAGTTTTAGAGATTTTTTTATTATAAGGTACACACATTCACTTTGTTCTGGTGCCTACCAGGCACTGTGGTTAACTGGAGACAACTGTCTCCCACATTCCTAGGAGAGAAAATAGCATTTGTAGTGAAAAAGTTTCAGTTCCAAGTTGACATTTGTAAAGAAAACATCTAAAAAGCATGTTCATGGTCAGTTCTCAGATACCTTGGGAAACAGTTAAAATCTGCAAGGTGGGGTGGAGAATGCACGTTAGTGTGTGCTTACTCACATGTGTGGATGTCTGTACAGAAAACACCAATGGTAGCCTCCCTGGGTACCTCCTCAGTGGCAGGCCTTCTTCCTGGGTGGCAGTCTTGTTCTAGAGAGCTTATTTGTTATTTGAAGGATGGCTTTGTCATTGTGGGCTTTTTTCATTAGAAGTGGCTAGATACATTTCCTGTTTTCAGGGCCTCTAACATTTTCACTCCCCAGACAGAGCAGAGGAGGGATGTGGCAGGAACTCTTGAAGTATCCCCATGGAGATTAGGGTCTGCCTCACCCTGCAGGTGTAGTCTCAGGTTGGCCACTTTCTGTCAGGGACCCTGAGAACCGAGGGACGCTGTTGTGGAGAGGCAGTGCTTGTGTAGCTAGCTGGAGTTGACTCTAGGCCCATAAATTGGCCTGTGACTAACTGCAGTGGCATTTAAAGCAGGCTGCATGTGAATTTTAAGTGATGCCTCATTGAGACAGTTGCTTCAGAGCAGGCCATGGGATCTTAGAGCTGAGGGGCAACCTGGGGTCAGGGTAGCTAACCACTGATTTGCAGGCTCTCTGCAGTACTGCAGACAGCAGGCCAAGATGGGCTCTTTGCTAGATATTTATCACTTCTCTCCCTGTGACAAGGGCTTTTGGTTACCATAGCTAGAGCTGTAAGATGATGTTTATGCTATTTCTCTATATTACTTTTTTATTATATACTATTTCTGCTGCAAATAGTCATAAATATGCTTACAGTTTTGACTGCATTATGACACGTTGCTGTAAGTAGTCTCACGTACACTTTGGGTTGCAAGGCTGAGCAATTCATATTCTTCTTACGGCATTTCTCCTGGTGTGTGTTAGTTCCTGGTAACAGTGTCTGATTCCTTTTTTCTGAACCGATGGACTTTCCCCATGTGACTTCCTAAATCCCATAATGCTGAGTTGTGGAAGAGACCTTGTGTGGACCCTCTTTGCACCCCATTCTGTTTGAGCCTTCTTAGGGTGCTGTCTGCAGGTCTTAGAGTTGCCCTCCCAGCATCTGTTCACACTGCTTATCTTAACGTCTCAGGTGTGCCAGGGTAGATGTGAAATGGGAAACTCTCTCTTCCATTATGGACTCTGCCCTGTGGCCTGGGCCTGGCTGTTTAAGCCGATGCCTGTTTCCATGGGGCAATGGCAGATGGTGCTGTCAGTTACTATACCACCCAACGTTGGTGGTAACCTGCCCTTGACATCTGCCAACAGACTCCTCTGGGCATGTTTCTGTGGGTCAGGACCACTGTTCTGTTAGATTCATAACACTTGTGGTTATCTGCTTAAGACCAATACACACCGGTAGCTGAATTGTACACTTTAAATTGGTGTTATGCAAGTTACATAGCAATGAATGAGGACCTAAGGGAAGCTCATTGCCATCTCCTAAAGCTGTGATCCTTATAACTCTTGGCTCAGTGCCCCTTCCATCTTTCAAACAAGAAGCATATCTCCCCCCCCCCCCCAGCTATTTCTTAGGATAACTTGCCTGTTCTCCCTAGACTTTCCCTCTCTATTTCCCTTATATGAACTATGTAACTGTGACTATGTTAATTGGGCTAGCTGGATAATTTGAGATAATCTCAACATAAAATCTTGACCTTAAAAAAAAAAAGAGTTTAAAGTGTGTGCCCGTTGGCTCTTGTCATGGGCTGTGTCTGTAGGAGGTTTCTGTCTGTCACTCGGGAGGGGATGGTATAAGATGGTAAGCTCAGGGATGGAAGGCTGGTGATAGTTTCAGTGTGTTGCCACCCGATGCCAGACCTGGGGTGGGTATCTCTTATGGGCTTCTCTAGTGTCCCTGTGTTGGTCCTAGAGGTTTTCTGTTGCCCCAACTGTTTGTATGTGAAGGCTGTCTCACTTAGGCTGAGTTCGAGCCAGCATAGGAGGACGGCCCTAAACTGGCTGCTTTGCCCATGAGGCAAAATGAGTCTTCTTCCATGGATTTGGATGTGAGTAGATTAGAACATTGATCGGAAGTCCACAGCTCAGAGGGGGCATGATAGCAGCTGGGGAGGAGACACAAGTAGGCTCAGATGTCTCAGAGTGTGTTGCTGTTGGCTGGGGAGAGAAAGGAGTCAGGTGGGAGGAGGTCATTGCTTAGCACAGAGCAGTCTCTGGTTTTAGGCCCTTCCTTTGTGCATGTTTTTCCTACCTGATATCAAGTTATAGAAATGGATACTTGAAAGAGACAGTGCTAACAAGCCGACAGGAACTTCCCAGAGTCCCTCATTTTGCATATTCAGTGTTGGAAATGCAGGAGAGCCTTGCTCTGTTGGGCTGGCCTTGTCTCACTGTGTCGGGCTCCATGGATGCAGCACCCCCCTCTCCACAGGCCAAGGGCACAGTCAAGGGTCAGATGTGCTTCCTGTACATTGTCCTTCGCTGTTTGCAGAAATAATGTGGGTGCCGTGTGGGCTGGCATTTCTGGCTGGCCTGGCCTGGCCAAGATGAGGAGGAGGTGGAAAGACAAGGGTGCCGAGGCCCTTTGGAGGCTCCATTTTCTTGCAGGGTCCTCTGGGAAAGACAGCTCTGCTTCCGCTGGCCCAGGGCCCAGGCAGCTGCTTCTGCACATCTTTGGCTTGGTTCTTTTGAGGTGATGCTAAGCTCTCACTACTCATTTTCTTGAGGCTTAGCAGGTTTTTTGCCCAGGTGTGTTGGAGAGCTAAGTGGGAGCCGGAGCCAAGGAGTCGGTTAACTCAGTCTCCTGACTCAGAGATAAAGACACTCCCCTCAAGAGGGCCATGGATTCCAGACCAGAAGTGCTGCCCCAGCTCATTGTCTGCTCTTCGGGCAGTGTTTCTCAATCTGTGTGCCCTCTGAAGTCCTTTCCTCTTATTCTGCATCCTTGAAAAGCTTTCTTCTAGCTATCTGTGACATGTCTTCTGGGTGTCCCCCACCCTCTGAATGTCCCTGCCATGGTTCCGTTCTCTTCTATAACATCTACTAAAGTGAATCTCTCGACTTTTCTTTAGAAATCTGTTTATTCTGAGCCAACGTTTTCCCAGTCTTGAGCTTTGCTCCTCAGTACCCTCAGTGCTTCTGGCCTCTGCCTCTCTTCTGACTTGCTCCATCTGAAATGAACCCATTTCAGTGTAGAGATCATGGACTTGGGTTGAGAGTCGGTGTAGAGTCCTTTCCTCATCTGTACAGTGGGATGGGAACTGTCCTGCAGGGTGCCTTGTCATCACTGGGATGATGCCTGCCATTGGCATCATGCCATGGCAGTGTTCACCATGTTAGACTTTCCACCATTGGGACAGAGATACTCTAGAAAATAACTTAGGGAAGTAGTTGTATGTGTTCATGGTTGACTCTGTTGCATTGAGTCTGCAAACAACATGGCGGTTGAAGCCTGTGGTTATTGGGAAGCAGAGCGGACAGGCAGCCAGAGCAAGGCATGTATTTTCATTCTCCAGCATGCACCCCTAGTGACCTACTTCTTCTGTTCAGAAATGCCACCATGCGATGACCCTTTCACTAGAGTGATCCGCTGATTAGGGCAACACCCGTCACTTCCCAAGGCCCAGCAGCTGCCAGTACACACACCCCCTGCATATGAATCTGCAGGGACTTTGCATATCCAGCTGTGTTAGTAGAGGCTCAGGCCTTCCTTCTCTCCATAGATTCTGTTTTGTAGTAGCCTAGGTTACAAATCCTCCTGTCTCAGCCTCCCGGATGCTGGGATTAAAGGCGTGTGCTAGCACACCTAGCGCGGGCAGTCTTCTTGACCGACTGCTTAGATTTAAGTGCCTATGTTGGCCTATTGTTCTGTGCAGCGGGAACCTGCTGGTCTGGACTGTCCTTGTTCTCTGCAGATTCCTGTGAATATTAACTATTAAGGTTGTGTTTAGATAATAGAAGGCTCTTAGGACACTGTGACAAGAGGGACACAAGAGCAGGAGTTAGCATCTGTTTCCTTCCCCCATTTTTCATGGTCCCAGTGTCACAAGGAAGCCTTCTTCTTGTGCCAGCTAGAGTACCCTATGATGCCTCCACACAGGCTGAGCACTGACCTAAGTGCTTCAGTTTCTGGTTACCTCTTGTCCTGACATGATCACGCACCATACCTCCTTGTTGGCTTTGAATAGTGTGTCACATGGTTACTTACCTACCTACAGGTGTGAATGGTAACCTTCCTAGGGTGGGGGCTCCTTTGCATACCTGGAGCCCTGTGGTGGTTTGAATGAAATTGGCTCTTGATGTGGGAGGTCCTTCTGTATATGTGTTGCTTTTATTGGTTGATGAATAAAGATGTTTCAGGCACTGGTTTAGCAGAGTAATGCCAGGTGGGAAATCTGAACAGAGAGAGAAAGAGAGAGAGAGAGGGAGAGAGAGGGAGAGAGAGGGAGAGAGAGAGAGAGAAGGTGGAGTCAGAGAGACACCATGTAGCCACAGTGTTGTGGCAATACAAGACTAATAGAAATGGGTTAATTTAATAGTTAGAGCTAACCAGTAAGAAGCCTAAGACATCGACTAAACAATTATAACTGATAATAAGCCTCAGAGTGGTTATTTCATAAGCAGCTGTGGGAACTTGCAAGCAGACCAGGTGTGTAAAGAGAAACCAGTCCAGTGGAACCAGGTGAGACCTTCTGTTTACAGGCTCCCATAGGGTGATAGGGAATGGTATTATTAGGAGGGGTGGCTTTGTTCCAGGAAGTGTGTCACTGGGGGCAGACTTTAAGTTTTCAAATGCTTGAGCAAGTCCCAGTGTCACTCTCTCTTCCTGCTGTCTGCTGATTTTGATGTAGAGCTATTAGCTCCTTCCCCAGAACCTTGTCTACCTTCATGCCTCCATACTTCCTGCCATGACAGTAACGGACTAAGCTTTTGAACCTGTAAGCCAGCCCCAATTAAATGTTTTCCTTTATAAAAGTTGCTGTCCTTATGGTGTCTCTTTATAATAACAGAAACCCTAACTAAGGTAAGCCCCGATTTCTCACCTGTTTCATCAGCCCACATCCTCATGGGACTTGTGAGCAGGGTACACATAGGCTTGGAAGCAGGTCACCTAGTACTTGTACAAATGGAAGTGAGCAGAAGGCCCAGGGCTCCAGAGAGAAAGGAATGTTCACTTCAGCATGGGGGAAGAGGAGGCCTAAGGCCCCTGAGAGGACGGTGTGCTCACTTCAGCACTGCTTCCAGTAGGATCATTGTGGGGTCCATAGGATGACTTTCTGGGCTCAGGAGTAGACCTCTGGGTGGGAACCTGGGACAGACCGTTTTAGATAGATGTATGCTGATGCTGTCCTGAGCCAGAGTCTGTCCAGTGATTTATGGACTGGTGGGTGGGGACTCTGGCCAGTTCCTGGCTGCTTCAGCCGTCTCACTGCCACCCGAGCTGGCTCTCAGAGCATCACAGGTGACATCAATTGCAGAGAATGAAGGAATATGTTGCTCTGCCTTTGTAATGATATTGAGTACTTATCTGAAGTTAATTGGGCTTATCATCGACAAGGTTGTCTCTGGTCTTCAAGTGTAACCAGCTTCCTGCTGGTGGACTCTTCAGCCACATGTGACATCCAGGGATGTGCTCCTGGTCTTTCGGCTACAGAAGGAAAGCAGTCAGAGGGACTCCCTCTAGAGTGCTTGGGCACACCTCTGTCCTCCCACAGTTGTCTAGGGCTCTGGACTGAGGGCCTTCTGCAGATGGTGGTGTTAGGATGCTCAAATGCATGGGCGCTGGAGTGAACAGGTATGGATGGGCTGGAGTCCTGACCCTTTGCACCAACAGGATGTAAGCAGTGTTTAGGAGCCTGTATCCTGCCTTGTGTGTGATGGCATCAGTACAAGGGAGTGACCAGCCATCAGGAACTGTTGTCAGCAGGTGGTCCACCTCAGTGGAGTGAGACTAAGTATAGCTCTCGGTTCTTGTCCTCCTCCCCCTCCCTACATACACAAATATTATAATACAGGATATTGTGCGCTGAAATTCTAGGAGGCTCAGGGTTTGTCTTCAATGGCTCTTACTGGAAAGCACAAATGGGAGTCTCAAGCTCCTAATTTGTTTGTAAGGATTTAGAATTTTAGCATGAAACAGCAGTAGCCTTTCCTTTAATTAAATGCTATGCAGCATTGGCTGTGAGATCAATGTATTGAAGGGAAAACCAGTGTAATTAGACCTTGTGAAGTGACTAACAGGTGATTAGGGCTCTTGCAGTCTGGGAAGAGGAAGCTGGTTCACAAGGCACCCATTAGTTGTACTTTGCTTTTCCCTACTGTGGTCTTTGGAAGGCTCTCAGTTCTCCTTCATCATCTCCGGTGTGTTTTCAGATATCCCTTGAGTAGCAGCTTTCATTTAGGACCTTTACGATAAAGAACACCCCTTCAAAATAGAAGTTTCACCTATATAGATCTCTAGGTCAGGCCAAATGGGAAGCCTGGAGGTCACAGTATCAAATAGAAAAACTCTGATTCTGCATTATAATATTTGCATCTGTGTATGTGGAATAGAGGGAGGAGAGATGGGGGAGGAGAGAGGGAGGAGAAGAACTGAGTGAGAAACATCTCTTTTCTAAATGTGTAAGCAGTGTTGTGATGGGTATTAAGTGCTTGTTTGTACTGTGCATGATTTCAGAGTCCTAGGAACAAAGCTTATTGTCCGGGAGTGGGACAACTTTAGATGAACTGGTATGCAGGTTAGAGGAGCCTTCCACAGAGATCCACTAGTGTCACCTCCACTTGCCTTCCACTTGGTGAAGGGTGGAGTGGTCCTTGAGCTCCTCTTGGAACTCTGTACTGGTTGCTCATCTTGTGGCTAGTCACATCCAGATTCAGATGGCTCTGCCTCCTGTGCAGGGGAAGCCCTCCTGTCAGGAACAAAAGCTGCTTGCCAAAGCCTGGCCCCTCGTACCCTCTATTGCAAGGCTTCCATCTTCCAGATCCACCTTCCTGAGAAGGTGGTGTGGTTTGAGGGCTAGATCCCATGCCAGAGAATCTTCAGTTTCTCCAGTGTGTGCAGAGCTGTGCAGTCACTGTAGTCAATGTCCGAACATCTTCCCCACTTTTCCACCTCTTCTTCCCTCAGCTGGGCAGCCACTGCTGGTCGGAATTTGCCTATTGTGAACATTTTTATGAATGGAACCATAAGTAGATGACCTTTGCAGACTGGCTTCTTTCACTCAGCACATTGTTTCCAAGGTTTATCCACCTTGCCAAATGCAAACTTAATATTCCATTGTACAATGGTTTGAATGTATCTTCCAAAGGTCCCTGTGTTAAATACTTGGTTCCCTCAGCCTGTGGTACTTTTGGGGGAGGGTGTCACCAAACAATTAAGAGATGGTACCTACTGGATCTCATGGTCAGTGGAAGTTATGCCCTCCAAGAGAATGTGAGGATTCCAGCTCTTTCCTTTTCCTCTCTCTCAGTCTGGCTGTGAGGTGAACAATTCTGTCATGACCTGCTGCTTTGTTACAGGGTCCAAAGTGACAAGGCCAGCAAACCGTGACCTGAAATTGTTAGCTTAAGCCATGGTGACCTTTTCCTCTAAGGAGCTGGTCATCTTGGTGGTTGCCACAGTGGAAAGCTGACCCATGTGGTATGCAGGCTGCAGTCTGTGTATCCATTCATCCTCTGACGGACATTTGGATGTTTCTGCTTTATGTCCAGTGAATAGCACTGCTGAGAGCATTCAAATGTACATTTCTGTAAGATTTGTTTTCAGCGCTCTTGGATTGGTATTGAGGGTGTCTAATGTGTTGAGGGCTGGCAGACTGTTTCCTATTGTGCCATTTTTTTTTTACACTCACCAGCAGTGTGTGAGGCTTCTGAATTTCCCGAATTTGGAAATTTTAGCTATTGCATGTAAAGTGGCTCCTCCTGTCAGTGTGATTTTGAGTGTCACTTCATGTGCTTTTTTGGCTGTCTGTATTTCCATGGATAAATGCCTCTTCATATTCTTTTCATTTTTTATTGGGTTGCATGTCTTTCCACTATTGACACTCATGGTGTTTGCTTTATTATTTTCTTTTCAGTACTGGGGGTCACATCTCACTTTTTGCATGCTGGGCACACACTCCATCCCATAGCTCCTGGGCAGCTCTTCTCCAAGCTCCTGACATTTAGTTGTACTCTGGGTTTAGGTTGGCCACTGTGAGGATGGGACTGTAGTCCTACAGGTTGGGGCAGCAGGGACGGCGGCTTTGGGCCAGCAGGTTGCAGGTCATGTGGCACTGCTTCCTGGTCCAACAGCTGTGACCTGTGTGTTGTTTGGGTAGCACCAAGCTGGGTCCAGTGCCATAGGTTGGTGTTCAGCAGTGACGTTCTAGCCTGGACTCCTT
The DNA here is from genome assembly GCF_037038515.1 of Microtus pennsylvanicus. Taxonomy (NCBI): domain Eukaryota; kingdom Metazoa; phylum Chordata; class Mammalia; order Rodentia; family Cricetidae; genus Microtus; species Microtus pennsylvanicus. Next base: position 14,897,381 of record NC_134580.1, read on the forward strand.
CTAGATGCCTCCTTCACTGATTCGGAAGAAGAGCAACGGGGAGGAAGCTCTTAGCAAGGACACTAAAGGGACATGTTTCCAGGGCTTGCAAGAGATAGCCTTAGTATCCTTATGACAGGCTGAGGAGAGGCAGGGCACCCAGAGGAGGTGACACAGAAACTGTTTTCCCATGTGCCTCCAAAACACTTTGTTTCAGTAGGATTGTTCCCTACTGTTAAGGTGTATTCTCTCTGTGTACATTATTAAAAACAAGCTTTATGGAACTGTTCAAAGCAGAAAAAACATCAACTAGAACAATAGCAGAGGACAGAAAAAAAAGCTTCTTGGAGCACCTGCCTTGCACATGCCAGCAAGCAGGACAGGCTGGCATGCTTCTAGAGATTTCACCTGAGTCACCATGGTTTGTGGCAGAAAGCAGTGTCCCTGCTGTTGTCTGCCCTCCGCAGAAGAGGAGCCTTTTTGTGGGCAGCTAGCACAGGACCTGGGCTAGGTGTCTCCCACATTTATGGACCAATGTTGCAGGAGCTCTGACTTCCAGGGTCACAGAGTCTGAACCACTACAGAGCTAACAGCCCAGGCTGGGCCGATCTCCAAAGTGACAGAGAAGGCCTTCGGAGATGTCACTGAAGGTGGCAGTTCAAAGATGAACCAGGCTTTTCCAAGAAGAGAAAAGAGATACGTGTCAACATAGTATATTTGATGGTTAATATTGTCAAATTGATGGGATCTAGAATACATAGAAGACAGACCTCTGGGTGTGCTCAAGAATGGGTGTTTAGACAGATCACTGAGATGGGGAGACCAGCCCTAAATGGGGAGCATCAGTCCATCCATGGGCTGGGGCCCCAGACTGAGTAAAAAGGAGAGAGTGAGCTGAGCCCCAGCATTCTTCTCTTTCAGCTTCCTGACTCAGTGTAACCAGCCATGGCGTTCTCCTGCCATCATGGGTTCCCTGCCATGACGGACTGTGCCCTCACTGTGAGCCAGAGTCAAGCCGTCCTTCCTTACACTGCTTTTGCCAGGGACGGTTACAGTGATGACTGCAGTGTGTTGTTGTGCTGGTTAGTTGAGTGTCAGCTTGACACAGACTAGAGTAATTTGAGAGACAGGAACCTCGGCTGAGGAAATGCCTCTGTAAGATCCAACTGTGGACAGCGTTGTATAGCATTTTCTTAATTAATGATTAATGTGAGAGGGCCAGTCCATTGCGGGTGGTGTCTCTGGTGGTCCTGGGTGCTATAAGAAAGCAGGCTGAGCAAGCCAGTAAGCAGTACCCCTCCGTGGCCTCTGCATCAGCTTCTGCCTCCAGGTTCCTGCCCTGCCTTCCACTGATGATGAGCAGTGATGTGGAAGCCTAAGTCAAATAAATCCTTTCCTCCAACTTGCTTTTGGCCATGGTGTTTCATCGGAGGAATAGTAACCCTAAGACAGTTACTAAGTGTGGTAGAGGTAGATGTCTTTCTTCATGCTTGGTTCTGTGGGTGACCTTGTTAGATCCACAGCCATCCAAGCATTGAGGCTAATGGCATCCAGGATGAACTGGTATAGTAGGTTAGTACTAGCTAGACTCTAGTACTTTTGTCATTGCCTTTATTGTAGTTATGATTAATCTGAGCCCCATAGTGGAGTTTTAGAACTGTTCCTGGAACCAAAGGAGCCATGCCATGTACTTTTCTGTGATGTGAGATGTTTCAGCACTGTAGTGGGTTTCCAGGCTTGTCCCCTGCTTCCTGTCCCTCCTGACCCCCTCTCCGCCCCTTTGCATCAGTTTCCTGGGCCAAGTAGTGGCCAGTCTCCCCTGGAAAGCTTTTCCTAGGCCATAGCTGCTTTTCCCTGGACACTGTGTGTCCACTTCTCCCCACCAGGTCCCAGTTTCACCTGAGCCTGCCTGAGGGATGTCTGCTGGAGGGGTTACCCAGAAACCTGCTACAGTTCATCCTGGGGTACCGCTAACTTCAGTGATAGAAATTCTTTGAGAATGTTAGCAATCTGTGGCTATAACACCCTGAACATGCTGATCTCATCTGAAAATCTTAGCAAACTGACTTTTGCTTAACCCTAGGGTAATAAGTGACGAAGGATCGGCTTCTGTGTTGCAGACAGAACACTAGGCCAGTGTGTGGGCAGCCATGCTTGGATGGGCATTAGTGTGTGCTGAGCTGTGGCACAAGGGTCTGGCTTTCCAGTTGCTCTGGGTGCAGTTGAAACAGTTCCCAGGCTACCATGTAAGTAGAGAAAGTTAAATTAATCTGCTGGCATCTTACTGCGTTGAGAAATTGGGAATGAGAGTTTGGGAGGTTGAGGCAGAAGACAGGAGTCCAGTGCTGGAGAGGAGGAAGCCAGTGTGAGGAAAAGAACACAGGTACCTGCAGAGGACACCTCAGGGTCCCTGGTCTAAGCAGAGAGTCCAGAGCAGTAGGGAACTGAGTGTTGGAGAGAGGGAATACAGAGCCTCGTCAGGAGCCTGTGCCTCCAGCCCTCTGGAGGAGGAGATCATGCTGACTGGCACAGACCTGGTGCTATTATTACACAGGCATTGATTGATACCAGCACATTAAGTATTCAGCACGGTAACCAGCATGCAGTGAGACATGAACATGTGACTCACAGGCAGATGAAAAGCCAGGGATTAGAAGAAACAGACTCCCAAGTCAACAATGAAACATTGACGCACCCAGTAAGAGGTGGGTAGATGTCATCGCTCACAGGAGGTTCAGAAGTGGCCCCAACATGAGAGTCTGCACAGCGCTCAGGGTGATCAGTCATCACAGGACTGATTAACTCACAGCAGATGCTGGTTAACACTCCTGTAACGGCTCAAATAGAAAATCTTGACCAGGATGTTCAGACTCTGGAACTTTGGTCTATTGTTGGGGGATATGCAATACAGTACAGCACCTTAGAGAACCTTCTTAGGGAAAACTGCTTCCTGGAGAGGGGGAAGGTGCTCAGGACACTGCCCTACGGAGTCAGGTTGTCTCCATAGAGGAGGGAAGTGAGTGGTGATGGACACTGTCAGGAGTTGTAGATCTGACAGGACTTGGCTGGGCCTGGATAGCTGCAGTTTGCTTCACACACGGCTGGTGTGAATGTAAATTAATACAGCCTCTGTGGATCAGTATGGAAATTCCTCTAAAAAATTAAAAGTGGAACTAGCATGTTGCCCAGCCATACCTGAGTATGAACCTGAAGGCATCTACATCAGCTTACCACAGATAACTGCAAGTCCATGTCCACTGTAGCCCTGTTCACAGTACCTTAGATGCCCATCGATGAATGATACAGAAAACTTAGGATGAACCCACAGTGGAGTCTGATCAGCGTGAATGTTTCTAAGAAAGGGCAATTTGGGAGAAGATAAGGGAGACCAGCAGGGAGGGGGCAAGGTCAGAAGAGGGCAATGTAGGGGTACTGTGGTCAAGGCCATGAAGTACTTACATGAGAACACAAAAGCATACCATGTTGTGTAGTGAATGTGTGTTAATTGTAAAAGGCTGGGGATGAAGGTGCCTGAGCTGCAGAATCTTGCTATTCTGCAGAGACTGGTGGGGTTCTCTATAATGGGAGTCTTCTACTGGCCTGACTAGTGCCCCAGCCCTCCCAACACCAGCTGTGCTGTGCTCTGTTCTGTCCTTCACATCTGCTTAGGTGGGCTTATTCCGTGTCCACACAAAAAGGGATCTGGTCTTCCTGGTGGCAGTTTTGTGTTCCTCGGTGCAGAGTCCCGTCTCTACCAATGGACACATTGCTTGCTCCTGGTGGTTTGCTCATAGCGCTCTCTGCTGTGAAGTCCTCGGACATAGCCCTTACTTGGTTTTGGAAACAAAACCATAGGCTTCCTCAGTAAAGTGGCTGTTCAGAGGTTTTAAAAAATCGGATCCAGTAAAAATTACCCCAGTCTGTACTCACAGCAAACTGTCAGAGCTCTGTGCCCAGTCTTTCAGTATTGGGTGTCGTGGTTCATTTACAATTTAGTCCAACCTTATTTTAGGGGATTTCTTATTTAAATGTGTAGTGCTTTGGTCACATCACAGATTTTCTACCTTGCTTTTATGTAGCCACTGCCGTGTGTTGTGGGAATCTTCATGTTTTCTGTGGGCAGTTCGTCTTTTAACTTGTGTATGTGCTCTTTATGTATGAGTAGTGTGAGACTTTTTATACCCTGCACGAAACGGTCAAGCCTGCCACCCGCTGTTTGAATAATTGACTTCTTTACACTGTATAGTTACATCCCAACTTGTATACTTAGTTTATTAATCTTTTCAATTGTAGTTTCTGAGAGTCATGGTTTGGAGGGCCTTTCCCCATACAGTACAGCAGAAGATTCTGTTTTCGTCTTGTGCTTTAGACTGCCAGGCTGCCCTCATTCAGATTTGTTATCATTTGGACTTAGTTTTCTGGTAAGACACAGTCTCATCTAGAAACGGGCGCAGGGTTGTGTGAATGTCGTTTTATCACAACTCGGTGTTCATGTGTTCGCAGGTTTGATTTGAACCATTATTCCTGCCTTGCGGGTCTCTTCCCTTTGTCTCTCACAGAAGCCCTATCTTCATGTCTGTAATTCTGTCATAGATGACGTTAACTATTGCTGCAAATCTCTTCACAAGCTTTAGTTTTTAAGAAGATTTTATTTTAAAAGACTTATTTTTATTATTTTAAATTATATGTAGGTATCTGTCTGCATATGTGTTTGCGCATGTGAGTGCTGGTGGCCAGAGGGACCAGAGGCATCAGATTCTCTGGAGCTGAAGTTCAAGATGGTTGTGAGCCACTTGATGTGGATACTGGGAAATGACCTTGACTCCTCTGGAAGAGCAATATTAACCGCTGAGCAATCTCTCTAGCGCCACATTCTTTATTTTATTTATTGTATGATGTGTGGTATGCATGTTTTGCATGTCTGTGCACGTGTGCATAGAGGCCAGAGGTCAATGTCATATTTTTTCTCCTCAAAGGCTCAGGCTCAGGGATCCTCCTGGCTAGTACTCCTGGCCAGCATGCTGGGAATCTGGTGCATGCTGCTATATAGGTACGTGGGTGGTTGGATTGGAATTCGGGTCCTGAGACTTGCGTGGCAATCACTTTATAGACAGCCATCTCATAGCCCCACATTATTCTTTTTGAGAGTTTTATTGGCTCTCTTAGAGCCTTGCTCTTCTAGATGAGCTTGCAAATTTTTTTTGATATATCCAGCAGAGCCCATTGCGATTTTAATTCTCTTTGTGTTAAAATTACCTTTTTTTTTTTTTTTGGTGACAATTGATACTATTTTTCAGTCTGAAACCCACTTATCTATCCAACCTGGTTTGACTTGTCTTGTTCTTATTTAGCATATCTCTCTCTCTCTCTCTCTCTCTTTCTCTCTCTCTCTCTCTCTCTCTCTCTCTGGTTTTTGCTTTTCTTTCTTGCTGCCCTGTAGGCTGAGCTTCCTCAGTCTCCTTGTGTCCACTCTTGGTCCCGCAGCCTGTTTTCCACACAAGGTCAGGCTCGTATGAGCTGATGTGGTTTACAATACTACTCTTGTTGACGCAACTTTTGTCAGTTGTCCTGTTCTCTAAGGAACCTGCCTGATCTCCGGATGTAACATTCCCCGTTTAGTTTTGTAGCTCTTCTAGGCCTTTCTTTTGAGTGGTTATGGCTTGATATTTGCTTTGGCTGGGAGGTGAGCCCTTCCCAGTGCTGGGCATGGAGGCCACATTTGCTCTTGCTCTTGGCCATGATTTCTTTACCTCTGGCTGCCTGCCTAGCCCAGAGGAACTATACCTTAAACCTTGCTGAACATGGTACCTCCCTCTCTCCATGCTTATCTCTGAGGGAAGCCTGCCAGTTAGTTTCCTTACCTGGCCTGCACAGTTTTTAGGCTCACATTCTTCACAGTTTTTACTAACCTATTACACAGGGAAAAGCTATTGGTTCAGGCAAGTTTGTGCACTGCCCATCCTGCTTAGTATGGACCCTCATCTCCTGCCTGGTTCTTGCTTTCTCTTCTCTAGTTGGCTGTAGGCCGCGCTGGTTGGTGCTTATAATGATCCTTAGTTTCATGTCTAACTAGCACACTGTCAGAGAGAGAAAGACGATTGCTCCCAAGGATTCCCCAAGAGTGAGACTTTCTTGGCGTTCTGAGCCGTTGTGCTATTCTCCCAGTGTCTAAGATGGAACCCCAGCTCCATTGCACATTGACCATGGGGAGGGGGCTTAGCTCTGCTTCATCTGAGTGGGGTCTGCTTGACTGGCTCACCACACCTTATCATTTCATTGTTGCTCTTGGGAATTACAGGTACTTTGCTCAGATGGCATTCTGCTAGGGAGGCAAAGTATGTTTGGGACATCTGTCATCACAGAGTGTGGTTCTCTCCCAGTAGTACCTTCTTCACACCCATCCCTGCACCCTTGGGTGAATCTGCTGATAGATGTTATTCTTCAGATACGTTACTGTGTTTGTGCCTGTTAAGACTTTCTTTAGGATCTCTGTCTGTATTTATAAGTGGTATTTGACTGTGCTACAAAGTCTTTAAGAATAGAAGTTAATACAGTGAAAAGAACCTGGTATTAAAGGGCAAGTTACTTAACCTCTGTGAAACCAGTTCTCATGCATGGACAGGGTTCATAGGCCTGATTAATCCAAGCTGCTTTGAGGAGCCAGCGAGACAATGTATGCAAAGCTCCTTTTAAACACTGGGCTTTGACAAAACGAGAACTTTATCTCACCCACTATATTCACGATTCCTGACTTGAAACTTTATTTATTTATTTATTTATTTATTTTTAATGTGGAGATGGGGTCAGAGAACATTAACCAAGTGTGTTTTCTCAGTGCTTTCTTCATAAACCTCAGCCAGAGACCAGCGCTGCAAGGAGGGAGAGATACTGTGAGCCTGGTTAGCAAACACGGTTATCAGCATTCGAATATTAGGCCGCTGTTCTTCATGGCATCCATGGGGAGATGGGGGGAGATTTGATGTTTTCTGAGGCCTTTGTGAATGCAGGTTATTGCTGTTGCAGTCACCCAATTACTCTCTACTTATTTTACTTAGACTTTAGTAATTGGAAAAAGATTAGATGTCAGGACTTTGCATTTTGTTGATTATATTACCAAAGTCTTCTCTGTAATCACTTCTCTTATTCCTGGTATTAATCATGAGCTCTGAGCTGTTGGAAGAGTCTAATAGTAGATTCTAATGGAAGCAAAGGAAGCAATTGGCTTTGTCTTGCTGGAGCTGGAGTGCATGGATGTCCCTGCGTACCTACATGAGCCCACAAGCCACTCAGGAGATCAGAGACAGAACCAGGGCCCACTGTCCTTCCCTACTGTGTCATATACTCACTGCCTTGGCTGCAGGCCCTTCTCTCTTTGGTTAGTCCTTCTCTGGTTCTGCTCCTTGGTGGTATTTGTAAAGACATCCAGGTCTTGTGCTTGTCCACTGTGAAGCCCTCTTATCCTAGCTGTGTATCATGTGGCTCACCTTTGTCAATGCTGTGTAAAGACAAATTCACCTCCCAGAAACCAGTGCTGAGAAGACGTCTTGAATAGGCATTAAGAAGCAGCGAGTGGGATGGAGTGGGAGGGAGAAGAGAGTCAGCTAAGTTTTCCAAATGGAGACTTAGCCTTGTGAGTTCAAGGGGACACATAGATAGTGGGAAGGGAGGAAGCTGGTACCCTGGATGCTACTGCTTCAGGGAGGAAGGGCCTCCCTGTCTCAAGGTGGCATCAGAGATACCTGGCTGCCTTTGATAGACATGTCTTATCTAAGACATACAAAGACAGACAATGCTCTGTTTTGCTTTAATAGAGTGGTAACTCATTGAGGACAGTCACTCTCTGAAATGCTTATACTTTAGGCTTACTTTGGTTCCATTTGTAGGGCTCCCTGGCCCCCAGGGACACTGATGGGATATGGTATGATGCTTTAGAGCCACTTGTGACCTTGATTTTCTCTGTTCTGTTTTTTTCTTCCAATAGAGGAATTACGGAAGCTGAGTTGGTCTGGAATCCCAAAGCCAGTTCGTCCAATCACATGGAAGCTTCTCTCAGTAAGTCTGTATGTCAGTGGTCAGCCTAGCCATGTCCTCCTGCATGTACCGTGGCTTGGTACCTGGCTGGAGGAGCATGGCTTGCTGGCCAACTTGTCTGTCTTGGCTGCATAATGACATAGGACTTTGCTGTGGCTGGAATGGCATTGTCTAGTTTTTGTTTAATTTCAAGGTTGGTTTGGCAAGTCTGGCAGAAAGTGAGGACAAGCAACAGCTCGTGACAGCTGTATTAGTTCACTCCAACTTCCACCAGTAAAGAATCACTGTATGCAGACTTGTGACTTAGGATCTTAGAGCACAGAAGAACACACAGCTCAGAGAAAATGGGTATGTGTAAGCAAAGAAGTGTTGGTAATGCTGTTATTGAATAAGAACAAGAGGAGGAGAACAAAGAGAAAGAGGAGAAAGAACAAGAAGAGAAGAAAGAGGAAGAAGAGAGGAAAGAAGATGAGGAGGAAGAGGAAGAAGGAGGAAGGACAGGAAAAGGAAGAGGACAAGGAGGTGTGGGGCAGGAGATTTTGGAAATAGTCTTTGTGATGGAGAGTGGGTGCCAGTGCCCAGATCCAAGCTGCCAATCCAAATGTCCTTCTGGAAAAGTTCAGTGGTTGTCAATGGCTGTTTTCATGCCCTCACCTACTTAACCCTGGCTTAAGATTGGAAGCGAGCATACTTTATTGACCGTTTTCTTCTCTTTTACTTTCGTTTTAATTTTTGAAGATCAGTCATGGGGAACTCGAGGCCCCTACTCTAAATTGAGTCTGACTTTCAGTGTTTAAGAGACTTTTGTGCTAATGAGTCACAATAAATTTTCAGTTTATCACCTTGTAATCCTAAATGCAGATGCAGCTCTGAACAGCAAATATTTATTGATTAAATATCTCTTGCAATTAAGGCTAGACCCGCTGTGTTCCCTTGTACTCTCTCTTGTGGTTTTTAAGTGTTTATAACCACATTTCTAAATGCCCTGTAAGAGAGGTTATACACTCGTGATTGGTTTGTAGGAGGCTATGATGTAAATGCCTGGAAGACCCCATGTCATGGTCTTGCGTTCATCAAGCATGGACTGGTCTAGGTGAAGAGTTTCATGAGAGGCTCTTGCTCCTGCTCTTTCCTTCACTTCTGCTCCTGTGCAAGTCATAGCCGCACTGCCTTGAACTGCCTAACTGCATAGTGGTTGCCGTGTCAATAATACAGAGCATCAGAGGAACAACAGGAGTTGGGGTGGGGTGAGTGGTGGGCAGCTCCACCCTGTTGGTGTCGACCTGGGAGTAGGTACATAGGAGTGCTGGCAGTGTAAACCAAAGAAAACCTGTAGGGACCTGCCTAGAAACAGTAAAGGCTATAGAGACTCTGGGGTGGCTTGAAAGAAAATAGCTCTCAAAGGGAGTGGCATTATTGGGAGGTGTGGCCTTGTTGGAGGAAGTGTGTCACTGTGGGAGTGGGCTTTGAAGTCTGTTTTGCTCAAGCTTCTCTCAGTATGACTGTTCAGTTGACTTCCTGTTGCCTGCAAGCTGAGGCTCTCAGCTTCAGCACCATGTCTGCCTGCACACCACTATGTTCCGCACCATGATGATAATGAATTGAACCTCTGAAACTGTAAGTGAGTCTCTTCAATTTAATGTTTTCCTTATAAGAGTTACCATGGTCATGATGTCTCTTCTTCATAGCAATGAAAACCCTAACTAAGACAGACCCAGATGCCTCTAGGAAGAGGTCAGGGGCTCAGACATGCAGCAGGATAAGTCCAGCACAGTTTGGCATAGTATGCCTGTGAGGTATTCAGGGCTTGAGTGTCAGCCAAGAGGAGGGTTGGGATGCCTCCTTATAATGCCACTCCCTTTGAGAGCTATTTTCCTTCAAGCCACCCCAGAGTCTCTATAGCCTTTCCTGTTTCTAGGCAGGTCCTCGGGTTGGTTTTGAAAGGGGGAGGCTTTACTCTGTGTTTCTAAGGCATCACAGGTGCACAAGGAGGGCAGGAGAGCTAGGGCAGGTGGGCTAGACCTGAATTGACAGATGAGAAGGTAAATGCCAGCTTAGTGAGCAGAACTGTGCTTTGCCAAGGGGTAGTTTCAGGGGAGTGTAAATAGTGGAGATGCCAGGCAAGGGTCGTTGGCATGGATGCATGTTCATTCAGCACCTCTGGAGGATATCAGTATTACTTGGATGAGGGAGTTGGGAAGGTCATAAGGCTAACAGGTGCATTAGGGGTGTGGCAGGTTAGCATCATAGACTAGGCAAGTGCTCCTGTTAGGCCTCTGTAGGAAGTCAGGGACGAGGGTCAGGGATCAGGAGACCATGTGTATAGTTGACACCGAGGTAACATGGCCCTTATCCTGAAGGACTTGAGCTGGGGTGTGCAGCTGTTTCTGGAAGGAGAATAACTGTAGTTGTATTATTTTACTCTTTGGGGGGCCTGCCACCCAGCTTCCAGATTATCGCACTGGGACTTATTCTTTCTTATGAATGCCTGGCCTTAGCTTAGCTTATTTCTAACCAGTTTTTCTTAAATTATTCTATCTACCTTTTGTCTCAGGGCTTTTACCTTTCTCTAGTCTATATACCTTTCTTTTCTTCTTATTTCATGGCTTGCTGTGTATCTGGCTCCTGATGCCTTCTCTCCTCCTTTTCCCTCTCTTTCCTTCTGTTTATTCTCTCTGTCTGACAGTCCCACCTATCCTCTCCTGCCTCAATATTGGCCATTCAGCTCTTTATTAGAACAATCACGTGTTTTGGGCAGGCAAAGTAACAGCTTCACGGAGTTAAAAATATGCAACATGTAAGAGTGCATCACATCATTGCATCATTGGACAAATGCTCCACAGCATAAACAGATATAGCATGTCTTAAATTAATATTCCACAAGAAATAACCTGGAAACTCATTGGTGAGTCTATCTAGTTATTTTCTGGAAGCCAGTTAAACTCTGTCTCAAGCACTGTGTTTGGTGCTGAAAAAGGTCAGGGTAAGCCTGAGACTATATCCCAGCTCTCCTAGGTTCTGCACAGCACAGAGAGAATGCTCATCTTCTGTTACTATACAGCACAGGCCTGAGGCTGACTGCACAGAAAAGGAGCCATTTCCCTGGGACCCTGTTCCTGTGCCTCATTTGCTCCTTTATTGAATGCTCGCTGAGTGTAGGACAAGGCCTACTCAGATTTCCTTAGAAGCTGAGTTGTGTTCTCCCAGAGAATGAGCACCAAATAGTTCAGCACAGTGTCTGGTGGTGATGAGGTGCCTTCCAGGGCATCAGGGAAGCTGGGAAGTGTTCAAGTTGAGGCAGGGTCAGTTGGGAAGGGCTGGGAAGGAGTCAGTGGTCAAGGCTACATGTGTACGGAGGGAGTCTGGTCACTAGAGCAGGCAGAGAGACTGGCTTTCCTGCAGGGCATAGACATGGTTTCTATTGCTATGAAGAGATGCCATGACCATGATAATGCTTAGAAAGGAAACATTTAATAGGGGCTGGCGTACAGTTGGAGAGGTTTAGTCCATTATCGTCATGGTGGGACATGGAAGTGCAGGCAGACATGGTACTGCAGAAGCAGCTGTCAGTACTGCATTGCTTGAGCATAGGAGATCTCAGAGCCCGCTCCCCTAGTGACACACTCCTCCAACAAGGCCACACCTACTCTGACAAGGCCACACCTCTTAATAGTGCCTCTCCCTATGGGCCAAGCATTCAAACACATGAGTCTTTGGGGGTCATACCTATTCAAACCACCCCACACGGGCAGTGACTTTTCTGAGAATTTGAACAATCCAGGTTCGACAAAGGTATCACATATGCATTGAACCTGGTATCCTGTGAGTTAGAGTGTCCATGGAGTACCTGACTGTAGACAGCAGGAGGAGGACATGGTCAGAGGTATGGACTCCTGACCTGGTTGTGTTTCACTGTCACAGGGCAGTGCTGATGCCCAGGCTCGGTAGTACATCCAGGTTGGACCCCAATGTTATAGGGCTCAAAGCAGTGTGGAAGACAGGACAAGGATGCTCATGAACCAGTTGGGAAGTTGGTCTCTGAAACTGCCCCAATAAGGGCAGTTGCCCAGTGGACCTGAGACACTTGAACTAGGAGACTGGCCTGGGTGGTGGGTGAGTAGGGACGAGTTCAAGGTCTGGCACATAGTGACCTTTCTTCATCATGTACATGGTTTGTCATTAGCACAAGTCTAGTGTTCATGGACAAGTGTTACTTTAGTCAAGAGGAAATTCTGCTCTAGGGAAGTCTGGGTGTGTGGCTCTTGTTCTGAAGAAGTAGCAGAGTTCTGAGCCAGAGCACCCATTAAACAGCAGTGATAATATTTTACTTTTAAATTACATACAAGCAGCATAGGACCTTTTTCAAAATTGATCCTGAAGAGAATCATATTTTTGGCTCTTTTTTTTTAAAAAAGGTAACTATATCAGAAAGTGAACAAAAACTAATTAAACATTGAACATTTATGCTAGAGAGTATATTGGCTAAAAATGACAATGAGGCTCCAGTATCAATATATCTCCTTTCAGTGTGTTGCGGTCGGTTTGCATATGAACACAGTGGGAGGGAACACATTGATTTTTGTGTCACCAGGACAGTTTGGATTTAAGTATCTGCATGCATTGTTTTACATTTATGATTAGTGTTTTTATAGCATGCTAATACAGCAATTAAGTCTTCTGTAGTTCTGTCATTTAAAATTCATTGCATACTTGAATGTATTTCATTTGCATAATTTCTAGTCTTGCTTAATTATCAAGAGGCCTTCACTTGCACATGTGTTTTTTCCTGTAGGAAGGGACTGGCAGGAGAATGGGTGGGCCTTTTATGATGGCATTCTTGCCTTTTAGAATTTGTGTTTTATTAAGTTTATATTCTGGAAACAGGAAACTTCCTGAGATTGTTCATTCTCTTCCTTAAGGATGCTATCAGCATTTGTGTGTGGCTGTCTACATTCCCTGCCGACCATCCTGGTGACTCCACTGTCTAGAATTGCAGACAGGGCTTGGGCCTTTCACTCTGCTGTTGGATGAGGCATCAAGCCTTTCATCTGCCAGGCTCATCTTTGGTCTTTGCCCAGCCTGGACTTACTTCTTGCACACTCCAGACTCTGTCTAGTTTTCTATCCTCTACTATCACAATAAACCAAGCCAAGAAACTGCGCTAACTTAGTCTCTCCCCGAGACTCTAGGACAGTTTCATCCTTTATTGGGTTGTATCGTGTCAACATCATCCATCCATCCATCCATCCATCCATCCATCCATCCATCCATCCATCCAACCATCCAACATTTGCTGAGTGTTTGTTATGGGGGAACAATGTTCTAAGCCCTTGGGGGTATCTGTGAGCTGAAAGTACGTTGGGTAGGAGAAGTTGGCAGAGGTGATTGATGGGTGATGGGCAGGGTAAGAGAGCGGTCTGGGTGCTGTTTATGTTTGTGGTCCTCATGGGCCTCACTGAGAGAGGATGTTTGAGCAAGGATTTGAGAGAGGACTGTGCAGGTGTTTGGGGACATAGTCTGGTTCTGACTGTTTCAGTGCCATGTTGGGTACATTATAGACCATATAGTCAGTCCCCTTAATCCCTAGAGCGGGTTGGCATGAGTGATGGTGAGGGATGACTGCTCATAGTAGAAGCTGAGACAGCAGAGGGAGAATGGAGACCATAGAGGGTGTGGCGTTGTGAAAGGGTTGCCCCTGGCCACAGACATCGGAATGGCAGTTATCAGACTTGATCCCTAGGTGCCAGCTGGGTCAGTGTTGTAGACCTGCTTCAGCCACACAGCCCTGCTTTTCTGCGCTAAAGCAACCAAGGAATTGGTGTGCGCTGCATACAGCTGTGTTCTTCGCAGGGTTTATTCACAGACTGGTAAGTTAAGAGTGCCTGGCCTGTAATTGGAGCTAGTGGGTCTCAGAAGAGGAAGTAGTGAGTTGAGAGGGAGACCCTGAGGCAGGGAGGTGTGATGTGTGAGGCATGTTTAGCTGCTTAGAAGGCAGAGACTCTGTCACATTGGGAGGTAGGAACATGTGTGCTCTGGCTGGGGAGGAGGCGAGGCCAGGCGGGGCCCAGGCAACCTGGGATCATATCCTGAGTCTGAGGGGCTGTTGTAGTAAAGTGGTCTTGGGAGTCTGAGTGACTGTTATGGTAAAGTGGTCTGTTCCAGTCTCTGAAGCCTTAATGCAGAGATAAGTGTTACCAGGACAGAGACTGGAGGAGATGGGCATGTATCTCTTGCATGGGCAGCTCTCTGCAATCTGGTTTCTCTCCAGAGTCACCTTGTTGACAGAGGACACAGGTGTTGTTGTGTGTGAGAGAAGGTCTCAGTGTGGACTGTCCCTAGACTCTCTGTGAGTTGGGGTCAGCTGGCACCTCTGATGTGGTGGGAAGGCTTTAACTCGAGTCTGACCTTATATCCCTGTGGCTCTGACCATGTCCCTGAGGTTTGGCAAGTCTGTCTTCCTATCTGAAAGCAGAAACATTGACTACCTCTAAATGGCTAGGACTAAAGTAGCCCTGAGTTGTCCTGTACATGGTGGGGCCTGTAAGCGCAGGCTGCTCGTTTGTTTCTGGATGCCTAGACCTGAAATAATTGCACAGAAACTGTATTAATTGCAATACTATTTGGCAAATAGCTTAAGTGTATTTCTAGCTAGCTGTTACATCTTAAATTATCCCATTTTTATTATTTTATATTTTACTAGAAGGCTTGTGGTTTACCCACAAGTTTCCAGCATGTCTTTCTCCTGCGGTGGCTACAGGTCTCTCTGACTCTGCCTACTCTCTTTATTTCTTTTCCAGTCTAGCTATATTCTGTTAAGCCATTGGGCAAAAGCAGCTTCTTTATTCACCAATGACAATATAACATATTCATAGCATATAGAGGGGAATCCCATATCACCTCCCCTTTTCTGTCTAAATAAAAAGGAAAGTTTTAACTTTAACACGGCATGATTATATACAACAAAACAGCTATCAAGCAAGAATTATAGATACAATATTTATATCTTGTAGAAGGAGCTGCTGGCCGCTTTCTGCCACCCAGCTCCCAGCCACCGGCTAGCTTTACCCAAAATAATTACAAGGAAACTGTATTCTTTTAAACACTGCCTGGCCCATTATATCTAGCCTCTTCTTGGCTAACTCTCATATCTTGATTAACCCATTTCTATTAATGTGTGTAGCACCATGAGGTGGTGGCTTACCGGGAAGATCCTAACCTGCATCCATCTCAGAGAGGAGAGCTATGGCGTCTGCCTGTCTTCCCTTCTTCCCAGCATTCTGTTCTGTCTTCCCTGCCTACCTATGTTCTGACCTATCAGGCTAAGCAGTTTCTTTATTAATTAACCAATGAAAGCAACAGATAGACAGATGACCCTCCTCCATCAATATCTACTTTATCTTTTATCATAAATAAGAAAACTATAACTATAATTACCTATTCTTCAACTCCATCGAAGACTCCAGAAGGACATAATATTACCTAAGTTAATAGTAAGTGTAGTGTCAGCAACTTCCAAAACTCTAGAATTGACAGAGACATCTTGCTGCCTGGACAGTCACCCAAAGTTCTTCTGTAATCTTGGGGCACCAATCTTCAACCTATAGGGCCATAGTATCCGGCACACTTTTCCATGAAGCAGGAAATTTCAAAGACAGTTCCACTTATATTGGTAGTTTGTCAGTCACGTTCTGTGTCCTACAAAATGTCTGGCAGTCTCTTTCATGAAGTAGGAACCCTGAAGGACTGTCTTACATTCTTTAGGCAAGTCATTTTTCTGTGAGTTCTGCATGTCCAACTCATCCAGCATAACATCAAACAGTCCAGGCAAAAGCAGTTTCTTGTCCAAACAGCTAGCAAACTCCATAATGAGCCTCTTCAATGTCCATCATCCTCTTGAAGTAGGTTGGTGCTGCCAGGAACAAATGAGTCTCATTGTCATGAAAAGTTCTAACATCTTAAAACATTTTAAATGCCATATTTTGAAGGACTTTGAAAGATTTGAAGAATCCCTATCCAATCTGAAATATATCTGTGTAGTTCTAGAAAACAACTAAAATGATTACAAGTTTGACTATTATAGATGACTATTAACCTGTATTTCTTAATTATATATTTTTAAATGAACTGCACAAACACAATACTTTAAACAAGAGCAGAAATACATATAACAAAATGGACTTTAAATTTGTATCAATAAACCAAGATCTATACCCCAATCCAAAATATTCATCTCTATATCATATTCCCCCTTTAAATGTAAACAAACATTTATAAACAATCATTTAGGGAATTTGGGCATTGTTCTCTCCAAATCACTTCCTGCTTTTTGTTGAATGAAGTAATTTTAGGGGTTTATGGAGACCTTTCAGGGCTCTTTCAGGGGGTCTTCTTCCATCTAGCCACATTAGTCTGGAAGGAATCCCAGGTTCTCTTCCTTTGTGGAAACAAAAGCAGAACCTCTTTTCCAAAGCAACATATCCTTAGACACAAATTTTGAAGTCAAGATACCTTTAAAGTATATATGTTGGTTTAGTTTAGCAATCTGTACAATGAAATGTCTCTCTGTACTTAGTTCATTCACAGTCAAAAATTCAAAGAAAACACAATAATATACATAATCCAGACTCTTTGTGTATATTCCATCTTTACGTGGCTTATTTCTCTTTATTTCTTTAATCTGTGACTGTCTGTACTCTGTCTCTTTAAAGACTTTGATTTATTTTTAAAACAATTTACTTCTTTTTATAACTGTCTATATTCTCCCCCCCCCCCAAGCCTACATACATTTATCCAACACTGTGACCCATTTCAGAGGTCTTTTCCATTTGAATTTGTCTTTATTGCCTGCCTATTTGTAATTATTTTTTGACCAGAAGTGCTTTTTTTCTTTTAAATGCTAATCGGGGGTGACGAGGACCAACTCCGTGGTCTTGCCTGCTTGCTCTTCCCAGTCCAACCTGGAGGAGGCCTATTCTCTTCCTCTGAGAGCCATGCACATTGCCCCAGCTCCAGGGTCGCAGGGGGTCTATGTTGTTACCATTACACAATTTGTTACATATTGCTCACAGATCCCATTTAAGCTGCTCAGCCTCCTGAAAGAGCCAGAGCTGTTGGTGTAACTAGCACAAACTAGGAAGTCCTCATTTGAAAACTGTATGGTTTTTTGCTACTAATGCTGAATCAGGAAGACTGTGTTTAAGGAGCTTATAAGCAAACAGAGCTTATCTGAAAAAAATGTGGCTACTAAGAAGTTGTGCTTGGCTCCCATTTTTTTTGTAAGCTTTTTTTTTTTTAAGTCTTATTTGGATCCATGCCCCAGAGAGTGTGTGCCATTCTGTAAGCAGTGGCCGCTTACTCGTTTCCTCGCCACCCAGACCCAAAATAATCACACAGAAACTATGTTATTTAAAACACTGCTTGGCCAGTAGCTTATGCTTATTTCTAGCTAGCTCTTCCACCTTAAATTAACCCATTTTTATTATTTTATATTTTACCATGAGGCTTGTGGTTTACCAGCCAGGTTCCAGTGTGTCTGTTTCCTGCGGTGGCTACATGGTGTCTCTCTGAGGCCGCCTACTCTCTCTATATCTTTTCCAGCCTGGCTATATTCTGTTAAGCTTTTGTACAAAAGCAGTTTCTTTATTAACCAATGGCAATAAAACATTTTCATAGCATACAGAGGGGAATTCCACATCAGGGGCTGCACCTTCCTTAGAAACCCTGTGGATGGGAAGTTATCAAACAAAGAACAAGATGTATCTTAGGAAATTGTTATTCTCTAAGTTTATACGAACTGGAACTGAGATAGCTACAAGGAGAAAGGGGGTATGGACAAAGCCTACTGCCTGGATGGGTTGTCTCTGGGGAAGCTTTTAACCGGATGAAGAAATATCTGTCTATACCCTCACCCTTGTAATTTTGTGCCTTCATCTCAGGGGCAGCCCTGTGTCCCTAGCAGCAAGAGCTCTGTTGGCATGACCACAGGTGTTACCAGGTGGGTGACATTTGGGCTAGTTCTGGTCCTGTTGGTGAAACAGCTGGTATGTGAGGCAGACTGCATTGGAGTTGTAGTAATCTCCTTTCTGCAGGGAAGAGAAGGGAAGGCTGCTGCTTGTGCTTTCTAGTCGGCAGAGTGCTGCGAGCCTTTTCCTCGAAAGCTATCAAGTGAGCATTTTCCAGTTTGTTTACCTGTGAGTTGTGTTCGACGTATATAATAGGGCTGCTTGGGTATGTCATTGGTCACCTCCTGTGGGCTCCTTGGGAATAAGCATTGGAATTGGGGGTGCTCACAGTTCTCACATAGGAACCAGATGTTGTGTGTTTCCACTTGATGATTGGAAATAGTGTCTATGTTAGAAATGGGATGGGCTATGTAGATGTGTGTAGACACATGGCGTGGCTGTTCTGCATTCAGGATGGTGTCTCAGCAGGGGCTGGCAGGCATTCTTGTATGGCTCCATAGTCAGTATGTCAGTGCATGGATCACATGCAGCTATGGAGTTCTGTGGGCATTGTAACGGAGCAACCACATATTATTCAACACGCAGGCACAGTGTGTCCCAACAAGATATCAGTTACAAAAGCAGGTGTGAGTTGAGTTGGTGGCTTCTGTTGTTGAGTGGCAATTAATCACAGTGAGAATGTGGTTGTGATTGTATGTATGTATATATGTATGTATGTATGTTTTGTGTTTTTAGAGATAATGTATGCTCTCATTATGTAGCTCTAGCTGTTCTGGAATTTTCTCTGAAGATCAGGCTGGCCTCAAACTCACAGAACTCCGCCTGCCTCTGCCTTCCAAATGCTGAAGTTAAAGGCGTGCACAGTTAAAGGCTGTGACTTTAAAGTGCAGCATATAAACCTAAATGTTGGGCAGTGGATGTCTCCCTAAAAGGATCCATTGTTGTAGCACCAACAATGAATAAATACCCAGAGACAGATATTGGGGCTCAACATGAAGACCAGAAAAGCAAAGCAGCCAACCACTGGCCCTTACCTCTACCTCAGTCTGAAATGGCAATCCTGCCTCCAGGAATCCTCAGAGTAAGACTGAGCCTCCAATCTGTCCCCTACCATCTTATAGTCCTCTCTAGTGCTGGGATTAAAGGCATGCATCACTACTGCCGAGTTTCTATGGCAAACTAGTGTGGCTACCAGGATTAAAAGTGTGTGCCACCACTGCCTGGTCTGTAAGATTTATCAGTGTGGTTGTTTTACTCTCTAATCTTCAGGCTTTATTTATTAAAATGCAAATGAAATATCACTACAAACTGTACATCAGTAACTAGGGCTTTCTCCAAGTGAGAGACTGTTCTTCATTACAGGACAGCCTCACCAGGGCACAGCAGCACCACTCCATAGCGAGAACAAGTATGTTTCCCACAGGCCTCAGCTGCAGACCTGGGAGGAGGCCATGACCTGACCGGAAAGTGGACTGCGTCTGTGCTCGTCCCCCAGTATTGCCCCTTGCTGTGCCACCAACAGCTCCCTGGGAAATACAGATTCTGACCGTGTTCTGGTTTGGATAGCTGGCTGTAGAGAGGTCGAATGACCAATGTGGGAGCTTTGGTTGAGCAAGCACATGCTGGCAAGGCTGGAGAACAGCTTGTACCTCACCACTGTGGTCGTGGGGTGGCTGCTGCCACTGCTCAGACTGCATTATATTCACCTTGATTCACAGAAGCAATAAAGAAAAGCTCTGGGCTTTGGGTCTCTTCTTGACCTCTGAGCCTCAAGGTCTCTGTGGCCAGAGGAATGATGTACCCATCTAGTGTGCCTCAGTCAGTGCTGGCTGGAATTGACATGGTGTTACCTGTTTGGAAAAGATCTGACAATTTCTTAGAAACTTCTGTCTACATTCTGATGCAGCATCTCTCCTTGCTGTTCAGCCCTGAGAAATCTAAGATGTGTGCTTCCAAAGTCTGCAGGCATAGCCATTGAGCTTTGTTCATTCATAAATAGCTTACCCATGTGTGGCCTAACATGTGCCATGCAGCCTCATACCCAAAGGTGGCTGATCTCAGAAGACAGTGTGCACAGAATCCTAGGTTCTAAGTGAGTCTGTTTTCCCAGTCATCCCTAGTAAGAAACTAGCATTTCCAGGGTCCAGGTGGGATGGTGGGAATGGGTTGCAGAGGGCACCATCATTTTGGGCAATGGAAAGTTCCTTCTGTCTTTCAGAGAACAGTAGTCAACTTCCTGAAGCTCTACTTGAGGTCACAGGTCTATGCTTAAAATTGACAAAGTTTCAAAATTATACCTTATGTATCATATCATAAGATTAATTTAAAATGTAGAACAAGAAAACAAATAAGAAGCCACATAAAATGTCAAGCTTTTTATGGCTGCTGGAGCAACCTACTTCTTTCTGGACATGTGTCCATTTTATGTATTGCATAGTGTCAGAAGCCCCAGGGGCTTCAAAGAGTAGATGCACAATTACCCACACAGCAGCTTTGAGCACATAAATGCAATGTGTGTGTATGTGTGCATGGTATGAGTATAAGACCAGACAGGCTCCCAGTTCCTTGTGGAATGAGCCCTGTGGAGAGGGCTTTTAGCATCTCCATACCATGTGTTAGAAAAGCGTACAGTCCAGGTGCCATCAGATGACTTTTGGTGGATGCGAGTGATGATTTAGACCTGGTTGACAACACTGGTGGGGGTGCTGGTGCTGTGTGCTGTCCTGTCACTTTGTTCTGTGTGAGCAGCTTTTTCGTAATGTCCTCCCTTCTGTTAGATGGGTTTCCATATGCCTGGGTCATTCTGGAAGTGACCGCTTGTTCTTCACGCTTCTGATGCACAGTAACCATGGATGCCTGTGTTTCTTTTGCTTCTCCAGGGTTATCTTCCTGCCAACGTTGACCGGAGACCAGCCACACTGCAGAGAAAGCAAAAGGAATACTTTGCTTTCATTGAGCATTATTACAACTCGAGGAATGATGAAGTTCACCAGGACACATATCGCCAGGTATGTGGGGCTTTCTCTTTCCCTCGTATCACTCAATACTGGGGTTTGCAGCAGGTTTGTAGGGGATGTTTCATCTATCAGGAACCTGATAGGCTTGCAGATTTATGTTTTCTAACAATAAACATTTGAAAGCAATTAATGGCAATTTGCTACCAGCAGCAACATCTGGCTTATTTGAGTTCCTTCTCGGAGGTAAAGCATGAGACTCAAGTCAGGTTACAAAATAGATGCTGAGCTCTGTTAGTGACGACCTTCATCTGCCTTGGATGATGGTGGGCATGTGGCGCCTTGGCCTGTTCCTGGTACTCTCTAGCCTGCTTTTGAGAGGTGGCACCTTGACCTGTGACTGGCATTCTACAGCCTCTTTCTGGAGGGTGGTGCCTAGGCTTGTGGCTGGCACTCTGTAGCCTGTTTCTGTAGGACTATAGCTCCTCAAACTATTGCCTTCCTGCATTTGATTATTATATATTTACTGGCCCCTGAAGGTTTATGTCCAGATCACAGGCATCTAGCTAGAGATAACATTTGCATGGTTTGGCTTTCTCTCTATAGGTTAGTCTTGCTAACACTTGTAGCCTTTCTCCTATTTTCCCAGGCTTGCGATTGATGAGGCAGGCTAGGGGTAGGATATGGGGCATGATGGATGTGCTGTCCTATCCACATAAGAAATACATTGCCCGTGGCTCTTGTATAAGTTTATTCTTGCTGGTAGTGGGCATAGAGGCAGGTCCATCTTCCATGAGTCTAGTGTACAGTGTGTATCTCTCCACAGGACTGTCACTGAAGGGAGCCGTGTACTGAGGGTGGCTCTCCAACCAGTGGACCTGGCATTCTTGTCTCTCGCCCATGCCTGGGCTCTATATGTGGCCCTCCTGAGTCCTCTGATCTTGCTTGACCTTGCTGTTCTATGTGGGTGTCCCTCAGCAGGGTGCTTATGGACTTTCCTTCTATGTGCTCTCTGTGTATTTGAATTTTAAGTTTATCTCACCTTGTTCCCCTGTGCTAAGGACCCAGATTCTGACTGTCACCAGGAACTCTTTGAAGGACACAGAGAGCAGGCCTTTTGTAGGTGAGGAGGTTGAACCTAATGGCTTACTGTTGGCCACAGGCCAGCTAGTGTTAGAGTGAAGAGGTGACCCCAGTTACTAGATGTTAGCTGCTTCTCTGCACATGGACAAGGATAGAGAGAGACTGCGAGTCCCCTTTGGGTTAAACGGCTCTCCTCTTCTCTGTCTGTGCAGGCTGTTGCTCTGGAACCCCAGAGTGATGCTAGTGCTACTGGTATGGGGTGCCCGCCTGGGATGTGGAGCCAGTCTGTGATGCCGGCTGTGCTCAGAATGCTCCTGTTGGGTCACCTCTTGGACCCCACCCACGTGAGGTCTCTACTGAAGTTCCAGCAAACAGTGGCAAGACTCTCATGTCAGGTGGTGCTCAGGCAGGAATCTGCTGACACTAGCAGAGACATTCAAATGCTTCCTTTAAGGTGTTCTAGATTTCTCATGGACATTGTGCAATAGAGGAAATTATGGCCTGTGTTCCAGATAGTCTTGCACAGCTGAAACCCTAGGCTCTGTCTGTGTCCTTGAATCATGCTCAGTGTTGGGCTGAAAATCAGTGTTCACTGATTGCTTTGGCTTATGTTACTGTGGAGCTGAGGGTCCACTCTATTCCTAACCATGCAGTGTGCCTGTCACCTGAGGACAGTTGAGCCTTGCTCAGTTGGGTACCTCCTATTGAGGAGCCTCGTGACGGTCCTCAGAGCACGTTAAGGGCAAGTAGCATGTGTCATCCAGGACTTCTCTCATCCTATAATTTAAGCATATGTCTCTCTGCATCTGCAGATCCACATTGACATCCCTCGGATGAGCCCCGAAGCGCTGATTCTTCAGCCCAAGGTGACGGAGGTAAGAGGAGCACTGGCTGGGGAGTCTCTGCTGATGTCTGTCTCTCTGTGTGACTGCTGCTCACTGCACTTGAGGGGCCTGATCCAGGAGCCCCCGAAGTCCGTAATTAGTTGACATGTGAACCACTGATTATTTTCAGAACGTTATTCTTGTATAACGATTCATACAAAAGAATATATGTAATATGTGTATGAGTATTTATAACAGAAACTTATGTCCTTGAATTTAGGAGCCAGAATCCCTCCAGTGCTGACCAACTACCTCTGTGAGCTTGAAGCTGGTAGCATAGAAGCTATTTCTCCATGCTCATGGTTCTGCTACCCAAG
Organism: Microtus pennsylvanicus; assembly: GCF_037038515.1. Taxonomy (NCBI): domain Eukaryota; kingdom Metazoa; phylum Chordata; class Mammalia; order Rodentia; family Cricetidae; genus Microtus; species Microtus pennsylvanicus. Next base: position 14,920,591 of record NC_134580.1, read on the forward strand.
CTTCATCTCTGCCCCCACTCCCCCCATAAAAAGGAGTAGACTATCCGTCTTTGACTTATATTTGCCATACTTTGTGGCTTTAGCACTAAGGAAGCAGTGTGGTGTTTTTGTTGAGTCTGGAGCTGTATGTGCCATTCTTTGTGCAATTCAGTCTCTGCAACTCCTATTTTCTTCTATTGTGTAGCAGTCAGGACAAATGTCTGACGCCTCCCAATGTTATGCTGTTGGGACAGTGTTGGTAGAATCCTCATGTGCATTTATGCATGTGTACCCCTGTGAGAATTTCTCCGAGGCTTTCGTGATAACATCAATATGCTTCCTGGAGGGGTGTGCAGATGATGCTCACCTGCAGTGCTGGAAGTTTGGATTTCCACTCCTGGGCAGCTCTTGGAGCATGTCCAGGCTCCCGAGCTCTGTGGGTCTGGTGGATATTCTTATCATGCTCCTGGCTTCACGTTCTAAAGAGCATATATGCATATAGAGATGGGTGTCTTCTGTGCCCTGTTCTGGGAAATGCTTGTGACTGTCTATATCACCCCTTTTCTTTTTTTTTTTACCCATTAAAAAAATAAGTTTGTGATCTTTATACATTTGGGATTCTAATTTTTGACAGTTATTTGATGGGCTATGCTTAGCCTTGCTGAGCTGAATATGATGCCCCCTTAGGTTATTATGGAATGCTTACTTTAAGAACTCTTTTCCCTCAACATCTGTCTTGTAAGTCTTCTCTCATCTTCTCATCTGAAAGTTTTTCTTTCCCCGCCATTCATTTAATTTATAGCTGATAGCAGCATCTGCAGGCAGTCAGTGGAGACGGTGCAGGAACTTGGCCACATTCGCAGGCGTCCATGAAGACCCTAGTGCCTCCATCTTACTCTTCTGAGTTGACTGGGTTATTTTAGCTTTCACTCATTCATGTTATTTTCAGAATCACCTTAACAGTTTTCTTTTTGAAGTCTATTTGGTTTCTGAACGGAATCTAGTCCTATTTTTATTTGTTATTTTGAGACTAGGTCTGTCTAAGTTGCCCACGGTAGCCTTGAACTCACTCTTGCACATTCCCCAAATTTCAGATCCTCTTGGCCTTATCCCACCAAGTATCTGGGATTGTAGGCCTGGGCCAGTAGACCAAGGGAAACCTTTATGAAAGGTCTTGTACATGCTTTATTAGATTTATTCCTAACCTTTATATTTTTGTTACTAAAGTAAGTGGTATCGCTTTAAAGTAGACTTACTCTCTGAAATACTTTGTTTTTCATCTTTATTTTCCCCAGTAAATGCATTTTGAACCATGGACATCTCTTGCCTGCTCAGTAAAGCTGCTCAAAAATTCTAACATTGCTGAAATAAAAGTGCTCGTAGATTGTGGGGCACAGAAGGGGAAATGAGTTTCCACAGGAGTGCCGCTCCAAGGCCCTTCTCTCTGATTGCCCTTCTCAGTGCTGTGCTCACAGAGTCTGGAAACAAGGCTAATGCACCTCTCCTTTACTTAAGGTTTTCTTTAAAAATGGAAAATAGATTTTGGTTTGTCTTTGTGTGATTCTGTTTTTACCCCACAACTTGGCACATTGCTTACAGAGCTGGCCTGTGACCTCTGGTCTCACTTGTGGTTCAGAGTTACCGCCAGTGGTGACTGACTGTGGTCAGGCGTTGGTCCTCTTGCTTTGCAGCTTCTCCCTGACTGTGAATTTTACTCAGCCCCTGAGACTCCTCCAGAGCTATGGAGGTGTGTATTTAGCAGTTGGCAGGGCTGAGCAGGGACTGAGCAGCCTGTAGGACAGGCAGACCTCTGGGGGAGGAGGGCAGACTATCCAGGCTGCCAAGGGTGACTGTGGATAATTTGAGTGTGACTGCACTGGGGAATACGACATGAGGAGCAGGGGCTTGAGGAGAAACACTGAAAGGTTGGCTAGTTTTCCAGAGCCAATTAGATTTCTGGCACCTCGGAAGTTGGGCTATATCCATGGTGACAGCAAATCTATTGGCATGGTAGCTTCATGAGATAGAAGTTGATTAGCGTCCTCAGAGCTAGTTGTTTGTCAGACGACTGGTTGCCACTGTGCACTTGACTTTAACCTCAGAGTCCAAGCCGCTGCTTGGTGCTCTTGCTCACATTTGCATCCCACTAGCAGGGAATTAATATGACACAGATAGGAAGAGCAGGCACATCCCTTTGAAGTCATATGAGTTGGCAGTGTGGTACTGCTTGTACCCCGGTGACTTAGTTTGGTGACATGGAGTTACTTCACTGGACATAGATGGGAAAATGAAGCAGCATCCTGAGAACAGAATTTCACATGGCAGCTTGGTGGGGCTCAGGGGTGTTTTCTGAAATCAGGCTTTCACCTCCCCCCCCCCCAAACTCCAGTATTGATATTTGAAAGAAAAGTTAGCCACCTTTCACTTTTAGTTCCTGCCCGTTTTGTTGAATGAAGTCCATCTGAGACGACTTGTGGCACTTAGCTATTGGGGCTAGTCCTGTGTGTTTGTTGAAGATCTGTATTCAAGTGCAGATGTTGGCAACTTCAGTATTTGCGCAGGGGCCTTTCCTCCACAGCCATCCTGTTGTCTGTCCTTTGCTTCTTAGAGCAGCCAGAGTAAGAAGAAGTAAGAGACTGCTCCAAGGTTGCTGCTGAGACACGATACCTTGTTACACCTGAACAGACCCAGCGTAGTGAACCACATAGGCTGTGAAACCCAAGCTTTGACCTGCAACTCTGAGTGGACCTAGGAGCTTCCTGTGACTGGGAAAGAAGGGATGTTTTTCGAACTCAGGTCCCAGTGGAGCATCAGCCTCTTCTGTCAGACATCAAATGTTTTATGAGTGGAGGTGGCAGTATGCCTAGGTCCAGATCCTGGTCCCCATATGCCTCGTGTGCTTGGGGTGGGGGTGGGAGCTGGGGGCAGGTGCTGTTCTCTGCTCTGTAGCCCCTGTTGACAGGACTCCTGATCTGCTGGTGCACCTGTGCTTGCCAGGTGACTGGCAGCAGCCCCCTGTTCCCTCCTTGTCATGACTGTGCTGCAGTATCCATGCCCTCATCTGATGTTTACTGTCCACATCACCACGAGCTGTGCTGAGATGCTGAGTGGGAACCACCTTGCTGTTACTCTGTCCTTGGTCTGCAGGCTCTGCCAGGGAGAAGCTGCCCCTTCCTTCTCACTGCGCCCCGATTCTTCTTACAGGTCTTCCTTCCCCCTACTGTGCATTTAGAGCAGTGGATAGTGACACCGGCATTCCCACAGCCTAGCAGTGCTGAGGCTGCCGTGTCTCCCACATTGGTTTTGCTCCTTGTCACTTTACTTGATGTCTTAGTTATGGTTCTGTTGCTATGAGGAGACACCGTGACCAACACAACTTATTGAAGAAAGCATTTACTTGGGGGCTCGTGTACAGTTTCAGAGGGTGAGTCCACGATCATTGTGGTGGAGAGCATGGCAGCAGACAGCAGCCATGGTGCTGGAGCAGTGACTGAGATCTGACATCTGATCAGAAGTTGCAAGCAGAGAGAGAGGGGAGTCTGAGCCTGATGTGGGCTGTTGAAACCTCAGAGCCCACCCCTAGTGACACACTTCCCTAGTGACACCCCTTCTTCAACAAAGTCACATGTCCTAGTCCTTCCCAAACAGTCCCCAACTAGAACTAGACATTCAAATATATGAGCCATTCTCATTCAAACCACTACACTTGGTATCATGGTTCCTTTTTAAATTATTTTTAATTCACAAATGGGGCCACAGGAAATTTTACTTGCTATTGAATCAGTTCATCAAACTTTTTTGGTGTCTGTCAGATAAGAATTGGTCTATCAATCATTCCTCTTCTTGATTTTTATGGCAAAAACATCAGAGCAGAAGACTGGCTGCCTTTAACATATATGCCCAAGTTAAAGAAATCTAAGATTTAATTTAATTTTTAATTTCAAGTCTCCACTGTCAGACCCAAGACAGAGAATGGTGTTGGTGTCTTTGAAGTCCCTTCTTTTTCCTCAAGCTCCTCTATATGATATAAGTAACCCCTGAGATAATGGTGGCTCTCTAGTTTTTTTGTCATGGTTTTGCCATGTGGCATCTGTATGGACTGCTACTCATTATGGTAGGCATTGATAGACGGTCCTAGCAGTGTGCTTATGTGTAGTGCTCCTTGGGCAGTGCGCCCCTGAGTATGCCTGTCCTTTATAGTGGTAGATGTTGACAGATGGTGTTAGCAGTGTGCGCTAGCTAGTGTGTTTCATAAGGGTGTTTTTGTTCATACATAAAGTACTTTGAATGGATTTATCTGAGTATTACATATCTATGTGTTCCCTATTCCCTAATGTTTTCATTTTTACTTTAAAAAAGCTAATCATACAGTATAATGGATTTCATTAAAACATTTTACACATGTATGTACTTTGCTTGCGTTCCTGCCATTAATTATCCTTTCTTCTGCCTTGCTCGCTTGCCACTTGTTCCTTTCCTGAAACCTAATTAGTCTCTTCTAGTTCTCTCTCCTTTTCCCTCCCTCCCTCCCTCCCTCCCTCCCTCCCTCCCTCCCTCCCTCCCTCCCTCCCTCTGCCCCCTCCCCCTCATGTATACACACACATACACAAACACATACACTCATGACCATATTCTGCACATAAGAGAAACATGATAATCATCTGAATCTAGCTTATTTCACTTAACGTGATGCATTCCAGTTCCATCCATTTTCCTGTAGATGGCAGAATTTCATCTTTTATAGCTGAATAAAACTTGATTATCTACATTCACCACATATACCACATTTTCTTTCTCTCTCTCATTTTTCTTATTTTTGAAGACAGGGTTTCTTTCTGTAGCCTTGCAGACCAGGCTGGCATTGAACTCACAGAGATCCACCTGCCTCTGCCTCCTGAGTGCTGGGATTAAAGGCGTGTGCCACCACTGCCTGGCTACCATGTTTTCTTTATTCATTCATCTGTTAATGGATTTGGCTGTTGTGCATAGCCTTGCATAACCATACTTAATTCTCTCCAGCTAAATACCCAGAAATGATGTAGGAAGATCATATGGCAGTTCTGTTTTGGGTGTGTTAAGGACACTCTATACTGAAATCCTAGGGGCTGCACGTGTCTACATTCTCCCAGCTGTGGGGTAAGGTGTCTCCTTCCCACTAGCGTTAGTTATTGTTTGAAGGGTAGCCTCTCATTTTGGAGTGAGATAGACTTTCAAAGAAGTTCGGTTTTGTTATTTCCCTCATAGCTAAAGCTGCTGAAAACTTGTTCATATATTAATTGGCTCTATGTATTTCCCTTTTAGAGACTTGTGTGGTCAGTTCATTTGCCTGTTTATTGATGGGATGAGGTTTCGGTGTTCAGCTTTTTGTGGTTTTTGTAGATTCTGGATATCAACCGCCTGTCAGAGGACAAATTGCTCCCTCCATTCTGCATGCCATCTCTACACTCTTGTCTCATACAATCCAATTTGTCAGTTCTTGCTGGGGTTTCCCAGACCACTGAAGTCCTAGTCCTGTGTTTTCCTCTTAGGTTCAAAGTTTGAGGTCTTAGTAAAGTCCGTCATCTGTTTTGAATTGATTTTTTTAAACTTGGTTGAGAGATAGAATCTAAGTCATTTTCCTCTAGTGGTTTAGAAAAGGCTGTGTTTCCTTCAGTGCATGCTTTGGCACCCACGGAAAGTCAGGTAGGTGTAGCTCCATGGGCTTGTTTCTGGGTCTTGGGTTCTATTCCCTTGGTCTGTGTTTCTGTAGTGTACTTTGGCTCAGGGATTGTGATGGCTCCATCATTGCTCCTTTGCTTCTGGCTTGTCCTTCTCCATGTGCATTTCTGAAATGGTCCCCATGTGGAGAGCCAGTTGTGGCCCTGGCCACCAGCAACCACTTGTTTGCTGTCTGTCGGGATTTCCAATGTGCTGGGACTCCTTCCCCTGGCCTTGGCTCCCTTGGTTTGTCTGTCTTCTTTGTTCTGACTAGTCCTTGATTATTGCCTCCTTGAGTCTTGTGGGCTAGGTAAAGCCACCTACGCCTGGTTCTGTTCCTTGATTGCTTCTACCTTTCCTTGTGTGTTAAGGTCAGCTGGCTAGGTCTTGTGGACTTTCACAACTTGAGTTGCATCTGTTGATTAGTTTGGAGAGAACTAATATTTTGTTTTTGTGTTTACTTAGTTTTTGTCCTTAGTTTTAAAAGATTAATTTTATTTTATATCTATGCATATTTACCTATACTACATACATGCAGAAGCCTGCTGAGACTGGAAGAGGATGTCAGATCTCTTGGAACTAGAATTATATACAATTGTGAGCTACCATGTAGGTTCTCTGGAAGAGCAGCAAGTACTCTTATCCACTGAGCCATCTCTCTAGCTCCCCTTGTCTTTATATTTAAAAAAGTTTCTTACTTATACTTTTCTTATTTTCTTATTTACTTATTTATTTGATGTATAAGGGTGTTTTGCATGCATCTGTCTGTGTACCATGTGCATGCCTGGTGTTCATAGAGGCCAGACGATGCTGTGATATCATCTTGGAACTGGAATTACAGATGACTGTGAGTTGCCATGCGGACTGGAAATGAAACCCAGGTCCTCTGTGAGAGCAGCTGGTGCTTTACTTACTTGAGTCATTTCTTCAGCCTCACTTTTCTTTAACTTTAAATAGAGTTTTTACCTTGACAACCTGTGAAATGTGCTCAGACAGTCTTATAGTATCTTTTAAATTTTCACTTTCATTGTCTTACTGTTTTATTGTCAATATATAGAGTGTTAATACTAGGGTTAATGCCATTGCGAATGTAGAAAGTGCTAGGGACACAGCACAGTTGGAATCTTGATTCATAGTGTGTACCTCATGTGACAATATGGTTGACTTTTTGAGACACACTTCAGGCTTGTTATAGACGTTTGCGTTTTAAAGATTTATTTATATTTTTGTTTATGTGTGTGTCTGTGTGAATTGATGCCATGTGTGTTCAAGTGCCCATGGAGGTCAGAAGAGGACATCAGACTCCTTGGAATTGGAGTTAGAGGCATTTGTGATATGCCTGAGCCAGCTCTTCAGACCCTCAGTGTGTTCTCCACTTCTGTTTTGTTTCATTCATCAGGTTAGGACTGGTTTTTCTCCTTAGTATTCTGTGCTGTTGGAGTTTAATATGAGAAACCCACAGGTCTTCCCAGCATGGGCTGCTCCCCTCTCAGAGAGACTTTGGCGGTAGTGTGTGCTGTGGTGGCAGGATCATTTATTTATTTATTTAATTTATTTATTTTACATTTCTGACACCAGGTTTGATATGGAATCCTGAGCAAAGTGACATTTTGTTGGGCCTCATGAGTCCTGGGCATGAGATCCAGTGTAACTTCCTAAGCCTAACTTGAGTTTGGTGAGGCCTAGTGTAACTTCTTGAGCCTAGCTTGAGTTTGGAGACCTGTCTCTGGCTACCCAACCTAGGCCTGCCTCTGCCCAGCCACTGCTAATGTGGCAGAATCATTCACCTTTATTCCTTGGTCTGCCTCGGCCCATCCCAGGCTTCTCCACCCCCATCAAAACCCTATATAAGTCCCTGCTTGATACCATTAACCGAGATCCTGCTTTGACAGACTCCAGACTCAGTGGGTGTGTTTCTCTCCGGTGGCCAAATGGGGGAGGGCGGCTGCTGGGTCGTACAACACTCACCATCCCGCTCAGCCCCAGGGAAAGTCTGGCCGGTCCGGCTCTGCCCCTGCTCTTTTCACTGACCCTGTTTCCCTTTTAGTGTACAGAACATCTTGGTTCCCTCATGTGTGCTGAGTGGCTATGTTTGGTTCTGCAGAGGAAGCGTATGGTGGATGTTTGATAAGGCATACCAAGTAAGGACAGGTGTGCTCAGACTCTGTACGTGTGTGCGCGTGGGCATGCGCGTGCGTGCCTATACGTGAACATGTGTATTTGAATGTGTTTGTGTACGTGTGTATGCATGCATGTATGCTCACCCACGTAGTTTGTATTGAGGCAAGGGGTTGCTGTTCGCATATCTTTCTCTGTTGCTTCTTCACGGTATGTTTTGAGACAGAGCTTCACTGAATCTAGAGCCTATGCTAGGGGTCTATCCATCTCTCTCCCTCTCCCCTCCCAGTGCTGGAGTTCCAGTCATGCTCCTCATAATTCAACTTCTTTTATGTGGGTGCTGGAATTCTGAACTCAGGGCCCCGTGCCTACATAGCAGGGACTTAACCTACTGAGCCACATCCCCAGCCTGGCCACTTGATTTCTTCAGACATGGGGTAACGTGTGATAGTGAGTATTTCATTAGCAAGTTTAAGAAAAGAGCCTTTAGGAAGAGTTCAGAGTTTGTGCTACTTTTGATGCAGTCCCCCACTAGCAGACATGGATATCAAGAATGGTGAACAGACTCTAAGAACTAATAATGTCTTTGAGTGTCCATGGTCAAGGCCTCTCCGACCAGTATATTTCCAGTAGGCACATCCATGGAGCAAGGGTCTCTCTTTGCTATGCCCATTGGTGAATCATCCATGCTTCTCCACATCTTCAGCATAAGTTAATGTCCTGTGCCTCATATGACCTCCTTGTATATGCTCTTTGCTGTGCTGACCCTGCCTCCACTGATGTTCCTGTTAATGCGAGCACATTGCTTCTACCCTTCTGCTCAAAGTGCTCAAAAATCCAAGTTTTTTTTTTCTTCTCATGGAATTGTGGGCTCTATGAAGAATGACCCCACTCCCCAGAACACTTTCAGATGATATGGCAAAAGATTTTCAGGAATTGTTAAGTGACTGTGGAATCAGGACTGGTTTTGCCACTCCAGCCACCACCCACTGACTGGAAGTCAGCTTTAGCTTCTTCTCTAGCTGCCTGTGCCTGTGCCTGTTCCGTGTGGTTCTGGGTAAGCTAGGTCTTTGAGATCATCGAGACAGGTCTGGTAGCATCAGACTTGGACAGCTGAGCTGACTGAAAGCTTGCCTTTGCTCATAGAAACTGGAGTATTTCTGGATTTTTCTGAGGAGTGCAGCCTGCTCTTTGAGCTACAGGAGTGGTGAGGTGTGCTAGGTCACTAGTAGCTGGCAAAGGCCTGCTTTGAGACTCCCTCAGGGGCACTGTTGGCTCTCTGTAGAGAAACTGGAGAGCACTGGCCTCCCAATTGCAAGTTGGGCTCATCTGTCCTCAAAACACACTCTGTGCTTCTAGTGCCTGTGTTCCCCCAGGAAGGTGCTGTGCCTTACTCTTGGGTGGTCCCGATAGACCTTGAGTCCCACTGACAGAGGCTGGTTGCTTGGAGCCTAAGTCTTAGAGCTCAGGCCAACTCAGGTCTTTATCCCCAACTTTCTCAGGCCTTTCATGATGTGTCCTGTTTGCCTCTGTGGGTATGAACAGATGGAGCTCTCCTTCTGGTTGGCTGTGGCAGTCCCCTGTGCACTGAGCACCTGTACTGTGGATTTGTTAGTGTGGATGTGTCCCAAGTCAGCATTGACTTTCTTTCCTTGGTTGCCTCCGTTTTTTATATTTTTGATCCAGTGTGTCTCACTAACCTTGATGCTCTTAGATTCGGTGAGGCAGACTGGACAGTGAGCTCCAGAGATTTGCTACCTATTTCTGCCCCTAAGATCGGGATTATAGCCATCTCTGACTTTTCATATGTATTCCTACCTGAGGTCCTTGTGCTATAGGGTGGCACTTTGTGCCTGTGCTGTCTCCCCAGCCTCTGAGCTCGTTTTTACTTTATTTTAGTTGTTTAGTGGTGCTAGTGATTGTATTCAGGACCCTCACCCATGCTAGGCAAGTGCTCGGTTAGCGATCTGTGCCCCAGCCTCTGAACTTGTTTAAATATTCATTTCTCTCTAGGAAACTTGACTGATGGAAAATGTATATGAATCTATATGCATGAGTGTGTCACTCATTCAGCAAATATTGAGCTGGCGCCTGCTGTGCTACAGGTGGTGCTTGCTTGTTATTCACTCGAGCAGCGGGGTGATGATGCACTGGTGTGGGAGTGGGGCTGCCTTTCAGGGCTCATCTTGCCACTGGTAAACTCCTTGTTTTGGGATCAGAGAATGTGCTTGTGTGGGCTCTAGGCCTCTCCTCTGTAAGTCATGGGTTGATGTGTTTTGGGGCTCTAGACTACCAAGCCCAGCCATACATAGGGGATGCAGGTGATGTAGGAAGGGCCTGATGTCCCAGAGTGTGCTGGCTCTTCAAGATTTGGTGTGCTCAGAGGGTCTGCGACTCTTTTATTCATTTGAGCATTCTTTCACTGCCATTACTGTACTGCTTGCCTGTGTGAGGTCGGGCAGAGTAGTAAGACCTGGCCTTGGCTGGCTTTGGAGCCCAGTACTAAGCAGGAGCCACCAGGGAATGACAGTGGGAAGGACGGGAAACCAGAGAGTCACAAAGTAGGACGTGACTGTCTTTTCCATAGAAAAGGTGGGCAGGGAGCAGACAGTGCAGAAAGGAATTGTTGAACTGGTCTCAAATACCAGAACTTAGTTTATCTAGAAGCAAGGAGAAGCCCTTAGGGCTGTGGGAACTGAGATGGCAACCTCCTGGGCTCTCAGGATGGTACAGAATGTGGGTACTGGCTAGAAGAGGCTTTTGGTTTGGGGAGAGCGGGCCACTATGCTTATGGATCAACAGTAGGTCTTTAAGCCTTGGTGGGGATGTGCATACATATGTGTGGGTGGCCTGGGTGGTGTGATTCTGTTGTACCTTGATAAGATTAATCTTAAGAGTGAAGATGGAGGAGAGTGAGTGGGTTGAAAGAGGACATTGAAGAGGAAGGGTCAGTCGAAGGTGAGTGTCCTGAGGAAGAAGGAAGCCAGGATAATTTTTACATTTGTGGCTCAGGAAGCTGGGTGCCTAAATGTGTCTTCTTGGATAGAGACAACTTTCTAGGAAATTAAGAAATCTATTTACCTTGTGGGGACATGGATGCATGTACATGTACATGAGAAATGGATACATTCATGTGTGCTATATCCCTCCTTCCCTCCCTTCCTTCTACCCCCTCCCACTTCCCACTGACCTGCCCAACCATCTATCTCTAAGAAGAGAGCCATTGTTTACCAAGCCCTGCTCTGCTCTCCATCCCTGTGGTCTGCTGGTCTCCAGGGAGCATAGAAGCTAGTGCTAATGGTGGGGAAGAACTGAACTCCGGGATTGGTAAAGTACTATGGTGCTGTGAACCAATAAAAAGTTAAGATCATTGGACTTTCGCAAAGAAACTGGAATTGATATCTGTCTATGTTTTGTGCCTTAGTATTGAAGACCGTGAGAAATATTGATGGCATATATTTTAAGTAAATTTTTACTATGTTCATTTCTTGCTTTACTGCCAATTCCATTTTCTTTCAGATTTTCGAAAGGATCTTGTTTATATGGGCTATCCGACACCCTGCCAGTGGATACGTTCAGGGGATAAACGACCTGGTCACTCCGTTCTTCGTGGTCTTCATTTGCGAGTATATAGGTAGGCGCACACCACAACACTGTGCCTCCTGGATGCCCAGTGTGAGCTTCAGTGGATCCGCTCTGTTCTCTGCACAGTTATATCTGTGCTGAAAAGCCTTTCAGCATCACAATACTAATGAGTGACAGTTGTGTTGGTCAGGGCTCTCTAGAAGGACAGATCTTATAGATTCTGTCTGTCTGTCTGTCTGTCTGTCTGTCTGTCTGTCTGTCATCCTTCCATCTAGGGGATTTATTAGAATTGTTTATAGGCTGTGGTCTAGCTAGTCCCAGAATGGCTCTCTACCAGTGGAAGGCCCAAGAATCCAGTAGTTTTTTAGTCCCTAAGGCTGATGTTTCAGCTGGTCTTCAGTATGTGGTAGAATCCTGAAGAAGTAGGCCAGTGAAGGAAGGTACTTTCTAGCAAGAATTAGAACAAGCAGGCAAAGAGCAAAAGCTTCCTTCTTCTATGTCCTTTATATAGGCTGCCAGCAGAAGCAGTAGCCAGACAGCCTGTGAGTTTTAGTTAATTCCAGGTGTAGTCAAGTTGACAACCAAGAATAGCCGTTACAGTCATGGAGAGGGACAGTCTTATCCTTGAGGCCAGCTTTAAAAAAAAAAAAAAAACCAAAACACTTTGAAATCCACACTCAGCCACTGCAGATATGCTCACAACTGACAATACCCCATTAAAAAAAATACTAAATGTGGAGAAATGAGTCTATTTGGGAATTTGGGTTTTCCTAGTGGCCACTGACTTTCAGGGCTTCATTTCACTGGGTAAGGCTAATGTGGTTGATATCCAGTGACTTGTGTCTAAGCTGTGAGCCAGGCATGCTTTGGTTGACTTTTCAGAATCTTCTAATTCTGACATCAGTAGCATTGATTTGAAGAATTACATGCAAATTGTTAGCTGTGTGAGGGGTAGACTGTACCTGCATCTTTAAAAAAAATTAGAGCTTGTTTTGTATGTGTGTGTGTAGGTAGGTTGGGTGGCAGGTAGGGAGGTAGGTAGATACATGCCCCAGCATGCCTGTGGAGGCCAGAGGGCAATTTGTGGAAGTCTTTTCTCTCCGTCCGCCATGTGGGTATTGGGGATTGGACCCAGGTTTTCAGGCTTGGCAGCAAGCCTCTTTGCCCACTGAGGCCCCTTGCCTGCTCATGTGTCCTTTTCTTTCATTTGCATTAGAGTAGCAAACTGTAAAATGATATTACTTGCTCCAAGCACTTCTAAGTTTATAAAAAGTCTGATTAGTGATGTGTACACTTTCTGATTCATTTGTGGAAACAAATTGAGTACAAAGGCGGGGTCATTCTTCAGCTCCAGCATCGCATTTAAAATTGACAGTGTTTGTTCCCTGAGCCCCTCCTCATCTGGAGAGATGGGATCACTCAAGGACAGGTCACCCCGAGGATGAAAATACATCCAGTGAGCGGATTGTATCATGGGTCATTGCTAAGCAACTAGGGAGAGCCACTGCTTACTCTCTGCATCTCTGTCCTCCCCTGCATGTCTGAGAGGTAACAAGGGTGCTCCTGATGGTCCTTAGAGCAGTAGGGCCTCTGTCTATGGCCCTCAGTTAATGGAGAAGTTCAATCACAATGCTTAGAGGACTGATGGTCCAGGCTAAATGGAGCGTTTGATTAATGTGGTAAATACGTTTGCTTTAACTGCTTTATCACTGACTTATGTTGTAAGACCCAAGCATTTCTTAATGCATTTCCTGATTATTAGCAGACAGGGTGAATGGCGAAGACTGTGTGTTAATTGTCCAGGAGAAACAATGATTGGAGGAGGTAGGGACTATGCTCTGAGTCAGTTCTGAACTGGGTGCAGATGCATTCCTACTTGAACATACACACACACATGCGTGCGTGCATGCATGCACTTGGACATACATATGTACAGATACAAATGAACACACACACATATGAACTTATGTACACACACTAAATAAATAAGTTAAAACTATTTTTTTCTAATTAGACAGTGGAGGCACATTCCTTTAATCCCAGTATTTGGGAGGCAGAGACAGGCAGATCTCTAAGTTCAAGGCCAGTCTAGTTTACAGAGCGAGTTTCAGGATAGCCAAGGCTACACAGAGAAAAAAAAAATTTAAGTTACAGTATGTAGAGAAATAGCCCAGTGTGGAGAAAAAACTGGGCCCGAGAAAGATGAATTGGTGACCATAGCAGTGTGTTGGAGAGCTTTAGGGAGATGGACTGTTTTCACAGAGAACGTTCTGAACTGTTATTACAGCCGGAGATTGAGGATGACCCAGACTTGCAGACCTGGGTTGGCATTCCTGCAGGCTCCGAGAAAAGGAATGTGCATGGGCTGTGTCTCAGAAGTTTTGATAAGTGCAGGCAATCACTGCTCTGGACCAGCCCTGAGAAGGGCAGGTCTTAGGGGCTTGGATGTGGGGGGGAGGCTCTACATCACCTTCAAGGTCATTACAGCCAAGGGAAGAGGATAGGGTCCTAGAGAATGGGCCCAGGTGGGAGACAGGCAAGCAGATGAACCCTTTGGCTACTATGACTCAATTTATACGAGCCCTTCTGGGTGTCTGCATTTTCCTCAGGACTGTCTCGTGGGTGTGTCATGCTGCAGAGTAGGAGTTTGGCAAATCCATCTGGATTGCATCCCTACGATGTTTATCTGCTGTGCAGTTAAGAGCCAGACTTTTAAACCCATGTAAGAGAGTGTTGCCACTTTTGGGAAGTACAGATAATGGGGAAAGGATAGGTGGGAGCCCTCGACCTCCCCTCGTTGGTGCACTCTTCTGGGATTCCTCCTCTAGTTGCTGAGGAGTCTCTTGGGTTCCTGGGGCACAGTAAAGGTTAGCAGATGGGAGGAGGGTGGTCATGCAGCCTGTGGTCACTTGTGACACAGTAAAGGTTAGCAGATGGGAGGAGGGTGGTCATGCAGCCTGTGGTCATTTGTGGGTGACAGTGATTTTGGTGCTCCCTCTGAGTCCTCTTCTGCACACCTGTATTTGTGCAATTGGCAGCACACTGTGTTCTTACTGCTTTTCTTGCATGATTGTAACATATGCTTTCTCTATTGTATTGAGACATCTTTCTGAGGCTCATTCCTGCCTCCTGCATGTCGTAGTCTGTGAGATAATGTCGTATAATTCATGAACTCATTCTGCTGCTATTGGATTTTTTAAAGCCCCCCCCAATATATTTTTTAAGTAAATCCTATACTTTTCAAACAGCCACTATCATATTTTGTCCAAGAATGTTAAATTTGGCTTAAAATTAAGAAACATTATTTCATCATCTAGAATCACACATTTTCAGCAGAGTATGTATTTTAGTTTAAATAAATATTTTGAGCATAGGGAAAAAAAAACAACAAAGATGCATTCCCCCCACGCATCTCTGCTATTTCAATTTAGAAACAATTTTGACCAGGCACTTTGGGCTGATACCTCAGGGTAATTGAATGTTCGTTGGCTGCACGGGGAGAATGACGATGGCTGTTCTGCCAGATGAAGACTATCTCACAGTGGATTCTTGCTCAGGAGGTTTAATCTCAGGTTGATTTGATTCTGTATGTCATCTTCCCATAAATTACTCTTGAAAGCAAACATGGCAGGGGACTGGAACAAACAATGCATTTTCCTATGAGCATTAAGAATATTTATTTCTGTGTTTCCTGTGTAAGTCAGAGTTTCAGAAGTACAGCTTGCTCTTAGCATTGCTTTCTGGAGAGGATGTTCCTGACCATGGTTAACGTAGGTAGAGCTGCTGCGCTGTATCCAGTGTATTGGCACAGGAAGCACATTCCTACTGGACAACTGGACACTAGCTGGGTTGCCCTCCAGTTTGTGTGACCACCGGAGTCAGGCTTTGAGGAACCGTGAGAGGATGAAGTGCTGCTCGAATCTCATTCAGGGTCAGTTTTAGCAGTGTGTGCTTTTGTGTGGGCTTCACTCTTACTTCACTGTACATGTCTTTCTCATGTGTGATGTGAGCCTGGACAGCAGCTAAATTCATCTGCCCGCTTCCTCCAGTGGGGAAATGCTACTGCTGTCCACAGGTTGTTTCCAAGCCTGTGGAGGCAAATCCAGAGTGTTGTGTACAGTGCAGTTTCTGTGGCAGCTGTCATCCAGGAGGAAGCGGAGATGGTGTAAGTGGCCTAGAGTGTGACTGACCCAGCCGTCCTGGCTTGCAGATTCCCAGTGCCTATAAATTTACAGGCATTTTCAAAATGCCAGAGCAGTGCACTTCTGCTGACAGATTGGAAAACACATTTGGTCACAGTGTGGCCACATGGGCCAGGAGATGTCCCTGGGAGGTGCGGAGTCTTCTTAGGTCTTGTCAGTGCACTGTTGTACATGGTAGCCATGATGTTGTGTGCGCATATTTCAGGATTGTTTTCTTTTTACTCTTTTAGTATTTGCAAAGCCATCCAACATTTGAAAAGAAATGTTTAAAAATTGGTTATGTAATAGTTATACTAATGGGTAGGAAAACTCAGCAGAAGACCAGTCAAAGTTTGGGAGATGGAGGACCATCTGCTGGTCACTTTGCAAGAACAAAGGACATGCTCATTCTTAGGGCATAGGGCACTCGCTCCATGCTAGACAGGTGCTGACACTCAGAGGAACCTTGTGAGAATCAGGCATGCTGTGCTTTAGACTGTAGCATCAGAACGGAAATCAGTGGCCATCTGACAAAACTGGAAATTTTAGAACTCAGAACGGGCATGAGGAGCCCTGTGAGATGAAGAAGGTGAACGTGAAGCACAGAAGCTGAGGGTGCAGCCGGTTAGAGCCCACGCAGACCCATAGTTGAACTGACTGCACTAAGAAGTGCTCTCAAGCTGTTGAGGTTGCTTGCTGACACTGGAAGAACAAACGAAAGCAGGAACAGACAGAAGACGGGGAGGGGTGTGCCAGACTAGAAGAGAAATAAATGAGATGTAGAGCAGAAGAGAGAAAGTCTGCACAGCTTTAGCTGAACTGAGTAGGTTGGAGGAAGGGAAAGAGGAAGGCACTCAAGTAATTGACACCGATAATTTCAGAAATGCAGAGCACCAAGGGATTTCATGAGTAACCCCCAAGTAAATGCAGAACGGAGGGATTGCACAGAAGGCACTGGTTTCCAAGCTGTGCTAACTAATTCTGTATAGCCAGGCTGATGGCCAGACACCAGTGTGTGTTGCTGCAGACGTGAATTTGTGAGTGACATTTAAATCAGTTGCCTTTGAGTTGAGCAGACAACCCCCAATGTATAAGTGTGCCTCCTCCTAGTCACTTGAAGGCAGTGACCAGAAAGTGTTGTCCTGGAGGAAGCAGGGATTCCTTACATGTGTAGCCTGTGGTTGAGTTGCTAGCTTTTTGGTCTGCTCTACTTACCTGTAGATTTTAGATTTGCTGTTCTCCACAGTCCTGTGGGCCAGTTTCTGGAAATTAGTTTCTTCCCCTCCCTCCACATGTTTATAGGTATAATATAGATCTATATCTTATGCATGTATGAGATTGGATGTAATATCTAAAACAGCTCCATAATGCCCAGGCCATATGTGTGATAACCCAAAGTTTTTTCAACAAAAGAGGGAGGAACATTTTTACACTCACCATGCAGGGCCATTGTTGCCCCAGGAGCAGAAACAGATGGGAGACCCTGCAAGAAGAAAACTACACACTGAGATTCCTTAACAAATGCCAGCAAGCCAGGTGTAGCAAAGTGGATAAAGGGATTCTGTATTGTGAGAAGTAGAATTTACTCCATGACTTCAAGAATGCTTCAGTGTATGAAAATCAATATAATATCCTTTATCTACAGACTAAAGACTAAAACCAAGTGATTATGCCATTTAATATAGAAAAAAATATTGACAAAACCCAATGTAGCCTAACCCTTTGGAGGTAAAAACATTTACAAATGAGTGCTAGAAGGAATTGCCATATTAGGACAGCTAATAAAGGTGATGCTTTACTTATGCAAAGGAGTAAAGCATCATCTGGCTCTCACATGACGTTAAGTGAACCACAGACCCATGTCTAAGAGTTCTTGAGAAGCCAGGCATGGTGGTGCACATCTTTAATGACAGAACTCAGGGGTTCAAGGCCAGCCTCAGCTACATAGTAAGATCCTGGTTCAAAAATTTAAAAAGAAGAAAGCATTATGAGATGGGGGGGGGGGGAGAAATCAGCTATCATGACCTGGGTTAGACCATCTTTTCTCAGATACCATGCCAGAAGCAAAAGAGACAAAAGCAAAACCCAGGCTTCCTCAAATGAAAATGTTTGTATTGTAAATGGTACCCTCAAGTATAAAACCACAAACCTAAGAATGGGGAAGTGTATGCAAATTATAAGTATGCTGAAATATCTGGTGTGTACAGAGACCCTTATAACTTGATAAGATGACCTGCTTCAAAGAGGGCAAAGGGTTTCAGTGGACATTTCTCCAAAGACGATATGCGAATGGCCAATAAAAACGCATGGAAATATTCACTATCAGTCACCAGGGAAGACAATGGGAGCCAGTTCTTCCTACTCCCATAGACAGGATGGCAGTAACAAGTGCTGTGGTCTGAATGTGTACTGCCCCCCGCCCCTCGGCTCATGTGTTTGGGCACTTGCTCCCAGCTGCTGGTGCTGCTATGGACCCCCATGAGGTGGAGTCTGTCTAAAGGAAGGGGTCACCTGTGTTAGGCTTTGAAATTTTGTGCCTCCACCCCTCCCCGCCCCCATCTGTTGTCTGCTTTCTAACTGGTACAATGTAACCAGCAAGCTCGCCCTCCTGCCACCATGTCTCCCATGCCGTACTGCTCTGCGCTCTCAGACTTAGCCACGACAAACCCCTTTGTTGCTTCTTGCCAGGCATTGCGTCCCAGCAACAGAAATGTGGGTGTGGGGATTGCCTGGGAATGAGTACAGGGTTTCTTCTGGAGGTGTAACATGTTACATTAGATGGTGATTGCGATTGTTTAATTTAGTATATATAGTAAGGATACCTTTACATGACTGAATTGTGTGGTATTTGAATTGTATCTCAAGAATAAGATGGAGGGCCTCATTTGTGAGGAAAGAGATCACAGTGTTGTTGTTTTGTGCTGACTGACATGTGCATAGCCTTCCCCTTTTCCTGTTGCTGATAACTCATGCAGCGTTTGAGTAAGTACATTCTTGGTTGCATTTCCACTGTTTTTCATTGTAGCATCAGAGGCACCAAGAATGACTGACTCATTCTTGGAAGAGGTGCCACTGAATCAACGTCTGCTGCCAGTTTTTACATCTTGACAGCATTTACTGGGCAGTAAGTACACTGTAAAGATGATGGAATACATATTTTTCATCAGCTCTGTGAGAGGCTTCCATTTCCCCTTGTCTTTGCTGTTATCTAACATGATTGGCTAGAGAGAGCTCATTTGTGTGTGTGTGTGTGCGCACATGCATAGCAAAACAGCAGGGGTGTTGGACCCTCATGGCTGCAGTCGTTTGGTAGGTGTGTGGAAGTGTAGTGGAAGCAAGCATCTCACTGACCGTCTTTTGGGTGTGGCACATGAGTACTGTGCTCACAGAAGTACTCTAGCCTTGGGAGGGGGACTTGATCGGGGGAGGGGGAGGGAAATGGGAGGAGGTGGCGGAGAGGAGGCAGAAATCTTTAATAAATAAATAAATTTAAAAAAAAAGGCAGAGGAAGGGCAGCCAGTGTGGGCAGCTTTGTAGTGATGTGGCCTCAGTCTCAGTTGCATTGTGTATCTCTGATGGATGTCTCTGGAAAGGAAGCTAGGGTGGTCCGTCATAGGAAGATGTCTGTCCTCAGGCTTGATCTTGACCTGTACTTGCAGAAGTTTCATGGCCTATCTCCTGGACCTGACTTGGAGCCTATAGTGACTACCCAGGAGCTGCTAACAGCTTCACCTAGGTGTGGCCTTGCTGCTTCCCCGTGTGCTGTATGTTGTTTGTGTTGGGTCATAGACATTCCACTGAGTTATGAGGGCCTTTTGCTGTGTTCTGATTTGTCACTTTGTGTTTTAACTGACAACCTGAGAAGACAGATGTCTGCCAGCATACTGATAAATTGTTATGGAATTCTTACTCTGGTGTTATAAGGCTTCGTTTCTGGCTTATGTGCGCAGCCATTTGTGAGATTATTGAAGGTGTAAGTGCTCTGCTAGTCGGATGGAGCATTAACTGCCGTTATTAATGAGCTCACTTTGTCAGATGCTGTGCTAAGTGCTTAATTACTCTGTAGCCTGGATCCGTGAAAGCCTGGGCCGTGCACCCCCTTCATAGTTGAACACGTGGGGCACCATGAGCTCTTGCAACTTCCTGAGGCTGCTGAGATACATTGAGCCCTGGTGTGGCCTGAGTGCCGGGGAACTCAAGCTTCAGTCACCTCAGTGGGACACAGGAAGGGAAGCACATCGAATGGGACCAACATTTCTGGCATGACTTTTTATTATATAGCACTCCTAGGCTGGAGTCACAACTGCCTGTGGGGTTTGTGCAGTACTTGCTACACCAGAAGTGTCTTCTTCATGCTCAGTTCCAGAGGGAGCCCTTCCTTCCTCTCCAAGGCAACATTCCCTGTGAAGGCTTGAAGTGGCTGAACCTGGGAGGGCATCAGAGAGAGGAGCTGCCTGCTGGACTTTGTATGGGTACCAGCAGTTCTTTCCAGGCCTGGCGTCTTCCTTTTCCAGGAGGTACTGAGCATATAGTTTGAAGCTTGCTTTGTGTCTTCCCTCTTGTTCTCGTATTTGGGGGGCAATTGTTGGGAAGCAGTGTTTGGTGACAGCCCTTGTCTTTTGCTACCTGTGTTTCTTTCCTACAAACATGTGTTTTCTGTTTCAACAAAGTGGAAATAAAGTTCCTAACAAAAAAGGAAACTAGCAAAATCTTACGTGAACTCTCGACTCTGGCCATTTTTGAAGTCTATCAAAGTGGGTTCGTTTTCTTTTAAAAATTTATTTTTTCACAACTTTATACACACATAAAATGTTCTTTGATCAAAGTCCCCCCACTTCTCTTTTTCAGTTCCTTCCGCCACCAAATTCCTTCTTCCTATTTCCGATTTCCTGTGTGCACATGTGTGTGTGTTTGTGTATACATGCATACTACTGAATTTAATTAGGGGTTACCTGCATGAGCATGGATTGGGGTTTTTCTACTTGAGCAAGGGCAGTGTAGCAGTAGGTGTACCCCTGAGAGATATGACTTCTGCTTTGCAGAAACCATCAGTAAGTTGCCCATAGTTCTTTAGGGAGACTCTCTTTCATACAGGAGGGAAGGTGGATGTGGCTTGTGAAATTCTTCTTCCATCCGTGGTGTAAAACTGCAAGTTCTGTGGAGGCAGGTACTGCTGCTGTGAATTCCTGGGCACAATCCCTTCCATGTCCAGAAGGCAGCATCTCACAGCTCCTCTCTGATCTTCCTAGTCTTTTATTTATTCTTTTTGCTCCCTTTCTCGTGTTCCCTGAGACTTGGAAGAGGGCGATACAGGTGTCTTGTTTAGGATTATGAACTCAAGCATCCCTTGTTCTTAGCACATTGACACAGCTCTCTAATTTGACTGCTTTCTACTGTAAACAGAAGCTTCTCTGGCCAAAGTTAGTGCAAAACAAATCTATGGATATAAACATAACTTTTTAAAAGGCAGTTTGACAACACATTTAGCAACACAATAATAGTAGAGCCCATGCCTCCTAGCTATGGGCTTCTGATCTGGATTACAGTACCAGGAACTGACCCGTCCTATGTAGTGGGCCTCAGGTCTAATCAGAAGGCAACTGTTACCCTATAGCAGTTATACCACTAATGTACTAGTGGACACATCTGGCTACATTTCTCTATATCTTGAACTAAAATATGTGGTGCTTTTCAGCAATAGGGTCTTCTTATTTACTTCTGGTGAGCAACCAAGAACAATGACAATCGCCTTCATTGTTCCAGAGGCCTCTGGGGTCTTTCTTATGAACAGCTATTAAGGAGATACCCCATAGAGTACTAGGAGTTTTGTTTTTGACATCTCCCATGAATGCTGGCTAGAGCCCTAGAGTGTTCTTCATGCAAAAGTGGAGGGACATATCCTCTGGCCAAGGCAGGTTCAGTGTTTCCTCTTCTTTAGAGGGCAAAAGAAGAGCAGCAAATTCCTGGAAGTGGTATTTATGATGACCTTTTTTTTTTTTTTTTTGATTTTTGAGACAGGGTTTCTCCGTAGCTTTTGGTTCCTGTCCTGGAACTAGCTCTTGTAGACCAGGCTGGCCTCGAACTCACAGAGATCCGCCTGCCTCTGTCTCCCGTGTGCGACCACCTTTTAATTTTTTAAGAGAGGGAGGGATGAAGAGAGGGGGAAAGAGAGAGAAAAGTGTGTGTGTGTGTGTGTGTGTGTGTTTGTATGCACAAGTCCAGAAGTTGGCATTGGGTGTTGAAAGACCTTTCATGGAACATAGAGCTTACTGGTTTGGCTTGATTGGTCATCCAGAAAGCCCCTCGAATCCTCTGTCTGTGTCGTCTGAGCACTGAGATTACAGGAACAGTCTGCCATGCCCAGCTTTTTACATGGGTGCAGGAAATTAAACAAAGGACTTTACTGACTGAATCGTTTTTTAAAATCTCCCTCCCCCCACTTTATTTTTTCTTTTGGTATTGTCTCCCAGTGTTGTTTGTCTCCATAGGTAGTCTGTTGTCATTACTAATCATATATTCCCAAATAGAGCTTAAAGAAACTAATGTAGTAGAGGGTGAGCAAGTAAAAGTTGCACTAGGGTCCTGTATGTGAGCGGAGCCTTCTCCTGTGAACCTGAGTTCTTGTTTTGTTGCCCCGTGATTGCGTCATCTTCCAGGAGGGTGTAAAGGAAATATGGAGACAGCATTTGAAGTCCGCCTCCCCAGGTTCCAGTGAAAGAATTATTTTTGAGCCACAGTGGCAGATTCAAGTTGGCAGAGGATGGGGCTTTGCCATTATGAAGCAAATCAGATGCGGCAGCAGACTGCCAGCAGCTCTCCTGACATGGTGTTGGCACGCTGATTGTGGGGGCAGATTCTGACCACAGCCTCAGGTGATGGTGTCTTTAGCAAGTGGACAGACTCTCAAGGGTATGTAGGAGGACATCTTTTCACCCTGTTACTCACTGGAAGGACTCTGCTCCTCAGCTTTCCGTCACTGTTACCAAATACCTGGATCATTAACTTGCAATAAGAAAGGTCTATTGTTTAGGTTTATTGTTTTGCAGGCCTGACGTCAAGATTACCAGGCTGTGTTGCTGTGTGCTTGCGGTGGGGCAGCACACGATTGTGGCATGTGCATGTGTGGTGAGGCAGGACCTATCACTCTGTATGATGGGCTGGGTTCCCTGAATGACCTAGGGACCTCCCATGGTGCCTTGCCGCTGAAAGAATCTACTACTTACTAGTGGCTTCTCCCTTACACATGGATGGTTGGGGGACAGTCACTATCCAAAGTCCAGCAGGTGGTATTTAGAGCAAGACTGCAGATGCTCTTCTTTTTTGGAAGACACAAGAATATTCTTTCCTTTTTTTAATGGTGTTTTCAGATCAAACAGATCATCTACCATTTATAGATGATTAACTGCTGAAAGGAGAGGGGAAATACAGAGATGAAAATGTCCATTGCTCACATCTGTTCATAAATCTAAAGGTGAAAATCTTGTACATTATAGAGAAAAGGAGATGGGCATTGTCTGCAAAGTCATAAGCCATCAAAAATATTTAAAATATTCCACTTAGACAATGGAAATCTAAAAAACAAAGCCATATCTCCACCAAAGACACATTTGTCATTTTGGAGTTATGATTCCATCTCAGCAGTTGAGTGAATGAGGAACCCTATGTAGGTAGGGTGTGTCCACACTGAATTTGGAATATGTCATCAGGATTTGCAATTCTGAGATGGTTCAGGTTTAGTCAGGATGGTTGCTGAGCAATTTCAGTCCCTCTGCATCCATGGAGATTGGCTCTCGGACCCCTGTGGACAGTGCAATCTGCAGATGCTCGCATATGTATATGTATGCATAGTATTTGCATGCAGCCTTCACCTCCTCCCATATACTTTAAACAGTCTCTAGATGACTCATCATACCCTGCATGTTAATGTATGTAAACAGTTGTTTTCCTGCATTGATCAGGGAATAATGACATGAAAATGGCTGTGCCTGTTCTGTGCAGACACAGATTTTGAGCTGCAGTTTTAAGAATCCTTAAATGTGGGTCTCATTAATATGGAGGGCCATGGTTCTTATTCTCTAGGACAGTGAGTAGCAGAGGGCTTGGTTCATTTTACCGAATTCCTGGGAGATGTCTCTCAGGTAGTATTACAGCCCAGTGTGCTTGGTCCTGGCGATGGGGCATGGGCAGGCTTTCCCAATAGGCTTGTAACATTTAAGTGTGGAGCAGGTATGGGCTGTGCCGATTGTCAGCTGATTTTCAAATTTGAAAATAGGTGCTGTGGTAAGTGAATGCCCTGGTTAGTTTTGTCAACTTGACATAAGTCTAGACATTCCTGGGAAGAGGGAACATCAATTGCCTCCATCAGATTGGTCTGTGGGGCATTTCTTGATTATGATTTGTGTGGGAAAGAGCCCAGCCCACTGTGGATGTGCTACCCTGGGCAGGTGGACCTAGACCTTGTAAGAAAGGTAGCTGAGTGCTGAAATAAGAGCGGCGGGCTGCGTCCCCGGCACCCGGCCACCTGCACGGCTAGCTTTACCCAAAATAATTACATGGAAACTGTATTCTTTTAAACACTGCCAGACCCATTAGTTCCAGTTTCTTATTGGCTAGCTCTTACATATCGATCTAACCCATTTCTAATAATCTGTGTAGCTCCACGAGCTGGCTTACCAGGAAAGAGCTTAACCTGCGTCTGTCTGGAGTGGGAGAATCATGGCGACTCCTTCACTCAGCTTCTTTCTCCCAGCATTCTGTTCTTTTTTCTCCCCCTACCTAAGGGTTGGCCTATCAAATGGGTCTAGGCAGTTTCTTTATTAATAAGAAATCACTCCCACATCAGCTGAGCCAAGCCAGGGGTACAAACCAATAAGCAGTGTTCTTCCATGGTCTTTGCTTCAGTTCCTGCCTCCAGGTTCCTGCCTTGGTTTCCATCAATGTTGGACTATAACCTGTAAGCTGGATTAAAGCCTTTCCTCCCAAGTTGCTTTTGGTCAGTGTTTTATCATAGCATTGAAAGTAAACTAGGCCAGTGAGTGTACAAATCCTGGATGTAAACCCCTGTGCTGCTCACTGTAGGAAGAAAAAGGTCTTACACTCACCATGCACCACAGACACGCTTATTTTACATATATTCTTTTAAATCTTAAAAGCCAATCCTGTATCACAGTAGGGAAATTGATGCCTGTGAAGTTCAGGGACATGGTTGGGGTGTATTGCACCTTTTTTTTCCAGTTGAGGCCACAAGGATGTCTTAGTTCTTCTTTCTCCCCTGTGTTTAGGGAATCTGACAGGACCTAGCAGGTACCTGCGTGCTGCTCACCTTCAGGCAGCAGTAATGGAGCCGTCTTGTTTTCTGTCTTATTTTTGTTTTGAGTAGTTTCTCATTCTGAGTGGTGGATGAGGAAGGCATGTCTGTCTGCGAGTGAAGAGCTTTGCTTTATGAGGGCATCTTCCTCACCCCCAAAGGCCCAACCTTAGCCATGGCCATCTGTTTCTCCAGGGAAGGCTCAGTGAGTCTCCTGTGGGTAATTAGAAGTGGCTACTTCGGTCACATGTTCATAGCTGCTTAGCTATGCCAGTGTTGTCAGATGTTTGAAGTTTTGCTTCAGTAATAAGAATTGAACAGTATTCAAGAAGGATTCAGACTGCATTAATATTTAAGAGCCTTTCTAGATCCAGAAAGTGCCTGTGAACCCCTCCTGAATGTAATGTATACAGCACATGTCAATTAGGAA
Organism: Microtus pennsylvanicus; assembly: GCF_037038515.1. Lineage (NCBI taxonomy): Eukaryota > Metazoa > Chordata > Mammalia > Rodentia > Cricetidae > Microtus > Microtus pennsylvanicus. Next base: position 14,945,888 of record NC_134580.1, read on the forward strand.
GAGAGACGATGTGCGCTTGGCTCCCTGTCTGCTGAGGCTCCCTCCGCTGCATCCCAGGACGCGCCTCTTGCTGGAACACGCAGATTGCCAGCCTCCCAAAGGGATTCTCATGGAAAAACAGGCTTTCCATTACTTTGCTGTTCCTAATAGATCTGTGTCCCAAATAGGAAGGAAAATCAATTTAATTACTTATGAAACTTTTCCTTCAGGGTGAATGAATTATGGGGAAAAGATGAAGTGTCTGTCTATCATCAGTAACTTTCTTTCAGGCCGAGGATGAGAGATATTAATTTGCTCTGAAGACTAGGTGTGGGGCTGCTAGTGAAAATAGAGAAGGCGTGCCAAGGTGCGCGCGTACTTATGGCTGCAAAGCAGAAGCACTTCCCTGCTGAGACTTCCTGGAAATGAGCTTGAGGACCACTGGCAGCTAAGATGGTGCTGAACAGAAGCCACAGGCCTGTGCAGGTGTCAGAATGGGAGAATTGTGAAGGAGGAGAGAGCTAATTGCAATTAATGTAATTAGGAGGGGAGAGATGTTTTCTGGGGGGAACCACATGCTTCACTTCTAGCTGCTGTTCCCAGCCTTCCTGTGGTACCCATCTCCCAGTAATTAATGAACCCCATCTTCCATTGGAAGCCACGAGGTGCTGGGCTGGGCTGGAGTCTGTTGGCACTCCTTAGCTGGGTCAGGAGACAGCTCTGTGTTTCCTTCCGACGAGGCGTGGCTTTGTAGTGTGGTCATCTCTGTAGGAGCAGAATTTAGAAACCGAGCCTGGGAGAGAAGTGGTTTTTTAGGTGGTGCTTTCGATGTTCAGCTATGAAGGCCACGGTGTTGCTAGATGTCCAGGGTGGAACACCAGGGATGCTGACTGAAGAGATGACCACCGTTCCTTCAGGGACATAGTCCCATCCTCTTTCTGCCATCATCACTGTCTTACTTTACCTCTCCAAAGGCCATCGTGCCCCGTCTGGGCCTTTTTCCCAGCTCCTGGCAACCACTCATCTCTCGTCACTTCTCTGTGACGTTTGTCTTTCATTGTGTGACCTTGTCTGATTGGCTGCTTTCATGCATCCTTGGGCAGCACATACCTGCACTCCTTTCTGTGAAGAGAACTCCGCAGCCATTCCTCAGTGGGCAGGCTGTTTTCACCTTTGGCAACTGGGAGCATTCATGCCATTTTTGCACAGATGCAATTTCAATTCTTGGAGTGGAATAACTGGTCACATGGGAATTCTGTTTTTAACCAAACCCTTTTACAGTCCTTTTGGTGACATGATTTTCTTGTCAGCTTTTGTTATTTTTTTCATTTTAGCTATCCTAGTAGATACAAAGTGCTATTTAGTTGTTTTAATTTGTATGTTTGGTGACCAATAATATTGAGTATGTTTTATGTTTTATTATTTTTACATATCAGTTATGTTTGATAATTTTGTAATTCATTTAGAAACTTTTAATTTTAAATGCACATTTTTTTCTTTTCTTTCTTTTTTTTTTTTAAGAGAGGGTCTCATACGGTAGTTTGGACTGACCTGGAACTTGCTACTTAGTTCAAGCTGGCCTTGAACTCTTGGTAGTTCTCCCATTTTGGTTTTCCCAAGGCGAAGCCACCAGCACTGGTAGCATACTGTTATTTTAATAAACTTTTCAATTTTCTACTTAGGCTTTTCCATCTGTTGTAACTGATATTTTTTTTGTTTGTTTTTTTGTTTTTCGAGACAGGGTTTCTCTGTGGCTTTGGAGCCTGTCCTGGAACTAGCTCTGTAGACCAGGCTGGTCTCGAACTCACAGAGATCTGCCTGCCTCTGCCTCCCGAGTGCTGGGATTAAAGGTATGCGCCACCATCGCCCGGCTGTTGTAACTGATTTTGAATTGTCATAGAATTTTCTGCAGTGAAGAAACTTGGAATCCTGCAGATAGGACCGAGAGGTGCAGTCCCGCAGAAGCACTGTGGGGCACGGCTGTCCTCACTGTTGTGATTTAAGTTGCAGTGCTTTTTGACTTGTGCAAGCCATTGCCTGCCCTTCACCATCTCCTGTCCATCTGTCTATCCGTGTGTCTGTCTGTTGCACCTCCTGGTTTCCTGGCCCTGGCTGGTGTGATTCTTCCCTTCCTTGGCAGGGTTGTGTTCAAGAGATGGGAGAGTCGCCTGCCCCCGCAATGCTCATCTGCTTGGCAGTTGGCAGTCTTTTTGGGAGAACCTGCTGCCCCCATGCTTTGTGTTGCTCACTTGGGGGACCTGTTTGTTGAGTTCTTTCTTCTCCAGAGAGATGCAGAAAAATTGCCAGGGCTTTTAGAATCCTGCTCGCACCTGATAAACGTGTCTTTTAATGCCAGCTGTGAATGAGAGAAGGATGCTCTTTGTACACTTGCATAAATGAGGTGTTCTGAGCTGTGCTGTGTTGTCTAGGAAACATGCCTTTGGAGGTCCACAAGGACAGAGGGCTGCAGCATTAGAGATGAACAAGAGAGATTGACAGAACAAACTGAGTACAAAACAGCTGCATGCCATCAAATGAGACAGTTTAGGCGAACAAGAAACAAGCACTCATTTCTGCTCAACCAGTCCAGGTTTTCACTTCAGCTGTTAAAGTGACAAGATGTGACCCTCTCTCTTTCTCCCTTTGCTAGTTCTGCCCCAGAGCACGGCTTTGCTAGCAGACACTGGTAGTTGTTTCGTGAACTCTTGGGTACTCAACAGTAAAGACTCTTGTTAGCATGCGATTGGAGCTCTGAGTGTAAGACCCAATCCCTTTGGTTTCCCATGGGCTGGGCCTCCATAGGACAGGACTCCCTTGTCAGCAGAGAATGGTGCCTGCTAGGATTTCTGCATCTTGTTGCCAACAGCCCACTGCCCAAGGTCAGAGCTAGTTAGTTGCCTATGTTCAGGCTGGCTGGTCGTCATTTCTATCTTGGATACAATGATGTCAGGGAGTTCTGAGGACCCACAGAGAAGGGTGATGGTAGCAAGTGGATTAATATAGTTGCAAACCTTTTCGAGAAGAGATGAATGATAAATGGGGGTCATACTCCTGAAGAGGAGGAAAGGAAGGAGAAGGGTGGGCCTTTTATGATCCTTGTGCTTTCTATGTGCTCATGTATGTAAACCAGAGAACCAGAACAACAGAAGCGGTGGTGCTCACCCAGGCTGCAAAGAGACATCATTGGTCTTCATTAGAGAACCCATGTTTTTGTGCTCCCTGTAAGATACAGGCATGGCATTGTAGAGACATGGGGGAAGTCTGCATCTGTATCCATGTGTGCATGGATGCACCTGTGTGTATTTGTGGGGAAAAGCCACCCACAGTTTCCTAGCCTTTATCTGTCTACCTGCCTTTGGGTCTCCTGCGGACTCAACCTCTGCAGAACACAGACAGTGCCAGCAGCTTCTCTGCTCAGGGAAGTTAATGACTGAGAGTGTGAGTGCTGGGAAGTCTTTGAAATAAAGTTATGTCCATTGTGATTACAGCTCTGATGGTATTTATATTTAAATCATTATTGCAGCAATAATGTACCAGTTTGCCCATGAAATATAGAACCGCTGTGGAAGAAAAGTCTCTATACCAGTGCATTTCTGAGGCTGAGCTACATGGTCTAACTTTGGGCCTTTGCTATTGGTTGCATGATTCATGTATTATGTATTTCCAAAGAGTAATGAAGGCTGTGCAGTTTTGCCTAGGGCACTGAGTATTGAAAATATACAGCCAGTCCAGTGGTGCTGAAGGGCAGATTGGAAGTCTGCATTGACAAGGCTGTCTTTCATTCCAGATGGGGTGCCACCGTCTTCCATGCCTTGGAGTTTGATTTGGTGATAATGCATCATTAGAGACAAGTCCTTGTGCCAGCCATCCAGCTACAGTGAGGCAGGAAGTGGACAAGCATCTCAGCAGTGACGGATGGCTTTTTTCCCTTCAGATCCATACAAAATTCATAAACATGATTTATTACCAATGAAGTTTAAGCTGCTTGAAGCAGAAGGTTCAAATGCACAGCTCTATGGTGCAGGCAATGTCTGTCTTTTGATTTTGTCCCCAGTCATGATTATCTGGTGAAAGCATACTCTGCCACAGGCACAGGACAGACAGTTCTACTCACTGAGCAGTTGTGGTAAGGGTAGGAGTCAGCCAGAGGAGGCGGTTCATTATTCCTGAGAACAAGATGAGCCACATGGCCAAGGCAGGGATGTTTCTATAGGACAGGTGTGGCCCTGTATGCTCTGTGAATGAGCTCTTTCTGAGCTCACTTATGACCATTTGCTCTTCTGTGGCCTGCCCTTTGTCTTTGAAAGCTTTCTCCTTCTGGCTGCAGGTCAGCGAGTTCTCCTGGCCTCCTCTGCAGTCCTCTTCTTCACTGTTGCCTCTGACTCCTTGTTCGACTGTTTGCAAGTCCCCCACTGTCTGGAATTGGTTCTCTCGGGGTTCTTTCTCTGTCCTCTGCTCCAGAGTGCTGTGTGTGTAGAAGCCCACAAGTACTTTATAGATGCTTTGTGACCTTCAGAAGCTAAGCCACGTATCTTAGTTGTGTTTTTCTGGACCCATGGATATCTCTCCATCGCTCTTGGCCAGGGATGCTGGTGTGCAGGGAAGAGACCTGGTGTTTGTTACGCTTCTAGTCCAACCTCCACCTGTGCCTCCCTCCCTGCATTAGCTGGCTCCTGGCCAGTTCCTAAAGACACAGGTCACGTACCCTGAGGTTAGGAGAGAGGCTTGTGCTCTTCTCTGATTGCTGCATCCACTCAGTAGGCTGAGATAGCAAAGACCCTTGTTGTCTCTAGTCCCTTGCACCTCAGGCTCAGGTCCCGAGTCTGTGCCTCTACAGTTTCCCCTCTGTCTTCTACCTTTGGACCAGCTCCTTAGCTCTGCCTCCCTGACACCATGTCTCTGGATACCAGAGACACCACCAGTTCTGGTTTGACCGTACTCTGCCGTTTTCCTAGTGCTTGTTGTGATTGTCGTCTTTTCCTCAAAACTGAAGTCCTTGGTTGCCTGTGTCTGCTGCAGCTACTGCTATCGGTGGCAGTGGGTGGCAAACAGGCGCTCAGGACCTCATTGACTGAATTGGAGCGTGGACAGTCACCAGCCCTGAACACCGTTAAGCACTAATATTTTCTACAGTGAAGTGGGTGTCTGCCCATTGGGATCTAATGGGAGATAATGCTATGTAATTTATATAACTGTGTCATAACAGATTTTGTATAAATTAGAAAAATGTCTCAAAATGCTAAATGCAGGTGAAATGGAAATGACTGAATCCCAGATAAGATCATTTCTGAATATCTCAGGAGAAATTTTGAGCAGCTTTGGGAATGAAGGGGTTACCCTTGGTAGTATTTTATTGAACCACAAATTGTTATTTATAACCCATGTCAAGAGCAATTAAACTGATTGATGATTAAGAAAGTTTAATAGTTGAATAATAAGATGCAGTTCTTGACAGCTATTTTTTCTCATTCTGGAAGCATATTTTATGAGTCTAATAACAGTGTTGAGGATGGGCTGTATAGCATGTTGTGGTGTAATTATGTGGTGGTAATATAATATTCAGTCTAGTGTTACGTGGTCTATTATGTATAAAAAATTAAAATACCAATTATGATTTTTTTGATTTATTATTGAAGTGGTTTATTAATTTTGGCTTACCTAAAATTTACATCTGGTAGCCTTGCTGCTGGCTCTCTTTGCCCTGGCTTTCATGCCAGTGCTGGTTTTCCTGATGAATAACTTCTTAGGTTGGTGGGGAAGATATGTGGCTCAAGAATGGCTTGAGAAATAAGTACTGATGTTATGAAGTAGGAGATACAAACGAGTAGCAGCTAAAAGCACGCTCTATCTTCTGAACAACATGTATATGTGTAGAGAAGAGGTTTGACTCCCTTATTGGCAGGGAAAATGGTGCAAGCAGTTGAAACATTTGGCAATGCTTCAGCAGCAAACAGCTGCAGTTGCTGTGCAGTTTCTCCAAGGTGTTTCGCGTGTGTTTAGAAAGGCTGGTGCCGGTGTAGGGGTATCTGTCTAGCTGCTTTCCTGACAGGCCTTTGCTCAGAGCAGCCAAGGAACCAGGGAAGAGTCTGCTACCCTTCCTAGCAGTATGGCACAACCAGTTCACTCCTGGTAGTAGGAGTTTTTCTTTGTCATAGTTTGTATTCACTGTTCCTTTGAGTGTCAGCCTGGAATGCTTGTTGTCTGTTTCCTTTTGATGCTTTGTGGCTCCTTAGCCCTTTGATCTGACCTGTTTTGTTTGGTCTTCTCAGCATTCCTTTCACCAGTATCCCTGAAAGCTGCCTCCATTTTCATCAGCAGGCTCCTGTTGTCTTTTGCCTAAAACATGATTCTGATTTCTTGTACTGGGGGATTGTACAAAGATACAGGCTTGCTCTTGGCTCAAGCTCCTGGGAGATTGAGAATCACACAAAGGGATCGCCTACTAATGATGAATCAGGGAAAGGCCACAAGTCCACGCTGTCCCTCCAATTTAAGGAAATATCTTTTCCTGCCTCCAACAGAGGAGCCTCTGAGTCTGTTTGAATTCTGGTGCCGACATGCTGTGTATTGCTGTCAAATCTTAGAGTGAGTCATGGTGTCGGACCCAATTTAGAAATTGCTTTATCCTTTGCATCCTTTTGATGCTTGACTCAAAGACCCTCAAACTGACCTAAAGTGGACAGGTCCAGACTGTCCAGCTTGTCAACACCACCTGAGCACAGCACAGAACAAAAAGATTTCCACTCAACTTTTAAGGGAACATATTTTCTTAAAGATGAGAAATGAAAGCCTTTGGCCAGGCTTCCTGTCACAAAGAGCCTTTCATAAAACCCTCCTGGAGAATACAGATGCAAGCTGAGCATTGCCTGTCCGAAATTCTGGAGTCAGAGGTTTAGATGTCAGTGCTTAAGAGTTTGCAGTCTTTTTACAGATGTTACAGATTGGACATCCCTCAATGAAAACCCAAAGACCAAGGTGCTCTGGAGTTAAATACTGATTGCTGCAATGATACTGTGAAGTCTCAAGTCCAGGAGCCCCTTAAATTTGGAGTCTGGGCTCACCTGAGGCTGTGGGGTCTTCACCTTGGCTTTTAGATAACTTGCATTCATTCTGGTAGTTCACCTTTTGTCTTAGGTAACTTAAGTGTTGACCCTCATTTCTTAACTGCTTTTGAATAAACACAGATATTCATTATACTAATTTATGACCATCTTGGTTTTAAAAACCAACTGAAAATGAATGTTAAGGATATTTCCAATATCTCCTAAAATTGTGCCCTAGATTCATTGTGAATTTCCACCGTGGAATGACACTGAGGTTCCTTGCCATGGCCACCCACATGACATTGAATGAGTCATCCTTAGAGCTGATATTCACCTGGAACAAGCACAGAGGCTTCAGTATTCAGGCTCCTGACTCAGTCATATGTCCTAATTTCTGTGTGGTTTGAGGTTTTCCAGGCCCACACCCCAAATTCTGCATTTCATGATCTCAACACAAACACAATGAGGAGGAAGAAACCTCTACGTAATTGAGTTGATAAAGACCACATTCTCCATAGTTCCTCTCGCAGAGGCTTTGTGCTCGCCCCAGGAAATTGAGATACCAAGTTCTGGTGTGTGTTAGTAGCAGGCCTTCTAAGGACTCATTGTGGGTATTCAGGGTTGGGAGGTAAGGTAAATACTATTGATTCTTCTCTCCTTCCGTCTTTCTTCTCTTCCTTTTCTTTTTAAAATAATGTCTTGTCATGTAGCCTAGGCCAGACTAAAATTCACTATGTTGCCCAGGATGACCTCAAACTCTTGATCCTTCCATCCCAGCCTCAAGTACTGGAATTTTTGTTGGGCACCACCATGCATGGCCACTAGTGTCCATCTAAGTGACAGAGGTGACTGTGGAGGTTGTATGTCAAACAGTATTGTGATTGTGGATTGTAATGGATTACTTTGTGAAAGAGGCTGGTAGGACAATATCATCCTTGTGTGTTGATACAGCATTCCTGAGCCCTTCGAGGTGCTGAGCTGGGCCAGTGTGGTGTGACAGGAGAACACTGCTCAAATGAGACACAGATGTAAAACCTGGCTAGGGGGAGCCTCTGACAGTGGAAAATACAAATATGCAGATCCACTTATTAATGCTGATATTTTATCTACCTGTGTAAAGGAATGAAGGGATGGTATCAGGGTTGAGGAGCAGTCTTCAAGGTAGTCTCTTTCACTCCCTGCTAGCTTCCTGTAAATCTGAGCATGCCCCTTCCAGTCTGTGTCAGGACCCTCAGCATGTCCTTCCTCAGCATGCCTTCCACCTGCCACCTGCGGTTGAGGTGATTGTGATGTGGGATGTCTTTCTGTTTGCTGTGAATATATTTTATTACCATTGGCTAATAAAGAAGCTGATTTGGCCAATAACCATGCAGAGTTGAGCAAGACAGAAAATCCAAGCAGAGATACATGGAAAAAGAAGGCAGAGTCTTGGAGATGCCAGGAAGCAGCCACAGGAGAAGGAAGATGTAAGGTAACAAGCCATGAGCCTCATGGTAAAACATAGATGAATAGAAATGAGTTAATTTTAGTTGTAAGAGCTAGTTAATAATAAGCCTGAGCTAATGGTTCAAACAGTTTATAATTAATATTAAGCCTCTGAGTGGTTATTTTAAAAGTGGCTGTGGGACTGGGTGGGCTGAGATTTTAGGATTTTAGGAAATCCTTCTCAATGTGCTTCACATTGTGTAGAAAAGTTGCCTCATGGGACATTCTTTCTAATAGTGGGATGTAGGGCCAGAGAGTTGGCTCGGTGCTTTAAAGCATTTGCTGTTATCACAGAGAACCTGGGTTTGGTTGCCAGCACCCGAAGCACTCATTCAGTGCATGTATACATGCAGGCACCCATACATACACATAAAACTTAAAAAAAATGGTAAGATAGGTGATCTGATGTCTACTTCCCAAAGAAAGGATGTGTGTGACTGAGCAACTGAGAGTAACTCCTTGAAGGATTGTGCAGCAGCTTCTGAGATGGTTGTACTTTAGGTGATAGACTTTTGGCGAATTTCCCCTTGTATGTAGTATTTTGAGTTACTCAATTTTCTTCTGTGGTTGAGTGTTCAAAAAGTGCCTAGTCATTTTACTGCATCAAGAACTTGGACCTGCCCTGCAGGCTCTTGCATGCTAGTGCTTGTGATGATCAGTGTTACTTTTCAATTCGACAGAATCTAGAGTCACCTGGGGGATGGACCTCTGGGAGTGCCTGGGAAGAATTATCTTGATCATGTTAACTGAGGCAGGAAGAACTGCCCATTGAGGCTGGCACCATTCTCTGGCAGGGAATTCTGAACCACATATGAGTGGATAAAAGGAGCCGAGCACCACACACTCACTGTGCTCTTCTGACTGGAGGTAGTGTGACCAGCTGCTGCAGCCCCTGCTGCCTTGATTTTTCCACCATGGTTGATGATACTGTGAAGCCTCCTGCTAACCTGTGCTCTGAGACTCTCTCCCAGAGACCTTAGTGGATTTTGTTAACCTCTCCCCGACAAACTCTCCTTTCTTGTCTTTGTAGGGCTTAGGAATATGTCTGGAGCTGTCCTTGTAGGTTCTGAAAGTCAGCTTCTCATTCCTGGATTGGGCAGGCACCGTTTTAGCTGAAATGAACATCCCAGTGTGGGTGAGCGGTACATCTTATGGATCAGTTGGTTTTGCTTCATGGCTTTAGCTGAGTTCTTTGCTGCACGGTTGTTTCAGGGTGTTTTCTTTATTCTCAGGTGGCCTGCTGCCATGTATTTCTTACTGAGAAATAACTCTTTGTAGATTATTGTTATGAGCCATTGGCCCGTAATAAATTTGTTGGACTTTCCCTCTTACAACCACTTATGAGTTTTTACATGATACAGTAGCTCTGTTTATCCGGCTGCCTTTCTGACCTGCCCCTGAGGGTGTGTGTGTGTGGTAAGCTGCACAGCTTCTCCAAAGCCTGCACCACGTTCTTGTTCGTATGGAATGAAACAAGCAAGGCCCCTAAACAACCCACTGAGGAGACTTTTCTTCCAGTGGAAGACTCCCTGGTGTGGAATGAACCAAACCTCCTTGGTGTTAACTGACCAAGGATTCAGGACTCAGGGTTGCCCATCAGGGATCCGCCTTCTCTGGTCCTTTAGTCACGCTGCTGCTTTATTCGCCATCTGAACCAGAGCTGTTTTGCTGGCTGACATGAAGACCTGATTATCTATCGTAGGTTATTTTGAGTTAATTAGATAAAGAGATAAGTCAGTTTAATAGACTAATTTATGATCAGTTTGTATTCTTAGTGGGTTCATTCTCTGTAGGTTCCCACTGCCGAGAGCTGGGTGTCGGTGTAGTCTCCTAATTGGAATACAGCGTCAGAAAGAAGGTCTTAGCTGGAAGTCCTAGCTACCTTTCCTCATTAAGGAATAACTAGGGACCCAAATCTCTTAATGCCATGTGCAGGCAGGCTTCCTGTGAGGTGATGGAGTGCTGAGTCTGCTCTCATTGCACACATTGTGGCCTAATGACCCATGAGGTCCATGGATTTTCTGCTGTCCTATGGTGTGTGGCAGGGAGAGCAGGGTGGGAGGTTGAAAGCCTCCTCCACTGGGACAGTTAGGGTCTTCCAGGGACACACAAGTACCTTGCTTTCCTGAGAAGCCACACCTATAATTTTCAAAAGCAACCTCAGCTTTAACAATCGCAGCTTTGTGAGGGTTTCAAAATAGTGAAATTGTTCTCCATCTCTTGAGAGAACTGAGCCTTCTTCAGGAGGTGGCTCTGGCGACTTAGAGGCATGCTGGGAAGCATGTTTGCTTCCTTCGGTTTGAGTAAGTTACTTTTGATTGTAGTGTTGTTTGTGCTGTCATCGGCATACACAAATTAGAGTTTTCATACGCTGCCTTCAGTTCAGTCATAGCCTGAATGTTTCTGGAGCTGAGGAGCTGGGCTGGCACTTAGTTCTTATTCTTCAAGGAATAGTTTTTCTCATTATGTTTGTAATTATCCATTCCTCCTAGACCACAAGCTCTTTGAAGGAAGTCTGTTTATTCCCTTGTCATGCATTTAATGAGCTTCTGCTTGGTGCTCAGTACGGCTCTAGGTGCTAGAGACATAGGCCTTGAAGTATTCTTCTGTGTCGAGGGTCAGTGGCAAGAAGGTAAAAACAGAGATGGGAGATAGTGCTTCTGGCCTGTGCGGTGTGGGACCACTGCATCTATTCTGTCCTTTGTAGTGGGGATTGTGACTGTGGAATTGACCTGCTCCCCTGCATAACTGCTGGCTGTAGTGGGCTGTGCTCGTCTGTGCTGCAGTGGGCACTGCCCCTCCTTGTTCACCTTAGGAGCACTGTATCTCTCTCTGGCCTATCTTACACCATGTCTCTCTGATGACAGGGATCTACACGGGTCAGCTCAGAGCCTAGTGTCTGGATACTCCAAGTCGCAGCCCTCACCCACCTCAATATCACCTTCCCTAGCACCATGAGCTTACTGTGGGCAGGCATACACTCTGGATAAGCAAGGGCTCCTCACTCTGTCTCTGTCTTACCTGCTTCCTCCTTCCAGCTTCTTTATTGGCTAGCATCCCTATAGTGAGCAGCCAATAACTGCTCAGTCCAGAGGACAGTGAAGGAGCAGTGCGCCACTCTTCTTTTAGACATTAAGGCTTCTCTTGTCTCTTCCTTTCTAACCCAGTTTCTTGCTGGTGCTTCAAGCTTACAATAGAACCAGTTACTGCTTTGCAAATAGTTTCCCTATAAACAAAATGCCCACTCTGGTGGTGGTATGAAGCCAAGTCCAGGCAGATTAAAAGAGTGCTTTAAAAAGTTTTGTTTTTAAAGAACAAAAATGACATGACAGGCCCAGGAGGTGCCTTTCTCTGTGTGCTTAGTGCTTACACCCTCCTCAGCGTTCTGTATCACAGATTCTCCCACTTGCTGTGTCTTGGTTTCCTGCTTGTCCATTTTGTGAGATTGTTCTGGCCTCTGCAGGGCATGTGGGGGGAGATGGGAGCAGAATTGTGTTGCCTTGGGAAGGGGTGCTGATTCTCATCACCTGGAACTCTCTTCCAGGTCACTGAACAGTCGTGGATATGGGCTGGCTCACCCACCTCACCCTTGTCTTGTGGTTCTTGTTGTTCACAGCCTGCCCTCTAACCATAGGCTTGTCCTATGGCCCCACGGGTGGTGGCTGAAGTTTTCAGCTGTGGAGTAGAGTGGGAACTGTGGCTGTGGTTTATTCTCCAATCTTGAATTGAGCATTATTTATATTAGAATTAAACATTCTCACTGCAGAACCAATTTGATCACAGTGTTAGTTGTTTTTGCTGAACCAGAGCTTTGTGAATTTATAGTGTGGAGTGGTGGCACTACCCTTAACCAAAGCAGGACCCTTTCTTCGCGACAGAACCCGAATCTACGTAATTAAGTGGTAAAATCTCCATCACCGAAGTGTCAGGGTTTCAAATTTAAAACTCCCGAGTTGGGAAATGTGAAGATTAGATCCATAGAGCAATTCCAGCTTGCTTATAAAGAACAGAATATTTTTGATTACCAGTTAAGCTCCTAATTATGTGAAGAGGTTTATTGCAGGGTTTGTGCAGCATAGGTGATTAGTGTCGTCATGACAACAGCTTCTCCCTCCTTCCTGCCTCCAGGAGCTCGCTCTCTGCCAGGTGCTGGCTCTTTACCTACATCCTGGCATACCAGACATCTGTACCAGTGTTGAAGGATCCTTTGACAAGGGGAGACATATAAACTGGAATCATTTTCCCCTTTTCCAGTCACTACCCTCTGTCACCCGAGTTGATATGAGGAGAGCCTAGCTCCAGTCACTGCTTCATTTTATCAGGTAAAGTTCGGGTGCTCAGCTGCCCTGATGTTCCAAATCCTGACGTTGTTCTTGGAGTCAGTGGAGCCCTGTGACGAAAGGGAGGCCTACTCGCCCAGGAGACCCTAACTTGGGGTGATATCGTGACCTTAGTTTTTTGCCTGAGTGACAACCCATGTGCTGAATGTTTTACCAACAGTTTCTAGTCACTAAGTCCTATATTTTAAGTTGTAGCTGTTAAGTGGGTTCAGTCAGTGCTTGTCAGATCTTCTCCACTCAGTGCCCAGCTAGAGGCCACGGTATGTCAAAAAGGCAGGAGAAATTTGGAGGGAGCGCCCAGGATTCATGTCAGGCTCTGACCCTTCCTCATCCCTGTCCTGAGTGTCACTTCCCTGCAGGTCCTGGTCTGTGCCCTCATAGGCACTCTCCCACTAGATGGGTTGAGTGTGTGCAAACAGGCTCCAGCACAAACTCAGAATCAAGACTCAGTGACCAGCAGTTGGCACATGTTGTTACTGTTGGTCCGCCATCCTAGGCAGGCAGCCCTCATCACTGGACTGTTCTCCATTTTGAGCCTGTCTTTCCCCCTGCTCCTCTTTGTTACTGGGTGTGGGAAGATGGATGGAAAATTCTGATCTTTGCTTTTCTAACATAGCTTTTGGATACTGCAAAGTAGCATTTAAATACCTGTGTGCTTGCCTCCTGTCCTTGATTGTTCCTTCTGTCTGTCCACCTCGTCACTACCCACCACTTCCCACCAATTTCCCTCCTCTGCAGCTGTCTACCCACACTTCCATGCAGACTTGGGGATGGTTAGGGTTTTCCTCCAGTACTGTGCCCCCTTATAGCACTGTCCCTGCCCACTGAATGCCAGCAGCTTTCTTCCCCTAATCATTCAGGCACATCCCCGTCACGTTGCCCTTGGCAGCCGGGAAGGATGTGCTGTTCTTACGGCTCCAGCGGCATCACTTCTTTTATTACTTATGAGCCTTTGCCTGTCATTCTACCCTGGACCCTTCTGCAGAGGAGTAAGAGGGGCCCAGCTTGTTGTGTGCCCTGTGAGCTGTGGGCCTCCTGGTGATGCCTGCAGGGTAAATGGAGTTGTTGACAACATGAGGTTGTTTTCAGATTGACTTTGTACCTAGTAACATAGCGTTTTCAAAGCAGCTCATTTAACTCATCCCCAAAGCTTTCCCCATGATCTAAGGAGTTATGTCACCCTGAATCTAATGTCCGTGCTTCTTTCTGACATACTGTTCCCTCGGTGTCCTCTTGGAACCACAGAACTTTGTCCTGGCTGACCAGACACTTCTTTGCTTCCTTCAGGTTCCCTGAGGTAACTTGTGTGCCCCGTTAACTGCTTGACTTTGGAGGGGTCTTTGTTCCCAAGGTATAGGGCTCAGAGTCTGGGTCCTGCGTGGATAAGGTGCTGAGATTGTGGGGAGAAGAGTGGCACACCCCAGAGCAGGGTCGTACTTGCGTGTTTCCATTCTAGTTTATAATTAAGTGGAAGAGCAAGAACTGGATTCCTGTCAGATTTCAGATGAAAAACGCTTAATAATTCATTAGTTCTGAGGCTCCTCGGAGAGTCCCTAAAGTGCTCAGCCCTGTCATGGGTTCCTGGGTCCAGTCCTGGGCTAAGGTTGTGTTTAACCTCCCTGTCTGAGTCCAGGGGTGCACTGTGCATCATCTACCTTCCACCACAGCCATCTGCTTCTAAACAGCTCTAAGGACAGCCTTGGCCCTGTGCTGGGCCAACATCTGGCTAGTGCATTTTCACTTGGGCTCTGCCCTCCAACTGGTAACTGTCCAGGTCAGCTTTCCTACCCTGTCTTTACCTTTGTGTCGATAGTGTTTCCTTCTGAAATATGTTTCTTCCTTAGAACCCTAGGGTTACTTGTCTTTTCTTACCTGTCACCGTAACTGAAATGTATTTTCCCACTGATATGATGGTGACATCTCCACATGGGTAGGATGGCTGCAACTGGGGTGTTTGCTGGTTGGAGAGCTAAACTCTTCCGCATCAGTTCAGGCTTCCTAGCTCTGGACACTCTCCTGATAGTCCACTCAGCCCCCATCCATGGGGCTTCCCTGCTGGCCCCCACTCCAGTTTCCTCCAGCATGACCTTTTGTTTTCCTTCCCTGTGGCAGCACACTCTGTGGAGAGAGTGACTTCTGGAGCTAGATGTCTTGACTGAGAGAACTGATCCACCCTATGTTTGTCCTCTGCCTGCTTCTTAGAGTCACTAGGTCAGCATATTAGCTCCGAGTAGATGGAAGGGGACTCAGGTCAGCTGGTCTTACCTATGGTGCTGCCCAGGCCATGTCTCCTGGGATGGTCATCATCCTGTTTTCTTGGTCTTGGCAGTCTGCACTGGGTTCTGAATCTGTACCCACAGCCTGGATCTTCCAAAGTGCCCGTGTCTCCATCCTTGTCTATCTACAGTGTGTGTGACTGCCATGGGGTTCAGAGTATTCATCTTATTCTAACAGTGAGGGCAAGTCTGATTCTCTTGGCGTTTAGAAGACAAATCGGCAGAGGGCTTCTTGGAGTTAAATGCCATTACTTCATTACATTGACGAGTAACAAATGACCTGCTATGAGAAATGACGCCCAGAATAGGCTGCTGACATTTCCTTGGATAAAATAATAAGCTGGCTAAACAGACTAAGAAATATTAAGGCCTCTGCCCGCCCCATGCAGAGCCCATTTCATGTAGGCCCAGGCTGTGCTAGCTCAGTTGCTTCTGTGAACGCGCAGTCTGAGAGGGCTCTTCTCACTGTTTCCCTCTTATTATGCCCAAGGAGATGTCCTTGTTCTTGGAAGGCCCTTGACAAACAATTTGTCAATGGAAAACATTTTAGAAGATGTCCTCGGACTGTGATTATTGATTCAATGCCCCAAAACTGGAAAATAGGATGGGAATCAGTTCTGCTGAAGCCGTTTTCCCTGGGAGCAGGAGAAGGCGGTTCACACCACATCTGCATTCTTGACTTTTCCCGTTTAGCTCAGCGGAAAGGGAAGCAGTGGGGCTGGGCTGGATGTGAGGTAGGCCTGTGGGGTTCCCCCATTGCTGCCTTGCAGTGAGAACATCTGTCACCTGAGAGAGGTAATACCCTGTGCCTCTGCAGCCTGAGAGACTCTTGCAGAATCACAGAGGGACTGTATTGGAGGGTCTGTCCACATCAAATGCTGGCCTCCTGGGCCTGCAGAGTTCCCAGATCAGACATTTTCAAGAATTGGACTTGTGAGGGCAGGCCATAGAGGAGGATTCTTGTATTGCTGCAGGCCAGTAGGGAGCAGAGCTGCCAGAGAGTGTGGCCATCACAAGGCAACTCAGGAGGGTCAGGTGAAGTGCTACAGCTTTGCCTGTCAATCTGACCTGTATCCAAGGGAAGGGGAAAGTTGACAAGTCTCTTTTGGATCCAGCATGACAGGAGGGACAGCATCCTTCATTTAGGGTCTCAGCAGTCACTGACCCTTGTTCTTTCTGTCACCTGGGCTGTTCTGACCCCTGAATATGTATTATCCTTTAATGAATTAACTTCTTGGGGGACATGCCTTTCCTACTTAGCTCTGTGCCCAGGGCTGGGCTGAAGCAATAGTTCCCATATAGAGTACCATCAACCCAGCCACCTGTTACTTCCAGCACCCCATAACTGAGACAGTCACCCCTGTTTGCTCAGCCACATACAAGAAAGAAGTCCTGCACAGTCTCCACATGCAGGTATCCAGAAGACATACCAGTGAAAGATTCTAGGCAAGGCCACAAGGAGTTGGCTCCTCTCTACACAGCATCCAGAATAGGCACGGCTGCAGACAGGAATTTGGTGGGTGCTGCCAAGAACTGGGAAGAGGGCAGAAAGGGGATGACTCCTGAAGGGTACAGGGATTCTTACTGGGGTAAGGAAAATGCTCTGGAGTTCATGGAGGTGATCTCACAGGCTCTTTACACAGAACGGCATGTGCTTGCAGTATATAAATGTGATGAAGGTCCTTTATTTACACATTTAGAAAGTAGATTTCATGGTATGAATTATGTCACAATTAAAAAAAAAGCCGTAAACCTAAGCAGTGCCATGGAAAGAACTGGGGGCACTAGCACCATTTCTGCATAGGTGTCTTACAGACCCAGTATCACTGCAGGTGAGCTGGGAACTGGTGGTCACTGATGTACATGACCAAAGAGCTGGCTCCTGCTGGTTGTTTGTAGGCCCGTTACCATCTCCAGACTCTGTAAGTCAGCACAAAGAGCCTGCTTATAATCTACTCAGAGACCCTGATGTGACAGCTCCTTTCTCCATTACCTTTCTGGTCTCTGTTGAACACAAAGAACCAGGAAGGTGGTGTTCCCATCCTTATATGTGCCAGGAGCCATGCAGATGCTGATGAGGAAGTCACTAAGGATGGTCAGGAGGCTGATGGGCTGGGGCCCAGGTCCTTTGTGGGGAGCAGTTGTGAAGATGGTCTGAAGTGATGGCTGAGGATGATAGGGAGACTGCAGACTTGACCCCAGTCTGTTGTGGGGTGTGACTGAGGGCTTCCTGAGTTCCAGTCTCTACCTCTTCTGCACTGCTGTTTGCATGCCACAGACTGTTAGAGACCCCGACAGTGGGAGCAGAGTGGTGACAGGTTACCTGAGTGGGTCTGTCTGAAGCCCAGAGGGGGATGGGAAAAGGATGAATTCTTGATAATTGTCAGCAGTTTTGCTAGCATTGCTGGACTTTGCTTAAACTTTCTAAATGTATCTGGGCTAAAATGCTTCTTTCTTAAAGAACATTTTCTTTATAAAGATTCACATGTGTTTGCAAATAAAATGATAAGTGGATGGTCAATTTTTAAAATGTTTATGTGCATTCCTGGGTGATTGTCCTTCTAAGGGTCTAAAATGAGTTTGCTCAAATATTTGATGAAACATTTCAATTAGGCATCTGTCTTGTCTGCTTTCAGAAGGAAATGATTTCCGAGCACCGTTGTCTTCTTTGAAGCTCATCTGGGTCTCTGCCTGGGGTATTAGACGCTAGCACAGAAGTTTTTACTTAGAGCAATTTGGAAAGCTCTACCTCAGAAACAGGAGTCTAGAGGAATTATTACTGAATGAATATGTAAATTTGTTAGTAGCAGAGTTTTTAAAACTCTGTTTGAGAAACTTTCAGATCTGTTAGGGCTTAGCAATATATGGTGGGTTTTCTCTTTTTAGAATATGAGATGTCTGAGCAGTAATAATTTATAATATATTAATTATGCTAATTAATCAGAGTGGATTCAGAATATTAATTATCTGCAACTAATTAGGTATTAAAATTGAGAACCATTAAGTGATGAGGTGTGAGGCTCATGAACCATTTATTCAACGTGATGTAAAGCGTGGTGGAGGGAGGCTGGCGTGCATGCGTATGGTTGCTGTCTCTGTTTGTTTATTTCACATGGTTGATTGCTTCTTGTATCTTCCATGCTTGTTCTGTACAGACCAGGAGGACGTGGATGAGGTCGATGTCTCCAGTGTGCCTGCAGAGGTGCTTCGCAACATTGAGGCTGACACCTACTGGTGCATGAGCAAGCTGCTGGATGGCATTCAGGTGAGCCTGGGGCTCCGGAGGCTCAGGAAACCAAGTGGAGGGAGGCCGCTGGGCTACTCTCCACACACTGGCTTCTGAACTGAATTCTGAAAAAGCAGGTAGCCTTTCTCTATGTGGAGCCTTCCTCCCCAGGGTCACAAGACATGAGATGGGTCATACGTGCTCCTGGTTCTGGGAATAGCCGTTGTGTCCTGCCAAGTATTCCAATAGGAAGGTGTGTGTGGACTCTGATCCCCATGCTCTGGTCTCACCATCGCTTATGCCTGTCTACTCTAGCCTTCAGCACCACTGTGGGCACTGGTCCATGAGTCCTTGGCCAACTATTAGACACCTATCTATCCCTTTAAGGGCTATAGTCTGTACCTGCTAGACCTGTGAGCAGCCCATAGTCCTTCTCTGGTGGCATGGGTTGCTCTCACTGTGCCTGGTTCATGGGGAGACACCAGCTATTAGAGTCCTGGGTACCTGGGCACCATGGTGGGGACATTGTTGGCCTCCACAGAAGCAAAGGGTTAGTGACTGGAATGTTGACAGAAAAGCCCTAAGACAGCTTGATTTTATGTAATTAGTTTTTTTTTGTGTGTTGGAACCTGCACAGTGCCAGGAAAGTACTTTGTTGGCTGATAGGATGGGGACAGGAGCTGGATGACTTGTAGAGCAATGGTGAAGTAGGCACACCAGCCCTTAGCCCTGTGGAGTGTTTGGGTTGGTCTTGGCTCGTAATACCTTTCCTAGGTACCTGCTTTGCACCTGGCACTGTGTTTTGCCCTTGAGCAAGGCATGATGCATGTCTAGGGGACAACACTGTGGGCTGGAGCCCAGGTGTTTCAGTACTGCACACAGAAGTGGCAACAGCCTCCCAGGACTCAGTGTGGCAAAATGAGGTGCCATAGGACACTGTTGACAGAGGAGGGGAGAAGGCTAGAGTGGGGTTTAACTGTCACGAGGGACCAAATTCCCAAGATTCTCATCTGGGAATTCTTATCTTGTAGAAGCTATACATGAAGGCCATAGCCTGTACCATGCTAGCTAAAGTGGCGTCTTAGCCCCCAGGGTATCAGGAAGCCAGCTGAGCCACCGTAGCCCTCATCTTTCTGAGTAGGTGTTTCTGCTGAAGTGGTCTCAGCTCATTTACTGGACCTGAAGGTCAAATAAAGCTTCAGAAAATGTGTGGCTTAGACCCCAAGGCTTAATCCAAAGGGATCAGCCAAGTGGTTTGTGAAGGAGGTCTGGGTTTGCAGTGCTTTTCATACCTGAGGTGGATGGGGAGCAATTAGCATCCACTTGTCTGACTGAAGAGCGTAGACCTCTCCTTTGCTGCTGATCCAGATGGCCCTTGACTTATTTTGTTTCTTGTAAAGACAAATGTGCCCACTAGAGACATGTTTTGGCCCAAGCATCAATTCATCACTTCTCTCCTTTGTTAATGTTTTCATATTTTTTACTCCTTCAGAATTTAGCCTTTCCCTTTTAAGAGAAGGGATTGAACTATAATGTAAAGTTTATAAATTATCATTGTCGCGTCTCTGATTGTGAGTGATGGGACTTGTGCCATTTAAATCCAAGATTATCTGGCTTCTGTTTGTAAATAAGATGGCTGTACAACGAGATCAATGCTGCCCTTTCATTTTTCACCTGGGCTTTGTTGTCGGGAAAAGGGTTTATTGACAGGACTGACAAGCAGAAGGCACAACTCTCCTCTGGCGCCTTTGTTTAGGGCACGTTTGCAGCTCGGTGGTAGCTATCTGTCTTTTCCTCATGCGGCTAGGATTGATTCCACATGAGCCTTGTGTGAGCTGTTCCACCATTAGGGATTTGGGGACTTGACTATATTTCTTATGGCTAAAGCAATCCCAAGAGACTGGAGACTTTGGGACCCTTTTGTACAAGAGCCGGTGTTGTTTTAGGTTAGCCTGTAAGGGTATAAGCTTGGTTAAAATTCATGCTTGAAGCTGGGCGGTGATAGCAATACCTTTAACCCCACCACTCAGGAGGCATAGGCAGGCAGATCTCTTTGAGTTCGAGGCTAGCCTGATCTATAAGAGCTAGTTCCAGGACAGATTCCAAAGCTACAGCAAAATCTTGTCTCGAAAAAAAAAAAAAATTACAGGCTTGAATGAACCTTTACTATCCTCCAAGGGCCTGCATGACCCTGCCCCTTACCAGTGGTGGCTTGTCTCTTCACCCACTTGCCACTCCAGGCCACACCTCTCTCTCCTCCATTCTTTGTTCTGCTGGAATTCTCCCCTGTGCCACGGTCTGGGTTGGAGACCCTCTGAAAACAGTCTTGGTTTTGTTGAATGCAGATGTTCCTATCTGGCCTTTATCCATGTCTTCAGGGTTTCTATAAGGCTAAGTCGACTTATCAAAGTGTGTTAGCTATCCACACACTTTCTATGGGTCTTCCAGGGGCTCAGGACTCCAGACTAGGAACCAAACTAGGGCCACAGGCTTTGTGGTTAATAGGCAGTGACTTAAGGGAGGAAAACAGGAGTTGGGTGTATCTCCTACTGCAGGACCCTGAACCTTGTACCAGACCCTGTGCACCAGGTGGATGCCCAGGGAGACAGGGCAGCCTCAGGTTATACAGCCTGTGAAGGAGCCTATGTCTGGACTCCCCATGGCTCCCATGTTTCTGCTTTGCTCAAGTAGGTAGAGTGAATTGTTTTGCAGGGCGGATTCTAGAGCAGTGGTTCTCAACCTTCTTAATGCTGCCACGCTTTAATACAGCTCCTCATGTTGTGGTGAGCCCCACCATAAAATTACTTCATTACTACTTTGGAACTGTAATTTTGCTACTGTTATAAATCATACTGTAAATATTTTTTTGGAGATGGAGGCTTGCCAAAGGGGTTGCTACCCACAGGTTGAGATCCAGAGGGTAGAAAACTGCAACTATGTTTTGTTTGGTTTTGGATGCACTGGATAGCTGTAGCAATGTTTGGTTAGGAGATTCTGTGCCTACTAAATTTTTGTGTCTTTTGTTTGTTTGTTTGTTTATTTATTTATTTTGTTTTTTGAGACAGGCTTTCTTCTCTATGTGAACAGTCCTGGCTGTCCTGGAACTTACTCTGTATACCAGGCTGGCCTCCAACTCAGAGATCTTCCTGCCTCTGCCTCCCCAGTGCTGGGATTAAAGGCGTGTACCACCATTGTCCAGTCCACTAAATTTTTGTAATTGATCTGCTAACTATTAATTCCTCCAAAGTATGATGAGCATGCCTATGCAGGTGCTAAGGGTCACTATGGTGGGTATGACAAGTACCGCCCTTCTGGCCCAGATCTGAAGCCCAGGGGCTTGTTGGTAGACAGGATAGCAGTGGGGGTGAGCAGAGAGTATTGGCCCAAGAGGATATCAAACTTTGGAAAAACTGCTCCCACTGCAGTTGCCTGGAGATGCTGGTGACTGTGTGTAGAACACATGTGACCTGCTTTGGTGGCTTGTTAGTAGCAAGGGCAGTCCTCCAGAAAGAAAGTATGCTGGTCTGTTAGAAGCCAGCCAGTACACTTGAGGAGAGTCTGCAGATGCACTGTGGCCTTGGTTTTCCTGCCCCAGACTGTTTCAAGTAAGAGAAATGCCCATCATGCCCTGGGAGATGTGAGTGACAGGGATGTGCAGAGCAGAGATGTCCCATGCCCCCATGCTTCAGTGTCAGAGGTTTCCCATGTTGATTAGATGATCACCAGTCACATTCCTTAACATCCTTTCTTCCAGCTCAGCTCCACAGTAGTGAATGATAACCTTTCAAAATTCAGGTTCTCTACTTGGAAGTTCAAATGTTGTTATTGGTAGCAATCACTATCTAGTGTCTGAAGTGATAGAATAACTGTTCATTTTTGGGAAAATAACTGGTAAGTCCCAGGTTTGCATAGCCATTTTGCCTTTGAAGGTGGTGATTCTTGAAGGTGGTATCCTTTATAGTTCTCAGCTACAGTAGCCGTGTGGAACTTTCCTGGAGGAGAGCTCAGCTGCCTTCATACACAAGGCTTTTCCTGCCCTCCATCCTGCCTCAAAATGTTAGAAAGGTGCTTCTTCCAGACAGAGTTGAACACTGTCATTAGTAAAATTAGACTTGATTTTAGTGTAGAAGTTAAGATGACCACTTCATGAGGGGTGTTCTTCAGCAAGACTGCCTTTTGTTTGAAGTCACAGGGCTTTGGGAATGCACTGAACGCCAGCAGCCAGCAAGGGTGGATGGTGCTGCCTGGATTCTTCCCTGTGCTCTGGTGTACACTCACCTTGCTGTGTGCTTCAGTGTAAATCTCAACACAGTGAAAAAGGTCTTTTGTGTTCCTGTATTGTTAGGAACACAATCAGTTTTGGTCTATCAGAAAAACTTGAAAGGGTCTCGGGAACCCCAGCAGTTGGCTAGTGATTGAAGGCTTTTGCATGAGACCCGTGCTTTCTCAACCCAGACACATGGCTTCTCTCACTGAGAAGCTCCAGAAGAGGTCAGAGAGAGAGTACAGAATTACCTGGGCCAGGTTCCTGACAGGCCAGGGGATGTGAAGATAAGAGGTAACGGAAGTTTGCAATCAGGTGATCTTGCTTAAGCCACCAGACTTATTAAGAAGTGTAGCACCTTTTATACTGTTTGCAGGGGAAAGTGGGACAGAGTAAGCAGGAAGCTATCATACAATGGGGTAAAGCCAGCAGGAAGCTAATCCGGCAATGTTGTACAAGGAGAACGCATGATATCTTAGTCATCATAGACTGAGTACACAACGTCATAGACTGATAACCACAGCCCTTGGTGTGGGGGCAAGAGTTGAGTTTCTAGGATTTGAAGTCACAGATCCCCCAAGACCCTGGCCCCAGGCCATTACTGGCCTTGCCAAGCATGCTCCTGGGTTTAGGCAAGGAACTACATTCCTTCTCCATACACTAAGGTCTTAGGGAAAGCTTTGGGTCAGCCTGGCTCCCAGCAGCAGAGCAGGCAGTGAGCCTATATGGCAGGGAGCTCCAGCATCACTGTTGTCAGGGATGGGAGCCTTAGTACACTGACTGAGCGGGCCATAGTATGCCTAGGTTTAAAGTATGAAGGGTGGAGGCACAGTTTGCAACCAGAATACAACTCTGACGACTTTGAACAAACTAACTGGAACTTCCAGCAGCCAGATTATAGTCATCACATTCTGCAACCCATTAGGCACAACCGGAGAGGATTTGGGGACTGAATGAGGGTCTGAGGAAATGAAGGGGTGGGAGCAAACCCAGACAGACTCTCTGGGGGAAAGATAGCACTGAGAAGATGATGACTGAGCAGTTGAAATTTGTTTTGTTTTATTTAGGAAGTTACAATTTGAGTATCCCCACCTTGGCCTTGGAATCTAAGTCCTTCTTGCGTAGAGTCAATAAGTAAAACTAATCTCGAGAGAGGAATCAAGTGAGACATGCAGGTGTGAGGCGAAAGGTATGGAGCCGGAAGAGGCACCCTCAGAGGAAGGGTAGGTGGGAGCCTACAAACTGAAAATGGAGATGGAAGTAGATGAGAAACAGCAGAGGGAGGAGAAAGTGGGAAGACATGCTTGATGCTATGAAGAAAGAAGCTGCCAGATAGATTGGATTGAAAACTAGGGGTCAGCTGTGCACTGCTTAACACAGCCATGCCAAACATGATGGTACAGAATGATAGGATGGGTGGGGAAAATGCAGCCATTAACCCCATCCTCCTAAGAGGCCCCCAGGCACCTACCACCTAGACTGTATCATATTGAGATTTTGGACTCTTGAGCTCTGGCTACTGCTCAACTGCCTCCCAGGAGTCAGTGTGAAAGGATAAGAAATTACTGGGGGTGTGTGTGCTGGAGATATTGCACCCTGCTTGAGAGCTTTTCTCAGGTGGTTCACAGTCACCTTTAACTCTAACTCCAGGGGATCCCATGGCCTTTTTTGGCCTCCATGCCCCCTGCCCATATTAAAACAATAGCATTAACAACAACCACATGAAAGTTGGACACAATGACCTGTATTTAAGAAGCAGAGTTCAAGGCAAGCCTGGTTGGTCTACATAGTGAGTTCCAGGCCAGTGAGGGTGACATAGTGAGACTGACTAAAAGAACAAAATCCAAACCAAAACACAAACAAATATACAAAAATGGTGAAAGTACAAGGAGTTTAGCTGAGAAGAGCGAGAACATCTTGTGTGTGTTGGGGGTAGGTAATGCAGTGTATGCATTATAACAAAACCTATTGTGTATAATTAATAAATGTTAGTGAAAAAGTAAAATTCCTACCATGAGGGGCATTTGTGCTGCACAGTGTTAGGCTGGGCCAGTGGACAGCTTGAGTCCTGGTTTTGTGAGAATGGCTGCCCCAGACACTGCCAAGGGACCATAGCGATAAGTCTGGGGAGTGATCTGCAGGCTTAGGGGAATGTTCTGACTATGCTCAGGCCTTCTGTGTGGACTTACCTGGTTGTACTGGTTGTGGTACTCATGCTGGTAGGAAATGCTGAATTGCCAGAGGCAGGAAGGTCTTGAGTTTGAAGCCAGCTTGGGCTACACCTTTGTGGTGAGGCATTAGATCCTAGTTGCAGATAGAATCCTAACACCACCCCAGGAAGGAGCATTGTAGAAAGAGTCTGGGCTTGCAGTCAGCAGATGCTTGCACCCAGGAGACCCTGTCTGTGATTGTGATGCATGGCATTGCCTTAAGAAATGAATGAGGCTGTAAGAAAAGAGCCTGGTGGTGAATGAAGCACTGCTAGCTCTGGCTCCCTGTGGTCATCCGAAATGGAAGCTGAGGCTTCTGGGTCTCCTGCCAGCTAACACAGCAGACCTATGTTTGAGGCCTATGCAGGGGCACTTATTTTTGCCCCTAAGTACTAGCAAGAGGTGTAGAGTTAAAAAAAAAAAAATCTGGGCCTAGTTTCTTCAGTTGCTCTATAGTTTTCTATTTTTGTTTTGAAATAGGATCTTTCTCTATAGCCCAGGCTAGCCTGGAACTTGTGACCTTCCTGCCTCAGCTCTGTTTCTGACACATGTGCTATCTGTTAATACTGTTGAGTGTCTATGGCTTCCTTTTGGCGATGACTTCTGGTGTAGACTGAGGAAATATGTATGAAGGGTTTCTGCTGGGTTGGTTCTTCACAGTGGACTGTGTTGAGACAGGTCTGATGAAGCTGTTTTGAACGTTAGTTTTCTGGGGTGGGGGTGCAGTCTGGGGATTGGCCTCCACGGAGTCTTAGCCCTTTGTGGTTGTGGTGTCCGAGGTCTGGGTGCAGGTTGAAGTTCCAGGCTGCGGGCATCCTCCTGTGGCTCTTGGGGGATAATTCTTGTGCTTTTGCCAGTCTGTTCATTTCCCTAACAGCTCTCATGCCAGGGTTTGTCGGCCAGCCATTACTTCCTGAATTACAGCTCCACACTCGCCTACCCTGAAGTCATACTATTACTCTTGGACTCATTACTTAGCAGGACAGCTTCTCTGAGGAGAAGAGAACCGTTGCCTTTTATAATTAGTCATTTACATTTCCTTTCCTTGGGGAGGAATTATTCAATCTGAGAACTGGTTGGTGGCCTGGTAGAATTGGAATGAGAGGGAAAGTGGCTCCATTATCCTGGAACTTGTTGGTGAGAAGGCCACCAGAGAAGGTTGGTGCCTGAAGTGGGGATTGTTGACCTGGTGCAGGTGGTGACCTTCAAGTAGAGCTGTGGTGACCCTCAGGAATGCGCTCAGACCACTGGGAATTCCCAGGTCATAGTCCCAGGGAGCTGACTCCTGCTTACTCAGTTCAAAGGAAGGAGAACTAGGGAGGAGCACTGTGCTTTGTCAGGGGGCTCTGAGCTGGCCTTTGTGGACACTGGGGAGAGCCGTCTGCAGGAGACCCTATTGACTTGGGAGCGAGCAGATGGAGAGTACCTGCCAGCTTACAGATGGGGAATGCAGACCTCACTCACGTACCCACTGAGGCCGGCTCTCAAGAGTCAAGATGTGATTTTAGTTTTGCTCAGTAAAATAGAGGTATATTAAACTGACAGTCTTCTGTAACTGGGCTGCAAAGATTCATTAAGAATGAGCAGTAAGCAATTTAAAGGTGAAATTAAATTCTTTTAAAATGGCATTGAGAAACATAAAAATCCACATTCCTGCCTGAACAAAAAAGGTGCTCCTTTAAGTCACCTAGCTGCCCCTTGCCTGAAAATGGTCAGTCCACCTGCTGTGGAGAAGTCAGGGAGTCTCCGTGCTGGCTGCTGTGCCGCTTCTGAGAACACACAGCATGTGCCTTCTCACTGACACACTCAGTGAGTCCTTACCTAGGAGTGCCTGGAGCTCAGTCTCTGTCTCTCTCTCTCTCTCTCTCTCTCTCTCTCTCTCTCTCTCTCTCTCTCTCTCTCTCTCTCGACAGGGCCTTACTATGTAGCTTTCGTTGTCCTGAAACTTACTATGTAACTGGTCTTGAACTCAGAGATTCACCTGCCTCTGTCTCCCAAGTGCTAGGATTAAAGGTATATGCCACCATGCCTGATATCTGGTAATAAATTCTTATTTTTTATTTTCTTTTTAATGGCTGTTTTAGAGCAACTTCAGATAAAAGGTGACACTGGGGAGTTCCCATGTAGTCTCCCCGTTCCCTCCCCAGCCGTCCTTCCCCTGTAAGACTGTTTGCATTAGTGTAGCACACTGTGACTGACAGGCCAATATCAATGAGTCATGATCAACTCAAGCTCATGGTTTCTTTAGGCTCACCCCCAATGCTGTAAACCCCGGGTTTGCAGATGCCTAACAGCATGTGCTGTCCACTAGTCCTCAGTAGTCAGTCCGTGTTCCACCTGTTCATCCTCCTCGCCTTCCACTGGAACCCAGTCTCCATGGTTTTTTGCCTTTGTCACAATGTCATATGGTTGGAAGGGTGGCCTTTCCAGACTGGCTGTGCACATCCTGTTGTTTTGCCTCGGATCCACAGCTGTCCTTTATCCAGTGGCAGATCTGTTTTGACCACTCTGCCCTGTCTTACTGGACCCTGTGCTGCAGTTCCATGCTGCTCCTTGTCCTGTGCCTGGCAGGACCCCTCAGTGATAGACCCTGTCCTGTGATCTGCAAGCTGGGTGCAGGAAGGTGGAGAATGTACTTGGGGTAGATGTTATGGTAGGTTCCATTTGATGCAGTTGCTCACCCTCACCCTGCGCCCGCCCGTATGAGGGGTCATTCTGCCTCCCTATCATAGGTGAGAGAAGCAGGAGGGAGTTGAGCTGGCAGGTGGGAAAACAAGGAGTCAGGCAAGGTGCCAAGTGTTTTCAGGAGCTGTTCTATGCTGACTGCACTCTGAGAGGCTCGCTCCAGCCCCGTCCTTGTCCCTGTCCTTCCCATCTCTTCTCTGAAACTGTAATGGAGACATTGAGGGTATTGCTTTAACCAGTGCTTCTAAGCTTGGAGGGACAGCTAATGTGATGGATGACATAATCACGATTCAGAATGAGTTCAGCTGCCTGGAATACCAGCCCAGAACCAATCAAATGCACACACTAATAGGAATAAATGTAAAATCCTGTATTCAAGTTCAAAAACCCAGTCAGTATAGGTCAGTGGGAAGCAGCTGGGACAGTTGGGTCGACTGCGTCCTCAGTAGGAAGCTCTGTTATCATTTTGTCTCTATTATGGCCTCTGTCTTGTAACTGATAGTCCTCACCCTCTTTGGTCCCTCTCTGTTATTTCTACACTGCACAATCAGGGATCTTTCCAAAGTATGAATTTTGTAGCCATGACAGTGGGCTGCTGCCCTTTCCCCTGGCTGATGTCACTGGGCAGCTGTGCCTTTTTCTCACCATCTGCTTGTAGCTACTTCAGAATGGCCTTCTTCCACTGCCTGCCTTGCCCTCACTTCCCCTTTCCTGAATATGCCATTGTCCCTAGGGACCTTGGGGCCCCTCTGTGCTCTGATCTCCACTTCTAGCTTTACTTAGAACCTTGTCTCGTTCAGCCCAGCCCTCACATCCTCACAGTGGCATACCTAGCCAGGCCTTGTGCTATACTCCAGGGCCAGCACCCACTGTGGTCTTGCCTTTCATGTCGCTTCTTGTCTATATGTTTTGTTTCCAGTTTGGCACAGCTGGAACTTTCTAAGTGAAGCATTTCCCATGTGCGTGTGCGCGCGTGTGTTTGTGCGTGTGTGTTGGGAGGTGCTGTAGCTTTGTTAGTACAGGATGGCAGTCAGCAGGACACCCAGTAGGCCTTTCCTTCTCTGTGCCATCTCATGCAGCCCAGCTCTTCCACTCTCAGCACCAGTGATTGCCATCTTGGAGCACTCCGTGTGGACTTTACAGCTGCTACCAGAGCTCATGGAGCCTGGACTCAAGGCAGAGTTCAAGCCATGGAACCAGTCTAGACATAGAAATAGGGTCATCCCCAGCTGGACCACCCTGCACCTCCATTAAGATGGGCTTTCTCTTCGAAGTTCTGCCCATCCTGTGTTAGACCAGAGTGTTGCTGTTCTTGTCTTCTGCCTTAGGCCAGAGTGCCAAGGCCTTCTCATTAGCCTCAGAGGTCTTTTCAAAGTAGGGTCGTTCCTCCCTCTTCCTCTTCTTTCCCTTACAGACTGGTGTCCTTCTGAAAAGTCGTCTTCCCCTCCTGAGCTTTGGACAGACTTAGAAATAAAACAGTGGCAGGTGGAAGCAAAGAGGGCTACCATTCTTGTTGAACAGGGGCTTGACGTGGTTTTCTAGCGTGGAAGCCAAATAACTGACTAAATCCAGTATTGCCCAGGCTGCTGTCTCCAGCCAGAGCTGATGGGCACAGGCCGGGCAAGTGATGAGCCCACAGCGCCTCTGTCCTCCCTTAAAGCAGTGATTAGTCTCCTGGGGTGGGCTCTCACCGTGGGAAGTAGGGGATATGTCATCCCCCAGTTTCTTCAACTACTTTGGAGTGCTGTCAGGTTTGAGTGCTGCCATTTGTCATGCTCATCTTGTACTTGAAAGCTCTTCCCTGCTCCGCTGGGTTCTGTTCTGAGACTTTCAAGCAGGCCAAGATGGCAGGGTATTCATTCCCATCACATAGATGTTGAGATACAAACCCAGAGAGACCAACTGCTTGTGGATATCACAGTCTCCTAAATATTAGCTACGGTTCTGTTCCAGGTCTCTCTCACTTAAAGCTCCCTCCCCCAGGCTGTGCTGCCCACCCCCAGTCTACATGAGCCCACCCGAGCTCACCCACATGGCTGAGAATCGTCACCTCTCACTTCTCATGCATTGACTGTATTGTTAGCACTTGGATTGCTGCACTGTCAGCACATTTCCCGTTACTCATTGGCTCCCTGGTGGGCCTGGTGCTTGCTGTCCAGGTGCCCAGCGAGGTGGTCATTCCAGCAGATGGTTCTGCTCAATGAGCCAGACACGTGGGTGCTGGTTTGTTCAATTTAAATGTAAATATTCAACATTAGCAGATAGAAATGTTCCATGAAGCGTTCCTGGGAACGGTGTGCGTCCTCTGACATCAGATGGGGGTGAGACCTGATGGTGCTGTGCTCTGTTGGTCTTACACAGAGTGTCGCCCTGTATCTGTTTCTCAAGAGGCAGCCTAGCAGTGTGTACTTGGTTTGTTTTATAAAATTGTTTTGCATTATAAACTTGCTTTCGGTGCTTTTTCTTTTTGGAGTATCTGGGTTATTGGAGGGGAGTGGCACTCATGTGTGGTATGTCTTTGTGTGTGTTCACCCATGTGTGAGCATGTGTGCATTGGAGTATGTTTAGGCCTGGAATTGATATCAGCTGTCTTCTTCAATCTCACTTCATTTTTTGAGGTACAGACTCTTGGTTGAATCCAGAGTTCTCCAGTTCTTGCTAGTCTGCCAGCTACTGTGATCTAGGGGTGACCTGTTGTCTCTTCCAAGTTCTGGGGTCACAGGTGGCCTCAATAGCTACTTGGCTTTTATATGGGTCCTAGGTATCTGAATCTAAGGTCTCAAAGCCTCCTTAGCCACGTGTTTTATTTTATGTACATATCATATGCATTATTATTTTTTTCCTTAGGACAACTACACCTTTGCCCAGCCTGGGATTCAAATGAAAGTGAAGATGCTGGAAGAACTTGTGAGCCGGATTGATGGTGAGTCAGCTCCAGAGAAGCCCTTCCCTGAGGCAGGGGAGTGCTAGAAGGAAGCCTGGGGGGGGGTGTGGCCCTGTTCCTCAGCTCTACCAGACACTACTGTTCTTGTTCTCATTTGGCTGGTGGTACCTGGGCCTGCTAGCTCTCACCCAAGTGCATCCTTAACAGGAGAAGATGCTGTTCTGCTCCTTCATTCTGGGCTCCAGTCAGGACTCTGTGGAGAAGGAGACGCCCATGCTCCTGGCAGCCAGCCTCCCTCCTGGGTCAGCTGCAGCTTCTCGTCTGGGCAACCGGGTGGTTGCTGATGGCTGTCCTTTGCCTTGCCTCTTCTGCCTGTGTATATCATTTGCTATCAAGGAGGATAGAATAATTTCTCCATGGAATCCAATTAATTACCAAGTCCAGAAAGAACATCTTCAATATTATAGAAAAATTATAGTGTGTGCTCGGGCAATTTTAGATTATGCTTTCATGTTTAAGTGAGGCCTTTGAAATACTTTTTACCTTCGTCCTTAAAATAATTCCCCTTGCGATGTGCTGAATGTCATATTGCAATAGCAGAGTTTAATTAAATGAAAGTTGAGAGATAATGCTTGCCCATTCCAAGCAGAGCCTCCTGATAGTTTGTTAAATTAATGAGCAGAGCATTAACAAAGTGATGCCAAGCAGAACCAGGCCTATGTATATATGTGACACCAGCCAGTCAGCGCTTAGCTGTAGAAGATGCTCCCTGCTTCCTAGAGTCCCCAGTGAGTCAGGCAAGTCCCTTCGCCAAAGGTGCAGAGCACTGTTGAGATGTAGTCCTGGCTGTGTGCCTTCTGTATGTGCAGGCTCCACCCCAGCCTTCCCCTTGTTGCTACTAAGGAAGGAGAAAATTGTGACAGCCCTCTTCATAGGAAGACACTTGGTTTGGGAAATGACTGAGTGGCATTATAAACCAGAGCCAAAAATTTCTAAACTGCACTGTGTTCTTTGATTGAGCCTGGGAGTCGGTTCTGTCTGATGGTTATTACCTCATTTCCATATTATGAAGTCCCATGCACTTCTAGGGATGCTTTATTGGATTCAGTGTGTTTAGCTGCTTTTCAACCTCTCTCCAAGTGCTGCTCTTTCTTCCGTCAGTGCACCCTGTGCATTTATTCTGCACTCACGTTGCGCTTTTGCTCAGCTCTGGTTGAAGTTTTTTCCTACCAGCGATTTCACAAGTGTCCCTGGCCTCATTTAGTTCTTTGAAATACTATTTGCAGGAGCTGTGAGTTACACATTTCTAGCAGGTTCTTCTTTTCCTCCTGTGCCCCTTAGAAGGCTTATTTTATATTTTCCATGAGCCTTAAGTTGTGGCCAGGGCTGGTTTGCTCCAGCGCTGCAGTTGGGGAAATGCTTGAATTGATTTTTTTTTTCTGGTGCTGTGGTTCAGAAGGAGGCATACTGCAGATTTACACTGTGATTGTTCAGAAGAGCAGCAGCGACTACCGCAGAGCTGCCCGCCTGCGCTCTGGGTGAAGCGCGTCTTTATTTCTAGCAAGGATCAGCTCCTTACAGCACAGGATGGTGTCTGCTATCCCAGGGCAGGCTGTGCAACCTGTTTGTTTCTGTTCTCATGACAAAAGCTCTGAAAATATATGTAACTACCTCATCATAAGGACACTGGACTGTGTGAGCAGGAAATGTTAGTCCTCGGGTCCTGCAGCCCTGGCTGGGAGCCTTTTCCTCACCTGCCTCCACCAGTGTTTGGAGAAACTCCAAGGCTGCAGCTCTAGTAGCCTAACTGTAAACCTTCATTAATGGCAGGATATATTATGTAGAAAAAAATTCTAATCTCTTGTTTGAGTTCTGCATTTCTAGGGAAGGTCAGTACTTATTTCAGTAAGCATTGATGCCTTGGTGAGGGGGAAGTTCTTGTAGGCCTGCTGAAGAATGGGGGTTTTATGCTCTGTTCCAGATGGGTGGTATATCTCTGCAGACAGAAGTAGAGAACCCGGGAGTGGTGGATGTGTGAGGCTGTGGGAATGGGGGAGAAGAGATAGAGAATCAGAGAAGGGAGGAAGGCAGGCACTGAAGGGTGGTGACTGTTGAAGACGGGTGCTGTCATTATTTTCTTGTGGTAAGGAGTAGTTCAAGAATTTTCCAGAGACACTTTTTAGAAATTTCCCATTTTGAGTCGTGCTTCTCCAGCATGGCTGAACCCCTTGCGAAGGGCATGGGACCATGAAAGTGCACAGGTGACTAGGGTCACATAATGGAGGCAGAGCAGGAAGCAGGCAGCAGCCTTTGAGATGGCACTGGAGCGGAGGAGCAAAGGCTGTCTCTGGAGTGGGCAGATGGCCTCCGTGACATCCATGGAAGCCCTGTGGAATGGCAACTTGAGCCTTTGGAGTTGGGACTTAAGAGAAGGTGGAATGGGAGGAGCTTTTACCATAGTAGATTCCTGCTGAGAACAATTTAAAAGGCAGCTGTAATGTTTTCAAAACCAGTAAAGAAAGAAAGAAATGAAAAGGAACAGAAAAAAAATTAAGAAAGAAAAGAAACTCAAGAGTCTTTGGAGAGAAGGGATGCTGTCAGAGATACAAGGGTTACTGAACCTTC
The DNA here is from genome assembly GCF_037038515.1 of Microtus pennsylvanicus. Taxonomy (NCBI): domain Eukaryota; kingdom Metazoa; phylum Chordata; class Mammalia; order Rodentia; family Cricetidae; genus Microtus; species Microtus pennsylvanicus. The sequence goes on from NC_134580.1 coordinate 14,978,905, forward strand.
CTGGTAGGCCCCAGTGAGATCAGTGCCAAAGCCACTGCTGTCCGGTAGGCATGCCCACTTCCAGGACAAGTGGTTCCAGGGACCATCTGCCAGCCTTATGGGATGCTAGTTGGACTCTGACCTACTTTGGACATGCTGTCTACTTCCTGATTGCTAGAATGGTGACACATCAGGGTGTGTATTTTCATGTGTGTGTAGGGGGGTAGGTGACACACCAGGGTGTGTATGTTCGTGTGTGTATGTGTGTGTGTGTGTTTGTGTGTGTGTGACATACCAGGGTGTGTATGTTCGTGTGTGTGTTTGTGTGTGTGTGTGAGAGAGAGAGAGACAGAGACACTAGGGTGTGTATGTTCGTGTGTGTGTGTGACATACCAGGGTGTGTATGTTCGTGTGTGTGTGTGAGAGAGAGAGAGACAGAGACAGAGACACTAGGGTGTGTATGTTTGTGTGTGGGGGGTGACACACCAGGATGTGTATGTTCGTGTATGTGGGGTGAAAGCGATCACAGGGGCGGGTGTAGGGGGTCACAGTCCTTACATCACCCCAGCCTAGCTTCAAGCCATGGAGAACTGGTATTGTTGGAGATTCTGTGCTGGAGTTCTTCACAAGCCTTATGACATAAAGAACAAAATCTTTTCTGGAGGAAGACCCCCCTTGCCCCCTAGAACCTAAGTTCTCACTGCATTCTGTTTTCAAATGATGACCTGTACACAGTCAGAGGTGATCCGTACACAAGACTCCTGCAGTGGGATAAGTAGCTGAAAGAGCCAGGTCCATTAAGTGGGGTGCTTTTGCTGATCTGTGGGCACACACAGTAGAACTGCTATTCTTATTATGAATGAGAGAAAGAATCATGAATATATCTTTAGAGAACAGAAAACTATACAGTTTTTCAGAAGAAGTTTGAAAAATGCCCAGCCATGCAAGCCCGGTAACCTAAGTCTGATCCCTGGAACTCACACAAAAGTGAAAGGAGAGAACAAAGTCCACGGAGGTGCTCTTTGACCTCCGCATATACGCCATGCTACACTCCGTCTCTCTCTCTCCTTCTTTCCCTCCCTCCCTTCCTCCCTCTCTCCTTCTATACCTCCCTCTCCTTCTCCCCCCACCCCCGATAATAATATGACACTTAAAAACCAACTAAATGTAGAGCTCGGTGACCGGGCCTAACACCTGAGACGGAGGCCGCAGAGCAGCCAGTGCAAAGACGGTGGATCAGAGAAAGGCCCAGTGAAGCAGAGAGAATCCTGAACACGAAGTGCAGTAAGGTAGAGACGTAGAACATGAACTAAAAACTCCATAGGAAGAGAGGACAGAGGTTAGTAATCTGAAGAAACAATGCCACCCACTTTCAGAGTCAAGAGGCCAGTGGATCCTAGATGGAATTAACAGAGAAAACTGCGCAGTACATCACAATGGATTTAATTAAACCAACCACAGAGAGAAACTTTGTGTGTTAGAAAACTGTTACAATGTATATTAAGACATCCTCAATCTTGTGATCCTCCTGCCTCAGGCTTCTGAGTGCCGGAATGAGTCACCAGAAACTGTTAAAGCCATTACAGAAGGAAGATCCTCATCAGGGATAGCTGTTCATCGGGAACGGTCTTAATAATACATCAGACCATGTTGTTGGTCTGCTGAAAGGGTTCCTCTGGGTCTGCAACCAGCAAATGTACCCTTTAAGGTGGAAATGCCAGTCTGTGTGAACCCCGATTGTTTCACACTGGCCCAGGACACTGTAAATATGATGGAAGGTGAATGAACGCATATGGTAGCTGCCTGGGTGATACAAGCAGGAGAAGGGTCCCTGGGAGTTTTAGACCCAATGCAGGAGACAGCTTAGCAACATGTCCAACCTGTAGGGAGTGGCAGGCTGTCAATCAGAAGTCTGCAGACAAACCAGATAGCACTACTTCAAGAAAGGCAAAATCTCTTTCTCTGTCTAGAGGGTCAGTCAGATCACGGGCCCTCCAGGGCATTGGAAATGATTTTAGAGTTCCCATCTGAGAGCAGCTATATCCATAGCAGAAGCTGGCTTCCAATCCTCACTTGCCCCTTGTCCTTGTGGGAACCACAGCCCTTGGGCATACAAGCATGCAGTCCCCATTCCCTCCTAATTGCACACTTTCTTGCCCTAGTGTTGAAGGAGCAGCTTCTGGGAAAGGAGTTTCTTCTGGGCCAGGCTGCCTTGACAGGCCACCTCCCTTGGGAGAAATGGGCTTCACTTGGGCCATCTGGATTGCTGGGAGGTGGGTATTAGGGAAGACTGCCACATAGTGCCAGTTGGGCTGTGGGCACTTTCTGAACAGGTATGGCCTTTAGGAGGTGGGCAGGTCCTCTGATGGGCTCAAAATAGCACCCAAATTCTTTTTCCTTTTTGTATCACTTCTTGGTCTGCTCTAAGACATGCTGCTTGTTTCTCTGTTGGGAGAAGCAGGTGGAACCTGCAGCTGGACTGTACTTCCAGTCCTCCACCCCACCTGTGGTGGACATGGCAGACTGCATGTTTGGGAAGGGTTGTGTGTGAAAGCATTTATTCCGAGAAATACAGACCCGTGTTCTTTCCCTGCAGAGCCACCACAGACAGCTGCTTACTGTGCTAGTATGGTTTAAAAATCTTTACTATCTTCCAAAAATGCTGCTGGGAACACTGGTGACCCGGGAATGATGCTGTGCAGTCCCCTTGGACTCTTCTGTTGCCTGCAGAACTTGAGAGGATCCATGTTCAGGACCGTGTGTGACCAGGACTAAAGCCCTCAGGCCAGCCTAGATATCCCAGTGGGATGTGAACACTCTAGTGTTTGCTTGGGATGTGGTGCCATTTTGTGGTACAAGGCCTGCAACTCTAGTGGCGCCCCTCACTCTGTGACTCCTCTCTCACCCCCACATGTGCCTGCTGCCACCTCCTCCTTCCTCTCGACTTTCTGTCAGCAGTGACTCCTCCTCTTCTAGTGGCCTCTGTTGATTCTTGCCTGACTCAGCACTGCCTGCTTCTCTGAGAAGGTGAGCTGGGACTCCTCTGTGGAGCTCACGAGTACATGGCCATATACCTGAGTTGCACTGAGTAGCGTGGTGGCCAAATTCCAAGTGGTTGAGTGTTGAAGTCCACATCATCCTTAGAATTAGAAGCTAGAGTACGGCCTAGGCCTTGGGAGTCACAGAGTCTGCAGCTCAGCAGCTCAGAGCAGTTGTCCTCATGCAGCCTTCCTGTTGTGGGTTGGGGGCTCCGTCCTGTGGCTCTTCACTCTGTGATTCAGGCTGATGGTAGCGACTGTCACACGTGTACTTGGCGAGTGCCTGAGACAGGAGGAAGGGGCCTGAGAAGCATGTATGAGCTCCTGGTGTGTCCAGAGAACCGGTACCAGAAAGCCCATTTCCATTTTAATTGGGCAGCCCAGGGCATTTGGCTGCATTAGTGGCAGGGGACAGCCCAAACTGAGAGGGCAGTCCTGAGCACAGCTAATAGACACTACAGTCACCAGCTCAGAAAGGACATTAGAGAGTTTAAAAAGCTTCGGTCCCATCCAAACTCGAACCCATTTCACAAACATCTAGAACATTGAAGTCAGGAAAGGTTAAGGGCTTCAGGAAGAATAATTAAACCCTACAAAGCTTATAGCCAAGGGACTTAAATGACTAAAAGCTGCGTGTGTCTTACAGTGGCTTCCGTCCATATTCCAGTTAGGTGCGTATCACAGAGCTCCAGAGAAAGCAGGATTGGAATGCTGTCTGCTCTACTCTGTCCTGCCTTTCTTGTTGTTCAAATTTATTTAGGAGTTTGCTGGCTACAAAAGATAGCATGTGTGTTCACTGTCCACCTCGCCTGAGTTATTGAAGCCCTTTTATATATAATAGCCCTCTGCTCCAACCCTTAAGTAATTTCCCATTTCAGTGATAGGTGTCTGTTAGACTCCTGCCTCCCGGGGGAATCAGCCCAAGGAAGGCAGCCTGTAATTTTTGCCCACGTTGCATCTGGAATGCATATGTGTATTTGGAAGTGAGAATTTACATTTTTGCAGCAAATCGTAATGACCCCTTGCACATATTGTCATTAACATCCATTATATCTGAGGTCACATGGCCTGGATTGCTGCCAAGGTAGAATTGCCAGACATGAGCAGGCTTCCAACCCTTGCCTCCCAAAGGCTGTGACCAGAACACCTCTGGGGAGTCCTGGGCCAGTGCCCACTTCCAGGCCTTGTCCTCATGTCATGTCTCACAGTGGCACAGATGTAACCTCTGCTGTGTCTTCTGACATGTGAGACAGAGAGCTTGCTCTGTGTTAGAAATGGCTTGAGCATGTGCAGCCTGTGCAGTGCCTGAAGAGACACTGCTCATGCCCATTCAAGAAGACCCGGATAGTATCACAAGAGCGAGTTAACAGTGGAGATGGAGTGTTGGCCATTCAGGGAGGCATTGATACCGTCTCCAAGAAGCCTGTTTCTGGAGGCACAGGGACTGTGTGAGGTGACTTCAGGGAGTAGGGAAGAGGCTACTACAGGAGCTCTTTTGCTCTCCCTGGACCTGGGTCTACTGGGCTTTGCCCCGGGAGGTTGGAGGGAGCCTAAGGTAGAGAGGAACTGCTGGGCCTGGCGGGTGGGCTGGGGGTGGGGCTGGGAAACTGGTGAATCAGGCAGAGCAAAGGTTGTTGAGGAGGGTCAGCCAGAGATGCTGCTGCAGTGGTGTGGAAGCTGTTGCTCTTCCACTTAGAGAGACTGAGCTAAGGAAATGCACCTTCTTGGGTTTCTTTACATACTTTGCTGTCTCTTTCCTTACTAAAAACAGGACTAACTCTGTCCTCTGATCTAATCTCTCCACCTCACATGCCTGCTACAGGTCCAGGGCATTAGATTCAGCAAGCAAAATACAGCTGTTGCCCTTGACTTTCAGGAGAACAATGACAGGTTTTTAATGTCACATACCTGGGCAGTATTCAGCAAAACTTGACTTCCCTGGGCATCTTTTATCTTACCTGTAACCCTTCCAGGGTGGGTTCAAAGGAGCAAAGTATAATTTAAGCCTAATTTAAGCTTCAGGCTCTCTTTTCTTTCTATAAACTTCAGAGAATGGGGAAAATATGGCCTTAAGTATAATAGATTATTTGAAATTATGCAATACAGCCTTATATACACTTGTACACATCAATTATATAATCCATGTACCTATACACAAAGCACACATATATGTGCCTGTGTGTATATACATATACACGCACCCCTATATATACACCTGTGTGCACACACATACATGCTTTTATACACATGTATGCATATATACCACCTGCATAACCTATGCATACCTCATGCATTCACACCTGACTGTATGTGCCTGTATATTTATACACATATGTTTGTATTCATATGTATTACACCTGCACTTGTATGCACTAAACACTTTTGTATACATCCATACTCCTGTATATACATTCATATTAATTCATATATATCTATATACATATTTACACACACTTGTATACGCATAAGTACACATGCACTTGTGTATATGCACTTCAGTATATACATACACATATATCTGTTTACATACATAAACACAAACACACCTTTATACCCTTGCATATGAATCTCAATATGCATACACACCTGTATACATTTATTATATGCCTGTATGTATACACATGTATCTGTATATAAATATATATACACATACATACCTGTTTGTATGCTTATATATACCTTATACATAGACATACCTATATGACATTCACCAGTATACATATGTATATTATACACATCTATACACATTTATATATACACATATCTACAGCTTTGTACACATGATATACCTATATATACATATGTTTAAACCTATATACAAATATATACATCAGTGTATATATTTTTAACCTATCTTTGTATACACTTTTACCTACCTACACACATACACACACACACACACACACACACACACACACACACACACACACACGCATGTATGCATGCCCGCACATGCAGAGATGTGATTACCCTTACTGGCATGGTCACTGGCTCTGTCATTGTTACACCTTCAGATGTGGCTCTCCTTATTGGTGTGGACACTGCATTGGCCAGTACTGCTGTTGCCGTTGTCCTGTAGATGTCTTGGTGCTGGCTGCACGAGTCTGTGTCTTGGTCTGTTGGCCTTCAAAGTATTCTTCTCTGTGGCCAAGACTGACTGAGCTCCATAAGCAATAGGTCCCTTCAGCTTTTCACTGTGAGATGCTGCTGAGGCTGGATACCTACTGCTCTTTCTTTGTGAGGTTCTCTCTCTTCTGTCTTATGAGTGATTCTCTGCAGGGCTAGCCTAGTGTTCCTATACTGTGCTGGTAGATGCATTTGCCATTATTCAGAGCCTGCAGGAGAACGGACTTTTTGGTTTTTCTTTTGTTCTTGCAGTGGCCATGGATGTTGGCCCCTGAGCTCTAACAGTGTGTCACTGAAGTCTGCAGGTACACTAGGTTGCTGCCTAGGGTGAGGGCCTTGGCTGGTTATCCATTGTTATAGAGGTTCTGTGTTCCCCTAAGCTTCATGACATTGGCCAGCTACTGAGTTGCACCTCTAGAATCATGGCACAGTGACTGCCCTGTCCTCCTTTGTCCTTCTTTCTCCCCAGCTTGAGACTGGCCAGACCTAGGGATTCCCATTGTTCCCTTTACAGGAGTGCTCAGGGCGCACGCAGGGTCTCTGTGCCTGTTCCCTCCTTGTCTGAAGCCATTGCGGACCTTATTGCTACCTTCCTAGCAGTCAGTTGTCTTTTCTCATCACTGTGACTAAATGCCTGACAAAGCAGCTTACAAAAAGGATTTATTTTGCCTCATTAAAAAATATTTACTATTTTTTTTACATGCATTGGTGTTTTGCTTACATATATGTCTATGTGAGGGTGTTAGATACCCTGGAACTGGAGTTATAGATAGTTGTGAGCTGCCATGTGGGTGTTGGAAATTGAACTCAGGTTCTCTAGAAGAGCAGCCAATGCTCTTAGCCATTGAGCCATCTCTTCAGTCCCTTGCCTCATGTTTTTATGGCAGGGAGGGCATGGTGGCATTCATGATGGCAGTACTGTGACTTCCAGAAGTGAGCACATGTGAAGATGAGGGGTGACAGAAACAGAAATGGTCAAAAACTAGATGGCCTAGTGCAGGCCGTGGGAGAAGCATGCAAAGCCAGCTTCTTTATACAGAGTGAGAAGCTACTGTTGGGGTGCTAGCAGGATGCCTTACACACTCGCCTCCGCACAGGGTCCCAGGTACAGCTCCTGGGTAACCAGTTACAGAGGAGGCCACAGGTGGAAGCTGGCGAGGGGCCTGTGGCCAATAATTTTTCCCAATATTGCCCCTGTTCCCTTAAGGAAGAACACACTAGAACTCATTACTGAGCCGTAGTCCTACCTCTGCGTGTTAAACGGCTTTATCTCCGTGTACATTTTCCCTTTCTTGGGTTTTTAATTCCAGTTAAATGTGATTTTAATGAAATTTCTCTGAAAGCTGTCGTGACTACATTGTAAGGTTAAAATTGACTTATTCTTTCAAGATAGGATTCAGTTATAGCTAGTAAACTAGATCAGTTTTATTACCAGCCAAGTGAAAATATTTTTATTACTCTGACAAGGTAAGCAGTCGGAGAGCAGAGAATAAATCAGCGGTGTGGCTCAGGCCAGGCAGTCCTTACTATGACTGCCTCTTGCCACACAGCAGTGCCTCTCCAATGTGCAGCCTCATTGGGCCTCAGAATAGCTGATTCCAAACTGGAAATGATGATGGTGTTTCATTTGAGGTATGCAGACAAGCTGATTGAAAAGCACATATGTAAATGCAGTCCGTTTGGGACCGTGTCACAACTTGGGGCTATTCCCTTGGGCAGAGGAAGCCCTGTGTGTAGCGTACAGCATAGGCCTAGCTCAGCCCCTTCCCTAGGAATGTGCCACAGTATCCGGAACTAGGCAAGAGCCAGTCTTAAGTGCTTGCTTATATTCCTCTGAGGACTGTATCCCTGTTGTGCCCTGTATACCCATTAACTTATAGGCCTCTGGGGTCTCCTGGCTTTCCCCCCAAATGGATAACATTCTGGGGAGACTGGCATGCTTTTCTGCCTACAGAGTCTTGATCTGGGGACAATGGTATTTGCCACCAACTGCTATTAGGATGACCAGATGCTCGGTTCCTCTGCAACAGCTCTGCTCTCAGCCAGTTCTTGGGCTTTCTGGCCTTTTCATTCAGAAAGCCTAGAACCAGCCCCATGTTGGAATGCTATTTTTAGCTTGCTCTTCTGCCAGCTTTTGCTTCAAGTCTCTGATCCTAGGGCACATTTTCAGTCCACAGGGTTGTCTTGGAATCTTGACATCAGGCCAGCAGGCCATCTTTTCCATCCCCATTCTTAAAGTGGTACCCTGGAAGAGCAGCCTGTCTATCCGTGGGGTCCTCCCTCACCCTCCACTTCCTTGTGGCTTTTAGGTCCTGCCACTCCTTCTTTTTTCCTTCCCAGCACGGCCTCATCTTCAGGGCTCTTCCCTAACAAGCTGCGAGGGCTTTGTTAACACCAAGAGTCAGTTTGTTGTCCCACTTGTAGAATGGGGACACCCCATGGATCCTGGGACTTGTGGCCTTCTGGTCGTCTGCCCATACACAAATCCCCGGCAGGATAGAAGGATTGCCCACCCCCCTTCAGGCCTCATACTGATGGGCAGCTGTCTTGTGTTCTGTCCTACATTAGAATGGTAACAGTTGCTCTGAGAGCCCTTTCCCCAGGCCACACTCAGTGCAGCTGTACAAGAGACCCCCAGCACATCTCTGCTCCCCACATGGCCCATTTCACGGCTGTGGGAAAGCCAAACTGCTTCAGTTACTGCAAGGTGGGAAGGCAGGACCAGCACTCCACAGAGACACAGGCCTCTGTCCCTTGGCACTGATTCTTCACTACCCCCACCTCTCTCTCCCCACCACTGAAAGGTTCTGGGACAGGGAGGCAGAACCAAGGTGGGTGCCAAGTGTGGAGTATTTACCACCTGCAAGTGGCAATGGCCACCTTGGGCAATGAAGTACAGTGAAGCCTGGCGAGCTCTGGACCAGATGATGGTGTCTCTGTGGCCCCCATGCCGAGATTGATGTTTCGGGTTTATTGCTGAGCTTAGATCAGTTAATTACATCGTAAGCAGAGACTTCCGATTGCAGTGATTCGCCTGACCTTAGGAAGAAAAGTTTTGGCCTGAATGTAGGACATCAAACCTGCTTTTGAGATGAGCTGCAGCATCCTTCCTGTTTATGCTGCTGGAGAGGGTCTGTGTGTTTTGTCTTTTTCATGGTAAAGGACTGGAACCTCCCCTTACCCCCCCCCCCCCCCAAGTTAAGTAGCTACATCAGCCAGGGTCTGTGACACACAGGTCTGGAGACCACACCTTTTACTTTAGTCTCCCATTCAGAGGTGGACTTAGGATGGGTCCTCTATACTCTAGTCCCTGGTGGGCTCCACTTCCAGCTCACCTGTGTCCTCTGTACTCACCTGCTTTTTCTCTGTAGTCATGTATCCCCATCACTGCATGGGTTCATGCCTCATTCTGCTAAACCCAGTCTGTACATCTTAACCTTAGGGTATGTTGACAACAGGGCTGTCATACTGTATGAGGGTCTTTCCATCATGGGTACAGTCAGGGTAAGCGCATGGGAATACTAATGTACGGGTGGAATGTGGGCTGTACCTCACTTGATTTGCACAGGTGTAGTAGAAATTTTCTCTGAACCACCAACCAGCTCCCAAATAAGACATGGAGACGTATTAATTATGAATGCTCAGTCTTACTTGGGCTTGTCCCACTATCTCTTTTAACTTAATTTAATCTGTTTATATTCATCTACATTTTGCCTCAGGGTTTTTTCCTTTACTTCATTTTACGTCTTACTTTCCTGCTTTCTCCATATCTGTCTGGCCCTTAGTGTCTTCTTGGCGTCTCTTTTACTTTCTCTCTTTTTTCTTTTCTGAACCTAAACTCCTCCTATTTACTTTCCCTGCTTAGAAACCCTCCCTATACCTCCTCCTTCACTATTGGCTGTCTAGCTTTTTATTAGATCAGTCAGGTGCCTTAAGCAGGCAAGGTGAAACAGAAACACATCTTTACATAATTAAACAAATGCAGCACATCTTTACATAGTTAAACAAATATTTTGCAACATTAACAAATGTAATACATCCTTATATGGTTAATCAGATAATCTGCCACATTTCCCCTTTTTTGTTTAAATAAAAAGAAAAGTTTTAGTTTTTTTAAATATTTATTTATTTATTTATTATGTATACAATATTCTGTCTGCATGTATGCCTGAAGGCCAGAAGAGAGCACCAGACCTCATTACAGATGGTTGTAAGCCACCATGTGGTTGCTGGGAATTGAACTCAGAACCTTTGGAAGAGCAGCCAATGCTCTTAACCACTGAGCCATCTCTCCAGCCCAAAAGTTTTAGTTTTAACATAGGTTATATACAATAAGAAGAATTCTCAAGTAAGAACTATATTTACAATATCCAGTTCTTTTGAATTTGGCAAATTTAGAGAAAATACTCCATTATCTATCCTATCTTGGTGAGTCCAAAGTTTTGTACCTAATTTACTTTCTATCTTAATTTGTATTACCAATCCCCAAATTATCTTTTTAGATTTCAAAACATTTTCTTTTCTTTTAGATTTATTTATTTATTATGTACACAGTGTTCAGCCTCCATGCCTGCATGCCAGAAGAGGGCACCAGATCTCATTATAGATGGTTGTGAGCCACCATGTGGTTCTGGGAATTGAACTCAGGACCTCTGGAAGAGCAGTCAGTGCTCTTAACCTCTGAGCTATCTCTCTAGTTCCCTCAAAACATTTTCTTAGATAAACAATGTAAGCTTTTATGTTTCTCAAACTTAAACTTTATATCTTTTATGTAAGTTTCTTTTCTGAGTTTGATAACAAAGAAAACTATAACTATTTAATAATTTTCAATTCCATCCAAGAAGGATATATTACCTGAGTATACAGGAGGTACAGAGCAAGCAATTTTCAAAACTATAGAAAATGACAAAGACATCTGACTTCCTGGACAGTCATCCAAGATCCATCTGCAACACTAGGACATCTATCTTTGGTTTACATATCTACATAGAGGCCTAGAATATCTGACAGATTTTTCTGTGAAGCAGAAATTTTGAAGGATTGTTCTACCTTGTCTTGGCAAATTTGGAGGTCTTTCCCTTTGTGTTCTTTTAGTTCAGTTTTGTGTCCTTCTTGTTCGGTTTGTACAGCATACTGTCAGTAGTTGAGACAAGGGCAGTTTCTTGCTCAAATGGCTAACTTTTCCACAACGATAGCAAACTCCATATGGAGGTTCTTCGATGCCTGTCATTGATGTGGGAGTTTCATAAATCAATCTGTTGATTTCATTGGCTAAGCAATAAAGAAACTGCTAGGCCCATTGGATAGGCCCACCCTTAGGTGGGTGGAGTAAACAGAACAGAATGCCGGGAGGAAGAGGAAGTGAGGTCAGACTCCACAGCTCTCCTCTCCGGAGCAGACGCCTTCAGAGAGACGCCATGCTACCTGCTCCAGGGAAGACGCACGCTATGAAGCTCCAACCCAGGATGGACTTAGGCTAGAATCTTCCCGGTAAGCGCACCTAGGGGCGCTACACAGATGATTAGAAATGGGCTAAATTAATATGTGAGAATTAGCCTAGAAGAGGCTATATAGGAAGGGGCCAGAGCAGTGTTTAAATGAATACAGTGTCTGTGTAATTATTTCGAGGCATAAGCTAGCCGGGCAGGTGGCTTGGGTTTGGGGGACGCAATCCCGCTGCCGCTCATATTACTACATGTCATCGTTTCATGAAGTTGTTTGGTGCTGCCATGAGCAGATATGTCTCACTGTCCTAAAAAGCCTTAAGTTATTAAACATCAGAAATGTCATATTCTGTAGGTCTCTGAAGTGTTTGAAGGTTACCTTTCTAGGTAAAATAAATTTTAACCTTGAAAAAAATCTAACATGACTATAAGTTTGTTATAGATGACTAACTGCTAATTTGTATTTATTAATTATCCTAAACACTTTAAATAATAGCTTTCAAGGACTAGGACTTTATATTAAATTTTTAAATAAGCTGTATGGGTACAATATCTTAAACAAGAGTATCAACATATATGATAGAACAAAATAACCTTAAATTTCATCACATACCAAAATCCACACTGATGTAAAATATTTGAGATGAATGGCTGTCTTTTTATCCTATATTCCCAAATTCCTACTAAATTATGACAAACATCCAAAACCCACCAAATGACCAAAAAAGCACACCCCACCTGTTGGGAATGTGGATGTTGTATTCTCTAGTGTACAACCTTGTTGTCTGGGGGTGACGGCATCTCCAGGGGACCCCGAGAAAATTGAGATAATGGTCAAATTTTAAGGAAACTAGGTATAGTATTTGTTGTCCAGTCTATGTGTAATGGGAAACTGCAAGGCTTATCTGAAGTACTGGCTAGAATAGTCAGTGGAGTTGAACCATTTCAGCTAGCAGCCTTAAAGTTGTTCTGAATGCAGAACTATGAGCAAACTGTTACAGAGGCACTCTGAAAGGCTGGATTACCTGAGCCACCCATTTTCACTGGTGTCTGGTCCCCTTGCTCTGAAAACACACAAACTTTCAGAGGTAACATACATATCTGCATTAACAAGTATGGACTGTGTGTTGTACACAGGCCAGCCAAAGATGATTTTTTTGTTTTGTTTTATGTTTGAGCAGGCAAAAGACATCAGTCAACTCTGTAAGTTTGTTTGAACTGTATAACCAAACCTCTGTCCATGCCATATGAAGGGATGGCATGTAATAATGAGTCATTAGGACTCTGTAACCAACAAGATTTATCATGGCTCATTCAATATCAGAGCTATTCCCAAGTCCAGGGATCAGCATATACATCACCTGTCTTGTAGTTTTTCTAGGTTTATTTCTGTATGTCTGTAGCCAAGATTTCAGAGGTCCCCCAATCAAATCTGGTCCCTATTAAGTTTGAACAAATTCACAGCCTTTCATTTCCTGTGAAAAAGAAAAGAATAACCTCTTCCTCAATGCAATACATTTTCTGATTTCCCTTTTAAAGTTAAGACATCCCCAAAGTATCTAGACTAGTTTAACTCAGCAGTTCTGTTTATAGTTCCATGTCTCTCAGCAGCTGCCATTTGCTCATCAGCATCTAAAAAAATTCAAAGTCACCAAAGCCGCATACAGGATCTAGGCTCCCTATGTAGATCCCATCTTGATGTGATTTATTCTTTTTATATTACACTACTCTTTCTTTAAAGACTTTACGTAATTATTTTAAAACTATTTTTTTCCTATGACCGTATATACCCATTTTCTTTTCTTTCTTAAGCACTTACTCATACTGTAACCTGTTTAAAGATTTTTCAGTCTGGATCTGTTTTTACTGTGCACTTGTAGCATTCTCTGACAGTGGGGGCCAAACCTTAGCCTGCTAAGTGGCGGCTAGGCCCTCTGTTGGTTGGCTCCACCCCACCTCTTAAGAGCTGAGCTTTGAGCCTGCATCCTGGCAGAGAGCTGCATTTAACTGGGAGATGCTTTTATCGGAGGACTGTATTTAACTGTCCCAGCTCTAGGAAGTTGGTGCCTGCATTGTGGCAGGTGTTTTTTTTTTACTTAGCTTACTCCTTCTATTTAGTGTGTTGACTGTTCAAGTGTTCTGCTTCACAGCAGCCCCTCTTAAAGGAGCTGTATGTATTTGTTTGTTTTTACATTGTTCTCAGGCCCTGTGTGGAAATTTGGGCCCCATATTGGACACCATTTGTAGCTGACATTTTCTTTGGGCCACCAAACAGCTCCCAAATAAAGACATAGAGATTTATTATTAATTATGAAAAGCCTTAGCTTAAACTTTTCCCAATAACTCTTTCAACTTAATTTAATCTGTTTCTATTTATCTACCTTTTTGCCTCAGGGCTTTTTACCTTTCTTTCATTCTGTATGTCTTGTTTTCCTGCTTCTTTTGTGTCTGGCTGGCTAGTCTCTCGTGTCTCCTTAGTACCTCTTTTTCTTTCTCCCCATTTTATTTTCTGAGCTTAAATTCCTCCTTTTACTTACTCTCTCTACCTGGAAGTTCTGCCTGTTCCTCCTCCCTTGCTATTGGCTGTTTAGCTTTTTATTAGACAAGTCAGATGTCTTAGGCAGGCAGGGTAAAACAGCAACACATTTTTACATAATTAAACAAATGCAACACATCTCTGCATAGTTAAGCAAATATTCTGAAACTCACAGGTATCCCTAGAACAATCGGCATACCCACCTTCCACACCAAATGGCCCTCCTCATTTCCAGAAAATCTGTTTCAGCTGGAATCTGTAATTCCCTGCACACCGATCCTGCTCTCGTGGTTTTCTTTTCCTTCCTCCGAGAAGGCAGAACTCAGGAAGAATCAAGATTTATCCTGGGACTGCATGTACCCCATCATTCTGTCTGAGTGAAGTTTGCCACCCAGTGTCCATGTATGCTGTGTTAACAGGTGAACAGTCACGCGTGGGTGGCTAAGAAGCAGGGACTCACTGTACAGAAAACTGCAACAGTACTGGTACCTGCTACAAGGACTCAGGGTTGTTTCTTCTGGAGGCTTGGCTACTCCTTCCCCATGCCTCTATACGGTAGGTCCTGCACTGGATGCTTGTGTCCAGAATGTTGAGAACAGCTGGTGGCTGTGGAAGACAGCTCTTTGTTGACTACTGTTCTTGATAGATAGAGGCTTTCTCCTTGCTTTCCCTTTGCTCACCAGAGTTTTAACTTAGGCTTCTTGCTTCAATAGATAGGGGCCATAGGTCATTCTCATTTATGATTTGAAGCTCTGTCTCTCTACTATCTTGGTGTAGATCACATTTCAAGGGTGCTCTCCACTGAGTGGGGGTGATTTTAGTGTGGGTATGGGATGGCAAGTGCATTTCCTGTGATGGCTTATGCCTTGTGGAGTTGGAAGACCAGATACACTTCTAGCATGAGAAGAGCCAGGTGTAGTGTGGTGTTCAAAGAGTGTGGCCAGGGAGCCTTGGCATGTCCAGTCTGTCAGCTCGAGCTAGACCCAGATTTCATACATAACCTGAGAGGCATGGGGCTTGGAGGCCAAGACTTATTTTCTTTGGGGGAAATTTTCCTTGTCATCCAGGAAGGCCAAGGCGTGTAAGCCCCTAGACAGAAAAGGAGCTAGAGCTACCTGCCATTGGTGCCAGTGACAGAAGCTACCTGATTTTCAGCACGAGGACAGGGAGACCTTTCTTTACCATCTGAACTATGCACCTGTCCCTCTTAGGCCATTGACTGTGATAATGACCATGAGTGAAGCTGCCCATGAAATGACATCTCTAGCAAACTCTCAAATATACATTTATTCATGTAAAACCGGAGCTTAGAGCTTTTGTCTTGCTGACCACTTGCTGCTGGGATGGTCAGCTTTCTAGATGCTGACTCAACCCCTTGGTGGCTTTGGGGACTGATGTCAAACACTGAGGCTGCCCAAGAATAACTATGCTGTAAGGTTACACTCCTAGAGGCTGGCTTGCAGTGGGTAGGTCTGTTGTGTGTCCCAGCATCTCTGGTGTTCTGGAGTTTCAGGTCCTGTGGCTAGGTCTGGGTGTTGCTGCCATGCCTTCACAGAATGGTCTGACCTTTGAAGCTCTGGGTTATATAGAAGGTAAATAGTAACATTCAGGCCCTGCTGGGGGCTTCCATGTGGGCATTCATTACATGGCACTTTGAAAATGCCCCATCCCTCCCTCCTCATCAGCCTTGGTCTTTTTCTCTCTGACTTAATTCATTTACCCTGAACTTGCTGGTCTGTCCACCTGCTGTCTGACCCTTCTGCTGACAAGGAGATCTTTTCCTATGTCTTGTTCCCTGGGTTCTGAACCTGGAAAGGAGACCAGAGTCTCATGATGAGGTACCACACTGTTTACCAAGGCCAGCAGTGGTTGCAGATGTTCCTTCTATATGTGCCATGCTCCAGGCACTGGGCTGCTTTGTGAGATACAGGGAAGTCAGGAGCAGGGAAGGCTGTGATGTGTGTGCTGAATCTGAAAGGCGAGCAGACACTGGCAGCAGGTGCGGGGAGGATATGGGTCTGGGATGCAGCTCAGCCAGGTTTGCAGTAGCTGTGCTCTCAGCTGACTTGTTCAGCAGAAGTGAGTGTATCTGGAGAACTTGGCTGCTTCAGCCTCTCTGCGGCTGTGTCAGGGCTGACTCTGAGGAGCTGACCTGTCATGTGTCTGAGGCTTTTATGCTTGTTTGTCTAACAGTTTCTCTATGTCTTCCTCAGTTTGATTTGGGTCTTCGCCTGCCATTTGGAACTGTCAGTCTGACAGAATGGGCCTGATCCTCTCTCACTTACAGTCTTGGGTTTCCTCTGAGCTGGACTCTAGTGAGTCAAGCCCCTTCCTTTGTGCCGTGCTACAGTGGGGAGTAGGTATGAAGTGGATGTAATGGACAGACCCTAAGGAGGTCCCATAAAGCTATGCCATGCCTACTGGTATTCCTGTCTCTATGTAATCAGCCTTTCTGTGGTTCTGTTGACTCCTGTGCCTTGGTGGCAGTGCTGGTGGATCTTTGTCTTATCACAACTGAGGTTCTACCTTGCAAAGTGGTGCTAGGCATGGTCCTTGCTCCTGACATGAGCAGCTGGTTGGAGAAGCCCACATAGTCAGGACCTGCAGGTGGCCTCAATCAGTAGGTAGCAGAGAGCTTTGGCCTTGGATCAGAGACCTGTAAACAAGTGGATCTTGACAACTACTTCATTCAGTGAAGCTGGAGCAGAGTCTTTTCCAGGCTAGCTCCTGAATGAAAACTCAAGTATGTTTGCAGATTTGTGAAGCCCCACTTCAAAACTGGACCACAAAGACTATGTTATCATCAGTTTGTGGTGTTTCTAGCTATATTTGTGGCGATTGTGTCTCTGGGCACCATGGGGAGGGACCTAAGAGGACCCCAGTGATCACTGTGTTCAGACAGCAGTCTGAGGGAGAGCTGAGGGAGAGCAGTCTGAGAGGAAGGGCAGCACAGAAGAGATTGAGTCCTGTGTGGGATTGAGTCTGTTCCTGAAAGCCTGAGCAGAAGGGTTTGCCTTAGCACCAAGGGGCACCAAGGGGACAAGCCCAGGCACTCCTCTGCCCAAAGCCACAAAGAAAGACAATTAAAGTACCCCAGGTGAAAACTGAAAAGCAAGAATTAGAAGACAAAATTTCAGCACCCAACAAACACAGAGTCCCAGCAGCACCTCCCAAGGGCACTGCCAAGCATGGCAGGGATGGTGATGATGGTGCAGGGATCTGTTGCAAGCCGGAAGTCAGTAAGAACTGAACCCTAGCCTGCACAGGGTTCACTGAGACAGTGACCCACGAAAGTCGGACTAGTTAAGACAGTGACACTGAGACAATAAGAAAATAGAGATCATGCCAAGCAGAGATGGAAGACGTCAGAATGGTCCCCGCTGAGTTTATGAAGATGAAGGCTGTGAAACAAATGTAAAACACACTGTGTGGGATTATGGGAGACTAGTCTCTGGAGAAACTCCACGAGCCCATGGGCACAGCAGCTGGATCTGTACAGAATGAATGAACAAGGAGAAAGACAATGGAAATGGCACCTGTGGCCTCACAGAAGGTTCTGGCAACTTATGTGCCTGTGATTGGTGTGCACTCTCGGGGAACAGGAAGAAATGTACTGGCTTATTGGCAAACATTTAGAAGCTGTTAAGTCCAGAGAATCACAGAGACAAGTGGAAAGTGAGCGTGAGATGCAAGACAGTCAAACCAAGTCACCTCACGGGAACAGTGCCTAAAACCACTGAAAAAGAAAACATGAAAGGGAACCAGAAAAGTGTCAGGGCCATGGCAGATGGCTTAGGAGCATCTCAGGCAGCAGCAGAGCCACATGTCCACCCCATTGAAAGGAGAACTCCAAAGCTGCTAGACAAAAATAGGCATTCCCAGAAATTGAGGCCAAATCAACATTCTTTAGATAAAAGTTAAGAGAATCCCAAAGAGATCAGGAAGAACTAGAAAGTTGAAACAGAAAAAGTGACAGTGGGAGATGGAGGCGAACCAAGAGAGCATAAAGACCATGCTGTCAGGAGAACAGACTGGTGTCCAAGGTCCTCATACTGCATGCTAGGCTGTGCGACGCACACAAAGGTGAACTGGCAAGGTACCTAGGCTGTATGGTGACAAGATGGCTGAGCTGTAACAGTGAGCTGCACAGGAAGCAAAGTGGAATCATATAGATATTGTGCATATTATAGGAAGACAAGAAGAGTGTGAAAGGTGAGTAAAGAACGACGGGACAAACAGAGCACCAGGAGGAATACCCCAGGGTCCCGCTCAGCACGTAGAGAAGTGCACACTGATGGCCTTGCATGCCAATCAAAAGGCAGATCTGTCAGACTGGACTAAAAAGTAGGATCTACCTATGTGATTCATGGGAGAAGTCCCTCTTGAAGACAAAGACACATGGTTTAAAGTAACATGAGGCTCACACCACTCTAAAAAAAGTGAAAGTCCCTGTCACAGTGAAACAGAGTTAATGCAGAATATAAATTTTCATATAGTATAATCATATGTGTACTTGAATCTGTGCTATAGAAACCTTTATATATAATACATAAAACATTTTATAAAAAGGTCATCTTATAAGAGCAAAAACTGGTCACCTGCCCCTACTACCAAGTATTACTGCATGTATTGAGTTTCAAAATATTCAGAACAACATTCCAAAGTTTAAGAAGAAATGGTTAATTTGTGTTAAAGTTGCAGATTTTGTTCGCTTCTCCTCAGACAGTAGAACAGGGTGACAGAGAACTAGTAAGGGCCCAGAGCATCTGAACAACACTCTCGGTAAACTGCTTGACTTAGCACTTTAAGATGTGTCCCTCACCACACCCATGTGCACGGCAGATGTCTCAGTGAGACTTAGAGGATTTAAGGAATATGAGGCATGCTCTCCAAGAACAATGAGCTGTTGTAGAAATCTCTACGATATCTGGGAGATGCCCCATGATTTCTAAAGCAACCCATATACCTGTAAGTAACCCTGTGAATATAGTAGAAAGCAACAAAGGATGCGAGGAGGTATTTTGAAGTGAATGGTCAGAATATTCAGACATACAGTGGGAGAGAATTTATTGAACACACACAAAGCAGTGCATAGAGGGAAACACATAGGTTCCTGAAGGAAACTCGAGTTATCAAATCAGGGACCTCAGCTCCTGCCCTAGGGAACTGGAGTGGGGAGTCAGATGGAGTGAATCCCAAAGTCTTGTTAGGAAGAATCAATACATGAATGTTTATAGCCAACTTATTGGGGGAAAGAAGCAGATGGAACAGCCACCACTGTGCAGTTCCCCTAAGCACAAAGATAGGGGCTGTTGCTCACATTTTGACATTATGCTTGACAATGTTATGAAGCAGGCATCTTTTTCTGAAAACAGAATTACACAGCTGACCCTCGAAGAAGTGAATGTTTTGAATATGCTCACATTCATGAGAGCAAGTGAGTTGGAGTTTGAATCTCCCTTCAGTGAAGATTGTAGGCACAGATGCCCTTCCTGGGAAATGTCCAGTAGAGCCTAGCTGATTCTGCATGGGCTCTGGTAAACTAAACAGGAGAACACACGTCACAGTTTACTCTGTAGAGTTGGTGTTCCTCTTCTCAAACCAAAGGTGTTTTTAAAGGAAGTACAGACCAGTGTCCTCTGAGAACATAGATGGGAAAATCTTGAACAGAACTTTTAGCAAATCCAATCCAACACTGTATTAAAAGAATAATATATCACTGTGACATGTGCTGTATCCTCGAATGCATGGTTGATTTAACTGTTGAAAAAACCTCTGATATAGTCCATTATGTTAAAATATCAAAAAAGGACAGAGCCATAAAATTATCTCAATGTGTGCTGGAGAAGCGTTTGACAAAGCCTAGTGTTCGTTCTTAATGAGAGCCCCCATTAATCTGGGAGTGGAGGGGAATGTCCTAACTCTGGCAGAGGGCTTCTGCAAAAGTCAGCAGCTGAACTCATACAGGCGATGCAAGTCTGAATGCTTTGTCCAGGCCTGTTCCTTCTTACTGTTTCTATTCAGCATGCATACAGGAAGTCCAGCCAGGACACACAGGCAAAACCAGCAAATAGAAGCACACACGGTATGCAAATGGCCCTCAGACTGGAAAGGGAGAAACGAAGCCCCTTCATCTCTTGAAAGCTGATGGAAGCAGTAAAAGAACTAACTAGAACCTGGAAGAGAGCTTCGCAAGGCTTCAGGAGACCATGCCAACACACAGAAATAGGGTTTTAACATAATAGCAACAAGAAATCAGCAATTGAGTAGGCTGAGAAGATAGCTCAATTGGTGGGTCTGAGTTTGATACTCAATCCACATGAAACGAATAGGCATCATGGTACATGCTTATAACCCCAGTGCTAGGGAGGCAGACAGGTTGACACCTGGGGCTTGCTGCCCATCTAGCCTACTTACTTGTTGAATTTCAGGCCAGCAAGAGACCCTATCTCAAAAATAACCAGGTAGATGTGATCTGGCATCATTCTAGGTTCTTCTTTGACCTGTATATATTTGTGGCTATGTGTGTGCCTATGCAAGTACATGCACAGATTTTAGCACTTGAGACTGAATGAACATCAGTGGTTATAGTACTATAAAAAATGTAGCATAAAATTTCAGGAATACTTGATGCAATCATCTTGAACATGAAAGCTACAAAATGTAGCCTAGAGAAATTCAGAAGACCCAATCATAGCCTCAAATACTCAGGTATTAAATAACATTTTCCTCTAATTAACCACACATTCAACACAATCCCAGTTAAGGTCTCAGCCTGCTTTCCTGCTGAAAAGGCAAGCTGATCTTTCAGTTCACGGGCAGACAGAGTCCCTGACATACCTAGACACATCCAGGAAGAACAATATGCCAGGCCTAGCTTTGGCTGAGTTCAAGAATGGTGATCAAGGCCATGTTTTATTGACTCTGAAGTAAAGAGCACTGGGATGGTAGAGTGTTTGGAAAGAGCCACACATATGGGCAATTGGCTTCCACTAAGGTGGGGAAGAAATTCAATGGCAGAACACACATACTGTGTAAAGGAACTTGCACCATGTCTTTGCCAAAGTTAAAAAGTGAGTGGGAATGAATGAGACACTTCAAACCTCGGGTTCTGTGGCTTGCAGGAACACAGCTTTTGTGCTGTGAAGTTAGGTATTGGAGTTGATATCTTAGAAAACACCCAAACAGAAAGCATTAAGGAGATTTGGACAAATATCAAAATTAAAAGTTGCTCTTCAGATGCTTCCATCCAGAGTGAACATAGCTGCCTTCCAAATGCTGCAGCCCCTGTTTGGACCTTTACAGTGTCATCTCTTGACAGTCGAATGGACAAGGCCTAGGGAGATTGCTCTTTTGGTAAGGTGCCTGTCATGTAGGCATGAAAACCTGAGTTTAGATCCCCCTCCCCCAAGTAAAAAAAGTAGGTGTGCTAGTGCGTGACTTTAATCCCAGGTATGGAGAAGTAGAGAGAGGCAGATCTCTGGGGTTCCCTGGCCACCCACTCTAGTTGAACTGGTGAGCTCCAGGTTTTACGAGATACCCAGTTTCAAAAAATAAGGGGGAGATGTGGAGTGGTGGCATGTGTGCCTTTAATCCCAGCAGTTGGGAGGCAGAGGCAGGGGGATCTCTATGAGTTCTAGGTCAGCCTGGTCTACAGAGTAAGTTCCTGGGCATCAGGCTACACAGAGAAACCCTGTCTCAAAAAAAAAAGCAACAAAACAAACAAACAAACAAACAGAAGAGGTAGAATGATTGAGGACACACCTTATAGTGACCTTTGACTTCTGAGTGTGCAAAATTCGTCAGCACGTGAAACAATTTGAATGGGGCTGCCTTCCAGCTGCCCTGTTCTCTGCTCCCTCTCTGCTGCAATCTTCACTGCTCTGGCATGGAGAGTGCAGTCAGACCTCCTGAGTGCTGGCCCTCCAGGAAACTCATGCTGCCTTTTCCAATGGAATCTGATTGGTAGTTGCTTTCTGGTGTGGTGACAGCCCTGTCTTGGAGGGACTTATTGAGATGCTTATGAGCACATCTGTGAAGCAAGTGTGATCTAATACCTCGTTGCCTCAGCTCTGTGTAGCTCCAGAAGAACCTGTATTTTAGATTATGTTACTGTCAAAAAATAGACCTTAATGCCTCTCCAGAGATGAGAAGATTGTGTGCTGTGGTGTCAGAGACATCCTGATGCTATACAGCGTGCCAGGAGGCTTAATTATATTCTGAGCTCATGCTCACTGGGATCCCAAGAGTGGGAGGTATTGTCTCCTTCCTGCAAGTCCCAGGACTGAGTATGCTGTGGCCCGTTTCTGGGGCCGAATTGCCTGCCTTGAAACATTGTGCCTTCTGGTTCTGACTGCCCTCACCAACAGTGTTGAGCACATAAGAAGACAACAGTTTTATGCTTGGTTGGCCATGCTAAAATGACTCTTGGAAGACCTGTTTTGAAGGAATGCATTTATCCTCTACCCTAAGGTCTGTTGGGGATATCTGCCCATTAGGCCATTTGATGGTGGCAAGAATCTTTACTCTCTGCCTGCCTAACCTGGTGTCTACCATATTCCTGATGTTATCCACCTAGAATTAGAGTCAGAGTTTACAAGTCATGGATGAAGTCACATGACCACCCTCCTCCCAGATGACAGCCACACTGTGGTACCCAGGCCATGTGCATTTCTTACTGCCTGCCTCAGAATTCATCAGTGTCCGCAGCTCTAAGGCTGGATAGCTCTTTGGAGTGGCTCATAAGATCCAGAAAGCACGTATTCACAGCTACAGTCTACTGTGGGGGTATGGGCCAGGGAGATTAACCCAACAAAGAGATGCATAGGGTAGAGGTGTGGTTCTACGGTGCTTCATCCCCATCCCTATGGTATCAGGACCACCACCTCTCCATTGTATCATAGTTCTAGCCTCCTAGGGGACTCCACAAAGTTGGCTGCTGAGAGCTCTGATGATGTACGTTGTGGGTGTGGCAAGTGCATTTTGGGTGCATAGTGGCACTCACCTTCCAGCTCCTCTCTCCTTTCCAGGGACCAACAAAGCTTCCGGTTTTAGGTGGCCAGCCACATCCCGGAACTCTTTAGTACCCACCAGGAACCCCACTGGTATAATGAGACCTTGCAAGGTTTTCATGGCGTCCTGTCAGGACCAGGCATAGGGTCTGTTGAAACTCATCACAGAGCAGGTGGCAGCTTCTGAGAGGCTGCAGATGCACCTCTGGGAAGCCAGCTTTTCTGGCTGTGCTGCTTCTGAGGGACGGAAGCCCCTTCAGCCTCTCTGGTCCTGGGATTAGCTGAGATTCAGAGCTCTTGGCTCAGGAGCAGCAGCGAGGATGTTGGGATTTCTTTCTTTGCCTGATCAGCACATTTCTGAAAATGGTGTTAAAATTTTTAAAATAAATCTCACTTCCTATTGATTTCCATTACAATTTCTGAGGAAAAGAATTTTTTTTCCAGAGGAGGTTATCTGACCGTTATTAGAGTGTAGTGTGTTTGTGGAAGTGTTGGAGCTCATGTGTGGCAGTACAGCTCACTTGTGCTCACAGGCACTGCCCCGCACTCTCATTTTCCTGAACCAGATTATCCCAGGAGCCAGATGAAGCCTGGCTCATGCTTTAGGGCTGGTCCAGCTGCCTTTCAGTCCATCCATTGGGCCTTGCTCCTCTCTTCTACCCTCTTAGGCCAGGAGGGAGTGAGAACCCCCTTCCTGGGCTGGAGCCCTGAGCTGGTAAGGTGTACTCCTGTTTACTCTTGGTAGGTAGACCGCTTTGCTTAGGCCTGGTCCCCAGAGCCCTGGTACTCACAGCCCTGATCTCTTGGGTCCTGGTCTCCTTAGCCCTGGTTTGCCCAGCCCTGGCCTGTGTGCCGCCAGAGCCCTTACTTCCTATTGGCCACCTTTGTTGACTCTTCTCCCACTTCCAGCCCTCCTGTCATTTTTCTGAGCACACTCTGCTGGAGGTTGATTCACTGGCATTGCTGAGAGCAAGCTTTTCTGGTCATTCTGGTGCGGGGGGGGGGGGGGGAGTTGCTGCTGTCATCACCTCTAGTGTGGCTTTGGGCTTCCTCTCTGGCTCTTGGTTCAGCCCCTTATCCTGTCACAGCAGGCCCCCAGGTTCTCTGGCTGGCAGGTGTATTGGGTGCAGCACCCATTTGGGACCTGACTTTTCGTGCTGTAGAGAAGCAGCTTCTCCATTGCAGAGCTCTGTGTTGACTTTCGGTTGCTCTTGCTTCTGTTCTTTTTTATCCTCCTAACTGATGAGAGGATTGGAATCTTTCCCTTTAATCAAAACCCATTCAAGCCAGACCCAACAAAAGTGGGCGGTGTTCAGTCTGCCCTCGGCTCAGCATGGGATTAAAAGATTTCTTTGTCAGGTATCTAAAAGTGGGCCATTGTGTGTGCTCTTTGCGCAAATAAATCTTTGTTGCCTGGTCCCATGTCAATACTGCTAACCTGTAGTGGGAACTCCAGGATGCAGTGTGCTTGCATAATTGGCCCGCATTTTCAGTCCTGAAGACTAGATGATTTTGGTGGAATTTCAGCCCATGGGCCCACTATTGAACACAGAGGAGAGCACTCTGCAGGCTGTGGCTACTGTCCCTTCTGATAGACTTTACAATAGTGCACCTTGCCCTGCCACACAGGACATGTTGGCTTGAAAGATGGTGGTAATTATATCTGCCCACTTGTTCATTATGCTTGAACCCTGATTACCAGTGAAATGAAAATTCTGGTTTTGGAATTATTGCTGACCAGATGAGATTCCTGTATCAGTGAGAGAGCGTGTGCTCATGGCCGCTTATGAAACAGGAGAAATGAGTCATTTCAGCACACACTGGCAGCTCTAATGTATGGAAGTCGGAAGTCATGCCAGAGTTTAGTGGTCCATCTTACACCACGTTTAAAATAGGAGTCCCTCCCTGAGACTCATTGTACACATTAGGAGCTGACTGAAGAGCTGGTGGCTGGTCCTCTTTATCATTCATTCCCCAAGTAGCATGCAGTCAGTGAAAAATGGCCACTTCCCTGTGAACAAGGACACTGCCCAGGTAGCTCCAGGGTGGACATTCCATCTGCTGGAGTCAGTGGTTTCACATGGCAGTCTTTAGGACACCCAGCAGAACATTGGCCGTAGACCCTCACAGAGGTCCTCATGGTCTCATGTTATGGTGTTTGCCTTTTAGCAAACTCAGGAGTTTAAGGTCCCATGCTGAGCAGGAGTGAAGGCCAAGTGCTCAGAAGCCTGGTGACATGGGCAGCTGAGAGGCTCCAGACTTGTTCTGCTTGGCTCTTGGAGGACAGGAGCAGCCTACCCTCCAGTGGCTGGGTTTTGAAGGCAGCCCTGTGTGGAAGGCCCCTTTTGTATTCTCGCTGTGGACTGATGCACAGCAGGCCTCCCCCTGTAGGGTGACCTGTGTCCTATGTGGTTATCGCTGTCTGTGTTGTCATTCTGCAAAGGGAAGTGACCACACCTGGGGCCTATCATGCACTCCTGGTAGAACCTGCCCCTTACCAAGTCAGCTTACCTGGGGGTGGGGGCTGCGGCTTGCTGGTCCCTTGAATAGGGGAAGAAGGTTGAGTTTTCCACTTTTCTGCTAGGTTACTCCAATGAGAGATAGTCCAGAAATATGTGTTTAATTTTTCAGAGCTGTTTCTGCCCAGTTTGTCTTAGGAAGGTGTTGCCTACTTCTGGGTTGCTTGTTAGAACTGTTTGTTTTCTAGGTCCCAAGAGTCTGACCTTCCCTGTGGGTGGGCTGCTGATACTAAAGGCAGCATGTGGCCAGCATAGCGGGCCTGTTCTTTCCCCTTTACCTTTTCTGAGCTCTAGCATCAGCTGTTCCTTTAACACAGAGAGTCTCCAAAGAGACCCTCTCTGCCCTTAGGAAAGCTGGGTCTAGCCGTGAAGACCTGACGGTGCTTATGGGCACCCAGTGAGTCATCTGAGGATGATGGAGTGGCTGCTGACCTCCGCGCTGTTGCCTCCAGGACAGCCGAAGAGCTGCTAACTAGTGAAGGTAGAGGTGAGACCGCTGTAGCCTGAAAACAGTGGATCACTGTGACTGGAAGGGGGCAGTGGAACTAGGGCACCTGCCCTCATTGCCTGTTCTTTCCTCCCCAGTGCTGCCCCCATCCCTGGGCCTCCCCAAGCAGCCACCCGCATATCCATGAAAGCTCGTTCCTTGTGCTCCTGTGTGGAAAGAACCTTGTTGAGTAAATTCAGTCATTTTCTAAATGCTGGTTTGCAAGTGTTCATCAGATTTGAGTTTCACATCAACTGTAGTGCCCTGCTTCAGTGCACTGGGCCACAGCCGAGGCTGCTGCTGTCCCAGCAGGATGTGTCCTTGGGGAACTGCACAGGTTCCTGGCATGAAGAGTCACTTGGGCCCTTGGATCTTTCTGTCAGTTTAGTAACTACAGCTAATTTCAGGCTTGAAGTAATTTTTTACCTATTTAGAATTTGGAAGTCTAGTAGTCCTGTTAGCACAGGCCTGTGCCAGACATCTTTAGTAAACAGAATCCAGACAAACTCCTGTGTGCAAGCTGAGCATCCGTAGTGACTGTCACCAACTGGCAGGGCTATGACGCAGGCAGTCCCACTGCCCAGCAGTATGGTAGGGTCTTTCTCTGCTGTATGTGGGACCCGGGTTCTTAGATCTTTTCCTGCAGAAGCAGCATGTGGCAGATATACAGGGACCGCAAGGTCTTTCTGCTTTTTAGTCAAAGAGCCCTTTCCTGGGGTCATAGGGCCATCACCCTACCCAGTGTCCTTTTCTGGGGGCCTCAGAGCCATCATTCCTCTTCCTGAACTCTGTCCTTAAAGTCGTAGGACAGTTGCTTTCTTAGTGCGTGCTTGCTCCAGCCTCCGTGAAGACTGGAGGGAACATGCCATTTTCATCAGCTCCACTCTAGTTATGCGCCACCTTGTTTCCACTCAGCTTGGATTGCCTTCTACTTCCCGGTATCAACAGTGGCTTTATCCCTAAGCTTTCTCCACCAGACCAACCTATATTAGTCTGTTTGGTGATACTATAATGAAATACTGGAACCTGCTTATTTATAAGAAAAAGAGGTTAATTTAGCTCAGCTCCAGAAATTCAGGCACAGGACACTGGCATCAGTTCACCTCTGATGAGGACAGGTGACATCACAGTGGTGATAAATTGTGAGACAGACAGCTCACTCTGCAGAACAGGAGCCAAAGAGGACAGAAAGCGACCAGGCTTTTCTTTTGTAACAGCCCTCTTGTGAGAACAACCAGGATGCCATGAGAACTACATTAGTCTTTGCTGAGAGCAGTTCCTTAACATAAGGACTCCTCCAAGGCCATAGTTCTTAAAGGTTTCACTGCCTCTTCCACTACGTACAAGGACCCAGCCTCCAGCACATGGACCCTGAGGGTTCAAAGCACCACCAAACTGTGACCCAGCCCCATGAGCATCATGTCCCAGCCTGCGTTCTGGTCAGCTGAGGACAGCAGTGAGCAGAGAGTGCAGGAACTGCCTTAGTGCTGAAGCCTTACTTTTCTAGGGTCAGCTCATATCATAACCTCTTGTGGGCCTGACTGCCTCCCAGTCACGGCAGCCTGGCTAAGTGTGTCCATTCTTACCCTGACATGCAAGGATCATTTGTGAGATGCAGGGCAGATGCAGGACAGGGTTTCTCCTTCAGTGTTTGGGAAAGTCTTTCTTTTGAGGCATAGCCAGTAGCTAGCTGGTAGGGGTTTGTGGCGACTAGTTTTGTATCAACTTGATACAAACTAGAGTTTTCTAAAAAGAGAGAACCTCAATTGAGAAACTGCCTCCATAAGATCTGGCTCCAAGGCATTTTCTTAGTGATTTATGGGAAGGGTCCAGCCTATTGTGGGTGGTGTTATCCTTGAGCTGGTGGTCCTGGGTTGTGTAAGAAATCAGGCTGAGCAAGCCATGGGGAACAAACCAGTAAGCAGGACCCCTCTATGGTCTCTGCATCAGCACCTGCCTTCGATGATGAACTGGGAGTGAAATAAACCCTTCTCTCCTCGTGTTGCTGTTGTTCATGATGTCCCATCTCAACAGTAGTAACTCGAACTAACAGGGTCCTTGCTTTGGGAACAGTTTGGAGCCTGGCTCTTTGGGAAGCCTAGTTTTTAGTTCTTCAGCCTGCACCTAGAGGCTGCCTGGTCTGCACAGGCACAGGTTTGCTAGGTCTGGGTGCCGGTGGGATGATACCTGGGTGAGGATGGAGTCTCCAGGAGCTCGATGGCCCAGTTCCTCATCTGTTTTAACCCCTTCACCCTAGAGACTGGCACTCACCTCTGGAGCCATGTGCTTCTTAATTTGTGCTCCCCATGCATATGGGTTCTCTTCTCTTCCTGGGTTTTGGGGTGTAAAGACCCCCAAATGTGCACATGCACCTGACACAGCTGTTACTCTTTGAATCATCATCATCATTACCATCATTGTTACCCTCGTTATTCTCTTTTTAAAAAATTACTCATTTTTATGTGTGTGGGTGCTTTGTATGAGTGTGCACCATGTGTGTGCCTGGTGCCCCATAGGTCAGAAAAGGATATGGGGTTGTGGAACCGGAACTGGAATGGTTGTGAACTGCCGTCTGGGTGCTGGACGTTGAACCCAGATCCTCTGTAAGAGCAATGAGTGCTCTTAACATCTGAGTTATCTCTCCAGCCCCTTATTTGTTTTCTTCTTGAAGAGCGAACTGTGGAGTCCTTTGTTGGTGGAACTGGTTCTTTTGCCCTGAGGCTCCCTGACAGCCTGTGCTTGTGTTGTGCAGAGCGAGTTCACCGCCATCTGGATGGGCACGAAGTGCGATACCTGCAGTTTGCCTTCCGCTGGATGAACAACCTGCTGATGAGGGAACTGCCCCTGCGCTGCACCATCCGTCTGTGGGACACCTACCAGGTGAGCCCCCACCCCATGGCCTTGTCCCCACCCTGCCTCCTCCTGTACTG
This sequence comes from Microtus pennsylvanicus, assembly GCF_037038515.1. NCBI lineage: Eukaryota > Metazoa > Chordata > Mammalia > Rodentia > Cricetidae > Microtus > Microtus pennsylvanicus. Next base: position 15,007,975 of record NC_134580.1, read on the forward strand.
GATTCCCTGCAGAGTATCCTCTCCATGCAACAAGATCTTTAAAATGTCTAGCCCTGGTGTTCCTGTCACCTATGTAGAACAGGAAGAGGACTTTATAACGTTCCCCTTGTCACCTGATTGCACACCAGCTGGTTGGCCACAGTCTCCCCATTCTCGCTGGCAATTTACATTTTAAGCAGAGTCAAACTCTGTGTGGCCAAGTAATCATGTACCTTCTGTGTACATCCGAGCAACTCTTCCAGAAGCTTCACACTCGGGAGGGACTCACACGTTGTCTGTGTTTTGAGTTACTTACAATAAAGATTTAAAGAAATCCTCTGACAGATGCAGCCCAATATGAAATTTTCCACTCTTCACCAATTTTGATGAAATTCATGTCTTCAGGAGATTGAGTTTTCCAGAAGAAGCCGCCTTGGCTCCCTTGAGTGTCCACTGCTTATTCTAGTCTCTTTTCATCCTGTGTATGAGGCCTGCTAAAGCTGACCTGTGCTGTGGGGGTGGGTATTGCCTTTCAGCAGCAGCCGTAGGCACCATGGCCCCGGGGTGAGGCATCGGATCTCCCCAGAGGGCAAGGAAAGAAGCACCAGGTTAGTTTTCTTCCTTACAGTAGAAGAGTCAAGTCCTCTCTGCTGTGAGAGCCCTTAGTGGGCTGTGTGCCAGGGCTTTGCAAAGTGGGCACTGCAATGGTGCTGGGGGCAGGGCTAGAAGACAGGGCTCCAGGTAGCAGGTGTCAGCACAAGGTGGCATGTGTCCAGGCTTTGGATGGGCACACACATGCATAAGGACATCGCACATGGGCACACAGAGCTTGGTGGAGGTAGGGCCCTTGCACAGCAAGACTAAGTCTTTAGGGTGTCTTTGGTTTAGCAACTCACAGGACAATGGGCGCTCATCTTTCCCACAGACCAGAGTGCTGTTGGGCCCTGTGTCTACTATCTCTGCCTGAGCTTGGAATCCTCTTGGATGATAGCATCACCCTTTGTTCTAGATGCTGGTGGTGTGTTGTGTGCCCCACACTGGATATATGGGTTTTGTGGATATCTGTTTTGTTTTTTTCCCTAGTACTTACTATGATGGTTAGTTTGGTCAACTTGACAGGCTCTAGAATTACCTAGAGGTTAGCCTCTAGGTCTGCTGGTGGGGGTGTTTACATTAGGCTAGTCTCTGGGCAAATCTATGAGGATGTATATAGGTTAGGTTGAGGTTGGAAGACTTACCCCAACTGACAGACTAAATGAAAAGGGAATGGTGATCTGAGCCCCGGCATCCACTGCTCTCTGCTTCCTGACCACACATGCCATGTGACTAGCCCACTCCTGCCACTGAGACTTCCCCAGCCTGGTAGCCTGTCCCCTTGAACCGTGAGCCAGAGCAAACCCTTCCTTCCTCAAGCTGCTTTTGTCGGGTGTTTCACTGAGCAATGAGACAAGTGCTAATATGCATACGGTATCAGAATCGCCCGACTGTGTGCTCTGCCGCCTGTGTTCTGGGGTGCCGTCACGGAGGCATGTGAGATAATGTTCCGTGGACTGTGTCGTTGGCTGCTTTTGATGGCAGAGCATGCTCTTGATTAGTAGGTTTTCTATCCAGGACTTGGCAACTGTAGAATTCTCATTCAGTAATATTAACTGGGAAATAAAGCCTTACCTGGAGCTGCTTGGCTAAAGTAGCTGTCAGTCGGGTGCATCGATTGGCTCTCTGCTTGGTGACAGGAAACAAAACCTAATATCCTGTAAATTGCAAATGCTCTCATTCCCGTGATTGCTTAGGCCATTCATGACCCAGGCCCTGCTCATTAAGCTCAGAGTTCCTTGTAATTCTGTCCCATTATGAATAAGGCAGGAATTGAGTCAATCACACCTCAGCAGACAGAAGACGGATCAGCTTGCCAGTGTCCTACACTGTTTCCCCGAAGTGCTCAGTTGTCATTCAGTCTTTGAGTATACTCATGACCTATTCATTAATTTTCCTGCAATTTAATTTCGTCACAAATTAACTCATTTGTACCATGAGCTCATTCTTGAACTGACCTGATCCTGGTCATAAGCCTTTTCCCCATCTTAAAAATCAGGATGTTCCCATTTTCCAGGCCTGAGTAGCCTTGGGATTGTACTGCCTTTTCTGGCAAGGGATCACACAGTCATTCTCTGTATCTGGGCGTTTATTGACAGGATCATCTTTACAGTGTGGCTTAAGATCCCCTTGGGACACAGGTCATGGAAAAGGCTATAGATAAGAACCCTGCCTCCGGCCCTGATGAGACTGTGGCAGGAAATGGATGAACTGTCTTAGGATGGCACAAGCATGGGCATGTAGACATGTGTCCTCTCAGGGTTTCCTGCAGTCTATCACAGCAGCTGGCACCAGCTTTTCACCCTATGAAAGCCTCTTTTGAGGTGCTCCATAGAGCATGGATCCAGGCTTGCCAGAAGCACCACCCCCTCAGATTAAGCCCTTCACATAAGAGCAACTCTGGAATTTGTCCCTTGGGTGCTGGGCTGCAACTGCGGAGTTCAGTTAACCCAACCCCAGGCCATTGTGCTTGCCAGCCCAGCCAGTCTAGCCAGCCCATATTGTCCTCATTTTATTCTTCCGTGCTCCGCAGACTGCTCTTCCATGTAGGGGACACATAGCTTTCTGCCTGCACAAAAGGTGGTACGTTCAGATGGTCATTTGATGAAGACTGTCCTGTTCTGCTGCTCCGACTGTGTCTTCTCGCACCTGCTCCTTTCTCACATCTTAGGGGAAATATCCCCATCTTATTTATCGTCCTCACTGCCACTTTCACCGTTCCAGGGAGAGGTGGATTGGAAGGCAGCTGGAGTCAGGGCCTCCGTGCACTTAGCCCATGTCCAGGTACTCTTAGGAAAGAGTCTTGGGGATCCGTGAGCCACCCAGTTGACACATATTAGTCAATCCTTTCCTGAGTCTCCGGTCCTGGGGAGTACTGTAGACAGGGCTCATGTGCCATTGTAAGAGCCTGGCCACAAAGCAGATGCTCTTGTCACTGCCTTTGTCTCAGGTGTTAGGAGCAATGCTGTAGAAGACCTCCAGAGCCAGGCAGGTCTCATGGGAAGGTGGCCAACCGGGAACTGTGTGGTTAAGGTACTATAGGATATCTGTGAAGAACATTTCGTGTTGCAGGAGCCTGGTGAGGATGGAGCTGATGAAGCAAGCATTCTAGGGAGGGGGTGAGGTCAGCACATAGACAGAATTGCTAGAAAGGCTTTAAGGGATGGGGTCACTCACATTTGGACATTCGTCATGTGGTGGTAGTCAGCAATGGTGGGATATATAGAGCCGGTGCCCCCTAGAGCCAGAACCTTGTTCATCTCAATGTGCTTCTGTGTGCCAGCCTCTTTGTACAAAGGCTGTGCTCAGGGGTTGGAATGAGTCTAGGTGTGCAGGAAGCTTCTAGAATGGTCCCTTCTTTGGTGTGGACTAGGCTTGAGACTAGATAGAGAACACTCTTCGTAGTTGAGACTTCCCTGTTTGCATTGACACTGACTTATGGTAAGTTGCTCCTTAGAGCCTTCCACAGGGTGAAGAATTGTGTTCCTAGCCGCCTGGAACCCTAGACCACCACCAACCATGTGAGTGGACTAGAAGACAGAGCCATCTTTGAGAGACTCGCAGTCCTTGCTGACACCTCCACCGTAGCTATGAAAAGCCCTGAAAACTGAATGGCAGATTCCTGGTCCTGGGAACTGTGGAGTCACCATTGCTTATGCTACAGAGTTTGTGTGATTCACAGAGCTCTGCCCCAGATAGCAGTTCTTGAAGGAAATGATTTTGACAGAGGTTGGGCTGGGGTGTAGGAGGTGGAAGACTCTCAGAAGTCACTTCACAGTGGGTTCAGCCTGTCAGCATTAGCCCATGAAGTTGGTTTAAGTTGTTTCCAGTGTTCTTCTGAGCTCCTAGGAGGCATGTCTGCTGTTGACATCCACCCATCCCCGTCTTCCCACTGTCATCTATAACATGACACCTGTTCTGTGGAGAGCCTGTATAAGGACATGGCACAACATCATGGTATCTGAGCAAGCACTCCTACCCAGCAGCTCACAGCTGGCCTGGGAAGGGTTTACATGACAGAATCAGCCATACATGTTGCGATGACCTAGGTAGGCACTGGCAGCTCGGGCAGACACCTCATCTGTCTAGGGAGTTGAGCAGGAGACAGAGTGGGGTACTAAGGATAGGGAACTTGTGCTCAGTCTGCCACACAGAGTAGGTCCAATGAGGTGACTATGCTGGGTTGTGCATTTCATGGTAGTCACAGCTGGTGTGGCCTGAGGCATGACCAAGTATGGCTTTGTCAGAGCACCTCGGGTCCAGGGTTGAGGACAGGCTCCTAGCCTGCTATATCCTTTGCTGTGCCCAGTGGACAGCCATCATGATTCCTGGACCTCCTAGGTGCCTCAGCACTGGCTCTGTGACTTAGGTGGCATTGGAACTGATGGATTGGGCTAATCTAATAAGCCTGAGGAAGCAGGTCTCCTTACAACACACTTTTTCATAAGTCCATTAAGATTTGAGAGTGCAGGCTCTTCATGTCTACCCGCCTACAGGAAGCGAGCATACATCACTGTCAGTCTGGTGAGGATTTAGAAACAGAACACTCAGCAAGAATGGGCCCACTGCTGTTATGTTTGCTGGGCGGAGCCAGAGAGGGTGAGCCTACCCCTTGAGAGCAGCAGAAGCAGCCTGCCCTGTGTCCTGGAAAATGAGAGGCCAGCTTAGGGTGTGTCTGGAGTACTCTTCGGGCTTTGCCACTCTTCTCCCTATTTTGATCTCCAACTTTGTTGTGTCTGGGGCTCGGGAACTCCTGTAGCATCATTCACAGGTGCTATGTGGCAATCCATTGTGACCACTCCAAATGCATTTCTTTGTACTTACTTTAAACTAGACAAGAATAGTAGCTAATTCTGGAGGCGAATTGAATGGTTATGCTATTTTGTAATTGGGTAGTGAAAAGTATCCACTTATCAAGGCCCCACTTTTATCAAGTTAGCTTTCTGGCACATCGCTTCGGAGGCCCTCAAGGAGGTCCTATTGTGTACTAGACAACCAACCAGGAAGTAGATACCAGAATAATTGGGTCACTAGCTTTGACCTCTGTGATCTCTTACCACAGCCTCTTGTGGAAGGGTCAGTGCTTGCTGCTCATCTGAGAAACAGCAGATGTGGCGAACTGGATGGGACCCAAGGCTCATTGGGCATCCTGATCATGTCCCACGATCCTTATACTCTGCTTCTAAGACCCCCTCCTCCACCCCCAATAGCCTCTGATTCTCAAAAGTATATGGCAGAAGTCATTAGGAAGCAGCTCTGGGCTTGGGAATCTCAAGGCTCCGTAGCAAGGGGTTTAGAAGAAAATGGCAGAAGGAGGCTTGTTGCTGTGATGGTGGCAAGAGCCCCTCGGGAAGATGGCGACATTCCCTGGGTGGAGTACATGAGGTGCTGTCCATGTGATGTTATGTATGTGTGCCTGGTTTCATCCACAGGAGAGAGAATTTTAATACAAGTGTCTTTTTAGAATGACAGTAAGGTCCAGGAATGGGGACAGCAGGCTCTTCTGTTGAGGCCTGGCTCTATGGAGCTGAGTAAAAGGTCCTCAGACTCCTTATTCTGTTGTGTGGAATGGTTAGGAAAGCCTGCTGCTGTTTGCAAGTCTGAGAAGAGCTTGGGGACTTTGTAGCTTCAGTGTGGACATCTCTAGGTGATGTCCCCATAGAACTCTCAAGCAGCTCAGTTTGTAACCTGCTAGGAACATCTGCAAGTGGGGTCACTGCTCCATGGAAAAACCCTGGCCATGTGGGTCTCTGACAAACCACAGAACCTCTGGGAAAGCCTCTTAATTCCTGTCTATCAAGTTTGTGTGAGTACTGCATAAGGAAATGCCAGGGTCACTGATGAGGGCAAAGTAAAGACCCCACCCTATGTGCAGTAGGCAATAGAGCACACGTGATCAGGGGAAGAAAGCCTAGAGCACACAGGGTGCCTGCATTTGATGGCTGGGTTCCCCTGTAAGCATTGGTCTTGATGTCTGTGTGGCTGGCAGCTGTGGTCTGAAACAGAAGTCTGTCTATGCTTGGGCTGCTGATGTCATAGGGCTTGGGCCTCTGAAAGCCTGTGCACTCACCTTGTGGGTTCAGTGAAGAGGTTTAGAGCTAAAATGAATTGGTGATCTCCTAGGACCTGGGCCCAGGATTCCCCTATCCAGGACTATGAATGGCTGGTTGTCATGTGGGCTTGTTCTGCAGGAGTGAGGGATGCTAGAGGTGATGTCACAAGGACTGTGTCCTGTCCTGTTTCTAATAATCTTTGAGATGATGTATTCATGCAAATTTTATCTGAAGAGTGACCAAGCAACTTATTTAACTTTTTTAGGCATCTGGGCAAAGGATTCAAGAAAGTCAGGGCTGTGAGAGGGAGCCCCAGAGGAGGACTTAGTTTCTGGCATGTGTGGGGCTGCTTCTCCTGAGTACAGGTTACAAGCAGGTCACTCCTCCAGGGACCTAGCCACTCCCCCATACCAAGGTCCTATCCCTCTGCTAAAAATGAACAGCCTGAGAGATTCCCAGCATGATTAGAAAGGTGAACATATGAAGAATAATAACTAGGGCTGTGTCCTAAATAAGAACCATATGCTTTAAGAAGAATTATTGCATTCTGTGTGGCCAGAGATTTAACACATACTCCTGAAGAATCCAGTCATTCTCCATGGGTGTCAGGCTGGGACACTGAGGAGGAGGACACAGATATGTCTGCCTTTCACAAGCCACTGATCTGTATTTACAGTGACAGGAATGTCACTGTAGATGGCCAGGCAGTCCTCATGCGAACAGGAAGGGACAAAAGATGGATCTGCTGTGTACTTGGGACCAGACATGAGCCAGTAGCTTACAGAGGGCCTGTAGAACTCCGCTTTGAGGGATGATACGTGCAATCTGTCCTGTGATTTTAGGTGATGTGTGTTCCCATCTTCATGGGGCTGCTGTTACAGGTTCCTACTAACCTCCTGCTTCTGCACTTCTTCTCTTGGTCCTGCTCTGAGCTCTGTTCCGTTGCCTCCATGAGGACTTCTCCAGGCACAGATATCAGCATTCGGCATGGAGTGGACGAGGCTTCACATTTCCATCCTTGTTTCTCCCTTAGGCCATTAGGCTTGACTTCCTCTTGGTAAGCTGATTAAAAGCATTGGCTTCCTTGCTTTCTGTATGTGCAAGGGTTGTTTGCTCCCAGCCTAGAGGACTAAGTAATCACAAGAAAAAGCTGAAGTAGTGTCCACTTGAGGTTTGGATGCCTCCTGGCTATCTCAAGAGTCCTAGATCTGCAGTTATTACCAAAACATGGCTCCTGGGACACAAATCCTGTGTACAGTGGGAAAGGGAGCTAAGGGCTGGTCCCACATAGTGATCATGCATCTATATGAACCTGTCTCATTGTAAAGTGACTTTAAGGTCTACATAACCTCACTGGATGGTCAAATGGTCTGTTGTCACTAACTGAGGTCAGCTTCATCATGATGTTAGCTCTCTGCTATCCTCGGTCACAGCACAGATGTGGGCTGCCCCTATAACAGAACAGGTGGGTTATACTACTACCTGAAGCTGGGAACAGTACTGTCTCCTGGGGCCAGAGAAGAAACAATGCTCAGTACATTAGACAAAGGTCAAGACCCAAAGGCAGGACCATCTTTACATCCAGATTGTTCTGAGGACAGCTGCCAGCCTTGAGGAGAGGGCAGCTGGTAACTACGAACTGAATATTTCCTAGGGTTCAGGGCCACCCACAGCTCCTCTCCCTGCATCAGCTCATGTGTGCCTTCTACACTTTTTCTTCTCTCTCCTGGTAACTTGAGATCCCATGTCCCTGCCTGTCACTCATGCTCCCAATACTCTGAACCCCTGGCCAAGGGAGAGGAAGGAGAGCTGCTTTATTCTGTCCCAAGCCAGGGTCTGAGAAAAACTGCTGTTCCTAGGGAATGGTAAGAGTGGTGCAGTCCCCAAGCCATGCATGGAGGCAGGAGAGCCTCCTCCAGCATCATGCACTGGGCGCCTTCTGTCCACGTCGTCCTGATTTAAAGACTCTTCCTCCAGCACCCCTTGAGCTTGAAAATCACCTTCATCTTTATGTGCTGGGAAAGCTGAACCAAGGGCTGCTTCTGGGAGCTTAGCCTGGCATAGCCCATGTGGGAAGGATTCTCAAGGTTTCTGGTCTGTTTTTCTGTGACATTTTGTTAATGGCCAGGAGGATAAGGCCAGAACTCCGTTTGTCTCCCTGATGTGGCACAGCTCTGCCTCATGGGTGCTTGGCTTCTATTCCTAGGCCAGGGGTGACCAGCTGCTGCCTTCCCGTCACTGAGCATTGGAGTTAGCATCCAGATGCTGAACAAGGCTCTGCACTTGAATGTTGAATGCAACAAGCTAGTCCTGATAGGACCAGGCTAGTGTGTGCGTCTCATTCAGTGTCTGGAACTCCCAACAGGTGTCCAGCACGGCTTCTTCTAAGCCATCATGACATCACGCATCACAGAGTGGAGTGTAATAGAGCCCAGACACTGGGGAAAGAGACCCCCTGTTGAATAGATCTGAATAGTTCCGGTTACTGTGTCCCGTCCCCCCCCCCCCCCCCATGAGCAGTGTATTAGCTGTGGGAAGAGTCACCTTACTAACCTCGCTGAAGCAGCCTCCTGGCATTGAAACAGGGTCCCTTGTGTTCTCGCAGGCATAGGACACAGTTGATGGAATGGGAACCTGAGAACTCTCTTATACTATCAGGAGCAAATGAAGTCCTGGGAATGTTGAACAATAAGGAGCTGTGCTGTGAGGCGAGTGCTTCTCCATTTTAGGATGAGGAAACTGAGACTCTTTGCAAAGACCCTGGCATATTCTCACTCACCTTAAAAGTGCTAAGACCTGGTGTATGGTCCGAGGTCCCCTGAGAAGTAGCCACTTCTGCAGATCTCTCAGCTCTGCAGAACTACTTGGTGATAGCAGAATCCCAGCATGGCCAGTACCTGGCTGAGAGGAGAGAAGCTGGGGGCACAGGTGGGTGCTGCTTGGAGAAAGAGGAAAGTGTTGGCAGGACGTACAGCCGATGCTGAAGCGTCATCCCACCCATGGGAGGTGGCAGTTACCACTATAGCAGGCTCACCGAGCTGACAGCCACCACAAGCAACTACCATGTCATTGGTCGTGGACATCATTGGGGTTGTAGAGATGCAATTTTCCCTGGTCTGTGCTATACCCAGCCTCACTCTTCTCTGGACCATGTTTCCCTGTTTACCCTCCTGCCTCTCAGCGTCTGCTTCTGGCCCTCCACTCCACTTCTTTTCTGGCCCAGCCAAGAGCTTTCCAGTGGCAGCTCATTGCCATTCCTACAGTGTGGCTCCCCTTCCTGCACAGGCCGGCTGGAGTCTGGGTATTCATTTCCCTTCTCGGATGTGGAAACAAGAGAATGGCGCTTTGCTGCTGATTGAAGTCAAGTAGCGGGGCCAGAAGCAGGGTCTGGGAGATGGCTGATGAGAACTGTGGTCGGGAACAAATAGCCCTGACACATCGGAGCGGTGCAGAGAGGGCAGTGGCCTGTCAGTGGCCTTGGAGTCTTCCTCTTCTCCTCCATCATCACCCTGTACAGGCACACTAGTATTGGACATAGCCCAGGGGTGTATATATTCTCTTAGGGCTTTGGGGGTCAGGACCAATTCTCTCTTCTCACTCTTAAAACACTGCTGTGGCTTAGGAGTCTCAGAAGGCACATAGGAGTCAGGGTCAATGTATTGCAGGTGGCGCGGCACAGGTGCTTGCCCTGCTGGAGCTCTGCTCAACCAGCTGACACCACTCTTGGGACTTGGTCTTTGTCACCATCACCATGTGACTTCATACTCAGGAGGAACTATGGGAATTTCCAGGCCACCAGGCTAGAGGAGCTGCTTGGAGCCGGGAATTGCCCTAGCGAAAAGGTCAGAGGATGGTTGTTGGGGGAAACCAGCCGTGGTAGTAACTGTGGCAATATGTACAGCCTTCTTTCTTACAAAGACTGAATTCAGAACCTTGGGGCAGGGTTATAACTCAGTGGTAAAATGTTTGCCTAGTGTGTACAAGGCCCTGGTTCAGTACCTAGCGCTCTGAGGTGGGGAGTACTTTTAAGATACACCCGGATAGGATATTTATCTTCTCGGCATTCGTAATTCCAGAGCCGGGATCTGAGATCATTTAGGCATAGAGTGTAGAAGTTAGAAGATCCCATCCATACTACAGAAGGGCCATCAGAAAGGGAGGCAGTGGAACAGGCCACAGGAGTTGGGGAGAGTGGTCCTAGACAGGTGGATCTATGTGAGGTTACTTAGAAGTCCTGTTGCGGGTCAAGAGGTCTTGGGGATTAAGGTAGAAGCTCTTAGAATAGGTCTCACTCAGCCCACAGAATGCACACTCACCCATGTCTGATCAGGGCTCTTAAGTAACAAGTGATGACTGCTCCGGGCCTTGCAGCTGAGCTACATGTGAGCGCTAGCAGGCCTTCCCGTGGTCAGGATGAGCAAGGGTGCCTCTGGCTTGAGTGAACTAGGTCCATGGCTGGATGGAACTGGTCCCCTTTGCTGGGGATCCAAGGATCTGGAGAGGCCCCACTGGGTCAGGACTGGGGCAGCTGTGCTATGGCTGTTGGTGTTCTGTTTCTGTATGTGCTTGTCAGGTCCGCTTATCACTGAAGCCAAGCTGTTCAAAGCCAGTCTTTCTATGTCTCCACTGAGTGGAGCAGGCCCTACTAACTTCCGGGAAACTGCTAAGGGCTGCTTTCTCCTTAGGAGAAAGTTGCTGAAAGTTCACCAGGCAAATAATTACCAACTGACAGAGCAGAGAAGTGCTGTCATAAAGGGCAAGTGTGTGAGTTGGAGCTGGGTCAGCACGTGAACCCCGGGAGCTCTCTACTGTGCAGGTGTAGATCGTGCCTGGCCCCTCCTATTGGTGCCTGGCCTTTCAGGTCTCTGTGTCAACAGATGCAAAGACTGTCATTCCATTAACCTTAAGAGGCTTTGTCTACCCACTTCAAAAGCATATGCAGCCCCTGAAGGACATTCAGGTCCCTTAAAATAAATTCTGAGATTTTGTGAATGTGAACTGGAAGAGAGGTTGCTCCTATGCCATTGTCCTCCATGCAGATGCTTGGAAGCTGTTTTTGTGGAAACAGAGGAATGAAGGCTCCCTCTCAGATGTTCCTCATGTCCTCAGCCCTTCTCCCACTTCCCTCAGTTCTTCTGCCTTGCTTATGGTCCTTTCTTTCTTGTCTCTGTGTTTATTCTTGGGGTCCCTAGGGTGTTTTCCCTTCTTGCCCTCGACCCCAGGCCCTAAGCAGTATGTTGTCTATACCGTGTTTATCTCACGCACTGCCCAGGTATTGGGGTGTGCCAAAGCCCTTATTTAGCCTTTCAATAAAGACCATTGTCCACTGGTGGTCTTTGATTTTTATCTCTTCTAGAACGTTGGATAAGCATGGACTTGTGGCCTGTCCCTTTCTGATCTGGATTCTTCTCATCCCTCTTGAGTTTGCCAGTCCTTTTGTGCTGTCAGGAGTGGGCACCTTCACTGCTCAGAGTCCATTCATTATGATGCTGCTCAGAATTTCCGGGCCATTGCCCACCAACCTGAGTCTAGACAACACTCTGGCAGGGCCCCTCATGCCCCTACTGGTCCCCAGAGGGAACTGGTGGGGCTTCTTCCCTGGTGTCACCTGAGTGTGCTGTAGATGCAGTGCTCAGTGTCAGCTCCGTGTGACCCTGTGATGTGTCTTAACAAATACCAGGGCATTCTTCTCAGGCATGAGGACTGCTGACCTTGGGGTGTTTTGCCACCCACACAGGACATCCAGAACCAACCACGTGGTCATGTAAGAGTGGGACAGGGTTTTCTTTGTCCTAACTGAATTTTATGGTTTTTTTTTATTCCCAAATGGTTCCTAGTGCTCCCCCAGAGCATGTCATCATAGTTCTGTTGGTAGAGTGAGGAATGAGGTTGGTGTGGTGATAGATGTCAATCATGACCTGATAGAAAGCAGGAAAAAGGCTGGCAGTGCTCTATAATTCTTATGAGGTGGGGTGGAGAGAGGTACCGGAAGGTCCCTTGGGCAACACTGGTTCCTGGTCTCAAATAAAGCTGTTTTTCTTCCTGTCCCACCACTCTTTCTGGGTGGCTTTCAGTGATAGGCACCATCAGATGCCAGCACTTGCCCCTCACTCTGTTATAGAATCAGTGTTGATCTCAAGTGTAGTTGCACACGGAATTCCAAGTGCTCTGTTAGGCCAGTGCCCTGGTTTCTGACCCCTGCTACTTGTCACCCAGCACTCTCGGCATACTTCTCATTTCCACACCCAAACCTAGGGTCACCCACTTTCCTGTCAGTTCCCCCAAGGTGGGCATCAAAGAGCAACCCTCTCTTGCTTCACTGCTCCCTAAGCTCACTCAGCTGCTTCTCACCAGTAGAACCCAACTCAGGACCAGGTAGTTCATGCCATCATTTCCAAAGATACAGTCCATATCCCATAATCCCCAAGTCTAAACTCTTGAATGATCAAAGACCTGGAAATGCAATTCTAGAAAAATTCAAACCTTCTTCCTAAAGACGTATTTTAAGAAGGTGATTTTATTTGAAAAACAAAATCACCACAGAACTCTTCATAGGCTAGTTTACACAACAGAATGGACTACAACATATTTGTGAGTATTAATATTCGGGAATAGTACAGCAGTGTTGTAGTTTAGAGGCATAGTCAGTGAACTCTAGTCATAGAGACTGGCCAGAAAGCCAAGTGTTACAAGCATATTGCTGGGTGATAACTGTATATGGGCAGCTTTGTTTCTGAGGCCTTCTGAGCTACCATGGTGGATCACCTTAAACATATTTGTGAAGTGGGTCAGACCATCACAAGCGCCAAGATCTCGAGAAGTTCTATCTTTGGAAATGCAGACTTCCCTGAGACACATTTCTAGGTTGAGATGTGTGTTTTGGCCACACTGATGGCTGTTCCCTTCTCCAGAGTCCAGCTGCCTCCCCTCCTCTCTTACCCTTATATAGCCCCTCCCAGGGGATTGCAACTTTGAAGATTTCAACAATGGGCTTTTCATTTCTCAGTGCTGTGATTTTCAGGCATGTAGACGTTAGGGATTTTAGCTATAGAGATTTGGATCTTTAGCAATTTCAGCATTCAATGTTAGATCATTGTGGCGGATGTGTGTCCTTTTTTGGAGTCTGGTCAGCCCTGAGGCCAGATTAACACAGGGTGGTTGGTGGCTGTGCCATGGTTCCTAGAGCCAGAAAGGCCTCTCTGCCCCCATCCGCCTCACAGAGTACCAGCTCAGGCAGCCCTCAAGTCCACCTGGATTAGGCTCTGTTCTGTCGCCCCACGCTTCTGCTAAGTGGCTTCAGATCACAGCTGCTGTTTGGTCACATTTGTGCAGTTTGTTCAGGCTCAGCAGGGACTGCATGGCAGGTGACTGGCCTTGTGCCCGAGTCCTCCCTGACTATGGCTCACCGACCTAGCAAACAGTGTGCTGAGTTGGGGCAGCATGGGCCCTGGAGGGCTTAGGCTGGAGCTTGTTTTTCTCCACTGGGTATCTGGCCACTCAAGTGTCCACAGCATGATAGCTGAATTCTGAGAAGCCTCACCCAAGTGCCTGTCTTAATGGCGGCACCTTGGAAATCACTAGGGCATCACTTCTAGTGGACTTTGAGGAATTCCATGACCAAGGGGACATAAACTCTAAGTCATAATATGTCAGTGCCAGGTTCTGAAAGAGCATGGGGAAAAGGGAGGCTTCTTATGGCAGTGTCCATGCCCTGCCCTGTGTGCGATGGCCATTCTCTCCACTCCCCCTGCTGGAAGACCTCCCTGTCTTCAGTTCTACCAACTCAGAGCTGGGGCATGCGGCATGCCATTCATTTGCCCTCTGAGATCGTAAGCAGCAGAACTCTGGGAGGATGGATGATGGATGGCCCCTCGGCACTATGCTTGCACCCCACCTAATGCCATCCACATGGTGGATCATGCACTGTTGCTTGAGAGCAGTTTTGCAGCAATTGGTGGTGGCTCTTGCTCCTTGGTGGAGTGGGATGTCAGAATCTCAGCAGAAACCACACTTTTGACATTCTTAAAGGCAGAGCTGAGAGAGCAGATTGCAGAGTTACTGGGGGCTCCAACCTGATCTAAGCTTTCCACAGTCTTCCCGTGTCTTAGTCTTTGTTCTATTGTTGTGAAGAGACACCATGGCCACAGAAACTCTTATAAAAGAAAACATTTAATTGGGGCTTTCTTACAGTTTCAGAGATTTGTCCTCTATCACCATGGTGAGGATTTTGGTGGCACACAGGCAGACATGGTACTAAGGAAGTAGCCAAGAGTTCTACAACTAGATCCACAGGCAGCAGGAAGAAAGAGACATTGGGCCTGGCATGGACTTTTGAAACCTCAAAACCCATCCCCGGTGACACACTGCCTCCAACAAGAACGGTCTCCGTGCGCTCTGGGGTGCTGATCACCTGTTTCAGGTGTTGTGGATACTGGCACTCTTGTGTGGGATTACAGCAGGTGCATGTGGATAAAGGGCAGCTCCTGTCCTGATTGCAGCTCCTAACCGAGGGTGCGGGGATGTGACCATCTGGGCTGTTCCTTCACATCAGGAGTTGGAGCTGACGAGGTAAAATGACTTTTCCCTGAAGCTGTCAGTCTGAGCTAAGCCAACCCAAGTTTCTCCCTTCAGTTTGTGCTTGGTCCAGAGGGCTACAAGCCTATTTGAACACCCCATTTTTTTGTCAGGCTTAGCAGCCTCTGGGGACCCCAAGTGAACAGAATTGTATCATTTCCTTCACACCAGGCAGGATTGTATAATTTTCCTCATGCCAGGCAGAAAGTATACCATGAGTCTGGACCATTCTCTGCTCCAGGAGCAAAGCCCATCAGAGGGGCCTGTTGGCCCAGCCCCCAGCAGGTCTAGAGAGGTCTGCACAATAAGCAAGCACTCCCTTGCCACAGCCCTGTCTGTTCTGTCACCACCAACAAAGCCAGCAGCTGCACACAAAGGCAGATCTAAATATGAATTAAGTCTAAGTTATTAAAAAAGTATTGCAAGTTTTTTTTTTATTCCTTGAATATTGAAAATGGGAATACATATGCAAATGCAATTTAATCAGCTCCACTCTAACCTTTGAGCATTCAGCTGAGAAGTGCTTTGTGATCAGGGAAGCCTCCCTCTGGGGAAAAGAGTTTCCAGCCAGGGCAGAGTCAAAGCCCCTTCCCCCACATCCAGCCATTGACCTCCAACCAGCTCTGTCCTTGGCTCAGAGTCTCCAGCCACTGTTTAGTGTTTCTGCCCTGCTTCTGCTGACTAACTCTGATGGGTGCTTGGTGAAGACATATGACACCAGAAACAGTGACAGACAAGCTCAGACCCTAACTCTTTTGGTGTGTTGATACAATGACCTGGTCCCATGCAGAGTCCTGTTTGTATGATGTGGCAATGTACCACCTCACCAGAGCCAGCTCCTTTTTAGGATGGCATGGATAGGTGGCCATTGGGGCCACATACCCCTTGAGTCTGTGATCATGGTTGTTGGCTACTTTCTCACATCCTGTTTCTACCAGAATGTTTGCTTGGCACAGTGCCTTCTGGCACACAGTCCTCACACTGAGATCTGCCCTTTCTCCCTGGCGTGTAAAGTACCTAGGTTTGGGAAATCATGTTCACACAACACACATGCTCTTATAAACCTTGGGGTATTATAGAGAGGTCATAGTGTCACAGAGCATGGGCATGGAAGGGAAATGACATCGCAGAAGACAGCCTGCAGTAGGCAATAGGGATGAACTGACTGGTTTTGGTGCAGGGCCTGGGGCCATGTGCTTCCTACCACATTTCTCAGGAGCTGGGGATAGCTACGAGAGTGGTCTTAGGTGGAATGTGGTACCCTCCTAGCCACACCCCAGGAATGGCACAATATCATGACTGGGGATACCCATGCCAGTGAATTTGGTTCCTGGGGTCACATAGCAAGTATAATCGACTGGGCTAATGAATATTGACATTGGCTCCCTCAAAACTGCAAAGCGAGAGGCCTGCAAGGTATGACGGGGCCATTCCTTCTACAGACTTAGTGAGTCTGGAGAGGTGTTTTAGTGGCTAAGAGCATTTGCTGTGCTAGCCTAAGGACCCGAGTTCAGGTCCCACTAAACAGCCACATATGCCTATAACCTCAGTGCCATCATGAAACAGAAAGAGGAGGATTGCTGGGGGTTGTTGGCCTAGCCAAAAACAAACAAATAAACAACAAAGAACAAAAGACAGTCCTGTAAAAGCTTAGCAGGAAGATCCTCCCAGGCACCCTGGCTACCGGTAGCATCCCTCCAACCTCTGTCTTGAGTGTCACATGACCTCCTCTGTGTCTGTATTGCTTCTTCTTGGAATGGAGCCATTGGAATGGAGCACTGCCGTCCTACTCCACCCCTCCCCCCGGCCCAGCGGAGCACGACCGTCTCTGAGATCTGTAGAGACCTTGTTTCCTAACACAGTCACTTTCATAGCACCCCTTGGTGTCACTTCTGGGACACAGGTCGAGGCACACGAACATCTCTGGCCCAAGGGCTGCTCTGAACATCTTGCGAGGTCACCGTTACACAGGGCCCTTTGTTTGCTGCAGTTGCTGCCACCCCTGAGCAGTTGTGCCACCAACCCCATGGCCTTAGCTCCTGCTGGGCAGGCTTGTCCTTTGTGTTAGTAACACAGAATTTGGAAGTTCAAAATACCCATGGAACTCAGCCCAGATGGAGGTCTGCCGCTGAGTGTGGCTAATGCCAGGAAGGACTCAGTGGCACCCTCCCACCTTCTCACCTGATGATGCTTCATTTAAGTATAGGGTGGCGGTTTGGCTTCAGGAAAACAGTTCCTTTCCTTGTTGTTGTGGATGTACTATTGCTGATAAACCTGTGTAGCTTGAGGGGCCTGGCCTGCCCCTGGCCAGCAGAGCAGAGTCGTGTGTAACCCCTGCTTCAGTTCCTGGCAGGGGTCTGTAGCCTCCATCACTGTGAGCACAAAGCACGGCCCAGTTCTCTAAGCCAGACTCCAGGAGCACCTGTGTCCTTAAACTCAGAGCGGCCCTGCAGCCATCGTCTGTCTTCCCTCCTCAGGGTCACTGGCCATCAAGGCATCAAGATTGTGTTTCTTTAATCAAATTTCACAACTAGTAGGTGTTAACTCTAGAACCCCACAACTTCTTTTCTGCAGTTGACAGTATCTCTTTGAGAAATGTACTGCACACTCGTTTCCTGCAGTACACAGGCCCATTGATGAAGGATTTATCAACTCTGCAAAGGGGAACAATGGTGATGGTGATTTAAGTCTGGGCTTAAATCTGTCTAGGTTCTGTACCATCAGTGAAGGGTCGGGTTCCCTCACTAGCTATGGCACTGCACACGGTTCTGCTCATCTTTTCCAGAGCAGGTACCCAGGTCCTCTCCAGGGCCTGCTGTGAGGCTGGGATGCCACTGGCCTGGATCCCTGCCCTGCACTCACCGGTCCTCTGCTGGAGTGGGAGTCTCAGAATGAGCATTTTGTGGAGGGGTCACGACTGTAGGTGAGAAGAAGAGGGTCTAAGGCTTGGGGATCAGAACACCCAGCTGCTGGGGCTGCTGAGAAGCTGTGAGGTTAAACAATCGCCAGCTCTCTGCTCTCCCCACCTCTGTCTCCTCACAGTGACGGAGGGCAGAAAAGGGCATCACTGGCCCTTTGCTCATGGAGCCTGGTCCTCCTATGTGGATTCAGCTCCCCAGGGCCTGGTTGTTCCGTTCTGTGGAGGCAGAGATTGCAAATGTTCTGTGTTGTTCTGAGCTAATGTGTTCTGGTCCTCAAGTGAGGAGATGAAGGGAGGGCTCCTTGGTAGCTTTCCAACTTCTCTACATTCCTCAGCAACCCTCATGGCTATTCGTGGTGCCTTTACAAAGGCCCGTCTGGGATAAAAGTTGAGGCCCATACATGGGCATGTTGAATTTGGGCACATCTTAGGGACATGCCCTGTGAGTGTTGGACTTATGGATCCAGGGGAAAGCTCTGATCCGTGAGCCACTCTGAGATGTGCCCTAGTTTGCAGTGGGCAGGCTCACGGAAAGGAATGTACCTGTTGAGGACAGTTAGAGGTGACTGACCATGAGACTCCTCCCTGTTGTGGTGCTTCAGCTTAAGAACTGAGCCACCAATGCTTCAGTCAATCAAAGCACACACAAAAGGACTCAGGAGCTGGTTGTTTTACTGCAAAGGACCCCAAGCTCTCAAAATGGCAAAACCAGCTAACATTTATAGAGAGAGATAGAGAACTGCCCTGTTCTCTTGTCTGGGTGTCATCAGGCAAGGGACTGGCCTCCAGTGTTGTGTGGAGTGTGGCTAGCATGTTAGGACACACTATCCTTAGCAGGGTGCAGGTAACCAGAATGAGAGAGTCAGCAGGTGGGGAGGGCAGATATGTGTCTGCCCAGGAGTCCTGTAGGTGGTGCAGCGCTGAGTGTTTTGCGCAGATGTAGCAGAGACTGGGAAGATGTCCTGCTCACAGCCTTGCTGTGGAAGCGGAGCATGGGCATGGCACAGCAGTTTTCACCTGTCACTCAGGTGCTGGGAGTCAGCACCCAGAACCTTGGGAGGCCAGAACTCCTGGGGCAGCTGGCTTCTTTGGAACTTGTCCATCCTCACATCACATGGCAGGTGGATTTCTTGGTCCCTATGTCCAGCTCTGCTCCTCCTCTGAGGGGGCTAGAACTTCGACTTTCACTCCCTGGATTTCATCACTCTGTCTTTTCTAAAGGCTTTAGTGTTTCTGTCTGGACAGTCAACTTCCTTCTGATTCTGCTGGCACTATTAAATGACGGGTGTGATTCTCCTAGATGCTTCTTCTGGCGGGTGCCAGCGTTCCTGGCTTGTTCTGCCTGATCCCAGAGTTCTATATAAAGTCATTCTAACTATTCTTTCTCTTGAGACAGAACTGCCATAGTATGAACTTGAGTTCCAGCTCTACAGGTGATAGATTATTAAATTATGTAGCTCCCATCTTCATTCTTTCAGGAGAGAAACCGGAAGCTGGGCAGTGGATGCAGTAGCTGGCAGAAGGGGTGCCCCTGGTCTTCTCACCCTCAGCTGTACTTCCCATGCGTGTCTACTTGAACACCAAATAAGGTCAGCACACAGCCAGTGAAGGCACCTGTGGCAAAGTCACCGTGTGCTGAGAGCTCCCAAAGGTGGCCATCACACCCTGTCTCCCCCCTTGCAAGTTATTAGTGTCAGGCAGAAAAGTATGAAGCCAGATAGATGCTAACGCCCAAGAAGGGACATGGTGTCTTATATTGTAACTCAGAAGAAACAGATAAAACATAGCAAGCATGTGGAAGTGCACACATGCATGCACACACACCGGGGCCTTGCAGCATTTGACCAGTTATGCTCCATCAAGGCTCATCGCCCTGCTCTGCCTAGGACCACAGACGGGCATCTACAAGTATTGCCATATAGCTCACACTCACCCACCTGTCCATCCATCTGTCCACATGCTCACATTTGATGCTATGTATGTTTCTTACTAGTGCTATCTGTGGAATATGGGAAGACCGGTGAGAATGTGAGGATGACCCTTGGCCTTAGAGGAATCTTCAGTGGAGTGGGGTTGGTAAGCAGATTCTCCCTGACCAGGCACTGTGAAAGTGTAAGACAAGGAACTGTGAGCAATTGTCTGCTCTGGGGCACTGCTGACATGGGGTTAGGTAGCCCCTCTCCATGTCTTCTAACTAGGGAGAGGAGCCAACTTCCCATTGTTCTTCCTTTTATCTCTGCCATCATCTGGGCACAGAGCAAGCAGCCACTAGAGAGCAGTTGTCATCAAAGGAAATTGTGTTTCCTCTGCCTGTAACACTGAACCTTTCCTGCCTCAGCTTCTTGAGTGTTGGGATAATAGCTGTGTGCCACCATCCCTAGCAAGCTGTGTGTTGTTCTGCAGTTTCTATAGCAGTGGTTGCGTAGGAAGTTACACCCTCAGAAGACCGAGCTGGCTCTTGCGCTGCAGACTTTGATGTGTTCCCATGCCTACTTCTTGTGAGATGATCCTCAGTCATCTCAGCAAGTGGCCCGTGCTGTGCCACATTCGCATGCCTGTGGCGTCTCCACTACTCGGGGGCCATGAGCTCTGGTGGGTGCTCTATTCATGGATTCATGTTGCAGTAAGAGGCGCTAATTGATGAGTATCTGTGGGGATGGATATGATTGTGTCCTCTTTAATGAGCTAACAATTTCAGGCTGAAATCTCAGCAGTGCTATTGTTTGGAATAAGAGGAGACATGCAAATGAGTCCGGGTGCAGACTGTGGTAGAACAATGCTGCAGCCTCTTTATTGGGCCCATTAATTAATTCCCCATCAGCCAGTTTTCCTGGGAATGAACTGGAAAAATAATTAAAATGATACATGAGGTAAGGAGTTTAGAAATTCAAAAGGTGAAGGCAAGAATTAGTTTAATACATAATTAGACATATTATTTGTGACTATACATTTTTTTAACGTGGTTCACTGAGGCAGTTGGCCCTATTTTTAGTCTTGGATACTTAATAAATACCATTTGGGGCTGTTTTTCAACTCATAAAGGCTCATAAATTCTCTTAATAACATTAAGTGGCTAATTATATTGTGCATTGTTAAAATAACTCCTATTGCAAAATCTAATAATACAACAAAAGTTACAAAAACAAGTTTTTGGAGGAGTTAATTTGACTAAGTTACCAAGCTTCAGCAAGAACTCACAGGTGCTCATGCATTTTGTCCCAAATCTGATCAGATGATGAATCTTGACAACCAGCTTCCTTGTGACCAGAGTGGTTGAATGGAAGTTGCCACAGGACAAGGCTGTGTCGCCTGCATGGCACTCTAGGAAGCAGCGTGATCCTCAGGGGACCTTGGTTCATCTTGGGTCTCAGTTCTATACTAGACCACCTTAGTGCCCACATCGGGATAGTTAGGCAGCGGCTGGCACAGCTCTGTGTTGTGTAGATGTGCTTTATTGCACATGGCTGGCCACTCTGCCTGACCAGGGCTTCCCTCACTATCTACTCTTTGCTCATGAAGTGAGGGCTTGCATTGCCCTCAGATGGTCCAGGAGCTGCATTTCTGGGAGACTAAATGCCTCCACATTTGTTGAGGAATCACTATTAAAGTGACAAGCCCGCTTGTAAGTATTTGAGCTTAATACTTGGGCACTTTAAAATTTTTTACACAGAACTAACTTTCTATCTTCCTTCCTCCCTCCCTTTTTAAGTATGGCTGGACTTGAACGTTCAGTCTTCCTGCCTTCTAGGTATGTGGATGATAGATGTGAGCCACCACACCCGATCCACTTTAAAATCTTTAGTGGACAACTTGAAAGTCATAGAAGGACATAGTGAACGCTATAGCAGTTTGCACTTGTTACAAGCCTTGGGTTCTGTCATGGCCATTATCACACTGTGCACAGGAACCTCATGAGGAACACAACCTGGAACCCCATTTCTCATTAGTGCTGCAGAAACTTAGGAAGGAGGTTTGATAGCTCTGAGATGGAGAAGGGCCAGAAGCACCCAGGAGGCCCTGTGGCTGAGTCCTTCTGTACCCTTCCCCCAACACTGGGACCTGGAGCTCCTACAACAGTGTGGCCTTTGCTCTTACATTGGTCTACCTGTTGTGGGTGGGGTGAACCCCATTTTTCGGTTGTTTGCTTTTGCCACTAGAGTTGAAAACACAGAACCTGTAGCTCAATCAGAAGGAAAGGACCTAGCCATGCTGTTTCCTTCATTCATTCAAATGAAACACTGCCCATCAATCATCCAACGATTTGATCTGTCAATCCAGAAACACTTGCTAATGTTTTATAGCTGTGGCCTGTTGAGGTTCTGGGAAAGAGCAACAGGAAAGAGCCAGTCCTAATAAATAAAAGTTATTTCCTCATTTGAATTTTGGCGTCCAGAGAGTCAATATGAGGCAGACATCAATCTTCTCTTTCTTGAAGCAGAGTGAAGATTTCTCGTTGTGCGTCATCCTGTTCGTGATGATAAAGTGCGCACTGGGTCTGGCCAGGCTCAGGCATGGTGTCTCTGGAGACGCTCTGCCTGTTTGTATTGCGAATCACATGCTCGGTTTAATGTTGGAAACAGACCTATGTTCCCTTGGTCTGTGAGAGTATTATAGAAAACGTCACATTTTTTAAAGAGGGCCAGTATTCCATGGATAATTTGCCCGTAAAGGGCCAACCATGACAGATGCCATGGCCAGGAGCTTGCTTCTTTTAGGATTAGGAAGGGAAAAGAGAGAGATGAGCAGAACTTGAAGAACCTTGTGTAATCCAGAGCTAAGTGGGTTGGGGCAAGGCTGCCCAGATACTTGGAGGTTAGTTCAGACTTAGCCACTGGCCATGACTTCTCCCTGGAGCTACTCTACCTGATTCTCTGTATCTTCCACTTGATGTTCAGCCGTATGGGCCTGGTTGTTCCTCTGCGGCTGGGAGTAGTGATCCAGGTCTGATTAGCCAGGGGCCTGGTCTGCAGTGCACATATGACAGATTTGAGATCTGGGTACTCCTGCTTCTAATGTTAGAACTCTGTCTGCTCTGTACTCTATCAGCTTCTGCCACTCCCACAACTGAGGGCATCCTCTAAGCAGGGATTGTGCCTGGCTTGACCTTACTCAGCATGGGATCTGGTGTCCTGGCATCTTTAAGGGATGGGCAGGACGTAGAAGGAGCCCAGCACTACCTGGTGTCTGATGGAGTATGCTTGTGAAAATGTGGCCCATGTTTGGATGGAATACAATAGGGCCCTGTCCTCTAGCCGTTCCTCTCACGGTAAGGCTTTCAGTCCTAGTGTGCTTGAAGGGAGAGCCTGCCTGAGTCATTTCTGGGCTGCAGACAGTTGGGTAATTGGCCCCATGCCCCTTAGTGAAGGGCAGACTGTGCCAAACAGGATTTTGGCTCTGGGGTCCAACCTGAATGTAAAACTGAAAAGTTCTGAATTTATTAAAGGCTTTCTTTGGGGCTGGAATATGCAGTAGATTTTCTATCCCTCTCAATTCTCTCTTAAAATTTAACACTGCCATAAAAATGATGGATAACAAATTATTCCAGGGAAAATGATACTGAAAGACTCTTCTAACTGTGGAGGCAGAAGTGTAGACTGGGCAAAGAAATACATATGACCCAGAAAATTCAGAGGAAACAGGAGAGCATGCACTCACAGAAACTACATCTGTACAATGATAGAGGCTGAGGCAAACAACTATTGTTACTCATGTTCTTGAAGTATGGAATCTGTTCTGAGCTGCTGGCGTTTTTATGAATGCAGTAACACCGTGCCTTCTGGATGTTCATCACCCAACATTCCCTATCGGGAACACTGCAGCATCCCAGGAAAGGCAACCTCACAAATGTTATGCACAAAATGCCCTCCCTCACACAGGAGCACCGAGACCCCTCACAGGTCTTCCCAGAGCTCTGCAAGCCAATCAGTGCTGGAGACTATAGGTTAGAACCCTGAAGTCACAAGGGACCTGCCACCCAGATTCAGTTAATGATGCAGGGATGGGCCCGACAAGCAGATGTCAAGGCAGGACACGGGGAGGGAAATTAGACATAGGTACTTGTTCTGTGAAGACTGAGTTCAGCAGTGTTGGTGCAACAGCCTTGTATGGGCCTCACACCCTACCATGCTAGTTTGCTGTTGAAATCCTGACTGGCATCCTATTCCATAGCCATGTATGGTGATATGACAATGTTTGTGTCCCATCCCCAGTTCTCACTCTGGCAGCTGGCCATAGCAGTCCCTGTCTTAGAAGGACGTAGATTGACCAGCTAGCTGAGATGGCTCAGACAAGTCTGTGGACTTGTTTCTCCCTAGCATGTGTCACCACACCCAGCAGGACAATTTAGGAGAAAGCACTGGCCAGCATCCATACTTCCTGGTTACGAGTGTCACCATGGCAACTCTAGCAATGCTGAAAACTGGCACTGTGTTAGTGCCGAGTCTTAATTCTCACTGGGCAACTCCTGTTCCTTTTCTCTGGATAGGAACAGGCTAGGCTTATTGGTGAAATCTGTCACCATTGCTCCTAAGCTATGTCTCCTCAAGTGAATAATTTGCTTTTTTGTGTAGGTTTTAGGAAAATAGACCCATAGCTGTTGCAGTGCCCTCCACTCGCCAGGCACACTGACCTGTGCAGTTGATGGTGTCTCAATACCAGTGAACAGTCCTTAGTTCTGTTCTCTGTTGGTCACCAAGGGCCAGGGCTCATGTCATATGGAGGCCATCCCATCACCTTCTGGATAGTTCCTGTGCTAACCAGATGAAGCTCAGATGCTGAACTCCAAGGAGTTCTTAGAGCCCAGCCTGTTGATACTGCCATGAACTTCAAATAAATCAAAGCCATTTTGAAGCTCAAAATGTATGGCATACACAGAAAGTATGGCAGGCACACATACTGCAGTCCTCACTCAGCACACTGGTTTTGAACCATATTTTCCCTGTGTACAGCCGTGATTAGGGCTCCTCTCTGTGTCTGGCTTGCCTCTCAACCATGCCTGGGGGTATAAACAGGAATATGGAACATTTTTCACCTTCTGTAGATGAGTAGGGTGCTCAGTCATTGTACTAAAGGAAACCTACCACTCAGTAGAATGCTTTCTGCTGCTTCCCTCTGGCTGAGTGTTTGACTTCTGCTGGAATTCCTGTGGTGACAGTAGGAACTGTCTCCACCATGCTGCTCCTTTAATTCGGACCCACACAACTGGGAAATGTCTTCTTGTGTTTACCCCAAATCCTCTATGTGTCAGAACTTTCTGTTTTCGAGCTCCATGTCCCCATCTGGAGCCACTGCCTGTGGTTGATCAAGAATATCAGGACTGAGCCGGGCTGTGTTGGCATATGCCTTTAATCCGGAGGGGAGGCAGAGACAGAAAGATTTCTGTGAGTTCGAGGCCGGTCTGGTCTACAAAAATTAGTTCCAGGACAGGCTCCAAAACTACAGAGAAACCCTGTTTTGAAAAACAAAAATAAAAACAAAACAAAACAAAAAAAGAGTATCAGGCATGTAAGGACTAGCAAGAGCGGGTGTGAGAGTGAGGAGAGTGTTTAGTCACTGTGAGGTTGGCTGTGGAGAACCCCCACCCTTCCTACACATGCACAGTGGAGCAGGACTCAACTTCATGGGGCTGTTCTTGCAGAGTGAGATGCAGCACGGGCAGCCATTGCTGTAAAGAAAGATTGAAGTTCCTAGAATGTTGTGAAATGGCAGCTTCTCATTAGAGTCAAACACAAGCCCTAAAAGCATTCATAAACATAATTTTATAATAGTTCAAGAAAAAGAAGCTACTAAGTGACAGTATATCCCACTGAGGCATAGCTTCGTCATGACTAATGGTGAACTCAGATGGGCCACATCCATGTTGTTCAAAAGCCCAGAGCAAATGCTAACTATATCAAATGGGTGTACATATCAACAGACAAGAGAAAATGGAAAACCTCCAGAGTGCTTAAAAATAGCTATTTATGTTTCTGTGTCTGTGTGTGGGTACATGCATGTGAATGTCAATGCCTGTGGTGGCCAGAGGAAGTATTGGATCCTCTGGAGCTGCAGCTACAGGTAATTGTGAGCTGTCCAATATGCATGCAGGAACTGAACTTGGGACCTTTGTGAGAGCAATGTGGTGGTTTTAAGGAATGTAACCCCCAAATGGAGTGGCACTATTGGGAGGTGTGGCCCTATTGGAGTAGGTGTTGCCTTGTTGGAGGAAGTGTGTCATTGTAGGAGTGGGCTTTGAGGTCTCCTATGCTCAAGCTACGCCTAGTGAGATTACTTCATGTTGCCTGTGTAGGATATAGAACATTCATGTCCTTCTCCAGCACCATGTCTTCCTGCACACCATCATGTCCCACCATAATGGTAATGGATTGAACCTGTGAAAATCTAAGCCACTCCAATTAAATGTTTTCCTTTATAAGAGTTGCCATGGTCATGGTGTCTCTTCACAACAATTGAAACTCTTACCAAGATAAATAGTATCTGCTCTTAGCCACTAAGCCATTTCTCTAGCCCCAAGACACGTTTGTTTATTTGTTTGTTTTAAATCCAAAAGTGGACAGAGTATAGATAGCAAAAGGAATTGGGAAGAGACGGAACATCAAAAACAAGTTAAGATGTAAATGCCCTCGTACAACAGTGATGCTAAGTGTAAGTGGGCCACACACCCAGAAAGACATCAGATCCAGTCTTGGGCTGCACTTTCATGTGCTGATGTGGGAGGAGAGAGACGGTCCTGCAGGTGCTGGTCAGAGGAACGCTGGTCATGTCACTGTCAGGTGACAGAGCCTCCAGGCTGCCCATGTGAAAGAAGACTTATTTTTAATGGTAACAGGCTCTGCTAACCCCACAGATATATTAGAAGAACACCTGAAGCCGGGCAGTGGTGGCGCACTCCTTTAATCCCAGCACTCAGAAGGCAGAGGCAGGCGGATCTCTTTCAAGGCCAGCCTGGTCTACAAGAGCTAGTTCCAGGACAGACTCCAAAGCTACAGAGAAACCCTGTCTCGAAAAAAAAAAAAAGGGCGGGGGGAGAAGAACACCTGAAAGTAGAAAACTAAAACTAGAGACTGTCTGAACAGTAGGATGGATAGGTCAAAGTTCAGTAGACATGTCCGGTATTCAAGTGAAATCCTCAGGTGGCGTGCAGAGCTCACTAGTGGCAGGGCATGCTGTGTCCATCAGTGCCGGTCCGTGCAGCATCTTTCCAAGGGTCCAGTGCCAGCCACTAAGCTGCTCCTTTTCTTGGGTCGTCAAAATCTATAGTTTGAAAGGATTGAAATCACAGAAAGTTTATCTGGCTACGAGAGAATATTATTGAAAACCAGCCAGAGATATTTTAGATAGTTCCTAAATTCTGATAAAATGATCTAGTGTCACATTTCTGGAATAGTCTATGAGTCAAGGAAGTGAGAGGGAAATGAGGAAACATTTCAGTTGAATAGATAATTAAGATAGGACGCACCTAAGTCTGTGGGCCTCAACTGACACAGCACTGACAGAGCTCCTGTGTGCTTTTAGGTATGTGTGTACAAAAAGAGTTAAAATGGCTAATTTTAACTTTACCTTTAGTGGCTGGGGAGAGAAGAAGAAATTGAACTCCAAGGAATTAGAAGGAAGGAAATAATAGAGGGCAGAACTCAGTGGAACAGAACCAGGTGATCAATAGGAACAAACAAAAATCAAAAGATTAATAATGTTGAAATCAAAGTCTATAGCTAGGCCATCAGGGATAGAAAGGGTAAGCAGTGCCAGGAATGGAAGAGAGAAAATGTCTTGGAACCACCCAAATTAAAAAGGTAGCAACGGGATATCACATCTGTACCGCAGTAACCTTAACCTGATCAGGCTTTCTGAAGGCCATCATTATGGTATTTGTCTTTAAGAGCTCTTCCAAAGACCAGGACACAACCAGGTGACTTCATTGGGGACTTCTCAGATCTCTTTCAGAGAGTAGAGGAAGATGGGGCTTTTCCTACCTCTTTTATCAGTCAGCATAAGTCAGACACCAAAAAAGACAAGGACATTACAAGAAAATTAGAAACCAACATCTCTCATTAACACTGATGCCAAAATCCCCCAGAAGGCATTGGCAAATTGGATCTCCTGATGCATCAAAGTGGCACTACATCACGACTGTGTGGCTTTACCTCAGACATGCCAGGTTCACTCACCAGTCAAAAATGTATCAGTGTCATTGGTCACATTATGGAATAAAGGAAGAAACCATATGGTTATGTCAATAGACCTAGAAAAAGCATTTGACAAAATTCCATGCCCACTCATGTAAAAACTATGACTAATAAAGGAATCTTCCTGTGTACAGGACAGTGAGGGAGTTGCAGAAATGTTCCTGGTGGGGTCAAATGCTTTCCCCCCTAAGCATATCTGTTCTTGCTACTTCCCTTCAGTATTGTCCTGGAGGCCAGGCAGCCATATGGCCAGACAGCCAAATAGTCTCAAAAGCACATTGCAAAGCAGTGTGGTGACAGGGCATGAGTTCAGCATTGTTGTCCGCATATTTAGAAAACTGTAAAGAATTTGCCAAAAGTGACATGGGATACAAGTCAATGTATAAGATATGATTGGTTTTCTGTATATTAGAAATTAATTGGAAAATAAAAATTTAAAGCCAAATACTATCAGTTACATGGAAATCCATAAAAATATGAAGAGAGAAATTCAATTGAAATCACTCCAGATCTTCCAACTAAACTCTGCCCCGTGCTGCTGTCATTGAAGCCGACCTAAATACATCATGCTGGTGAGTAAAGACTTAACACGAGTGCCTTTCAAACTGATCTCTAGAACTGGTGGCACCCCAAATTCATATCAATACTTTTGGTAGAAATTGGTAGGATTAGTCTAAAATGTCTACAGAGTTGTGGAGGATCTAAGATAATATCCATGAAGACCTGGGGAAGAGAACTCATCATCCTCTTGGTTTCAAGGCTGTGCCCAGAGCTCCCATGCTGAGACAGTATGTGCTGGCATGAGGAGGTGGCAAGTGGAGAGACAAAACAGAGTCCAGCATAATAATCAGGAGAGAAACCATGAGGATGTATTTACAATATGGATGTGGCAGAGGATCCCTGGAGCCCAATATTAGCAAGGTAAATACCTGATTTGACAACGAACAAAGCATTCAGATACTTCATAAAAGATGGCTGGCTGGCCAGTGAACACTTGAAAAACTACAAGACATTGTTAGTCATCTGGGAAATCAGCTGAAACCTCTCTGATGTGTGGTTGTGCACACTCAGTACATCAGTTACGGGAGGGACAACTCGAATCATCAGCAAGGAAATAGTAGCAGAGGTCTCCAGCATGCCTGGTGGGCATCTGGTAGGTATGCTGCCGTGTTAGAAAATGGAATTTCTCGGAAAACCACACACACACACACACACACACACACACACACGACTCAGCAGCTCTATTCTTCAGGGTTTAGACAAGAAACACATGTTCATGTCCACAAAACAGGGCTCCTCTTCCCAGAATTCATGCCTTCTAAGTCTTAAATGCATATCAGGCTGAGAGGGTCTCTGCAGACCTCACAGAGCTCCCCAGCAGCAGAGCGGGGTCTCCTTCATTGAGCTGGCTAAGGGAGCCACGAACAGAAACCAGTAGCATGATTAGGACCTTCTGACACTGACAGAACCACCAGGGTGATAGGAATTAAAACATGTTCTCTGGATGGGGGCGGGGTTCCCAGTGACAGGACATGTTCTCCACCTTGACAGGGAAGCAGACCCCACAGGTGGTTTCTTTCTGCAAAACCCATCAAACAGCATGCTCAGATCTCAGTGTTTTAAATTATACATTAAAAAAGTCAAGAAAACTGTTCAAAGTACTGGCTAGAGATGCTAATCAGAAAAAAAAAGTTAAGACCCAAAGCTGGTGGGTGAGACTTGGAGGTTTACTTTTCAAACTGTAGGGACTCAAGGTTGTGTGTTGGGAAACCTGCCTAGGCGCTGGGGCAGAGGAGTGTGCATTGTTGACCTCAGGCAGTAGAGCTGAGGAGACTCTTCTGAACACCATTAGTCTAGAGGGCTCCAACCTAAGTGGGGAGGGAGCAGCCTTGCTGTGTCCCCAGACTTTAGGGAGCATTCTGACCCCTTCATTGAGGGGGATGTTTATGTAGTGTGCGTGCATGCGTGTGCACACACACTTGTGGGTTCAGGACTCTGTTTTGGAGTGAAGGCAAAGAGAACAAGGATAGGAACATCAAGTAGTGAGAATTGTCACACACACAGACAGGGACTGCCTGTCTCTGCCTCCAAGGATGGAGCACCATACCTACACAGCATTTCCCGTGGGTTCTGGGACTCCAATTTCTGTCCTTACACTCTCATGGCAATTGCTTTAACCACCGGGCCATCTCCGCAACTCATAAGCTAAAACCCCCACACTTATGAATTACCTAATGTGTTTAACCAAATCATTTTCTAAAGCCCATAAAATTATAGAGTCACTGATGATCATATGTTAAGTTTTTCTAAAAAGTAAAATAGAGTTAAAAAATGCTGTCTTCAACCCTCCTATTGGGTACATATTTTTTTCCTGTAATCTTTGTTTGTCACTTCTGCGCCAGCTTCCAGCTTAGCAGTTATTCTCCCTTTAAAGGATAGAGAAGGGTTGGGAACACAATGCTGGGCAAAGCTTTCCAAATCAGACTTGAGCAGGATCAAAAGTGGAGTGCTAAACTCAGTTGTAAGAGTGACTGCTTCAGGAAGATGGTATTAAGTTAAAGAAAGCCTTTTTGCTCTTTTTTCTTTTCTTCTTCTTCTTTTTTTTTTAATGATAGCAAAACCCTGTTGAATACATACGTTGTAAGTCTGAAGATAAGCCGTGTAGCTGGGATCTAAGCCGTCAGTACCGCAGAAGGAGAGTTCAGGCACTTTCCCTCCAGCTTGTGAACTATCAAATTATACAAGGGCCTAGGCAATGCAGTGCTTCTGGCTGAGCTAATATTGTTAAGCAGCAGTCTAGAGGAGAACAACTAGCTAGACTCTGTTTAGAAGGAATTTCACTGATGCTCACATCCATGCATACAGGTACATGAGTTATCTGCCTGTGCCTCGTGTGCCCTGTTGAGTCTGTAGTACAAACTAAACTCAGCCATATGAGATCATGTGTCCAGATTAAGATTGTCAAGTGCTTTATATCCCTTCATGGCTGTGTATTTGCTGCCCGGAGGTGGTGGTGCACACCTTTAACCCCAGCACTTGGGAGGCAGAGGCAGTGGATCTCTGAGTTGGAGGCGAGCCTGGTCTATAGAGTGAATTCCAGGGCAGCTAGGGCTGCACAGAGAAACCCTGTTTTGGGGAAGAAATTGTCAAGTGAGAATGCATAGGTCACTCTAGAAAGTAACACGTTTCCATTCGCACTCGGCCCAGAGTCAACCCCTGAGTTAAGCTGGTAAGAACATGAAATATCACATCTTGTATACTCTAGAGTTGTTTTCAATATCAGAGAGGAGAAGTGGCACAGAGCCCTCTTCTCCCTGTGGACTGTCCCCTGTGGGTGACAGGACTGTAGATGTGCTAGCCAGTGAGCTCTGTAGTAGTGCTGTTTACTGGGAAAAGCAAGGCATGTGTAAGAGATTCCATCACTTATTTGTGAATACTTAGCAGAGTGTGAGCATGCTCACATACTGCTGTGTCCTTGTATTTCACACAAAATGGAATGCCAGTGAAGGAAAAACTAGGACCCAACAAAGAGATCATATAAATGGAGTGGTTCACAGTGCAAGGGACAGGAGGGAGGCCCATTCTCAGTACGCCTTGCTCTCTACTGTTCACTTTGGGATCATGGATTACTTTAACTATTAAACCAAATGACACCAAGTTAATAAATCCGTCCTTGAAAACCAGAGTAAAACTGAATTTAAAAAAAAGCCAAAATTCCATCAAGTGTATGATGTAATCATCCATAGAGAATGTGGATCAAATAGACTTTCAAACAGTCTGAGTTGTACAGTCCTTGTAGAAGATATCTTAGGCAAAAAAATTAAGAGCACTATTCAATAAACATAGTCGCAGTAGTAATATTAGTGTTGTTTCAAAACTGTTTACACTGATTGAAATGCATATTTACATATGTATATTAGGGCAAAACAAATAAGTAATTATGATAATGCTATAGGAACTAAGATTTTTAATATCAGAGAGAAAAGAATCAAGCATGAATTCAAAGAATTAAAATCTCTATAATCTTAAATATCAATTAAGAATTGGTTTGAAATTATGATGCATTTTTCCTTTAAAAATGAAATCATATTACCTAGTTCTTTATGCAGAATCAGTTTCCGGGAGGAATGTGGGTAGGGAATAGTCCTATGTCAGCCCTCCACCATGTCCTGTGAGAAGGGGCTAGGGCTTCTTAGGATAGGTCTGGTTCAGGATGCCCAAATGAGCCTGGAACACTAGCCATAAAAAAACAAACAAACAAAAAAACCAAAAAACAGGGCCTCTGATAGACCCCTAGGCCTGTCAGCACCCTGATTGAAAGGGGCTTTGGGAGTTCTTCTCATTGCCATTCACTGGGGTAGTGTAGAGATCTATGCATTCAGTGTAATTTCTAAAGAACACTTAGCTGTCTTTTGGAGGTAGCTAAGTCACCAGCTGGTGAGCAAGAGGAAAGTTTTGGGCATGCATTTTGCTCTCCTAGTGACCAGGCAGCTTTGGAAGGGGCACACTTCCTCCAGGGAGAAATGCAGGTGGAGGTGCAGAGTGGGCAGAAGACCTGCAGTGTGATCTAAGGAACCAGTGGGCCAGGGTCGTGTTCACCAGCCTCTCGGAAGCCAGCCAGGCCCAGATCTTGCTGGGTGCTGCATGGTGGACAGTTATGTGTGGCAGACCTGGGCCTGCTGCTCCATCATCATATCCTAAAGAAGGAGACCACAGACATTTCTGTCTCCTGATGGGGCAGAATGGGCCAAACACCTCAGTGTCAACCTAGCCGCTTGATTTGAGTCTGGTTTCCAGGAAGTACCAGGGAAGAAGGACAGATGGGACACCCACTTTGAGAATGACTCTTTCAAGACTAGTAGAGTGAACAGTCCCTCCCAGCAAAGGACTGATTCTCAAAGAAAACAGTGCTGAGGCACAGGAGAGGGGGTCCTAAGATTGGCTTGTGAGGCACAAGACCAACTGTACAATGTGCAATACAGCGAGGCCATGCATTTGAAGCCCATCAGAGCAGGGCAGCAGTGCGCGGGCATGGGATCTGAAGGCCCACTAGGGCACACTGAGGAAGCAGACATTTTAAGGGGGGATCTGTCTTCTTTTAGAAAGAGTTCTTGGCTCTAAAAGAAGCAGTTTATGGTGAAGCCTGATGCCCGGGGTGGCTGTAGAATGATCCAGTGGTGTGTGGCTGAAGTGGGGTTGGCAAGGAGACTCCTTGGTGGAGCCCAGGTCCTCATGCACCCCAGCTTGAGTGGGTGATTTTCACACGGCACTTCCTCCCTTGAGGAAATTTTGAAAAGACTTGTTTGAAAATGCTTTTAAGAACTTGACCATGTCCAGGGCTGAGCCCTCCCCGTGTGAGTTTGCATAACCACTGTTTGCTTCATAAAGAAGCGTCCCTGACGAGTTGAGAGCTGCACTAGTCTACAGGTATGAACATAAGTATTTGAAAGGTAACTTGATACGATGCCCCTTTAGCAAAACAACCTTAATTGGACCTATGACCTCCTCAACTGGCTCTAGGCCCAGTTCACAGAAAGGTGTAAGTTCCTTACATAGGGCCTTAAGTCCAGATCAGAAAGCTGTGTGGGTTATTTTTAAAAAGGCGATGCTGGTGACATAAAATTGTGAGGGAAATGGGAAGGTCTAAGAAAAGTTAGGCAGAGGAGTAGATATGATAGGATACATTGTATTTATTTATGAAGTCGCACACACATGTACACACACATGCACACACACACACATGCACGCCCACACTACAGATCTCCCTTCCTCACCCCAGCACTCACACACTTGCAAGTACTAATAGGCCTGACCTGATCAAATGTGTGCATGAAGTCTGCAGGTGGTGAGTGGCCATAGCAGCCACAGGCTGAACCTGGGCTGGGCGTGAGGTCAGCTTACCTGACTGGAAACCCTACTCTCCTTGCTCTGGCTTTCATTGGGCTGCAGGTCTCCTGTCTCCTCTCATCAGGAACTCTTCTCTTGGTCTACTTCCTGCTAAATCTGCAGTTCCCTGGGGAAGGTCTGTTAGGTGATCCCTTTTGTTGAAATTGGTTTCAAAGCAATAAAAGGCACATCCACAGCCCAATTTGCAGGGGGACAGGTGCCAGTGTTTGTTCAAGGCTGGTGGTCCAGGCCATTTAAGTGCTCAGCCATCAGTGATGGTCAGGGGTCAGGGATCAGAGTGGCTCAGCGGGGAGCTACCAATTAGTAAATGATGTGGAAGTTAGCACAGTGTTCCTTCATTCTCTCATTATCTTTTCACTTGTGAATCCCCACTGAGAGCAGAGGTACAGGGTGCAGAGGGGACCCATAAGAGGAGAAGGAAGGGCCTCTTCTAGAAGCTTGTAGCTCAGCAAGTGGTTCTTCATCTCTGCTCTGGGTGGGAGTCATCTCATCTCGGGAACTTGTTACAAATGAAGGTTCCTAGGCCACCGCCAAGAGCTCTGTTTGTCTGACTCTAAGAAAGAAATATCTGCTGGCCCATCCTTAAACCCTCCATGCTCAGAGCTGGACATGAAGGCCACAGGTCACATGAGGTCCATTCACTGTTCCTAGCAGTTCCCAGCCTGAAGTCATTTTAGGGACACTGGTTGTTCCTGTCTGACCGTCAGGTTTACCTCGTCTTGTTTACTTCCATGTTGCCATCTCCTCCTCCAACTTCCAGTAGCCAAGCGCCTGTGGGGAGCCCCTGCCAGCAACATAGAACCCGACTTATCAGCCTGCATGAATGTCTTCATTGCCTCATTATAACAAATGATTGGCTAGATCCCCTATGCAGGCTGACCTGGAGCCCACAGGTGAATGACCAGACAGTGTAGCCTGAGCTTCAGATGGTTCTTGCTGTTGACATGCCATGAAGGAGACACACATGTGGTCAAGTTGGGGCTCATACCTAGGGATGTCTCTTGGGGGATGGATTTGCTGTGGTTTCTTGTTCTGATGATCTAGAGCAGTGGGTTCTCAACTTGTGGGTCGTGACCACCTTGGTGGTTGAACAAGCATTTCAAAGGGGCCGTATATCAGATATCCCACATATCAGAGATTTACATTATGATTCATAACAGTAGCAGAATTACAGTTATGAAATAGCAACAAAAATAATTTTATGGCTTGGGGGGTCACCACAGCATGAGGAACTATGTTAAAGAGTTGTAGCATTAGGAAGGTTGAGAAGTACTGGTCTAGACAGAGCCTTGGAATGCAGGCCTTGTGGCCTAGTTTCCATGCTCTCCAGGGCCTCAGGGTTAATCTGGTTAATTCTGCCTTTCTTCAGCTGAGAAAACCTGTGCTGAATTTTCACATTGCTGCTCATTCCGAGATGCATGCAGACCACTATTAGCTTCACCATTCTCAGCCGGCAGTTTGGAGCACAGAGCTGGTTTTGCTTTCGTTTCTTTGAAACAGTGTCAGTGTATATCCCAGACTGGCCTAGAACTCACTAACTTCGAACTCATTGCAATCCTCCTGCCTCAACCTTCACATTCTGGGATTACAGTTTTGAGCCGCTGCACAGACTGAGACAGGGTTGTGTGCTATGCATGTAGACAGACAGCCTTCTATTTAATGCTCACCAGGGTTTGCACTGGGGGACAAGAAATGCTGTGCTATGGCGAACAATGAGAGCTGATGAGACACCAAGGACAATGGCAAGGGGTTTTGATCCTACGTAATGTGCTGGCTTTGTGGGAGCCTAGCCAGTTTGGATGTTCACCTTCCTAGATATGGACGGAGGGGGGAGGACCTAGGACTTACCACAGGGCAGGGAACCCTGACTGCTCTTTGGACTGGAGAGGGAGGGGGAAAGGAGTGGGGGGAGGGGGAGAAGGGTGGGAGGAGGGGGAGAAGGGTGGGAGGAGGGGGAGGGAAATGGGAGGCTGGGAGGAGGTGGAAACTTGTTTTTATTTTCTCATTTTCTCAATAAAAAAAAGATTTAAAAAAAAAAAAAGAAATGCTGTGCTGTTGTGTAGGTGAGGATGGGCCTGAGGCAGGGATGGTGACTTGTCCTGAAGGTTGGAAGCTGTCTCTGGGGGCCTGTCTGGCTTCAGTGGCCCTGTGCTCCCACAGAGTAGAAGGCCTTGGGAATTCCTGTATCTGGGGAGCTCTAGACAGACACGGTGGCAGGAATCCCCAGGGGAAAGCCAGGGAACAGTGTGCTAGCCACAGTGTCCTTGAGTGATGGAGGGATAAAGTTCCTTGCGTGCAGGACAAGGGTATCATGGAGAGAGCCCAAAGAATCTCAACAAACAAAGACCTTAAGGGATAGATGGAGGGAAGAAGGGGCCTCCCAGCTCTGAGAACAGGGGCCAGTCCTTGTAGAAAGTAGGTCAGGAACCCTGAGCAGAGAACTGGAGTGATAGTGTACAGCAGGCATGGCAGGCCCACGGCAACATTGGTGCCTAGTGGGTGCAGGCTGCTCCATCTAGGTGATGCTCGTACGTGCCTGCCTCCCATGGGGACGACCCAGCCCCTCGCAGGCCTGACCAAAGAACTACATCTCCCTTGCTCATTTCCTGCCTGCCTGCCCTTTGGTCTAAAGTTGGCTTTGCACTGAGGCTTTGAGTTACTAACTGGCGTGATGTCATTTCTTTCTTCAAAGTAAAATTAATCAGGGCCCACAGCAGGATCTTTTCCTTTGAGTTTGCTAGGAACGTCCTTGACAAAAATTTAAAAGCGGTAGAGTTTTTCAGGTTGGAGAGGGTGTCACGAGTTCCTGCGTGGCAGCACTGACAGACTAGGCAAGTGGCACAATGTCTTCTGAAAATGCTGAGCTGTGAGACAGACCTGGGATGTGCGAGGGGAGCGTGGTGCATTAATTCTTCTTTCCTAAGGTGCTGTCCCCTACAGTCTTTCAGTGTTTGTATAATTCATGGAGTTTTGACCCAGCAGCGTTAAAAGGGTACCTTTGATTTCCTCCATCAAGGAGGCAACATTTGCAGGCAGCGTGCTTCATGTGATGTAAGGCTTAGTAGTAATAGACAGCCCTGTGACCCCACACTGTCCTATGTTGTCTTCCCTGAGTGTCGGGGGGAGGGGGATCATGCATCCCTGTTGAGATCCTTGCTCAGATGGATACGTACATCAAGGCCACCCTTTTTGTATGGTTCCTGCTGGCTTTTGCTGGGGTGCATTTGTCTACTGGGGGTAGTTTCTTTTTTACAGGGCCAGAAGCAGATCCTATAGTTGGAGTTTGGGGTACTCAAAGTTGCTCCCTGCTCCCCATGATCTCTAGATTCTTCTAGACAGTCTAGAACTGGTCAGTGCCTTCTGAGTCACCAGCCACATAGGAAGTGGAGCTGTCGAGAGAGTGCTGATTTCAATTGAATATTAAAGGAACCTGGGGACATAGCACTGGAAAGCACCTTCAAAATCGCAAGCAGACCTTGACCTGCCTGGCCCCTGACTGTGATGATGAATTTATATTTCAGTTGCTGATCCATCATGCTCAGATATTTAGACAAGCAGTATTCCAGAAGTTAGTGAGTATTTTTGGAGTGAGATAACACTTAAACTAGGGGACTTTGTATAAAGCAGATGGCTCCATATCATATAGGGGGGACTTATCTACTCAGTGAAGGCCAGAATAGATTGGAGACTGACCTTATGAGCAAGAAGAAATGCTAGTCTATGGCCTTTGGCCTTAAACTGCTTTCTCTGGTTGTCTGGTTGCATGTGTCACTTTCCTCAGTTCAGCTCCTAGCATGAACATGTGTGCATGGACGGATACACACACAGTTGGCTTTGTTTCTTTGGAGAACCCTCATCAATACATTAACTGAAGGACCAATGTCAATTAAGAACTTACAAATCCCGACAGTATTATTTCCTGTGTTCTGATAGCCACTGGCTTTCAAAGACTGGCTTCCGTCCGCAATTCCTTATATATTGAAGGCGCTAACCAGAGTCCCAGAAGCTGGTGCAGACCGTAAGGGTCATCTCCTTCCCCTAGGCCTCCTTCCTGAGATTGCAGATGTGAGTCTGCCTTGTGATACACAGATGTGGTAGCCTGTGACCTTTGTCATTTAAGCAACTGGAATGCTCTCTGACATGGACAGACACCTGCCAATAAGTATCTGGCCAGAGCTAATGCAGGCTGGCATGGAGTTGATAGATCGGTCACTTTGAAGCTGGCTCATTTGTGCTCTAGGATTTGGCCGCATAATGAAGTATGATTTACAGTTCTCATTACTGGCCTATGTACCAAACACAGGGATATCGGTGTGAATTTTAAAAGGGCCGTGCTCTGCATTACCGGTAGGTAATTGTGTCATGAAGTGGCCTGCTGATGAATATTTCAAAGGAAATCATGGCCCAGCGTTTGCCTGTACAGCTGAACTTGGTGTCTTTGAATCTGAGCGAAGACTAGGAAATAGCTCCCTTCATTTGAATGGTCAGAAATACCTCTGTGTAAATACATGTGCACTGGGGAATCTCCCAGTACCAGAAGGCTATTTGGTTTTCCAGTGCCAAAAATTATAAGTAAAATTTAATGATGTAATTAAAAGTGAAAAATTGTTCCTTTTACTTCCTTGCTATTACAAAAAAAAAAGATTGTAGGTGGGTTTTTTTTTACCTTATTTACCACATTTTAAAAAAGTATATGCCATATGTAATTTGCATTTAGTTAATCTGTAGTCACCTTTGAACTTCATTTTATTTTGTAAATCAAATAGAAACTGCCAGAAAGCTGGTATGCCGCTTTAGGGAAGTCTGGTGTCGCTAGTATCAGGGCTTACCTTCTCCCTTCCTCTAGGAACTGATGGAGGGCAGTTGCTAATGGACAAGTGTGGTGGTTTGAAAGAAAATGGCTCCCAGAGGGAGTTGCGCTATCAGGAGGTGTGGCTTTGTTGGAGGACTTTGAGGTCTCCTATGCTTAAGCTACACCCATTGACACAGCTCACTTCCTGTTGCCTGTGGCTCAAGATATAGAACTCTTAGCTCCTACTCCAGCACCATGTCTGCCAGCATGCTGCCATCCTTGCTGTCTTGATGATAATGCATTAAACCTCTGAACCTGTAAGCCACCCCAATTAAATGTTTCCTTTATAAGAGTGGTCATGGTCATGGTGTCTCTCCACAGCAGTAGAAACCCTAAGTAAGGCGACAAGAGTAGATGACAGAGTCTGGACAGCAGTAGCTAATGAGCAAGAGTAACTTCTCTATGAGCTTTTGCAGTCCCTTGGGTGTCTCTATAATCCAGGATGCAGGGTACTGAGACCAGAGGCAGTTTCTCAAAGAACAAGTGGGTAGAAGTCCCACAGTGCAGGGCCAGAGCAGAATGTGCCCAGTAGAAGAGAAGCCACTGGGAACATTTCCACAGTGCTCATCTGCCAGAACAAAGGCACTGGGCAGGGCTCCAAGGTTATGATAGCCAGGCTGTGAGGAGATGAGCCTGTGGAGCCTGCTTGGCAGGGCAGGAAGCTGACCAATCTGCTTCTCTGTCTTCATGTCCTGTGGTCCTCAGGCCTGAGATACCCAGATGAGGGGACCCTACAAATAGGTAAGACTGTTGATGACTAGGCAAGACCGTGCAAAAATTTTCCCTGGTGTTTTTCTTAATTATGAAAAATGTTTAATATACATAAAAGTCTAGGTGATAATTCAACAAATACCCATTTACTTAATACCCAGGATATCAAATCTAAAAGAGATTTTTAAAAAATTTCCTACCTTAGGTCTTTTGTTTATTTACTTAGAAATTAAATTTTACATGTACTGCAAAGTCTTTCCTCTTCCTCTCTATAGCGAAATGCCTTGAAATTGGCTTTTATATTCCCTTTGTAAACTGTTAGTCTATTAATCAAATATATATATACCCATAAACAATTTAGTACTACACTGGATACACAGTCCATTAATAGCATTGCGCTTAAACATCATTCGCAGCATGATTAATGCAACTTCGTGTTGCTAGTGTTGGTCCATCATGATGGATTTGACTGTGTTGCTCCTGTACTTCAGTTCCACGCTGGC
Organism: Microtus pennsylvanicus; assembly: GCF_037038515.1. NCBI lineage: Eukaryota > Metazoa > Chordata > Mammalia > Rodentia > Cricetidae > Microtus > Microtus pennsylvanicus. Next base: position 15,047,751 of record NC_134580.1, read on the forward strand.
TGGAGAGGTTGGGCTCTGACTGTTCCTCAGTCAAACAAGCAGTACTTCCTGAGTATCTTGCAACTACAAATAACTCAGCTTGACCTCTGACCTTGTACCCATCCCCACCACTGACCTTGTACCCATCCCCACCGCTGACCTTGTACCTATCTTCACATGCCCTTTCCTAGAGAACTTGAGGAATCATGTTTCAATTTTTACAGGGTTGGTGGGATTTTTAAGTTGGCGTAGTCATTATGGAAACAGTATGCAGGCTCCTAATATTAGAGATAGAAGTGCCATATGGTCTATGATCCCGCTCTGGGGATCAGTCTGAAGGAGGTGAAGTCAGTCCTGAAGGACATCTGCACTCAGGGTCTTTGCAACATTATTCCCAACAGCCAAGACAGGAAAGGTCCTGCATGCCCATTCTCAACAAGTGATGGTATGTAAAATTGCGTGTAATTCTAGCCATGTGTGGCATGCAGTGATATGCCTATTCTGTATATCAGTGTGGAACATATATGTACATTAAATGTGTGGGTATTACCCAGGGAGGAGATCTTGCCTTTTATAGTACCTTGGAAGACCCTGCACTAGGCCATACACAGAAAGACTGCTGCATGGTCTCACTAGTATGTGGCTGCATGGTCTCACTAGTATGTGAGTGCATGATCTCACTAGTATGTGGCTGCATGAGCTCACTAGTATGTGGCTGCATGGTCTCACTAGTATGTGAGTGCATGGTCTCACTAGTATGTGGCTGCATGAGCTCACTAGTATGTGGCTGCATGGTCTCACTAGTATGTGGCTGCATGGTCTCACTAGTATGTGGCTGCATGGTCTCACTAGTATGTGAGTGCATGGTCTCACTAGTATGTGAGTGCATGGTCTCACTAGTATGTGGCTGCATGGTCTCACTAGTATGTGGCTGCATGGTCTCACTAGTATGTGAGTGCATGGTCTCACTAGTATGTGAGTGCATGGTCTCACTAGTATGTGGCTGCATGGTCTCACTAGTATGTGGCTGCATGATCTCACTAGTATGTGGCTGCATGATCTCACTAGTATGTGGCTGCATGATCTCACTAGTATGTGGCTGCATGAGCTCACTAGTATGTGGCTGCATGGTCTCACTAGTATGTGGCTGCATGGTCTCACTAGTATGTGGCTGCACGAGCTCACTAGTATGTGGCTGCATGGTCTCACTAGTATGTGGCTGCATGGTCTCACTAGTATGTGGCTGCACGAGCTCACTAGTATGTGGCTGCATGGTCTCACTAGTATGTGGCTGCATGGTCTCACTAGTATGTGGCTGCATGGTCTCACTAGTATGTGGAAGCTAAATCAGTAGAGCTCACAGTTGCATAGATCAGGATGGTGGTTGCCAGGGCCTGGGGTGGAGGATGGGGAGAGCTGAAAGGGTGCAGAGCTTTAGTTATCCAGGACCAGTAAACTCTGTCATGAAGAACACAGCCTGTTGACTTCCTTACAATTCTATATAGAGACTCCTAGCTTGCTAGGAAGGTGGGTCTGAAGAAGTTTTATCACATATACAGGTAATTGCAGGGTGACAGCTGTGCTGATGAACTTGATTGTGGTGACTCAGCTCACACAGAGCCTTTTCCACTGCACACTGCACAGCCTAACTATACTCAGTTTCTTCTTCTTCTTCTTCTTCTTCTTCTTCTTCTTCTTCTTCTTCTTCTTCTTCTTCTTCTTCTTCTTCTTCTTCTTCTTCTTCTTCTTCTTCTTCTTCTTCTTCTTCTTCTTCTTCTTCTTCTTCTTTTTTGGTTTTTCGAGACAGGGTTTCTCTATGGTTTTAGAGCCTGTCCTGGAACTACTTCTTGTAGACCAGGTTGGTCTCGAACTCACAGAGATCCGCCTGCCTCTGCCTCCTGAGTGCTGGGATTAAAGCGTGCCACCACCGCCCGGTTACTCAGTTCCTTCTGAGTAGCCCATCGCAGGAGCGCCCATCGATGAAGGCACTTGGGAGGCTCCAGAGTCCGATATAGCTGCGTGGGCCGAGGCTTTCTTAGTGGTCCTTTCTCAGTGCACCAGGCTCCACCAGACTTGTCTGTCTCTTCTGGGAGACTCAGGATTGCTAAGAGTGACTCTGGATGACTGAGGAAGACCATGCCAAAGGAAGGGTGCTGCTGTTCCAGGTGTAAGCAAGTTAGGAGGGCCCTCTACCAGCAGACTTCTCTTCAAAGGGCCAGCGGGGCAGTGAGTGCCTTCAAAAGCAGCCGTGACTCACTGTAGCCATCTTTTCACCCAGACGTCACTGTGACGGGGCCGCAGCATCACCATGCTTCACCTCTGTATCGTGCAACAGAGTAAGCCTGTTCCTCCATCCCACAACTCTAGGCTGGATTAGATGAGTCATTGTTGTCCGTCACCTTCACCAGCATCTCTTCCCCATGGAGTGATGTGTAGACTCCATGATCTCTGCACTCAGTGCTTTTTGTCCCTGGTAGCTGATGTGTGTGGACCAGGTGGCTCTGGGATGCCTGTAGGTGTGGGAGCAGTGGTTACTGCATTGACTTTCAGAGTTCACACACTGTAGAGCCAAAGTCACAGCTAGAGAGGGACTGAAGAGGAATTCCTTCCTCACACACATTCCCAGTCTGGGAGAATATCTAGAGCAAACAGTCCCACCACCCATTCTAGGCTTTCACACAGTCACATTGCCAAGGTCACTGCAGAGGAGGAAGTCCAGCCCTCACAAAGCCAGCACTCGTGAGACTGAGCATGGGTTGCCAAGGCTGGAGAGTATTAGGATATGGAGCTGGCTCTCTGTGACCTTAGTAGGTGACTAGGAGCAAGAAGGGCCTAGACAAGGTGTGTCTACTCTCACTTCCAGAGACATATAGGAAGCATTGGGGGTTTCCAGGGAGGCTTGAGAGCCTCTGGATGGAGAAGCCAGGGCAGGTTGTTCCAGGGAAGGTGCTGCGACAGAGCTCCAGGTCAATATTCAGCCCCATCCTTGGTGTATAAAAATAAGGTGTTTTTTTTGTTTGTTTGTTTGTTTGTTTTTTAAGGGTGGTATAGGTATTGTCACATTGCAACAGATGTCAGGGTCACTGTTCATACCGGGACTTTTGTGCATTGTACACTGTGAGGCTGCAACCCTACAGCCCTGGAGTGGGATCCTAGCTGAGACACCCAAGCTAATCCTAAGGGCCTGTCCAGCTAGGGTGTTGGATATATACTCTCATCATGAGGACAGTGAGCCTGAGGCCTGGGTTCAGGAGGCCAGGGCTGAAGGACAAGGCCATAAACCATAGTGTAGATGGTGGGTGGGCAGGTGCTGACAGCCATAAATGGGGCTGCCATTGCAGGGAAGTGATTGGGTCTATAGACTAGAGAGGTTAAAGCCCAACTAGGTGGCTTCTAAAGCTTGTGCTTAGCCCGTCTCTGCTGTCACAGACTAGTCCTGGCTTGTCCTCAGTGCTTCACTAGCCCCTGCCAGGGAGGAGCTCTTTTCTCCGAATGGTGGGCGGCAGAATGATGGCTGGTCTCTGGGCAGACCAAAAGAACTTCATCTAAATTAGCTCTGGGCTTCTGTGAGGCTGCACATGAGCCCAGCAGGATATTTCAAACATCATTCCTTCTCAAAGCTCAGGCACGTCTCCCGACGTAGACGGTGCTCACAGTGGAGCAGTGAGCCCGAGTCTGGCCCTGGCAGACTCACTGCTGAGGAGTTACAGCCGCTGTTTCCTTAGCCAGTGATAAGACAGGGTAATGCTGAAATGATCTGGAATAAAGGCTGCTCTTTTGCTGTTATCGAGCATAGGGGTGTGAATGAGATGTCTCCACATTCTCAGGTATTTGAGCACTTGGTCCCCAGTTGGTGGTGCTTTGGGGAAGGTTTAGGAGGCGCAGCCTTGGCTGGAGGAAGTATGTCACTGGACTGGAAGTATATAGCCTCTCTCTACTTCTGCTTGCTCTCGCTACTTCCTTCATGCTTGTAGTTGAGGATATGAGCTCTCTGAGCTCTCTGAGCCTTCTGCACAAGCCACAATGCCTGCCTCCTTGCTGCCATGCTTCCCACCATGAAAACTCTTATCCCTCTCGAACCGAAAGCCCCAGTAAATTTTTTCCTCCACAGTCATTTTTGGTCTTGGTGTTTTATCATAGCAGCAGACACTTACTAACACAGCACATAATAAGAGCCATGGACCTTGATTTGGCCTGCAGTGAACCTGTGATGTGTTTCCTCTGAAGACCAGAGGCACAAGGACATTGGTGCCACCCCTACAGGGAGGGTGCTCTGCTAAGACTGGTAGACACTGGCCACCAGCACCGTTCTCGGGGTGGCCTTGGCCCTCCTCCTTCTGGCCACACCTCTGCTCTATGCCTGGCCTGTGGGAGCCTTCTGCATGAGGGTCCAGACACCCATGTGAACACAGCGGAGGTTGTGCTAAGGTGTTCCACTCTGGACACACCATGGTTGTAAGCCAGCACGTTCCAAGGTTTGTTCTTCTGGCCTCTGAGGCTTTAGTTTCAGGGGGATAGAAGCAGGGTAGGTTCATCATTGGGGACCATTGAAGAGGGATCCCTGAAATATAGAGGCTTGGATGGGTAGCTGGGGGGCCTTTAATCTAACAAGGTGCAGGAATTACATAATTATTTCTAGCTGACAAGACAACCCAGCAAACACCTCATCCTCCCTCCCCATTCAGAAATTTCTACACATGTGACAGTGTTTTCTCATTTCTGGATTTCTGCTAGGAAAGCTGGGCAACCTTAGAACCCCTACAGTTTCATTGGTACATGGGCTAAGGGAGGCAGTCATGCTCCACCCATGAAATTTCTGGATAAAACAAGATCGCAGTTGTCCAGGGGCTCATAGGACAATTCTTCCTGTCCTCCTTCCTGTCCCTCCCCTTTCTCCTTCCATGGAGCCTAGAGCCTGGGAAATTGAGTTGGGCCTGGTGGTCATAGCTATATACAGGGAAGTCAGAGAGGATACAGAAGCAGAGCTGGAAGGATTGGACCAAGGGCAGACCCTCCCAGAAGCCTGTGGTCCTGCTGTCCAGCATGACCACATTGAAATGGCCTATACTGTATTTCTCTAGGGTTTGAACAAGGGGATCCTGGAAGCCACAACCTTTTTGGCTGGGGTAGTGCTCTTTAAAGGCTTGGAAGAGGCTTGTTGGCCTGACCTTTGTCCTGAATGGTGCCAAGCATGTGGATGAAGCAGACTGAGCAGGCCTGGCCTTTGGTGTGTCTTAGAGTGCTGCCTCCTCCCCCACTGTGCAATACCCTTCATGGGATGCTGGTATGAATCATCTGGGTTAAGCTTCATTAAAGCAGAGGTCCATTTTCCATTTATGATGGGAATTTTTTATTTATCAAATTGTTACTCTAATATAATTTACTAAGTGACTGAAGACAAATAATCCACTTAGACCAAGCCGTAAAATTCCATTTGTCTACAGCGCCTGCTTCGGCAGAAGTGCAGCCCATGCCTTGTTCAAATCTCAGCTGGAGACAGTGTGGGCTGCGAGATTCACAGCCCAACTCTTGAGTTCCTCGTGGGGTTGTCCTGGAGGATGTCTGCAGCCCACCCGAACTTTCCCTGGTTAATAAAAGGCTGATGAGTGTGACCAAGTTTCTGTAGAAAATCTACCAGTCTGGAACATCCCCAGCATGGGCCTCTGGTCCTCTCAGTGTTTGCAATGCTGAGTTCTGTCCTTCATTCCTTAGGGAACATTCCTCCAATCCTTAAGGATCAGGTCACCGTTAGTGTTTATTTGAAAGGGAAACAAATCCCTGTTTCTTTAGATACCGCTCAGTGTCTTGTTCGCTAATGCTGCCTGTCAAGCAAATGGGGCTCACAGGGGAGCCCAGAACTTTGGAGGAATGGAATTTCATTCTGTCTCTAATCCTACTTTTGGGTTTGGGGGCAGGGATTGCAGAGAAAAAGGGGGCCCAGAGACTCCAGAATGGGTGGTACAGAAAACTAGAGGACCAAAGTGTGCGACCACCAATGATGACAGTGTGGGAAACCGAAGCAGACGTGGTTAGGACCCATGAGAAGAGGTGGGGTTCAGCTGATAGAAAGAGGGAGTGGGCCTCTCTGGCAGAGCACGGTTTTGTGCGGTGCTTCCCCTTGAGCCAGCAGCCCTGCACAATACTGGCAAGCTGCAGGTCTGGTGCCCTGGAAGAAGCAGGAGAAGGTTGAAGGTCAGGGATGTCAGATTAGAGGCTAGCAGTAACTGTGATAGCCTGGTCCTCTATGGTAAAGATGACATGATAGGAGCCCTCCTTGTTTAGAGGAGACATCCCAGTCATTCTGTGGAGAGTGGTAAGGTCGCTGGGTAAAAGTCTAATGGCACCTCACAGCACTTACTCAGCTGCTATCAGTTTCTGCATAGAAAGATTTTATGTGCTGTTGGTGCCGTGACATGCTACAAGGCTAGCAGGATCCAGTGCAGCTCTTCCAAGAAGTCTATTAGAAGGAAATAAGATGGCAGAGACAAAAATCCATGAGGTCCCCCTGTCCCAGAATGCACCACAGGTGCTGGTGTGGTTCTCACAAACATAAACAGCACTTCAGAGACCAGACATCTGGGGGAGCCCTGTTGAGAGACTTAGACTTGAAATACTGGTTGCAAAGCTGCGTTGCCCAGATGTCTGCCCTGTGATTTCTGCGATCCACAACCTACTTTTAATGAGCCGACTGCTGCACCTGGACACTGCAGAGAGCAGGTGCTAGGCTTTCCCTTCTTGTCTTTGGCTGTGAAGTTCATGAAAAAGAGAAGGGTCCACCCACCCACACTTTCTAACCATTGTCCTACATTCAGGTGGGTTTGGGGCTCCAGGTCACATGGTAATTGCCTGGAAAAGTCTCCACTGACAATCTAGTTTAAGTAGCCTGGGTCAGAGTCTCGTAAAGCACCAGCAAAAATAAAGGCATTTTGAAATCAGGCTTTGGGAGATCCCAACAGGCTCATGTTCCAACAAAGGAAGTCACAGTCACAGGAGTCAGAAGAAAAGACAGCTTCAGAGAGGGGTCTGCAGGGAGGAACCTGAGATGTACCCTGAATATGCTTGGACTGCTGGAGATGGAACAAGAAAGATACTAAATGGAAGGAGAAGGAAAGGAAACTGTCAGTGTTCTAGACTGAAAAGATTCAGATTCAAACTTAATAAACAGATTAAACAGTAATCATAGCACAAGGCACCCACAAGATCCCTCAGTAGATAAGGGTGCTTGCCACCAAGCCTAGTGATCTGGGTTTGATCCCCAGAACTCACATGGTGGAAGGAAAGGAAGGACTCCCACAGGCAGTTTTCTGACCTCCACATGCTGTGGCATATATGTGCATGTGGTACATGAGTACACAAAGAGGCAAATACACTTAATAATAAAAGGTTTAAAAGGAGAGGTTAGTGAGTAGGAATAAAGATGTAAAGAAACTACTTTTCCTAGAGGAATGTAGAATATAAAAGAAATAGGGGTTGGAATGGAAATCAGCCTCACCAGCATCTGAGAAAATGCAGATACCATCAGAGAGACAGGTGAATTCTTTATGTGAACTTAATGAATTGGGTCATGGTTTCCTCTTATCAGAGCCACCCCCTAGATTCCAAAAGATAAGACATCTCTGACAAAATAACCATAATAAAGGAACTGCAAAGGACCAAAGACCAAGAAGGTTCTAGAAAGCAGCCAGAGATTTCCTGGGGCAGAATAACAAGTAGATCGAGAGCATTAAATATCTGAAGCTAGAATACAGTGTAATGAACTCTTTAACACTGGGCAGTGTAGAATTGCCCAGAGGATGACAGTGGAGTAACGACGCAAACTGTGTTTCAGGACCACAGTCAAAAGCTCCCACATTAAAGGAAAGTCAGGATCTTGGGTTTCATGAAAGCTGATGACTGGGAGGGTCTGACCCAAGAAGACATGGTGAGAAAGAAAGGGCAGATCCTTGAGCAAATCAAAGTAAGTGCTGATCCAGAAAGCAGCACAAAGGGCACCCTGGTTTCTAGGGGAAATAACCAGGGTGGCACCAGAACACCAGTGTGGAGCTGGGGAAGGCGAGAGTACCGTGTGTCTTGGCTATGACCACAAAGGAGATAGTCCTAATTTCTTATTTTGTTTGGGATCAAAATAAGGATAATGATTTATTTTCTTTTACTGAACATCTAGTGTGTGTGTGTGTGTGTGTGTGTGTGTGTGTGTGCCACAGTGCACATGAGGTGAGGTCAGAGGAGAACTTGTAGGAGTCTGTTTTCTCCTTCCCAGTGTGGAGCCCAGTGATCTGTTTCAGGTTGTTAGGCAGGTGACAGTCACCTTTACCCCCTATGTCATCTTGCAGACCCCACTTTAGACCATCAAGTTAAGTTTGTCTGCTAAAATAGGGCTGCTGTTCAGATAACAGCAGAAACTTAGTAATTTCTAGGTCCATTAGAAGTAGACACTGGAATAATGAATAAAGACAAGTTAGTTCACTACAGCAAGGAGAAAAGCAGTGAGGATGTGGAACCACCAGCAGGCTGAGATTTCGAGGGTGCAGACTAACCAGAGAGTTTCAGTCATGGTTGGTTGGGGTCAAGTGCTGAATAGGGGCCTTGACTGCATTTGGAAAGACCTGTCACTATAGAGACTTAGGGATGAAAAAAAATCCCGAAAAACAAAGCACATGTTCTCAAAGTTGGCCAGCAACTAGCATAAGGAAACAGAATTGGAAGATCTCAGGACAGTGTTTTCAGGGTCATCACTGAATGACATTTTAGGGAATATCTAACAAACCTGAATCTTTGAAAGCTATAAAATACTGCTGAAGATAAAGAAGACCTAAGTAAGTGATAGGTCAGAAGACTCAGGTTCTAAGATGGGCATGTGTGCACATATAGACACACTCAGACATAGCCAGGTACACAGGTAAGCCTGCAGACATACAGAGACATACATACACACGCAGAGAGAAGCACACACAGACATGCATACAGATGCACACACAGACACACAGAGAGAAGCATGTGCAGAGACATGCATACGCACACATATACACAGAGATAAACACACAGAAGCACACAGATATGCATGCAGATACACGCACACAGACACACAGAGAGGAGCGTATATAAAGACATGCATGCACATACACAGAGACACACACACAAGCTGATCTATAGATTCACAAGGTCTTTTCTGCACTCATTGATAAACTGGCAGTGAAATTGATATGAGTGTGGAAATGGGGGCCAGCAGAGCTCTAGAGAAGGGTAAAAATGAAAACCAGGGTGGCCTCAGCCTTAACTTATGGGGGTGGGTATAGACTTCTGAAATTGCTGAAGTATTGTTCATGTTTATGTACACAATTGCCCCCTCAGCTTTTCTCACATGCGAAAAAGCAACTGGCAATGGACCAGAGACCTAAACAGAAAGTGCAATATTCTAATAGAAGCAAGCCCTGTGTGCCCTTGAATTGGGGGAAGATTTCTTAAATGTGACAAGTGAATAAGTGGAACCTCTATCAGAATTTAAGACACTGTTTGGAGTGTGGAAAGTCGAGCTCTAATCTGAGAAGTACATGTTCCCAGCAGAGGCTTACCAGAGATTTACCATGTAGCATATAAGAAAACAATTTGTAAAATACAAGAATAGAGAACAGTGAGGAAAAGCTCCGAAAACCAAAGGATGTTGGGTATCAGAGGGATGCTTGGTCACTGGTTTTGGGAAGTGTAGCTAGGCACCTGGGAGCCACAGTGAGACACTACTACTGCAGGCTGTTGAAGCTCAATTAAAACATTTGTCTGACTGTAGATGCTGGCTATGATAGGATGGAACATGAAGTCTTGTTCACTGCTGCTCAGAACATAAAGTGGTAGAGCCTCTTTGGGAAGTAGCTCAACGGCACGAGTCCATAGGGAGACTAGTGCATTTGTGCACACAGCTCTGCTTCATAGTCCTGAGCTGGAAGCAGCTCAGTGTCTCTAGATTGATGAATGGATAGACTGTGCTGTACCCATTCAGGGGAACACACCTCAGCATTTACAGGGAATAGATAAACTGTGGTGTGCTCAATTGGGGAAGCACACCTTAGCATTTGTAGGGAGTAGATAGACAAGCTAAAATGTGCCTCTTCAGGGGAAACACACCACAGCATTTGCAGAATAAACGGACAGACTGTGGTGTGCTCATTCAGGGAAACGTGCTTCAATATTTGCAGGAATAGATAGACAAGCTATGGAATACCTGTTCAGAAGAATACACCTCAGCATTTGCAGGGATAAACTGTGGTGTGCCCGCTGGTTCAGGGGAACCTACCTCAACATTTGCCAGGAATGGACAAACAAGCTGATCTGATGGTTCAGAGATTAACAAAGTGTGGTGTGCCATTCAGGGAAATGTTCTGTGGAATTTGCAGAGAATGAATGCATGGAATACCAAGGAAAAATTTCAAAATAGTAGCTCTAAGTGAAGGACATTAGGAAGAACAGTACATATAGTACAGTAGCACCTCTGTACAAGTGTCGGATGTTAACTGGTGTGCATTGAGTGTTAGCTCAATGGTTACCTGGAGATTGAGAGGACTTATAAATGGTCACAAGGACACATATGTGGTGACAGACATGTGCACTATCCTAACTGTGATAATGTTTTCACAGGGTCACATATAGCAGAACGTAGCTAATTATAAAATAGACGATGCAGCACACGTGATAGATGGTCACAGGTGTGTCTTCCTGCTCCACTGCTCCCCTAAGCCAGAGACTTATGCAGTGGATTGCTTGAGATAAAGGGGTTCATATGTGTTGACAATGATAGTGAAGAAACTTTGAATCTGTATGTACCCAATAACATAACCTCCAATATAGAAAACAAATTTGGTAGAACTACAAGGAGAAAATCTACCATTGTCATATAAATTTTTAATAATCCTTATTTTCTAGTAGATTGTATGCAGATTAAAAACCACTAAGACGAATTAACACTTTGAGCTAATTTTCTTTAATAGACATAAACGAACTGCTGCCTCCAGGAGCTCCAGTCCTGTGTTTACAAACAGCAGACATTTTGTGGTGTGACTTTTTCTGTGGAGATGTCAAGAAACATCTACTCATTCCACACCAGCAAAAAAGGACCCAGCCCAGGTCCAGGTTGGTGAGTCAGGGGGTCTATTCTGTCTACTTACAGAGTGTTGGCCCATCCACGTGGGTCACTCACTGACAGCTCAGTCATGTCAGAGCCAGGCCTGTGGCCTCAGTGTCCATCCCTGTCCTTCAAGTATGCTACCTCATAAAACATTTTGGAAGATGTGTTCTATCCTAAACTCAATTCCAAATTACCTTCAAAGACCTGGAGTCCTTAAGTCCCATTTTCTAAGAACTCGATTAAGTCACAGTCAATAACTCAAAAGCTAAAGGGACAGAAATGAACCGTGCATTTACAGATTTGAAAAGATGTACTGGTAAATCAGGTATGATTCAAAAAAGGCATCATAAAAGCCAGTGGCACGTTCTTAGACATTGGGATAATAAAGGCTCATTAAGTCTTGGAGTGCAGCTGAAGTGGGGCTTCTAAGGGTGACTGACAGGCTTGCACTGCTTGCTTGTATCAGAAATGAAGAAAAGCCAGACACTAATGAGCCTGCCGCCATCTCCCTTAAGTTAGAAAAGGAACTGAAAAAAGAAAGTACTCTATTTCTGTATGTGTTTGAGAATGCCCACAACAAACTACAGGAAGGAGAGAGACAAACTTAGAGGAAGGAAATAATCAAGAGAACAGGAGAGCTTAATACAATATCCATCATCAGAGTCTTAAGTTGACTGGTTGGTTGGTTGGTTGGTTGGTTGGTTGGTTGGTTGGTTGGTTAGTTCGTTTGGTTGGTTGATTGATTTTAGAAAATGACTGGATTTTAGGAAACCACTGGATTTTAGAAAACTCCAGCATGGTTAACAGCTTAGATGGAAGAAAAGGCAACTGGGAGTGGAATTCTGATAGCTCCAAACAGCAGTAGGATGCTGAGGCAGAGGATTATGAGCTCCGGGTCAGCCTGGGCTATTTAGTGAGAGCCTGCCTAAAAAATGAAGGGGAGTTCACATTTCCAAATAGGGTATTACTGTAAATGCACAGAAATCCAGATGAGAAATTTCTGGAAAAATGAGAGTATAAAAAACTTTGAGGAAGTCTGAATTGTTTTGTAACCATATAGAAATTAATTCTGGGGTGTAGTTCTGCTCACAGAGAAGTCATCAGACCCCGCTCAGCACACAGGGGCTGTCTTTCGGGAATCGGAAGGAAGCATCCTAAAGCTGTGTGCACTCTTCTGAGAAAGGAAAAGGGGAGAGAGGCAAACAGCCTAACGCTTAAACTCTACAAAGGCAGTTAGAGGAAATGAGAATTGCCGCTTGCCTGGTGAGTGCAGTCAGGACATAGCCAGGTTTAAAAGCTGGAGTTCGTCATTACTGAATACAGTTTACCCTGGGAACGCAAGGTAGTTCAGTCAAAGGAACCATGACTCTCAAGGCGTCTTCCCACTACCAGATGAATTTATCATCTTGGCGGATGCAGAAGTCATCTGTAACTGTGATAAGAGCTCTCTTCAGCCTTGAGCTGGAAGAGACTTTCCTAACTGCTGTGATGGCAGGCCTCAGCAGACATCATTCCCTGTGATGAAATGGTGGCAGTCTGTCCCCTCACAGGCAAGAAGTAGAGCAAGGGACTGTGCAAGTCGCACCAACACAGCACGAAGAAGCAATGCCCACCTCTAGGACTGAGAGTGGGCAGCCTGCTCTGCTATTGGCCTGCAGGTCACTAAGACCGCTGGCCACCTCCCCACTCTTCCTAGTTGGACTCTCTGTAGCATGGGGCCTCTGGCATCCCTGGGGCTCCCTGACTCCTGTCAGGGTGTTTCTGGTCTAGACCACTGGTTACCTCCTTGTGCACCCTCCTCTAAGTCTCAGCAGAGTCACAGCGATCTCATCAAGGGTGTCCTGCTTCAGCTGCAAAGCCTCTTGTCTTTGAAAGTGGCAAATCCATCCTAGTTAAAGCCCTTCCCCCTCTTTCCCTTAGACCTGAATACATCACATGTAGCAGTACTTTGTGGGCTCACCCTTTACCCTGGATCTAGAAGTTCCACTCTAGTTACAAGCTCTTGCTCCCCTTTGGTGTGTAGCACTAACACTTGCCAGTTTTATGATGGATGTGTCCCTGCCTATCGTGAGCTCTGCCTCTCCACCTTGCCTGCCCTGTGCCATGTTCTCAGTGGGACACCAGTGAAGCCTTTGAAGTGTCTCTTCCCTCCTCAGAGCTTCCCAGGCTCATCAGAGCACCTGGTGCCTGGGACCCGCAGGTCTGTCCTCCACAAGCTTCCCCACACTGCCAGCCATTGTCTGCTGTAGTGCTGCTGAGTGACCCCAGTACTTCGGGGCTGTCACCGACATTCTCTGACTTCAGGACATGGGTGTTCTCTGTGTGTCCACCTGGCACACCCTCCTTGGTTCTTTGCTTGAGTTCCTCTTTAGCTGACTGGGCACTGTATAGAAATTAGGGTCAGCCCCTAAGTTTGTGTAGAGACACCCCTCTTGTTATCCCACCTTCTCCCTTGCTGTATTTTCTCCATAGCTGTCACCTTCTGATGCACTGTATACTTTCTTTATAATATACCAATAACAGTGACTGCATGGGTCTGTGTGGACATAGCAGAACCATGAAGCTAACAAACTGAGCCCTAAGCTTGGGACCCCTAGTAAGAGTAGTTTGTGATGTGGCCTTGGAGCCGCATAGGAGTTGCAGGGGGTGAAGAAAGGAGAGCCTTCCAGAAAGGAGCTGGGAGGGCCCGATGGTGTGGTCTGGGCAGTTGCTCAGGCCTCCAAGGGTGGCGACAGTATGAGATGATGAGAACAGAGGGAAGGGTGCGTCTGACTGTACTGGAGAGAGTCGTGAGGTGGGAGTTCAGGCAGATGCCACCAGACTTCCTGTCCTGCCGGCTGCATTCCCTATTAATGCCCACAGGACAACTTCCTGCCCTACAGCTTGTTCCTCAACTTTCAGACTTGCTCTCTCCTCTGGGAAGTGGGGGCTGCTCTCCAAGGCTCAGGTGTAGGATGGGCATTTGCCACATCTACTGACACTATTCCTGGCTGTCATCTGTGAATCCATGAGGTACTGTTTTTGGCAATGTTGAAAGCCCAGGCTGGGACCCTGTTTACCAGAGTGTTGGTTTTAAAATGGCACTTATGGTAGTGGGTTCGGCGAGCTGCAGTCCAGTCTCTGAGTAACAGTGAGCTCTCCCCATAACCCTGACTAGAAAGCCCACCAGGACGGCATCACCTGTTGGCTGCTGTCTCCCCGCACTAAGCGGCTCATTCCATGTTTTTTCTCTTTCAGTCTGAACCCGAGGGCTTTTCTCATTTCCACTTGTATGTTTGTGCTGCTTTCCTCGTGAGATGGCGGAGAGAAATTCTAGAAGAAAGAGATTTCCAAGTAAGTAACTGCTCTTCAGAAGAGCCCCTGTTATGCTCTCTGCTGAAAGAAAGGTTTATTAAGTTCTCGTTCACGGCTGATTTGTGGAGGAGCTGTGGGGAGCGCTAGTTGCCTTCACTACTGACCTCCTGCTGCTGGGAAGTTCCTCCCGCTGAGACACAGAGCTGGTGGCACTGGCCACTGTGGTGGGAACTGGGCCTGGGCCAGCTTCATAAGACCTCACCTAGACTCCCTGAGTCATGTATCATCAACAGTGTGACATTGGAAGGCCTGGTGTAACCTCCAGCTCCCAGGGCCTTTTATCTCAGCCCCTGTGATATGCTAGAGGCTGTTTGTGATAAGAAACCACACAGCCCGAATCTCATCAGTCACCTGGTGGCTGTGTGACTTGGGATACATCACTTAACCTCTCTGTGCAAGTTTCCTTACCAGCTTAACAGTAAAGCTGCTAGAGAGCCCAGTTGTCAGAGGCCTTGTTGGACGTACATCCTGCCAGCTTTGTGTTCCATCCAGGAAACTGCATGTGTCCAGATCCCCACATCCTGAACTACTTGAGTGCCCCCAAGAGGTGGCCCAAGTATTATGAGGACTGTTGACCCTTCCTAGGTGCTTTCTGCTATTGCTAAGATGTCAGAGAGTCCTTGAATCCATCTCAGAGGACTCGTGGTGAGAGGCCTTGCTGGGCAGGGTGGGGAGATTTAGAGTGCAGCAAAGAAGACACCAACATTGAGGGACAGGACTCTACACTATCTGTGGGCACTGTCTTCTACCTCACTCCCTTGGCCACCCAGCTCTTGATAGGCAAGGGGGCCTACAGTTCCAAGTTCCCAGTATGGTAATTCAGGGGAACTCGGCAGTCTTGTTCCTCAACCCTAAGCTTCTCAGATGACTCTGAGCTCCCTGCCTCCCATCTGATAACTGTTGGAGGTGTTGGTAAAGTCCTGCATAGTCACAAGAGTCCTGCTTGGACCTCAGGGGTGACAGTTGCTTTTAGTGTCCATTTGCCACAACTTAGAATGACCTGAGTAGAGAGCTTCACCCGAAAAACTTCCCTGATGGCCTCAACTGATGTGTGAAGACCCTCTCTGGGTGAGGCTGGCACTTTCTGGCAGTAGCTCAAATAAGAAGGGCACAGTAGAAGAAAGGCCTGTGGACAGGTGAGGGTGTAAGCTAGGGGACGGAGCTTCCAGTAGGACTTGGCTTGGAGGCAGAGACCAGCATGCCCACCAATCCTTAGTGTTTTAAGTATATGGGACATGAGGCTGTCCTCCTAAGTTGCTGCCCTTGTCATTACAGAGCTCAGTTGTCATGTGGGTTGCTCAATGTGCTGACTGGGGTCCTCGGTTGGACAGCACTCCAGGCTCCCTCATCTAGCCTTGTGGACATGGTTTATGAGTGGTTGAGATGTGTTGGCTCCCTGCCCCATTAGGCATATGCAAGGTTGCTGGCCTACCTGGCCCTTCTTGCTGCATCCTGAGAACATAGAGGCTCTAGGGAACATGACTCCCCCTGTCACCAAGTGATTTGGAGTAAACTCCTTGAATGCTCAGCTGTAGGATTGGGAGGATGCTCCCATAGTATACTTGAATGCTCAGCTGTCTCCCATAGTACATTTGTTTGTCCTCAGGAAGCTCTGGGAAGCAGGGCTGGCTGTACAGGCACCTGCCTGGCCATTTGACCTAACTACCTGTTTATGGAAGAGAGAAGGCCCTGCTTTCCTGATTTCCCAGTGTACAGTGACCACTCAGTGTGCTGGCCGGGACATTATGTTCCCACTGGACAATATGCACTCCTGGCCTGACCGGTTCCCAGAAGCCAGAGAACTTGTCCCAGACTCACGTTACTGCCCATCTTCCTGAGGGCCAGAGGTCTCAGCTGAGCTAGCCTGTCAGGTTACTGCCACCTCGAATCTGGTCTCTCAGGTTGGGCAACGGTGTCTAAGAAGGATCAAGGCAGATTGCAACACCTTCCAGGCTAGGCCAGCCTAGGGTCATAGGATACAGGGTAGTAGAGAACTCATGTTATACACAGCCATGTGTTTAGGAGAGATATCCCCCAATTCTACAGCAATACCTCTGCAGCCTTCTGGAAAGACCTTAGACCACATGTGCCCAGCACAGCCTGCCCCAGAGTTCTTTCATGAGCCACCTTCAGCAAAGGGCTGTCAGTCCTCTCCCTACAGACTGGCTCGGACTAGATCAGAACACTGGTCACGGGCTCGTGGTGCAGCCTTTATCTTGTGAATCTATGCGGTGAAGTGTCATGTGGTCAGCAGTACCTAGGCCCCTTGAGAGGTAATCAAAAGCTATGTGCAGCTACTAGCCACTGGGAGTGACTGGGGCCACTGTGGCTATGTGTGTGATAGACAGGACCCATGGCATCCTGACAGGCTGCTGTAATGGCATCCCCTGCTCTTGCTCAGTCTGCGTGATTTCAGCACTCTCTTGTTTAAGAGATGTATTCATTTGCTGTTTGGCTGGAGCTGTGCTGTTATGATTACTGGGTTCACCTTGAGAGTCTGAGCACAGTGTGTTGCTGGCCTCCTGAGGGTGTTGTCCTCCTCCTCTCCACCTCCTCACACAGCCAGTACAGGGTGTGGGTGCTGCCTGGAAGCCAGCCCTACAAACCCGCAGTTTGGGTGTGGATGGCGAGGGCAGGGAGCCACAGGGTAGATTTTCTTCTGTGCTAGAATAAAGTGGCACTTTGATATCCTGGAGGCTGGAAAGAGTGTGTGTCATGAACCCAGTGTGTGTTGTGGAGAACTGAATTAAATTAAATGAAGAACCCTGGGGTGCTGGTGAGCTCAAGAGATTGTGCTTGCCACTGTGACATTTTAGGAAATGTTTCTGCCCTGTGGATAGGGTGGTGTGAGCCTCTGGCAGTGAGGTGTTCCTGGCAATGGTCTCCACAGCCCCTGCTTTGTTCCCTGAGATTTGCCGTGTAGGCAGTAATGTGTTGCTGCCTGTCATTTCCATAGGAGCAGGATTGTACTTGAGGAGGAGTCACATCCAGGGCAAGGCAGGGACTAGCCTATAGGCCAGAACAGAGAGGTGGTAGCTAGGGTGCTGGCTGTGGGCTGGTTCTGTAGCTGTGTTGGGCCAGCTTGGGAGAGTGGGACAGGCAGGAATTCAGGCTATGCACTGGGCCTTTGGACCCTGAGTAGAGGCACCTCTCTGAGGGAGTGTGCATGGCTAGGTACACAAGGATCTGTATACTATGTAAAGGTGCCCTCCTACAGGCAGTCACCTCCCTTTCCATCTCTATCTCTGGTGCCCCTCAGTACATTACCCATGATGCCCATAGGCTCTGCACAGTGAGTGTCTGACTATGATCTCTCCACAAGCTACATTATCTCTGCTAGCAAGGGAGATTCTGTGTTCCTGTGTGTCCTTCTTTAGCCAGATTTCGAAGGGGTCTTTCAGGTGAAAGAAGCTCCAGGGTGTAGAATGCCTTGTATCCCCTTGGGACTACTTGTCACTCGTTGCTTCCTCTGTTTTCTGTGGGAACAGAGTGACCTTGGGAGCGAGGGGAAGGGAACCTGTACCTTCCTTCAGTGCCTGCTGTCCCCCCACGCCAGGAACAGCAAATAAAAGTAAACCCCAAAGGGCTGGCTGTAGTGTGATACAAAATCAGAAGGCTTGAGTGGACCGCATAGCTGAGACACGGACCATGCAGAACCCCATGCAAGACTGCTGATACCTCCTCAGGAGGCATTGTTTGCACACCATGACCCGCAGTGCTAGCGCTGGGGCTCTAGATGCTGCCTTTTCTGGCTTTTGGACTGCATCAAGTGCAATGTTGTAAAATGTGCTTTGTGTCTTGTCTTATTAACTGACTTCTGAGATTTCTAGCCAGGGTTTTAGCCTGAGGTTTTGAGTAGACTCTATCCAGTCATACTCTGATCCTCCCTGCCTCTAGAGCCTGGTACACTTGTGCTTAGCCCAGACAGTGTTGACTGTGTCCTACCAACCTCCAGAAACAGCTGGCCCAGAGGAGTAGTGAGCATTATGTTGGTGAGCTTCCCCTGTGGAAAGAATAGAACCTTTATTCTCAGTCTTAAAGACAGAAGCTCTATAGAAACAAGAGGTGACAGCCACCTACAGTGTTGTTTTAGATGAAGTCTGGAGGACAGTTGTTGTCTTTCTGTGGACCCGAGCTGCTGAGGAGCCCACAGACTTAGTGGTCTGTGAACAACTCTTGTAGATAAACACACCACTGTGCCTTGTTACTGCATGGCCACCAGCGTCACTGTGAGAAGAGACATCTGTGTGCCCATGGTGAGTGCTCAGCAAGGGATAGGATGAGGGACAGCAGCCTACTTCTGGAAGCCATGTTCCATGTCAAATCCCTGCCTTCCTGGATAGGCCATGTTCCTGGTGGCACTAGAAGGACTGCAGGACCTAGCCAGACTGGAGGGAATGACCTGGTGCCTCCTCTTGCTCTCATCTGGGTCTCGAGTGTCTGTGGCTGCTCACTGAAAACTAGATAGGACAGATAAGGGCAGTTCTGGATGTGGGCTCCAGGCTGTGTGTTGTCCCTTGTCCCCTCAATCTCAATCCATGTTTTTCTACATGTGCTCAGTAATCACTCCCAGAATCCTGCTTGGCCCAGGTCCATGGAGGGTAGCTTGGCAATGAGGGCTCTGTTCTTCTTGGGGCAGCATGGGACACTCTGCAATGGGAACCTGGATTGGGGACAGAGTAGAGAACTGGCAGGAGAGAGGACAGAATAGCACTGCCGTTGTGGATGGGTCTGGTGACTACTATCCTATAAAAGGGCTGCGGGCTTTGGGGACAGGAGAGAGGGAAGGCAGACAGGGACAATGGAACATGTACCCAGGACAAGGAACATTGAGGTTCAGCAAGGGAGGGTGAACAGACAGACACATTAGAAAGAGGACTAAGGATTCCCCCAGCAAAGGCGTGTGGGAGCTACAGCAGTGAGGCTGACAGAAGAGCCTTCTGGGACAAGATGGGGAACGAATGAAGGCGCTACAGGGCAGAAGAGAGTAACATTTCCAGGGAGAGCCAGTGGGTGGGAGAGGCAGATAATTATGAAGAGCCTGGAGACCACAGTGGAAGGACAGGGACTTCACCATGAACAGGAGCTGGGCAATGGCCACTCTGGTGTGAAGAGAAAACATGTTTTGTGTGGTTTTACACAGTCACCATGGGGCCAGTCAGTGTGGATCCTAGGTGGTTCATGCATAGATTCTGCATTGGAGTTGCCACCTCAGCTTAGAGTCCAGAAGCATCTCTGAGACGGAGGGTAGTGAGACAGCCTTGATGGTATAGGACCGCATGCCTTTCTGTGGTGCCACGTGGTAACCATGAATGTACCACCATGGAAGTCATGACCTGTGCACTTTCCCGCCTGTGTGAGCCATCCAGAGGAGTCCAGCAGAGCTGCAGGAGGAAACCAAGCCCTGTATCGTCTGGATAAAACGCTGACTGGGAGTCTGATAGAGAGGGATGAGAAGCTCTGAGTAAACACTGATTCTCAACAGAGAATGCATCTTCCTAAGCTGGTACAGCATCTCCAGAAGCAAGTCATCAGTCTCAGCCAGAGAGCCTGCAGGTCGGAGCAGCCATCCCATGTGGACTGTCTTCCCCAGTGAAGTGCTTCAAAACAGAGACACCAACAAGCTGGGAACAGATGATCAAGGTGAAGATGATCGCAGAGTCACAGACAGGGTTTTAAACATGCTACATGGCTGGTACCAGGCTTGTAGACAGATGTAAAGCTAAAGTAATTTTATTTAAAAATTTCCAGAAGAAACACAGTCACCTTTAGCTCAAAACAAGGAACAATGAGGCCAGTTTATAACAATAAAGAAACTAATAAGTGAAAATGAATGGGCTAGAAATTGGAGTTGAGGGGCTAGAGGGATGGCTCAGTGGGTAAAGCACTTGCCATGCACCAGTGAGGGCCTGAGTTCAGGTCCCCGGAGCCCATGTAGAGTTGGGGCTGTAGTGCATTCTGTAATCCTGCACTCATTCTCCTCTGCCATGAGACAGGAAGTGGGGACAGGAGACGGCCCACCCCCCAGCTATGAGCCAGCTAACCTGGTGTACATAAGAGACCGTGTCTCTTCAAGATGGAAGACAAGGACTGACACCTGAAGTTGTTATTTGGCCTCCATCTGCACCTTTGCCACACATGTGCCTCCACACATATGAACACATATGTACATACACACATCTCTCATACACACAATTAAAAAGAAAGAAACTAGAGCTGAGAAATAGATTGTTAAGTATATGTTGGAGGATTTAAAGCTGCCAGTGACAGGCAGGCCAATAGGCAGGTGTGTGAAAAGGGGGAAATTAGATATTTGGGGAGAATACACAATGCTAAAATTGCTTGATGACTTTCTTTAACCCTGCAGCCTGGGTAGGACCATTCTTTGTGGCTAGGTTAGGATAAGGCTGGAGCTTGGCTATTCCAGCCCACACATGTCTTTCTGGGAGTGTACTCACATGGTCCCCCTGAAGGAAACAGAATTCCGTGTTTTGTTTTACAGAGCTCAGGCACATTGGTCTGTCCTCATCTTAGTCACTGGACTACTGTACAGTATGCCTCTGACTGCTCGTTAGTCTTTCTCCATGTCTGCTGATGTCTGAGAGAGGTAATTTATAAACAATAGAAACACATTTTTCACAGTTCTAGAACGGGGGATGTCTAAGAGCATGCTGCAGGTTCAGAGTCTGCTTCTGAAGTGGTGCCTTGGTGTTGTGTCCTTATGTGGCTGCCACAGAGAACAGAAGGCACTAGGACTCAACACCTTGGTGAGGGCTCTGCTGTTTGTGAAGGGGACTTAATTCCCCACCAAGTACTAAATTCTTTTTAGTATTAGCACCTTGGGGACTAAGTGCCTTCTGTATGAATGTTGAGGGCATTGAGACTGTGGGTAAAGTTGTATGTGGGTTACATGAGGTCCACAGGTCAGGGATAGCTCACAGACTACTCACCAGGAACCAGGTAGGAATGTACACATGACAAGTGAAGGTATCAGTTATGAAAGAAAGCGTGTGCACAAATCAGGTGATAATCTAATTCCCCTCTCACAATACAAATACTCTTGAAAGTGTTAATATACTGATCTAGTAGTTCATAATCCATAGTTAGCTAGCCTTGTCAGGCTGATTTGCTGCTTACAAGTTTATTAGTATTGGTCACTTTACATCTGGGCTCCTTCAGGTGGGCACCCCAGTAAGTCCCAGTTACACTCATGCTGAGTGGGAATGTCACTGCGACATGACCAGATCAGTGGAATGAAAGGCACCCAGAGCAGGCTTCCCGCATGCTCCTCACAAGAGACGCACGGAACATATTCTCTCAACAGAAAATGGGGGCCGTGCCCTTTAGGGATCCAGGAACTAAAGCTCCTCTTGTGGGATGGTCACAGGGCGTCCTCTGCCCTCTAACACCAGGTAAGAAACTCTGTTTGTTTGCCACGTGTGTGAGAGTAGTCCAGGTTTGCTGGCACCAGACACGGCCTGCTCCTTTCCGTTAGCACCCACAGAATAGGTCAAAAGCTATGTTCCCAGGTGCTGTGTTTCCACATACTGCTGATAGGACGTTCTGATGGTAAGCTAAAGGCAGTCACGGGGTCTCCTACAAGGTACAGTAGCTCTTCCAGGTGTAAGAGAAAGAAAACAACTGACTGCTCAGTAAGTAGAAGTAGCCATACTTTCTTAGCGTGCTGAGAGATGTCTGAAACCCATAGCCTTCATTCCTAGGGAGTGACGGAAACAGGAGTGCACATCCTATCTGTAGAAACTGTGGATAGTTCAGACCCGTGAACTCTCCAGGGTAGCCCAGCAGTAGAATCAGCTTGTGCCCTGAAGGCACATGTTTCTTCCTACTGGGACCCATCCCCTGTATACATGGGGCCAGGGGAAGCAGGCCTAGCAAAGGGCAGTCAGAGACCCTTCCCCTGAAGTGGGAACCTAGAATCCTGCCTGGGAACCAGGATGCACAGGCAGCCCTGGGCTCCTGGGTCTTGCTTATCTGAGTAGCTGAGTGGGAGTCCCTTCCAGCACCACTTGCTAAAGCTCACTCCGCACACATTTACATTGCTTTTGTGACACTTGATACTATAATGTTGGTTTTTAACTGACGAGATCCCCAAGGGAAGGTATCTCCCAAGATTATTCTGAGCACGTGCAGACAACCTAAATGTTTGTCTGAAGCAGCACAAATTAAAGGGCAGGTGAGACTCAGAAATTGCTTTTTTTTTTTTTTGGTTGTTCTCAGCTAGGACTAAAGCCCACCCTGTGTCCTTAATATACAAAGAATTCATACACAGAACTAATGAAAAGGAAATGTCCTCATGGAAAATGGATGAAAACACTCAGAGCGGTCAGACATGCCACTGAAGAATTATGCATCTGTTAAGGAAGTGCGGAGTATCTTTTAGTCATTAATACAGCACTGGAAAATGAGCATAGGTGATGCCTGTCTGCAAACAGCACTTGTGACATGGAGATCAGCAGGTGTGTAGTGGAGCAGACTGCCCTGCGCCTCCTGGAGACCTAAGTGTAGAGCCTTTCTGGAGACATCCCAGAAGTTCAAGTCCCCGGCTGACCTCTGCCCCAGTACTAGCCTGTGATCCAGGGAGAACAGGTCAATAGCAGTCTGAAGGGCCAGAGGCAGGTCTCCAAACCACATGCATCGCTGTTTAGAATACTTTGTAACTACCCAAACCTGGTCTTAAATAACCTTGGTGGATTTAGGGATGCTGGGCGTATTTCTGTGGAGAAACCTGGCCCGGAATTGCATTCCTCCACACAGAACCAGCAGTGCAAAGACGATCCCAGATTGGCTTGTGTTTAAAGCACAGAGGAGACTGAACAAAGCAAGCCCCAGTGTGAGCGATGATCAGTTTGGGTTAGTGGTGTCCAGATGATTTCATTCTCTTGTTAGGCCTTCTCCTTCTTCTGGCCGATGTGCATAGTTGTGGTTTTCTAACCAGGGCAGTGTCCACTTTCAGGGCAGCCCCTGCTCTGTGAGTTCATGGCTCAGGGCAGGTACTGAGGGATGCTGGGCTCTTAGCCCACAGCCTTTCTGGGATGCAGTGCAGAAGTCAGGCATGTGGACACATGCACAGAATTTACTGATGGAGCTAAGGTAAGGCATATGCCCACTCTTCTGCGGACCTTGATGTTCACTGATGCCTGTGTATAGTGACACACAGGAATGTGGTTCTGTCTGAACCACAGGAGAGACTGGGAGGCATGGGGTGGGGGACAGAGATCACACAGAGGCAGAAGAGAATGATGCAGTTCCCCCACAGAGCCCAAGCTGCATGAAGTACTTGGGCAGCTGGTCCTTCTCTCTGGTAGCCACTGTGAGGAAACTTCTGGAACTGTTGTCCCAGTGTTCCTTCTGCAGAGTAGTGAATTTTAAGTCACTTCTGAGAAATGGATGTGGGATCTTCATACAAATGAATCAAACCTCAACACATCACCTTCCAGTCCCCTCTCTGGGCCACACCCAGAGCCCAGCTCTTCTTTGGGACCTCCCCAAGGATGCCCCCCCTCCCGGGGCTCCATTCCTGAATCATTAGCTTTCTTAAGTGCCCAGACCTTACACAGAGGAAGCTGCGGTAAGAAGCCACTGGAAAGACTCCACTGGAAAGACTCTAGAAGCAGCATTCACCTCTGCCCCTACCCCACTCTCCCCCTGCCTCCCAGTCTCTCTCCTCTGATTCGGGGAGAATCAAATCCTGCAGTTATTATACACAGGCAAGGTTGATGATGTGTGCTGGTTCTGGCAGACCTGCATCTTCATGGCCTTGCTGGCAAGGCCTTCCAGCATCTCTGTGGATGGGCTGCTGCTGTCCTGGTCCTCAGGCCTAGCCCAGCTAATTATTCAGAGGTCCTGTCCTGCCTCCTGGGCCATCTAGTGGACTTGAGATAGCATATGGTCTAGTAGCTAACTGGACATGTGAATAGCCACTGCGGGCTAATGGTTTTATACAGGTTGATGTCTCACCCATTGTACCCTTGAAGCAGCAAATGTCACAAAATGCCAAACTAAAGATCAGTTGTCTTCTTCATTGTTTCTAGACATTTTAAGGACAAAATTGGTCGATTGAAAAGGGATCTTGGAAGTGGATTGTTATTGCTTCCTTTGCTCTGGCAGGTAGCTGTACAGTGGAGTGTGGGGGTGGGTAGAACAGCCTGTGGTGCTCCATAGATAAGGCTCCTGTGCTGTAGTGTGAGTGTGTTGTGCTGGCTGGCTGGTGCACTATAGTGTAGTAAGTGTTGCTGTGTAGGACTTGTGTGCGCTGTTGTGTGGAGCTGTTGCTCTGGAGTGTGACTGGTGTGTTGCTGTGCAGGGCTTGCATTCTGTAGTTTGGATGTGTTACTGTATGCACTTGGTGCACTGTAGTGTGGTGGGTATGTTATTGTATGAGGTTCATGTGCTGTAGTGTAGGTGTGTTGCTGTGGGGCTCGTGTATTATGGTGTGGGTGTGTTGCTGTGGGGCTCGTGTATTATGGTGTGGGTGTGTTGCCATGAGGCTTATATGCTGTAGTGTGGGTGTGTTGCTGTGGGGCTCATGTGATTGCCTAGTGTTTTAGCTATTTCAGCTTCTTGAACAGGACCTTGGGGCCAAGCACCCCTGACCTGCCTGATGGTATATAGTGAAATGCATGAGGAACACCACCCTTACTGTACTAGATCAGTTGTGGATACTTCCTGGGCTCAGACAAATCTGCAGAGAGAGGACAGATTTCTAGACCACATGGAGAGGGCAGGACCACTGGAATGATTGGACTCTATTGGCAGGTGGGCTTTGGTCTGCAGCAAGGCCAGCAGACTGAAAGTAAGATGGGACAATGATGATGTTGTTGGTCAGGAGGAAGGGCTATCTGGGAGCTAAGGGGCAGCAGGCCTTCCCTTAGTTGGGTAGCACACAAGGGCACATATGAGTGTGTGGGCTGGGCAGGCTACAGCAGACCTTGCGTATACCCAGGCTTGCTCCATGGAGCCATCTAACTTCTCTGTCTACCACTTGCTCACTGGTGGACCGTCAGGGTCTGGGGACTTGCAGATGATTATACAACAACAAAGGTGGGAGTCAGGCACTGTAGTGTCCTCCAGAACAAAAGAGCCACGGTCCTGAGTGGACAACATGTCCTGTTCAGGAGAGCAAGGAGCAGTTGGTAAAAGCAGGAGCTCTGAGCAGGCCCTGCAGCCTGCCGTGTGGCTGGTGAGGCAGCTGGGTAGGAGCTGGGTTGAAGGAGGCAGAGGGATGTACAGAACAGAACTGTGGGAACTGGGTCAAGATGTGGGGGAGCAGTGGCCACAGACTGAGGGGACAGGCTGCTCCAGCCCCATAGCATGGCATAGAGAGATGGGTTTGGGTTCAGATGATCAATCACTTTCTAAGAGGAACCAGTGAGTCACAGGGTGCTGAGTTCTAGGCCCCCAGGGCAGGTAAGTCAGGGTCCAGAGTAGAACAGAGCTTGTGACTGATGATTCCCAGCTGAGCAGCTGTAGGGGTGTGGGGGCAGGGAAAGGTCCAGAGTAACCAACCACAGGACCTGCTGAAGAGAAGCGTCAGGCCAAGCCCTAGGTGTAGTATAGGGCTGGAGACGTTTGTGCTCAGGGAGAGAGCCTGAAGACAGTTAAGGGGAAACAGTGAGAAATTTTTGCCTGAGCTGTCCACCTCTCACAGGAGATCTAGGCTCATTCCTTGTACTTAGAGCCATTCCCCAGAGCTTGCCATCCCAAACTTACTTTATACTTATGGGGCAGGCTTTCACAGAGGATGGGCAGCCTGAGTGTGGTCATGTGTCATCCCCACCCCCCTTTTCCTGCCTTCCAGTGTCCTGTGCCTGTGTAGAATGTTTGTTTCCTGGTCTGCACATTCAAGTACAGGCAGTAATTTTCTTTTCAGACCTCAGAAGATGTGCCCTCCTTATTAAGCCCTACTGCTCATTATGGTAATGGCGGCAGGCATTGAAGATCTGAGCCCTTTCTGCGGGAAGTGTCCTGTGGGCTACAAAGTTGAATAGCAACTTTCTTATCAGGAGAAGTGATTAAAGGCTGGAGATGAGGTGTGAGGAAAGATGAAAGGAGCAGATTGTGGGCCCAGTGGCTTACAGGATCTTAAATCCAAGGAGAGTAATGAGTGCTTCTTTCCTGTGGCTCAGCTGATGCAGGGAAAACACAGGCCACACCACAAGAATACCCTCCTTGCTGCTGCAGGACGCGACTTGCAAGGATGCTTGAAGGCTTGTGCGTGGTCTGTACCAGGCTTCAGGGCCCTAATCAGAGTAATCTTGCTTTGTCTCATACTAGCTGCAGGAGGGTACGGCATCAAAGAGCAGAGCCTCAGGAGCAGTGCTGGGAAGCCGTGGCCTGGGGGTTGCAGTGCTAGGAAGCTGTAGTCTGGGGGTTGCTGACCCAGAGAGTGGCAGCACTGATACTGGGGGCTCCTTTTTCCTGCCTGTATGGCAGTCCACAGAGAGAGGCAGGAAAGTGAGGGGATGTTCTACTATGTCTGTATTTCTAATCTGAGGAGAAGGGACTCAGTCTGTGTCTTCTTTATGAACATTAACACACACCACAGTGCCTATGTTGATATATAGACAAGTGAATGAATACATGCATTCACACAGAGTACACATACATATATACACACAACCATATGTATCCATATCGTGGCACAGTGTGTGTGTTTGTGTGCGTATGTGTGCAGATACCAGCAGATAAGTATGCACACATATGGAGGCATGTATCGACAAGCACGCATGCATACCCTTAGTATTTCTTAGGAAACAAGGTATGGAAAATGTTGCTGTTCCTTTTCTCTTAAACAAGCCCTTTCTTTTTACAAATGGGAAATTCTTGCTGAAATAGGCGTAAAGAAAACTGCTTGCCTGTCTAGAATTTGTTTGAATTTCCTTTGGCACAATGACCCCCTGTGCTTTTGTTATTTAGTTATTATGTCTTCGAGAGACATTTGACTTTCACAGGAGGCCAGTTTACACCTTTTCTGTTCATAAGGGAAGGTGGCATGCTTGTGTGTGGGAAGGAAGAATCTCTGTTTCGTGACCCTTTACCCAAATGCCATGTAGCAGTGGCTATGTGCTCTCTAGAGCCTTGAGTGGCACTTGGGGCCACAGAAGTTGAGGTACCTTCTTGGGAGTACCTGGTGACCTTTCTTTTTGAGACATACAGTCTTCACCTTTGACCTGAGTTATCTACCCATCCTTTCCCACCTAGATTATCTTCCTCATTGCCTCAGTTTCTCACTCTTTTCAAGAGGGCAGTGCCCTGGGAAGAGACACACCAAATGGCTGATTGAAGGAGGAGTTGTCTGTTTCCATTCCAGTCCCCGAGTTTCTACCCCATCCCCACCCCACACTACCCCAACCCTCACAACAGGGTTCATGCACCTCTCTGTAGTCAACGACCGTGGAAAGGTATGAGGGCTGTTAGTGCAGGCTTACTGCGGTTGCTTCTCCTTTAAGAAATGAACCCACCAGCAGTTCTCAGAGAAAGAAGTGGAAGTCTGGCCCTGCAGAAAATCAATTTGAGTCCCGTGACTATGCTCAGACACACCTACATATCTTATTAAGTCATCTCTCTGTGTTGGATTTTACCTTCTCTGCAGGATGACCGGCTACAACTTCAGCCCACATGGCCTGGCCATGGCTGGGTTCATGGCCAACACAGACATTTGAAACATATGAGGTATTGTTCAAGGTGGTCAGGTGTCAGTGCACTTCCGAGCACATGGGAAAGCTCAGTGCTTCCAGAGTCATGATTGCCAGCAGGTATAGTCAGTGAGGAAGTGTGAACATGGCCAGATAACCTCAAAGACCGAGACCGTCCATGTATGTTTTGTGCCTGTGTCTCTGCATGGGCTGTCTGCTGGGCTCTTGTTTCCCATATCTGCTTACCAGGGCTGTCCTATCCTCTCTTAGACATAGCCATGTCACTAGGTCCAGTCACTGAGTGTTTCAATGAGTAATATGTCATAGCTTCATGTGAATAGCAGTTAAAGTTTGAAGGCTGTCTTAGGGTTTTATTGCTGTAAAAAAAAACACCATGACCATGGCAACTCTTACAAAGAAAACATTTAATTGGGACTGGCTTACAGTTCAGAGATTTAGTATATTATTTTCATGATGGGAAGCATGGTGGTGTGCAGGCAGATATGGTCTAGAAAGGTAGCTGAGAATTCTACATCTGGGTCTGTAGGCAGCAGGATATGACAGTGCCACACTGGGCCTGGCTTGAGCATCTGAGACCTTAAAGCCCATCCCCAAGGTTGCACTTCCTCCAACAACAGCACACCTGCTCCATAAAGGCCACACCTCTTAATAGTGTCATTCCTTTCAAACCACTACAGAGACTGTCAACTATTCAGCCTCATTGGCCTTAAGAAAATCCCAAGATCTTCAGGATGTGCCCGGTCTCCATGATAGAGGCAGTTTTGCCCCACCATGCCCTCCCACCATGGTTTTTCTGCCTTGCTGTCAGTCCTGAAAGCCATGGAGTTAGTGCACCAGGATCTGAAGCTGAGCCAGATGTGCCTTTTGTCTTTAGTAATTTTCCCAGGTGTCTTGTCACAGTGATGAAAAGTTGGTTGGCATGGACAGATGGTACAACAGGGCCATTGCTGTGATTATGGAAAGGATGGAGGGCTTTGGGAACTGGCTTGCAGGAGGGCTTTGGAGAAGTCTGGAGAGGTAGACTAGAGGTGCTTTAAGCAGAGCTTAGTGGGTGGCTCTCAAGGGAGTTTAGAACCAGAATGAGGCCAGGAATGTGGAAAGTAAAGACTTCTCAGGGTTCTGATGGGAAGGGAGACTCTGTTGGGAGGGAAAGCCAAGGCCATTTGTGTTATAATGTGGAGAGTAAAGACTTCTCAGGGTTCCGATGGGAAGGAGACTCTGTTGGGAGGGAAAGCCAAGGCCATTTGTGTTATAATGTGGTGGGGAACTTGCCTGCATTTTATCCGTGCCTGGAGACTTTGCTTAAAGCTGAATTTGGATGAAATTCAAGACCACTAAACTTGCAGGCTTTGGTGTAGGCATTACTGGCTGTTTCTAGTTAGATTTGCAATGGGGATGATAAAAACAGGAGAAGGGTGTGTGAACCCTAGTAACTTGTCCAGAAGAAATGTAAATGTAAAGTCAAGAGTGAGAAACCTGCTGGCTGAAGGGATTAGTGACACCAGAAAGAAACCAAGTATTTTGCACAAGGGCAGTAGGAAAGCTGCCTTTAGGGCATCTTAAGGATGGCAGGATGCTTCCTATGGCACTAAAGAGTATAAAAGTATGGATACATTAAAAAGACTTTCCTTTGAGAAGGCCGAGCCATCCTGGCACATTGTACACACAGGGCCACCTTGGAAGATTCATTTCAGTGTTTTGAGAAGCCCAGGTGTGCAGGCTATTGCAGCTATGGTCTTAACGAGCCCTGGTTGCTGCTTGACATCACTGTAGACCTTAGTACCCCGTGTGCTGCTAACTTTCTAGGCGTGATGAATGCAAGCAGAGGCTTCCACTCATGTTTTAAATGAAATATTGGGTATAAAGGCAAGATACAGCAGCAGCATCCCCCCCATACACACACATCAAAGAGCAACAGCATTATCTCCCTACATCAAAGGACAACAGCATCTCCCCCCCCCCCCACACACACATCATAGAGCAACAGCATTGTCCCCCTACACCAAAGGGCAACAGCATCATCTCCCTACACCAAAGAACAACAACATCATCCCTCTACACCAGAGGACAATAGCATCATCCCCTACAGCAAAGGGCACCAGCATCTCCCCGTCACACCAAAGGGCGACAGTATCATACCCCCACAGCAAAGGGTACCAGAATCTCTCCCCCACACCAAAGGTGACAGTATCATCCCCTTACACCAAAGAGCAACAGCATCTCCCCCCAACACCAAAGGGTGATGGTATCATCCCCCCACACAAACGGTGGCAGAGATGGTTGTGACATTACTGAGTAGTATAATCTCATGACACCATTGTCCTGTATGTTGTCCATCACTAACTGACATATTGTATGGTTTGGTTGTAACTTCAGCTCCCCAATAGAACTGAAAATCTTAGGAAGTGACTGTGGCTGTGTGGAGTATCGTTGGACAGTCCTCCTTGGGAAATGGCTGTGGCTGTGTGGAGTAGCTTAGGGAAAAGTCTTCATTAGCAAGAGAGTGTGGCTGTTTAGAGTACCTTAGCAAGTGTTTATATAGAGTAGCCTGGGGTCATTCATTCCTGGGAAGTGACCGTGTCTATATAGAATAGCTTAGGGACAGCCTTTCTTGGAAAGGTTCTGTGGCTGTGTGGAGTAGCTTAGAAGACAGCTCTCTAAGAGCATGGCAGGCCCCTGTGTGCAGTGCTTCTCTGTGTCCCTGGGCCTCCATCTGGAGCTCTTGCCTGGGGCTAGCAGGTGGCTGTAGGGCAGTGGGGCTTCAGCCATGACAACTGGAACCTGGCCTGTGTCTGTGACATTGTGGGCTTGTGGGTGAGTCAGGTTTCATACAGCAGCAGCCTTGACCAGTTCTCCTGGTCCTGTGTATCCTTCCTACTCCCTTTTGTGAAAGAGCTCTCCTCGTGTGGGGTGAAGTTGGTATCTGGATCCCAGGACCTTTTCCCATGGGCATCTCCAGGTACTTCAGAAGGGCCAGCTCAAGTCTGCATCAAAGGAAATGTGCCCACGGGTGACGTGGAAGGCAGCTGAATGTTCAAGACTTTGCCATCATCACTCACTCATGCCTTTGAATTAATCTTGCCATTAAAAAATTATTCACACCATTCAGATCCTTAATTAAAAGACCCTTATTAGCTTATTAATGGTGTTTGATATCTAAGGCAGATGAACTTGGGGAAGCTAACCTGTTTGGCCCTCAAAGAAATGTAATTACAACTTGGGCATTATTAAGATGTCCCTCTCTGCTGTCTCAAGTCCTATTTTGCTTCCTTTTTTGGACACTGAAAGAAGTCTGCCTTGAAAATACAAATGACACTGCCATAGAGAAGCACTGCTGGAGTACTGGTGGGCCTGCAGCCTGCAGGTTCCCTGAGACCCAAGGTCTCCTGATGTCCTTGCAGGTTAGGTGATGAAGCAGGACTTGCTCAGAACCCACTGACAACATTCGGAGGGTTTAGCCAACTTTGGTAGACACAGTCAAAGAGCTGAAAGGCTGAGAAAGAGAGAGAGTAACATTCTTAGGTCACCTGAGTGAAAAGGAGCTGGAAGAAGCTGGCTCAGGTATACAATGTCTCCCATACTCTCCATTGCTTGCTTGGTTGGCAAGCCCCTGGGCTTCTTGGCAGAGAGCTGCTGGTACTGTGTGGTCTCTGTCCTTATGCTCACTTAGCCACATCTAGAGAATGAGTGCAGGCTGGGAGACAGCCTCCTGGACTTTGCTGGGGTAGGGCAGCTAGCACCAAAGGGGCTGGCCATACAGGGGAGTCCCCCAACTGGAGCTTCAGACTGGGTTAATTCCAGCCAGGGTATGTGTCCCCTAGTACCTCCATTAATCCATCTGCTGGCTCTCTGACTCTCTTGCCTACTCAGGTCTATGACTGCCCACTGCATTGGTGGCTAGACCCAGACAGAGCCTGCTTACCATCTAAGCTGGCATTATAGGAATCACTGCTGCCTCCTCCCAGTGACTCTAAGATCCTGTTGGATTCAACCCTTCTGTCCTCCATCCTGGGAGAAAGGAACATTGTCCCTATGGATACCAAGTAGGGCCAGCTTTCGTGGCATTGGCCACCACTGAGCATCTTGGCAGGCTATAGGGAGAGCAAACCAGAAACCAAGCCCAGTGACCATAAAGTGAATTTGGCGAGAACAGGAAGACAGCCACCATGGCTGAGTCAAGGATAAGTTGTGATCAGCACGGGGCAGTGCCAGTCCCACATGGAGGGCACTGAAGCTGCCAAGGTCAGGAAGCTGGGTTCCAGAGCTAGGTTGGTTATGGCACTCCGTGTCCTTAGGCCTGGCTAAGGCCTGGTGGCTATCGGAGAGAAGTGAGGAGGACTCCTGCAACTCAACTTCAGGAATATGCTTCATCTCTAGCTTGGTGACAGATCCAAGTGTCCAGAGCAGATTCAGTCCAAACCATGGGAGAGGAAGTAAGGGGAAAACACTTGGAGACTTGACAGGTGGTCCACTGAGTGTCATCTCTGCAGCAGGCATGCCCTAGGCCCATGTGGTGTGATCTCACATACGAGGATTGCTCTGGCTGGCTGGCTGGGCAAGGAGCATTTTGGGGTGGCACTTGTTGGTAAGAGTTGGCAGATTCTCACTATGAGCCACGGAGGATGTGATGGGTAGCTTTGAGAGTCTCAGATCTGCACTAACCAAGTGGAAATGGCATGGTGACATGAAAGACACGCAGACACAGGTGCCAGTGCTAGGCTTCTTCCACTGAGGTCCCTGAGCATCCTCTTCTACTGCCTTCCCTTCCCTTCCTCTCCTGGACCTGGTTAATGGACTTGACTGTGCCTTGTGGTAGGGCCTCTTCCTCCCTGGGTTATAACCCTCACAGTATCCAGCACAATACTTTGACCAAAACTGTAGGAAACTGAAATGTCAGTTGGCTGTCCATAGTTTGTCTGGAAATTGGGGTATAGTTGGGGAGTGGAATACTCTCTGCTTTGGCTTTGCTAGGGGAGGCTTAGTTCAGTGGTAAGGGAAACCTGGGGTGCCAGACTGAATACACATGTCTTTACTTCCCAAGCTTTAGACAAGTTTAGGTCCTTGTGGGACCCTAAACACCTGTTTACCTGCTGTCCCCCTTGGACCTGGGCAATACTAAGAAGGATGAGTAGGCCCCTGATGATGCTACTGATACTCAGGTCACAGGAGCCCTATGTGACATGAGCTGTTGACACCCAGATTAGTGGCTGTGAATGGTACACATGCCCTCTGTCTGAATCCCTGCAGACCTGGCCTATCCAGTGCCTAGTGTTGCTGAGTAACCACTACTAGAGCATGGGTAGAGCAGGGAGTGGACACTGTCACAGGGGCCCTTGTTAATCTTCACCCGTGTCTAGCACAAAAGGAAAGAATGAAATTAAATGAAATAGGAGGAAGGTGCTGAGGGAGTCTTTGGACTGTCTCACCATCCGCCTCCCATCCAAGAGGCCCTTGATTTGCATGGCATGCTCATTTTGTTACCCTAATTGGTTTGAGGATTTTCAGGGCAAATATGACAGGATTTCTCAATTCAACTTTGGGGTGTTTGGTTTTTGATATAGAGCACACAGAAGAAGTTGCATTGATCTTTTAATTCCTCATGCAAAGAAAAACTATTTGCTCTTGTCATGTTTAGTGTATAGGATTCTCAGTGTGGTTGGCACGACAGTGGGTTCATCAGACCTGACATTGAGCCTCAGGCCCGTCACAGAAAGAGCTGACTTCCCGCCACATTCCCATTTTTCATCCTCCATTGCGGCAACTTTTACAAGTTGTATGATATCTGCCCTCAGCATCCTGAAGCTGGGTCCTGCTTCTCTCCATGGCTTCTTCACTGTAGCTACCTCAGAGTTGTAATATCTGTGCTGGACAGACTCCAGCCCAGTGCCTCTGGGATGCTTATCTGGGGTAAAGAACATTTGTACAAAGCCCAAGATGAAGTGGGCAGGGAGGACCTTGGGTCCTGGCTGAAGGTGGGTTGCACAAACTCAGAGGGACTAGAACACTGCCTGTTCTGACAGGGACTGAGTCCTGCCACTGCTTCCCTGAGCCCACCAGAGCTAAGTGCTTTCCTTGTAAGGCTAGAGTTTCCATCTGCGGGTGAGGTGTGCTGACATCTTTCTTAGGGGAGTCAAGACTGTCTTGGAGCATAATTGCCCATGGCTTGTCACCACCATGATCACTTGTCTATCACCCAGTGAGCCCTTTAATCTCCCTGTAGTTCAGATGCTTAGTGGGATCACCAGATAGAGAAAGCCCAGTGGTCACCTTGTCCTTTGCCAAGGAAAACTTCCTTGCAGTTACAGCTTATCAAACAAGTATCCTTATGTACCAGCTGAGAATGCATGGTCTGAGGCCCTCAGGGGAGCAGGTGAGGAAGCAGTGGTGATGAGCAGCAGATTTTGTGGAGAAGCTTTGGGACCATGTCTTTAGCTCCCAGCCCTGTTCCCAGTCTACCATGCTGGTTTTCTTCCCCAAGATGTTGAGCAGGTTTGGCTAAGGCTTGTTCTTTGAGTGCCTCCTCTGGCCTTCTGAGTGTCCATCTGGCATCCATATGCTTCCAGTGCTGTCTGTGTTGGCCACAGACTTCTGGAACGAGTTACCCTGGCCTTGGGAGCCTGTAAAAAAGCAAGCAGGTGCTTCTCAAAGTCTGGAGACTAGATGTCCATGATAGAGCTCTGGGGTCTGGGAGGCCAGGCTTTCTTCTTGTGTCCTTGGAAGAAGGGGCAAGGTGTCTCTTGAGTCTTTTATTAGATCACTAATCCCATGAAGACCCCTGTAACCTCGGTCCTTTCCCTGTTCTCATATTCAGATCATAGTGAGACAGAAGGGAAAAGGCCTGACACTCCCAAGAGTGCTTTTGGGATAGCCAGAGATGCTTATGCCATCAGGAGCCCCCATCTCCATGACCTAGCCGACAGTCACCACCACTCTATGCCTTGAGGGCCCTCCCACACCTCAGGACAGGGTAGAAGTATGACAGGAATCAGGATTGGGGCCATGCTGCCTGAATTGCTGTACACTGGCCCTAGTCACCACCACTGATAATTTATGCAGCCACTGAGACAACCACTACCATCACTGCCATCACCACCACTTCTGCAGATGCTGTGGTGACCACAGCTACCACTTCTGCTGCCACAGACCTGATGGTGGTGGTGGTGGCCTTCAAGGCTTGCCAAAGAATGTGAGCACCTCCATCTTAGGACAGCTGAGTGCATGCATACAACCCACTGTGCACATGCAGATCAAAACAGCATGTACAGGCGTGGAGGTGGTGCAGACCTGGTGCCCAAGCAGAGAACTGTCATTTGGAGCACAATGGTCTGAGCAGGTGCCAACCAGCCCACCTCAGCCTCTGTAGGCTTCACTCTTCAGTCCTCAAGGAGCCTGTTAGAGAGTTCCATCCCCTTGTGCTACAGTGTATCTAAGGGCGCCATCCCATTCTGCTACAGTGTATCTAAGGGCGCCATCCCATTTTGCTACAGTGTATCTAAGGGCACCATCCCCTTTTGCTACAGTGTATCGCCTTTTGCTACAGTGTATCTAAGGGCGCCATCGCCTTTTGCTACAGTGTATCTAAGGGCTCCATCCCCTTGTGCTACAGTGTATCTAAGGGCTCCATCCCCTTGTGCTACAGTGTATCTAAGGGCGCTATCCCCTTGTGCTACAGTGTATCTAAGGGCTCCTTCCCCTTGTGCTACAGTGTATCTAAGGGCGCTATTCCCCTTTTGCTACAGTGTATCTAAGGGTGCCATCCCCTTGTGCTACAGTGTATCTAAGGGTGCCATCCCCTTGTGCTACAGTGTAAGCCTTGGGATGGATCTGCATAGCCTCTTATGTCTTCTATCCTGACTGAGCTGGCAGCACTGAGAGCCAAGAGCAGGTAACACAACAGGGAGTGCCATCAGCCCTTTTGTGAGGTCTGACTGAATTGAGAACCTTCCTCCCTGGGGTGACACTGGACACCTTGTTCATCATAAACTCAATCAACCCTCCCAAGTTTTTGGATTATGGCCAGCCTCCATGGTTGGCCCAGCCTAGACTGGAGCCCTTTGACTTGTTTGTTGGATGGCTGTGTTTATTTATCCATCACTATTTCACTTGGATACAGTGACCTGAAGCCTCCAAAGACAGGTTACCATAACCGCATGACAGAGTTTGCCCCTGGCATGAGCCACAAATGCCATGGTAATCACAGCTCTCATTGCCTCATGAGTCAGAATTTACTTTGATTTCTGGAGTACTTCCTTGCTGAGTTGGTCCTAGATCCACTTTGCTCAGGATGACCAGTTGCCTGGGGAAGCTGATCAGAGTGGCCCCA
This sequence comes from Microtus pennsylvanicus, assembly GCF_037038515.1. Taxonomy (NCBI): domain Eukaryota; kingdom Metazoa; phylum Chordata; class Mammalia; order Rodentia; family Cricetidae; genus Microtus; species Microtus pennsylvanicus. The sequence goes on from NC_134580.1 coordinate 15,084,199, forward strand.
CAAGGTGCTGGACACTGTCCAGCTTCACACAGGATGTCACCTTCCCTCTCACATGTACAGTACAGGATACAAGGGCTTCCCACTGTCTGGATGAGAGGAGGCACCTGTCCTGGGGCATGTTGAGCATGCCATTGGTCTACAGTGACATCCTCTTAGCAGGGGAAGGAGAGAGGTAAGCTGCACTTCCTCTCACCCATCCTGCCTTACTGAGAGAGCCCTGTCCTTGGTACTGATTATGTCTCCAGATAATCCTTTATAATAAGCCTAATTCCTGGCGTATACGAAAAGCAGCCTGTGAACCTGTCACAGAGTCAAATGATTTGACATCCCCCCTTCCATTATCACTCAGGATTGGAATCTCGCTCTAAGTATCCATCTATGATTCTGCCTGTGCTCGCCGCCACATTAGCATCTTTTATAATCATTATCTGCTGACACTGTCACTGTGGAGACTGGTCTCTAGAACAGCAGTAATACCCCAAATGAAGCTCGGCAATTTTTTTTTAAAGCAGTTTCTCCTCGCTGGGCACAGTGGACATCACTTGGAGCAGAAATTGAGCTGTATGTATTTAGAAATCAATTGAAAAGATCACATCCCTCAGCTCTGGATGTGACTGCCAAATCTGTCTGTTCTTTCTAGGGCAGCACTGCTTGCTCCACTTATTTTCAGATGGATCTCATCAGTTGTGAAAAATGCTTCATGACTGAGCCCAGTTCAGGAAACAAGGCTTGTTTGTCCACAAGCTTCCTTTGTTGGGCCCCTGCTGACCCTGGAAGCCTATGTGGGGCCATAGCCCAAGGGTGATCCTGAGGGATCTCAATTACTGTGGCCTCCAAGACCCTATGCTGGGTGATCCATGATAAAGTAGCTGGTCTGTACAGTGACAAACACACACATATTCAAACACACATATGTACATATGCACACACCCATGCACGTGCATACATATACACTCCCTACCTACTTGCACAAGCAGCTTAGAACAGGTATGCAGTCCAAGAGGACCTGGACCTTAGGCTTCAGAGCTGGGGCCTTCAGCTGTGGTCCTCCTTGGCACACTTGGATGGGATGACTTTGCTTTTCTTTCTTTCTCTTTCTCATTTCCCAAAGCGGCTGTCCCAAGAGTCACTAGTATGTATAATACCTAAGTATCTTCTTGTGTGGCGCTCAGTGTACTGTGTGTGAATGTGTGTTTTTAATCATTATGGAGGTAGAATGGCCTCCATTTGAAGGCTCAAAGGTAGTTACTTGGCCAGGGTCACACAGCTGGCACCTGGCTTTGTTAGCCTAGGTTCCCTGGGAAATCCTGGGCAGCATGCCATTATGCAGCCAGGCACCTCAATTCTGTAAGAAATTGGATTTTTACCAATTGTCTGTTTCAAAGAGCTTGGTTTCCTAGGAAGGGAGAGCAAGAAGGAAACGGCCAGTAACTTGGTTTTAAAATCATAGTTTCATCTATTGGACTCTACTAGTTCTAAAGCAGGGCTTCTCCCATTGATATTTTAAAGCCATAACTAAATTCTTACTTTTCCAAACTCATCTGTTGTGCTTTTTGTGTATTGTTTTGCCATTGATGATGCTGATAGAGCGTTAATGACATCAGCCTCCTGCATGCTCAGCCTTCTGCCAGTCTGGTAATGTGTTCCTGTACCTGCTGCTGCTGGGCCTGGTGGCATCATGCAGAGGTTGGCTTCTCCTAGAACTGGCCGGCTTTTACATTCCCAGTGGGAAGATTAGGGCTGTAGAGCCCAGATTGTTTACTTTCTCTCATCCACCCACATGTTTACTTTCTCTATCCACCTACTCACTCCCCGCATTCACTCACACACCCCACCGCCCATCCATCTTCTCGCCCACTCACACACCGTCATCCTTCTCATAACCCACCCTTGCACTTAGTTGCACACAGTCCTCCCCCAGCATCCATTTGGACAGCACTCTTAGGGACTTAGTGAGACAGGCACTTTTAGAGCCAAACCTCTATGTCAAAGGACCTTCAAACAGGCATTTACTTTATTTTCAGCTAAAGCATTTTTATGAAAACTGAGAATTCCTGGAATTCTTGTCTACCATTTTAACTTTCTACACATGTGTGTCATGACCTTGAGCTAAGTGTATCCCCAAATGTGTCCACCCTCTTTCCATCTTATTTCTGATACACTGAGCAGGCTCAGAAATGTATTTCTTAACTGCAAATGCTCACGAATGGGCATGTGTTTTGACCCCCTAAATGAAGTTTACATGTTCCCTTTGTTAGAGGAGGTTTTGCTTGAGAAATAACACTCTTTACCTGTTGCATCTCATAAATCTCCATTCTTTCATCTTGGCCTTTCATGTGTGGCTTTAACTCACCCAGATGTGAGCCCATTTTGTTCCTTTGGTTACTCCCCACGCCACATCCTGGGCCTTTGCATCTGGGCACTTGGAGATAAGGATGAGGCACATGCTGTGGAAATACTGAGAATCACACAGCTTCCCAGAGGAGTGTGCCCCTTCTCAGCCTTGACTTTGAAAGGATCTCTGGCTTCTCAGGCAGGGTGGCCATCCAGGTGTGCCAGGACCCCAGAGCCAGCACTGCCCCGCCCCTCTGAGCTCAAGCCCTGCCTCTGAGGAGCAGACACGCAGGTCTACAAATTGATAGAGCCCTAAAAGCAGTGTTTGCCCTCATGAGTCTATAAATCTCAGGCTGGAGTGCTTGGCAGTGACCCTTTAACATTCTTGAAAACAAAAGGAAAGTGTCCTAACAGCAAAGGATTTACAACCTGCGTTTTACTGGAACCAGGAAGTGAAAAACCCTGCAGTCCAGGCTACTTAATTAGTTTTGAACAGCTTCCAGGAATAAGCTTGCATTTTAAGTATCACCATCCGCACCATTGCACACGTTCAGTGCAGCACAGCCTACAATGGCTTACAGAACCAAGCCCTGGGAAGGGCAGAGTCCTTCTCCTAGCAGGTGGCCCTACCTAGAATCCCCAGGGGACCTCTATACGTGTGCACATGTGCACCATTCAGGAGGAACCTGCCCAGTATTGGTCTCTAGAGCCCTGCCTAGGACATTTCAGACGTAGGACAAGAGGCTTGGTTCAGCCCTTCTCCTATAGAGACAGGGAAAACTGGAAAGCTCACCTCTTGCCTGAACCGCTTCTCCTGTGTGGGGTGCTAGCCACTCTCTCCTCTACTAGTAGTGCCTGGATACACTGCACGTTATCTTCACTACCTGCCTGGGCTAACACCTCGAGGTAACTGGTTTCACCTGCTTTAGGGAATCAAGGCCAGAGAGTTCCCACACACCCACTAAGAACTTTTTCAGAGTATCATCCCTTTGGCTTCTTTAGGAAAAAAACTGACCTCCCTCACACCCACTTCTCGAGCCTGGTCTTCATTCTCCACTGACTCAGCCCCTGGGGTGCTTGCGCCTTTTCAGTACACTCTTCCTTCCTGTGTCCTCTCCTGTGCAGCTTCCCTTCAAGCCAGAAGGTCAGCAGTGCAGCTTTCCCACCTGCCCCATCCCCCATGGTCTGCAACTCCAGAGCAGCCTAGGTCTGGTCAGGCAGAGAACCCTCAGGCTGCTGGCCCAACGTGTTTTCTCAATGAAGATGAGGTGTGGACTCACTGCATGTGACAGATGTCCCACAGTGCATGGTTGCGGCCAGAGCCCCATCTGCCCCTAGCTACTACACTCGGTGTCAGAACAACCTTGGCCTCAGTCCCTGCTTCCATGAGAAGACCTCCTGCTTCCCAGCATGCATAGGCCTCCTCTGGTCAGATCTAGAATTGGCCACTGAGTCACAGACCATATATCAGAGGAAACATCTGGCCGCTTGCTCCACTGCCCAGCCAGAATCAATTCCTGTCTGAGAGGTAATCCGATTTGATTATCTCTGAACTATTACAGAAAGGCAGAGGTGCTGGACACCCTGCCTGGAGATTAAGAGGTCCTGCTGGTGGGGACGACATGGAAGTTAACAGCTGTGTCTGCCTGGCCCAAGAACTGTGGGCCGGTCCTTCTCATCTGTGGAATGAGGCTTACAGTTTTCCTAGAATCTCTTCATCAGTTCTAGCATGGTCCCAAGGGCCTGGCCTCACAAAGACGAATGTGGGAGTCTTCACCAATTACTGGCCTTTCCACTCTTCGACAGGCCAGGCTGCCTGCTCTGGGGCCACACAGTCAGGGAGGCGCATAGGGTCCATATGCCCATGTGCTACCTGGAAAGCTCCTCTTCTCAGACACCTGTCTGTGGAAGGCACGCACACATGACAGTTAAGTGGGCGTGGCCCCGAAGGCCACAGCATTTGGAGGACTTCTCTCAGTAAGAAAATATAAAACACGAATACAAAACTGAAGGAGCAGGTTAGCCTTGCTTAGGAAAAGAAGTCAGAACCAGATTATAGGCTTTTAAAAGGCCAGCAAATACTATATACCAAAAAAAGGAAATAACTTCATGCCTGTACTAGTAGAATCTTTTGTTGTTTTATTTTCCATTAGTGTGTGTTAGTTGGATGAAGAGGGTGTTTCATTATGACATTTTCATAAATGTACTTTGATTGTCTTCACTTCTCCATTGCTTTACCTAGTGCTCCTCCTTTGTGTGTCCCTTCTGCCCCATATCCCTCTTTTACTGTCATGTGCCTAGATTCCACATAGAATAGAAAACGATCATTTTGATTTTGACACTGATTGTTATCGCAACCGAATCTAGATTTCTGGAGGAGGCATCCTCCAAGAACACCTGGGAGGGGATATCTAAATTAGGTTTCTTAACCTCTGGGCACACCTGGGAGGGATTTTCTTGGTTAAGTCATTTGGGGAAGACCCATTTTCTGGCCTGGGATCCTGGACAGAATAAACAGCGAAAGTGGGCTGAGTACCAACATCCATCACTCTCTGCTTCTTGACTGTGGATGTAGAGTGACTGGCTGCTTCAAGCTTCAGCTCTCGTCATGGGGGATGAGCCAAGATAAACTCTCCCTTAAGTCCCTTTTGTTAGGGTATTTTCACTACAGCAACAGGAAGAGTAACTAATACATTTGCCTTTCTGAGCCTGATTTATTTCACTTAACGTGACAATCTCTAGCTCTATTTTCCTGCAAATAAATTTCATTCTTCAAGGCTGGACAAAACTCCACTGTGTGTGCACACAGCACTTTTTTTGTTTGTAATCCCCTCATCCACCTACAGGCACATGGCTGGTTCTCCTAGGTGGTTACTGTGTATCATTGTGTAAGTGGATGGTGATTATTCTCAGTGTCCCCAGAGGTGGTGTAGCTGAGTCACACTGTAGGTCTGTTCTCAGTTTCTTGAAGGACTTCACCCCTGGTTTCCATGGCAGCTGCACTAGCTGCATCCCAACCACAGTGGATGAGGGTGCTTCTGCTTCTTCCCCAATCCTTTCCAGCATCTGCTGTTTGTCTTGTGATAAGAAGCTCTTCTGACTGGGGTGAGATGGAATCTCAACATGGTTGATTTGCATTTGCTTGGTGGCTAAAGAAGAACTTTTTTGTCATATGCTTTTTTTTGGGGGGGGGTTGCCCTGGGAACCGAGGTCTTGAGCATGCTCAGTAATCACTCTACACTAAGGTGCAGCCCCAGCTTTATTGAGCCTGGGCAGGTCTTCGTGTGAAAAGTGTGCTCAGTTAGTTGTCCACTTACTGATGAGATTGTTTTCCCTGGTGAAGTTCTGTATTGAGTATTAATCCTCTGTTGGCTGAATGTCTGTCTGCAGGCCTCCTTCTGTTGCACGGGTCTTTCCCGTACGTACTGTTGGCTGTCGTCTTTGAAGTGCAGAATTACGTTAATTTAATGCAGTCCATTTTTCACTGTTGCTGTCATTTTCTGAGCCAGTGGAGTCCATCCCAGAAAGCCCTTGCACACGTCTGGATTTCACATGCTCCCAGCTTTCCATTAGTGACTCAGACTTTCAGGTCTTATGTTAAGGTCTTTGATCCACTTTGAGCTAATGTTTGTACGAGTGTCTCCTTAAATAAAAAGAAAAGTTACAAAGCAGTGGCACCTCCGCTACACCTTCCCGTCTGTTACCCTCTCTGTCCATTACCCTCTTCCTGTCCGTTGTGCTCCCTGTACCCACTTGGTGCTCATGACCATCACTGTTGTCCACATTTGTGGGCTGTCCACTGAGGGGGAGAAACACTGGTGGAGCGAAACACTGTTCACCTTCATAGGACACTGCTTTGTGTCCTTGAGTCTTAAGGAAAAGCTCAGAAGGGAGTGGACTTCCATGCTGGCTGCTTTGACCAGTGTGTATCCCTGAGTCTGAAGGAAAGGCTGAAGTGGTGGTCTTCCGTGCTAGTACCCTTGACCAGCAGTTGCTCTGATAGGCTTCTGGAGGCTGTAGGGTGGCCATTGAGACTCAGGTTGAGGACCTCCTCTTGTAGGGACCTCTTTGCAGAGCCACCCTCTTGCCCTCCTGAAAAACCAGCTGGGCACATCAACAGGGGCAGATGTGGCTTCTGACTCCAAATGGCTCAGCAGGGAGCAGTGCCCTTGGGGCTAGGAAGAAGGGGAGCAGAGCTACACCTGGGGTCTGGCCCTCATTAAGTACTCGACTCCACTCCCCTCGGGTAGGGGATCGAGTCCATGAGGGGTAGTAGGGATCTGGAACCTCCTCAGCTGTGTTAGGGGCTGATGCTGCAGCCAGCAGTTTCTTCTTCCCAGGGGCACAGCAGGGGAAGGATGCTGAAGGACTGCCAACCTGAGGGAGCCCTACAACACTCATATGAAAGGTGGGAAGTACTTCTCTCAGCAGATCCAGAATCGATAGGGAGAGCCCCTCTTTGTCCTCTGTGGCAGCAAGTGGGGTTCTCTTGAGTGCCCCCCAAAAGGTGAGAGCCCACCACAGGGCCATGATCTACTGAAGATCTGCCATGAAGAGGTTGTTCCCAATCTAGAGATCTTTCTGCAAACACTTGAGAGAGATTTGAAACAAATACAGGCAGAAAGGGACAGCATTTGGCATAAGAGGAAAAGAACAGTTGGATTTAACAGAAATCTTTTTTAAAAATGGCTGTAAACAGTTCATAAATTGTGTATGAGACCCTAGACAGTGAGTGAGTCCCAGTGTCACCTTTCCCATGGGCAGTGCTGCACCCTGGCCTTGACAGGCTGAGGAAAACCCAGAGGAAGTGGGGGATGGCAAGAAACATACTTCTCCCAGGGCCTCTTTCCCATGGTGCCTCTTCCTTTTCATGTGGTACCTTACTCAGGCTCACTGTCCCAGCTTCTCCCAGACTCTCTTCACTTACACTTCCAAGTTCCTTCTTCCAGTCTCGCTCTTCTAGGTGTTCTCTCTCTCTCTCTCTCTCTCTCTCTCTCTCTCTCTCTCTCTCTCTCTCTCTCTCTCTCCCCACCTTACTCTTCCAGGCTAACTCTTAGTGTTCGCGCTCAGCCTGTCTCCCAGGGCCTCACTGCCTGCTTCACTTCCCATCCATCTCATGTACCAACACCTGATGATCCTTCTCAGCTTGCCTCCTGCCAGCAGTAGCCTTCCGTGAAGCTCTTGGTGTAGCTGCTAGGGGCGCAAGAACAGAGCAAGTGCAGAGGAGTGGGGTCAGACTTCCCCTTCCTGCTCGTGATCAGTATCTAATCTCCAGTCTCACCAAGGCTTGGGGCATGTGATACTAGGGGTCTCTCTCTTAAAGATGCATGCAGGACCAATGCTGACAGGCATGCCTGGTGACCTTTCCATGGTCTCTGTGATGGCACAGTCTCGGAGCTTGCAGGGGTGTACTTGTGGCCCAGGCCTCATTAGTAAAACACCAGTATGGCACACAAGCTTCTGGATCATGGTGTGTCATGTGGCTTCCATTTGTCTTCCTCATATGATTTTCCCCAAGTTCTAAAAATAGGAATTTAATTAGACATTTAGCAAAATACTAGCCAGTATTTATCCCTAGAGTTGGCTGCATCGTTCGTTCTGCAGAAGCGAATACCCCTGCACCTGCAGCAATGCACCTGAGCACACAGGGGGGTGGCTCTTGGAACGCACCTTGGGTTAGTACCCTGGCAGCTGCCTGTGCCTAGGTGTCCTACAGGTGGGCTGGGTGGGGAAGTGACAGAGTGAGGTTGGTACAAGCTGCAGGTGTCCATTGTGGAGGCTCAAGAAGGAAAGTTCTAGAAGGAGAAACCCTGGAGGCAGGGCACCTGAGAAGATGTACATGCTCTGGGCATTTGATCCCTTAAGGGTTTAATGGCTTCTTGAAGTGTCCTAATGGTGTGACTTGCCTGTGACCACTGCTGATGCTATCTCCTAGTAAAAGGCTGCAACACACCTCTCTGCTGCAGTTCTCTCCAGACTCAGGTGAGCCCACCAGGTGCCTCCAGGAGGTTCATGGCAGAAACCACAGAACCCTTCCTCAGGGCACTGAGGACTGTCTGCACGCTCAAGGGCAGTCAGAGCCTTGGGCATGGCTCGGCTTCTCTGCATAGTTTTCTCCACTGGTGCATTCTCTAAGCCTGTTCTTAGAGTAAGAGAAAGCCAAAGAAAGGACCTCATACCTTATAGGGCTGTGCGGGCCCCCGAGACCAACAAGACTGGGGCACTATGGCACTGTCAGTGCCCTATTCAGAGTGCATGCCTTGCAAGCAGGTGGGCGGGCTCCATTGCCAGCACTGGGAAATCTTATCTAGTGGCACTAAGGCAGGAGTACTCAGAGCTGTCAGAATCAAACCTACAAGTTGCTCTTTCTAAACCCTTCTGGAGTGAAAGGGTTCAAGCCAGGGCTCTGCCTGCATGCCAGCCTGTGCCAGGATTGTCCCTTCCATCCAAAATACTTATTGCATCATCATTTTCATGGCTTAGTATTGTTTACCAATACTAAGCTGGATGCCCCGCACCTTGGTCCCCTGCTCATCCTCGTGCCTGCTTATCCAGGCCTTTCCTCCTGACGAGTTTGTATTCCTTAGCTGGCTCTTGCACAGATCTCCCATTTGCTGGACAAACTAACAGGCCAGCCCAGGTTGACCTCTGAGAAACAGTGAGCGGGCATCAGTACTGACCCCCAGGCCTCTCTCTGATCTCTTACCCACTGCCTACCCTAGCCTGAGGCAGGCCCTTCTTTTGGACCCTTGTATGCAATACCCTGCCTCCTCTGCACCCAAAAGCGCCCATGTGTAACGTTCCCTTAGGACCAGGTAGAAGACCAGCCTTACTCCACCTGTGTCTCTCTTCTTTGGCGGGCAGTTCACAGATGTGAGCAATAGGGTGGTTATGTGCACAAGTGGGTACATGGTGCCTGTAGCCTATTCTCCCAGCATGCACAGAGAGATCCTAAGCTCAGGAAAGATGCCCGGGCTCAGAATGCTAGCGTGTCTTGATGTGGACAAGGTGTTGCAGAGCAGCCTGTCTCCCTGGGCTCGTGCCTGCACTAGTGCCTGTTCCTTCAGCACAGCCTGTGCACTGCAGCTCCCGCTTCAGCTGAGGAGAGGAGGCGCTATCTTCACATGTACACAACAAGCCGGGCTGTAGGGGCTGGGCTCTCGTTCTCAATAAATTGTTGATCACTCCGAGGAGAGTTCTATGATGCCTGGCGCCTGGTGCTCTGGTCAGTGAGGGATTTTGTGCCCACTCCCCACATTTCCAAGGGAGACAGATCATGGCTCTTCAGATGCACTATCGTGGAAACTGACCTTTCCAGACCTCAGCCACCCTATGTGTCTTTCCACCTGGCTTCCCCGACAGCAGAAAATCAATGTGAGAACTCAAGACTTGGATGACTCCAGAAATTGAAGAACTTTTACAAAGTGTATTACAAGGAAAATGCTATTTTGCTTCTGAACCTGTGAACTCAACTCTGTAACAGTCGGTAATGTGCACCTTGAAAGCAGTCTTCAGTGTTGGACCATTTCTGGGAAGGGAGCTTGAAGCCCAGCTCTCTCTTGACCCTTTCTGAAGGGCAGGGCCTCCATCCCTTGGCTGGAATCCTGGTTGACCAGGGGCACAGAGCTGTGCTGGCTGCTGGGTTTTGCTAGCTTTCTGGGTTGTGGTGGGTGCTAGGCCTGGCTTCTCCCTGTGCTTGAGGATTTTCTGGGATATTGTTTCCCTGAATTCTTTCTGACTTCTGCAGTCACAGAAAGCCTTACCTATAAGGTCCCATCTCACCCTGGGGTTAAAAGGACCCTTGATGAGCAAGGAACAGAGGGCTGAACCTTGGGTACATACACAAGGAATGAGAGACCCTGTCCTGAGTGTAGATATCACGGCACACATCACACAGAATCCAGGTGCCATGACCCAGTGGCTTCTGTCCTGCTGCTCATTTGCAGGCTGCCTGGATTAGACTCTGAGTGGGGTTCCAGCTTCCTCTCAGCCCTGTGATACAGGGGGCTGATCTGCCTAAAACTCTGGCTTTTCTGCCTGCTGTGTAGCAGTTGCACATTGAGTTCCTTTGGGCTGTGATGGGGCAATGCTCACCCACAGTCCCTGAGTATGTCTAATAAGGTGAATCTGCTCCTTGTTCTCATTTTAGTTGGAGACTTGGTGCTTCTACCTGGCACTCTGAGAGCAAAGTGTTTCTCATGGCTGACCCGAGTTCTCTCTGTCATTTCCAAAGCAGAGCTGCGAGGACACATTCAGTCTGATGAAAAGGTGGAAGGCACCATTTGAGGGCCTCTGGTGGAGTGTGGGTAGACACATCTCAAGATAAATGAGTAGAAATGTGACCAGTACAGACAGGACATATGGCCAGCATGGGCTGGTCAAGTCTAGGTCTGCTTAAGCCCAGGACTGTGTTCTCCCTGTGCCTTCCACTCCCTGCTGCTGAAGCAAGCAGGATATCCAGTGCCCCTCTACATTCTTGCTCTGCTATCGAGATGCCCCATGGGCGTGATGGCAGGGCTAGATGACCAGATCAAGTCCATCAAGCCTGAGGCGCCCCAGAATAGATGCCTTCTGTCTCTGTGTAGTGCAGTAGAGTCAAGCCTGACTTGCTGGACTTCGGTGGCTAGTGGACCTGCAGATGCCCTCTGTGCCTCCCAGTCAACTTTCCGATAGCTGAGAGCCTCCACCTGTGGGCCTGGAATCAGACTGGGGAGTGACAGCTGCTCTCAGAAAGGCCCAGGGTGTCAGGCCCAAAGCTGGTGTTGCTGGCCCTTCTGTCCACCGTGTGTCTGCCTCCCGGTGATAGCTCTGAGATTAGGAGCTGGCAGAGACCTCACAGAGGCCCTCTGCACAGGCGTGCTCTCTAGGGATCCTGGTGTGAGGGCAGCGAGTCTGCCGCCTTGTAGATAAGAGTGGAGGCGTGGGCTCCTTCCCTGTGATTACATCCTGCCTTAAGCCCTACCACCTCCCAAGTGATGCCTCAGGACCACATAACCCCACATCCCGGCCCCAGGTGCCGCCGAAGTCTGCGAGGGATGAAGCAGACTCTAATTGCAGTGCTTCGATGTGAGCATTCTCTGTATGTTGATCAGAAGTCTCAGCCGTGCTGGGAGATGAAAGGGAAGCCAGCTCTGTTGGAGCCTTTGTGCCAGCCCGTTGTCACCACCAAATGCTGTTTTTCTCTTTAGAATTCCTTTTAGGAGAAGGAAATAATTACAAGGACAGTCCATGTCCCCATGCTGTGGTGGGCTCTTCAGAGGACTGCTCTGTTGGGGCGTCACTTCCTCTTTCTACCCTGAGTGGGCTGTCAGCCAGTCGCCACCGGTCAGTCCCAGCTGGCTGTCACTCTCCTATTTTTAGTCCTGGTCTGGACCCAAAGTTGACAACATTCTCAAACTAATAAGTGGATTGTCAAAGAAGTCAGCTGTCAAAGCTGGAGTTGAGCCCATGGGATGGCCTGAGAGTGAGGCAGGAAAGGACTTCAGGGCCAGAGTCCACTATGAACAGGCCCTGTGGGGCAAGTAGTGGTACCATGGCTCCCTCCAGCTCCTCTTGCAGGCCTGGGGCCAGCTGGGGCCCGGGACACTTGAGGCAGTGAAAGTCTGCACTGCACAGTTGGCAGTGAGGTCACCCCACTCTGAGTTGTGGATTCTGTTGGAAAGCAGAGATCCCTAGACAGATGAATTTAGACCACCAACAAAATGTCTACCACAGAGGCATTGTGTGGGCCAGCAGTCTGCCCTTGGTTCCTTCCCTGTCACTGCCTGTCAGATTAAGTTCTGTATGCTTTTGATTTACTGGCTGATAGCCACTGAGTGACCCTGTGAGGTAAGAGGCAGAACCTCTGAAGCTCTTCCTCTGCCTGGGAATGGATAAGTGACAGGGAACTTATTGAGTGTGGCCTCCCTCCCGCTGGCCAGCACCTAGCGTGAGATGGGGCTTTGGCCCTCCTAACCTTGGAGAAACAGTCATGGTTCCTATACCACAGAAAAGGCCTGTTCTACATATGCCTGAGTCATGCAGGAAGTCCCAGACAGCTTTGACCAAGGCTCCTAGCTTCTAAGTTCATGGACCATATAGATGGTGATATACACCCAGGAGGCCCTGGTGGTCAAGCTCAAGAAACCTTGTGGCTGCCAGGATGCTGAGTAGTGAGAAGGCAGCCCTCCTTCAGGGCATGTGACTTAAATCCCTCCACCTGGGCAGTGGAGAGTTTGCCTAGTTCTGTTGGCGAGGAGACACTGCCAGGAACCGCTCCCAACGACGAAATGCTTGGCTTGCCTTTGCAAATGGAAACCATGTTTTGAATACTCTCCACTGCAAAAATATAACCCTTGGAAAATAGCATTTATAAAAAGGGAGCCACGGGATAGCTCTTCCCACCCCAAGCCCAGCTCTTCAAAAGAGGGACCATTTCCTGCTGTTCTGCCTCTGTTGGCATAAAAAGGGCCATGAGTGCCTGTGTAGCCCCCTCATCACCTCACTTGCTCTCACGCTCTAGGATATCTTCAAGCCTCTTGAGAACGTATTTTTAAACTCCTAGATAAACACCCTATTGTATGGCCGTGCCAAGGCTTTTTGTACACTAGCAGGGGTAGTCTTTTTCTTTAACATTTTATTACTAAAGAAATTTAAATATGGAAAAATGGAAGGCATGGTTGAATGAGTACCACTTTGCTTTGGCAAGCAGACAGATTTATTCAGCTACTTGGTTGCTAGTCAGGGTTTGAGCAGATGGTGAGCTAGCTAGTGAGCTCTTAAGGCCAGCATCTTCACCAGTCCTCATTGCCCACAGGATGGGCTCACAATCACCTAGGAGATTGAAGAGGTGCACACCTGAGTGCCACTGTGAGGATGCTTTCAAGAATAGTTAACTGAGGGGAGACCCACCCTGGATATGGGCAGCAGCATCCCATGGGCTCATGGGGAAAAAGAAATACAGCCAGCGCAGCCCTCTCCCTGCCTCCTGACCATCAAAGTGAGGGCTGCCTTGTTCTGCTGCACCTTCCCTCCGTGATGGACCAAGGCCTCTGAAACCCTGACGAGAACCAACCCTCCCTCTACTGAGTGTCTCAGTTGTTCACAGCAGAAGAGAAGTGAGGGAGTCTGCATGCATGCACACTCGCAGTCCTGGGAACTGGGCCACTCCAGCAGAGTCCACGTGCATTCCCTGCTGTCAGCCAGCGCCAGGTGCTCGCCATTTCCCCCCCAAGATTTAGGGGTGTGTACATTATGTGTAATGTGACGTACCTTGGGCACATCATTGACATGGAACTAGCCAGGTAAGGGAGGCCGGCTGACTACAAGTTCCAGCAATCTTGCCTCCCTGGATTCCAAGCACACACCACCATGTCCCATGTTCTTATTGTTGCTTTTTAACATGCCTGCTAGGGATCCAGCTCAGGTTCTCGTGCTTGGGCAATGGGCACTTCACCCACTGAGCCATCTCCCTACTCCAGATCTGTTTTCCACAACTATTCTTGCCAACAGAATGTGGGTGGCCAGTGATGTCTCCAGACTGTCATCTCAGTCCATTGATGAGAGCATCTCTTCTGGCTTAAAGCCCACGTGGCCCCATGTGTCTGTAAATCTTCTTTTCCTGTCCTTTGCCCATTTGTTTCAGAGTGTTTGTGTCATGCCCTCCTCCCCCAACATACTTCCGCTTTACGCATGTGCCTAACACAAGAAGACGTTTCAGGTTGACTTTGGTCACAACCCTTGCAATCCAGTGTGGATGGATGCAAATGTCCTGTCCTCCTGCCTTCTGCTTGAAGTCTGTGGCTTCTCAAGCCCAAGGTTTGCAGAGCCTTTAGAGGCTTGGACCAGGATGGGGATGAGGGAGCCAGGAACAACTGTCTGAGACACAGACCACCTAAGGAGGGCCGAGAGTGTGACAGTTCCGGTCCCAGAGCCAGGAGCAGGGAGGCCTCTGCCCTGACCTTTGCTCCATCTTCTCGTGGATACCAGATTCTGTTTCCTGCTCTGTGAAGGGGTTGTGTGAAGGTTCGCATAGCCAGGGCTGTAGTAATGAAGACATGGAGTGGGACAGCACCTCAACAAAACCTGTATGTAATGCTTCATGTGTATCTTATTTATCTTCAACTCTGCCCTGAGGAGGGGATCATATCGACTGCCACAGGTAACAAGGAAACTGCGGGTTCCTGGGGGCACTTCCTCTGTGTGACTGGTCCTGCTTGGAGCGATCCTTTGTCTTCACGTGTATATCAGGGTGGCCCTCAAAGGGACTGTGTGTGGTGCTGATTGTTCACTGCTGCCTCCTAAGTGGATGCAGACAGGCTGCAGGATTCTGCTACAGGTGTACCTTCCACACACTCCCTCTCCTCACTGCTGCCAAACATCTTCCAGCCTCTCCATGCCTCAGCTTCCTCTTCTTAAAAGACTCACAAGTTGGAAGAAAGGAGTCAAGAATCCATCTCCCAGGAGATCCTGTGCTCTGCCCTGGATGTCCCCAACAATGGCCTAGGTGGCACCTGGCTTTCTTTCTAAGCACAGGTCAGGTAGGCTTTTTGCAGCACCTCCAGCCCTCGAGGTTTCTAGCCAAGGCACAGAGCTGAGCTGTGCTGATGGGAGATGGGTTAAACCAATTAACCCCACTGCCCGCCTCGTGTGTGAGGGCGGAGGCCCTTCCTTCATCTTTCTCAGTTAGGGAAGAAAGCAATGAGAAGAGACAAGCAGGCCCTTTAGCCCTGTCCTGATTAACGTATTCATCTTTGTGTGTTGGCAATTTGTAAACCTCAGGCCTGAGTAGCTTTAAGCAGACCTGTGTGTTCTCTATAGCGCAGGAGCTGCTGCTGAGCTTGGCCTCCACGCCTCACGGTCTTTCTGAGCACAGGGCCTCAGGAGTGCCAGGAAGCAGCGTGACCCAGGGCAGAGCCACTTAGATTCATTCATTCACATAATTATTTGTTTTCCCAGATTGGGTTTCTATATATGGTCCAGGCTAGCCTTGAACTTGGATTCCTTCCACTTCAGCCTTCAAGTGCTAGAATACAAACATGCACTAACGTGTCTGGTGCCACTTAAGAACTGTAAAGGGAAGGAGGGACAAGAGAAGGTGGGTGATGGCTGTCAGCTTGACTACATTTGGAATTAACTAAAACCCAAGAATCTGGGTATACCTGTGATGTTTTTTCCCCTTAAACATCTGAAATAGGAAGACCCACTCTTAAACTGGGTTTTTGAGGTGGGAAGATACATCTTTAATCTAGATCTTTTGAGGTTGGAAGAGCCATATTTAATCTGGGTCACACCTTCTGCTGGCAGCCTATATAAAGGGCATGGAAGAAGAAAGCTTGCTCTGCTTACTTGCTCTTGTTCTTTCACTGACATAGCCTCCTAAGTCTCATATATATGTATATATGTATATATATAGAGAGAATATGAGAATATATTATATGTAGATAGAATGTGTGTGTGTATATATATATATACATACACACATACACATGCACAATAATATATGTATATTTCTGGTCCTCTGGAGAACCCTGACTAATACAAGGTGACAGCCAGACTTCCCTCTGTGCAGACACTGGCTCTATCTGTGCATGGTGTGAAAGCAGAAGTGGGGTAACCAGGAGAAGGAAAGGGACCAAGAGAAGGGATTGTGAGAGCAGTGGAGGTGAATAAGAGTTGAGGTACAGTGATCTGTATGTATGAGAATGTGGCAATGAAACCCATTTTATATGCTAACTAAAAATTTTAATGTAATGAAGTTTAACAAAACCCTTTATTTAGTTCAGCAAAGCCAAAATGCTCTCATTTTAACCTGTGCTCCATATAGAATTATTGAAGAAAATCATTGCCTTCTTTTGTCTGTACCCTCCATCCAAAATGTATCCAGGCTCTGACAGCAGTACATATCAGCTGGTCACTCCTTTTCAAATATCCTGTGGACCATAGCAGCCAGCCGGCACACCGCTCAGTTATACCCACTTGCTTCTGCTAAGCATAATCTCTACTCTTGACTTTGTCACGGCAGGACTGGCCCAGCGGTAGGGTGCAGTCCTCTGTGCACCTGGGAAACCCCAGGGAATGGATGATTTACCCTTCTTACCCTGTTTGCTAGAGGGCAGGGTGATGCCCCACACCACCCAGGCTTTCTCCCTGTCCCCATAAATAGAGAGGCTCTAGCCGTGCAGGGAAACTGTTCGAGGACCTGTGTGGAGCAGACATATGTCACTCTAGCAGTGAAGCCTCCCCTTGACTCAAACTAGACCTTCCATTTAGCTTTTCTTAATGTGTGTAATTTTGAAAAGGTTAGAAAGTGCAGACAGGAGTTTTTGTTTTGTTTAAACAAGAGCCCACCTTATTCCCTCACCAATCACATCAGATCCCAGTCACACAGGCCTGTGAATCCACGTGGTCATGCAGGAACATGCAGGCATACTTGCAGCACACTCCCCATCTACAGACAACAGTGTCCCAGAGAATGGAGGCCAAGGTGTGCCCAGGAGTTCACATAGCGCCTGCCTCATCATGACACTGGCAGATAGCTGCTCTGTGGCCCGTGTGGCTGACCACATAGCTTCGACCCATTGTCCCAGCACTTTGCTCTTAGGGGGTCTCTGTGTCTGTGGAGGTCCTGGGCTTGTACCTCTCTGTCCAGCCCTCATGCTGGGAGCATCCATCTGGATGGTGCAGTGCCGGGCCCTTCTCTGGCTCAGTCGTTGACCTTCTGCAGGTGACCACGCCCCGAAGCAGAGACTAGATCTTCCCTGCTTGTTCTCCACCCTCCGTTTCCCTCCCCAGTTCGTCCCACTGCACCCTGACTAGAGTCCAGCGGGTCCTGGGCATGTGCAGACAGCTGTTACCAGCACATTTTTGCAGGGTGCAAGGCAGGGCCACACTGATGGCACCTTTCAGGGTTGGGCACATTTTGGCTTTTATATAAGAAATCTTGTGTCTTGGAGCTTTGTGTCCATGCCCCTAGTGTTGGCAGGCTGTAGCCCTCTTCAGCCAAGTCAGGTGTATATGTCAGCCATGCGGAAGAGTCATATGAATTTCTACCAAGCCAAGTTAGGCCATGTAAAAGAGCACTTGACAGAACACTGCCCTTGTGTGATCTGAGCACACCTGCCCTGGCGGTCTGATGCGGTTTTCCCAGGACACAGGCAGGGGTGGAGGTGGGAGAGCTTTGTTTTCTTTACTTGGCAGTTCAAGCCCCAGTTAGCCCTTTGGAAACACTTTTAATTAAATACAGTTCGTGTTTGCACCTTGGTTGGGATTCCAAGAACAGATTTAGCGAGGTTGAAGGGCACCACCTTCTGCCTCTCCGTGGCCTCAGGAGCACCAGGTATGGTACAGGCATGCAGAGCAGCCGTCTCTTAAGATTGCCAACCCTGGCAGGTGTGCAGGTACAGTGGCTCCCTAGGGTCGTGGATTCCTGCCCACGGCAGGGTTAGAACCTTCGATGGCAGTTCCTTCCCACAGAACCTCCTCACCCCTGCTGCATCCAGTGCCCCACCCCCCCAAGCAGGAAAGCAAGGTGCTACTCCCCTCCATCCTTGAACGTTCTGCCAAACTTGTCTTGATTGCTTGTCTGCCAGTTAGGGAGATGACTAACCTGATAAAGCATTGTCGAGCACCCAAGTTTGACCCCCAGAACCCATGTCAAAAGTTAAGTACAGTGGCATATGCTCATAATCCCAGCATTGAGGAGGCAGACACCGGCACATCCCTAGGACTTGCTGGCTAGCCAGCCTACCCTAACCTTGGGGTGTGCTCTAGGTCTCACTCAAGTGACTAGCTCCTGAGGAGCAGCACCCAAGATTGTCTTCTGGGCTCCACATGCATGTGCACATACATGTTATCTGTCCATCTGTTTCTCCATCCATCCATCTATCTCCCTACCTCCCCCCCACACACATACACAGCCTGTCTGCTCACTGACTCGCCATCGCCCCTAGACAAGGAACTTACTCAGCAGCAGGTCTCTTCTTTCAAGGCTAGCGCTGCTGCATAGCGCCTGCTGTCTGGGATGCTGGTCACCTCGCTAGTGACAGTTGGACTATTAACCAGCTGCTGCCACTGAGCCTTTTACTCCAAGCATTCTGGGACACTGTGCACACACTAGGCAACCAGCAGGGGGGGTCCCAGCTCTGTCTCCACTTTACAGATGAGAAACAGAGACAAATGAGGTATGAGGTTTACCCAGGGTCACACAGCAACAAAGGCCCTGGCTGCTCAGCACTTGTAGGCAGTGACTCCATATACTGTCTGGTCCCTGTACCCAATGATCACCAAGGGCTGTGCACCAAGTTTTCTCAGAGTTCACATGGAGCTGCTCATGGTGGAGAGAAGGCAGATCTCCATGACAGCATCAGGGACATGATTGTGGGGTTGGTGTGGTCAGAGCCATAGCTTGAACAAAAGTCTATGATATCTGACCCCAGGATCCTTCTCCTCCACTGCTGCCTCAGCTTTCAGAGCCCCAGCATTGGATCCTAAGAGAGACCAAGAATGTAATCCAGTCAGCACATTGTCCTTTTGGAAGGACTTGTGTGTAAAAGTGACCCCTACCCCTACCCCCGTGCATACGACACTGCAGAGCACTGACTCTGAATAGCTAAACTCTTTGTCAAGGAGCAGACAGAACCACAGTCTCTCTTCTTAGCATTCGGAGCCTCATCTCTCGGCTTTTCTCCAGGGGCCAGACATGGCGGCGAGACTGTCGAACAGGGTACCCTTTAGCACTGCATACAGAGCAGGCTGAAGCAGCCCAGCTTGTGGGGCTTGATCTACCATCTTCCAAAGCAGCCATGCCTGAGGGGAAGCCCTGTTCACCCTGCTGTCAGGAAGTACCCTGACTAGGCTGCTAGGTAGAACGGAAACTGTCTGCATCTGCATTGTCCTGTAAAGGGGCCATAGTGTCCAGGATGTGTCCCAGTCATCCCCTTGACCAAGGCCACTGCTGGGGCTCCAAGCCCATTCCTCTGGGATGTCTGCCTGAGTTGCATCCTGGGCATTGGTGTCCACACCCACAGCATGCGCTCAGGGCTGAGAAGCACTGACCCACAGGGCTTGCTTGTAGTAGCTTCTGTCACTTTTGCTTCTCACTGACCTCAGACCCCACTGGAGCCCTCCGTTGTTATTTGAAAGACAAGGCTAGCCGAGAAAGGCAGGTGTGGAACACCCCACTGTACCCGCTCGGTGGCTTTCGAAAGTGGGCAGTGTCCTTGAGTTGCTTCAGTGGCAGTGGCAGAGGAGAAATCTCCCTTTATTTTCACAGCCACCAGTGTGGCCATAGCACTGGCTTGGTTCTGGGGTTAGGAGAAGGGTCAAGTGCCACCTACAGAGTTCTAGTGTGGGCTCCATGGAGGGACATTCCCAGTCACCATAGTTGTGTAATACAGAGCTGTCCCCTGCCAGCCACTGCCCCTATAACATTCCAGCAATGGCTTAGTGAGTCATTGCTTGCCTCATGTACCATGTTAGTGACGGACAGCAGCCTCTAATAAATGCACCATGTTTCCCAGAGAAGAGGCAACGCTGCCTGCTGCAACAGGAAGACAAGCCTTTTTAAAAACGAAATCTGTATTTAAGGCCATGTTTGTCTGTGTTCTTTGCCTGCCTTAAAGGTCACGCAGATAGATTTTTCCTTCTTTAGCAGTGCAGGCCGTGAAGAGCTGGGCATTTCCATTCTCCCTCCATCCAGTGAACCTGGGGGACTAAATTAGATTCTGAAATTGAGTGTGCAGTGGAGTCGGTAAGTTACCGTAATGGGAGGGTATTGCTTCTCACCTTGCAAGTAGCGAGGTCATGATAATATGAAGCGAAGTGGATTAAAAATAAAACCAAAGGTATTTATTTATGACCTGCTCAGAATTGGATTGGCATCCGTGTAAGTTGCATCTAATGGTTGAAGACAGTAGATTGATGTTGATGTATCCCCGAGGACATGCTGCCAGAGAGACCTGCTCCATGAATTCAATTTAAAGACCCACAGAAAGTATCCAAAATGCAAAGGAAATAGGGGTGGGGGAGCAACAGTAAATGGTGGTTGAAGAATGTCCTGGCACATGGCTCTCAAGATTGGGGTGTGCTCCGTGTGTGCGCTGGAGGCTCCCTCCTGAGCTGGAGATGATGCGGGAAGTCTGCTCTGATCAACCACTGGAGCCTCTCCTGGCTCCACCCATACTGATAGTGCTGTCCTGAGTCCACATTAATGGGCAGCTCAGGTACCTCCCTGCTATCTAAGTAGGGTTGGAAACTTGGTGGGCCAGAGTCCAGTAGCTGCCATAGTTTGGGAATCAGCCCCTGCTGGGCTGTGCTTTTTTTGAAGCCAGCTGCTCTGTGTCTCTTGTCAGCTGTCTAGAGCTGGGATGGGATGGCTTTAGGACCCAAGTCCTGTAGAACTGGTATCTGCAGAACCATTGGAAAGGAGTGTGCTGCTCCCTGGAGGTGATGGCCTAGCTCACACCCATTCATCTCGGGAGACTCCTGTCTGGGAAGCTGTTATAACCATACAGACCTCTTAGACCCATGTCAGTTTAATTCCTACAAGTATTGTAGTCTCTCTCCCGAGACCTGTCCTGTCCTGGATGAAGTCCCCAGAGACTCTGTGAGTCATCATCTGATAAGAGAGGCCCGGCTGTTGATGCCATGATGTATGGGGGTCACTTACATCTCACCATGGATGCCCCCAAGGCCCTGTGGTTTTTCCCTCCCATCACTGGCCTCAGATGCTGTTAGTAACTCAGCCTCAGCACTGTCTGTCCTGCTTCTATGTTCTTAGCTCTCGGATATCCCTGAGCCTATGGGGATACCCCCACATTCCCCCTCTAAGACATGGCCCAGTGCAGACCTGGGATGCTGGATGAAGCCGAGGAGCTGCAGCATGGAAATCCCAAAGCAGAGCTTCTCATCCCTGAAGCCAGCAGAACTGAGTGACAGTGGCAGGCGCTGTCAGTGTGTACTCAGCTTGTATTCTGTGTGTGCACTGTGTGCAGTGTGTGTCTAGTGTGTTCATTGTGCCTGACTGGTGGCAGACATGTCCCCTGTGGTCTATGTGTCATCCCAATGGCTGGCAGGCCAGTCCTGCTACTCTGTTTATAAAGGAGGTCCCCAGGCTTCTAGGGTGACATGAATGGTTGTTTCTAGTTGACTATCTTATTGTCCAGCCCCCAGTGTCAGAACTTGTTCCCTTTGGTCTTGGAGAAGAGCAGAGAGGGGACAGGTGGTTCTTTTGTGGGGCTTCTGTGCTGACTCTGCCTATGGTACAAACATATTGCTGAGACCTGAGGTGGTCACCGGACACATGAGGGAGTGTATAGAGAATTGGTGTGTTACTCTCTGGTTACAGAGAAGCTTTGAGCTCTTAGAATTCTCCTGCAGCCTGGCCTATGGTGCCTTCTTGGCTATGGGGACCAAGGATGCTGTGTCCCTGGAGTATAAAAGGGTTTAGAAAATGGGTCACAACTGCAGTGCTGAGAAGATGCACTGTGTGGCTTCTCAGATGCTGAGCTGGGGACACATAAGACTATAGAGGGCATAGTCTGACTGGGTGGGGTTGAAGGGTGAGTGAGTGGGGGGGACCACAACAGCTGAGGGCACTGCCCCATGCTTTCTTCTGCAACTGACTGAGTTCTCCCAGGTGTCTGCTGCTGGGATCTGGCCTGCAGCCCTGGACCCTCCCTAACTGTCTGTCTCTCCTCCAGGAGTTGCTGCTCTTTCTCCAGAACCTGCCGACTGCTCGCTGGGATGACCAGGATGTCAGCCTGCTGCTGGCTGAAGCCTACCGCCTCAAGTTTGCCTTCGCAGACGCCCCGAATCACTACAAGAAGTGAGCGTGGGGCCCATGGCAGCGGCCTCACCCTGGGGGTGGCATCCTTTCCCTACCTGGATGGATGCTGGCCTCTAGATTGGTTCTTTCCTGGTGTGGCCTCGCAGAATGGGCCTCAGCATGGTCCAGAGCTGGCAGCCTCAGTTTGATGAGATACCAAAGAGAGTCCGGGAGAGAATCCTAGCTTCAGAAGCTCAATGCGGCCAGGAGTGTCCCTCACCCTGGCCCTTCTTTGCCAAATGCCCACCCTTGGGCCCCTAGCCCCGACAGCCAAGAGGAAGTTTCCCTCATAGGGCCTGCTCTGTGGGTGCCAGGCAGAGGTGGGCAGCCATCTCGGGCCTGCTCTGAAATGCACAGATCTGTTCTCTGACTGAAAGAGCGAAGTCCAGACAAAAGCTGAGCACGACTGGGCTACGCACACAGAGCCCCCAGTGGCTGCCATGTTCAGACCTGGTTTAAACAGGCCTGGAAGGCTGGGAGACAAGAAGAGGCCTCTCACCGCACCTTACTCTGTTTTTAATTACCCCACTACTTATCCCGGCAGGGAGGTGGTCAAAGAACCTCCAGGGAGGCAGGAGTCTTTGTCAGTCATGGGCCCACTCTTGGCCATGACGGGGCAGATGAGTGGCTCTGCCGTCCCAGCCTCTGGGGAGGTTCCTCCCATCATCTGCATAGGAACAACCAGGAGCTGCTGGGCTGGGATCCCTTCCTACCCTGCTGCCCTTTCAGGATCCACTGGTTTGGAGCCGTTGCCCTGGCTGCTCCAGGGCCCTCAGACTGGCTTCCCACATGTGCTCCTAGGCATGCCCCAAGCTGCCTGGCCTCTGTGATATAGGATCCCCAGGGACTACCAGGCCATCTGTAGGACAAGAGCTTCGGACTCCTAGAGCAGGCTCTTGTCCTCAGTTACCCACCGTGGCCCACTCTGGCCTGTCCCTCCCTCAGGAGCAGCGTACCACTGCCCAGGCACTAGGACACTGCCCAGAGGCTGTGGGGGATGATACAGGGAATATGTGTGTCTGCTTCTATTCCGATTATCCTGGGTCAGATAGGGCATGACATCAGCAGTGCTGGGTAGGCAGTTCATGTCCTGGATCAGTAGGGGGACATGCTCCCTCAGACCAGTGCCTATCCTGGGTGAGGGGCACCCAGCTATGAGGAAAACTGTCTCCTCTTTGGCTCTGTGGGGAAGCACCATCCTTCCTGACTCTCCTATGGTGCAGATTGCCCCTCAGACAAAAGGAAGAACTGCTCCATGGTGGGTTGTTTTTATGATATGACAAGGACCCTGAATGTATTTTAATGTGTGCAAATGCTTGACTGGGTGTAAGGGACGCTGGCGACAGTCCTGCGTCTGAGCCAAGCAGGATGTGTGCTTTGAATGTGATGTGTTGGAAACAGAAAATAAAGATACTTCATATGGCCCCTGGTCTTTACATTTTTTATCCCATTTATTTGGGGAGCTAGTGTGTCTGCCCTGGCCGAGGAGTGGGGGTCAGAGCACAACTTGCTGGAGTCTCTTCTCTTCTGTTATGTGGGTATCAGGGATCAAACTCAAGATCTCAAGAGGGTCGGCCTGATGGCTTACCCACGAGCCACTCTTCAAGGCCCAGGCCCCAGCACTGGGCCCTGTGCTCTAGGCCGTGCCTTCATCACAGCAGTACTGTGGCCTCAGTGACATACTTGGGGCCTCATAAGAGGAAGGAGTACTTGTCCAGATGGCCTCCAGAAGCCACTTGCCTGGGGTTAGGGTGGGACACAGACCTGGCCCTGATCCTCTGAAGCCAGGACTTGGTGCTCCCAGGACCCGGCAGAGTAAGTTTCAAGGTCCAGCACAGACAGACCCTCCATCAGGCTCTGGACAAGAGGCAGCTCCCCGAGTTTCCTTTGTAAAAAGCCTGCACGGAGTCGACCCTGGAATCTGGGTCCCTCTTCCATTCTCCTAGGAACGCAGGGCGCGTCATCCCCCTGCGGCCAGGCGTAAGACTCCAGCCCTGGTCAAACAGCTGCCACATACTCTCTTTTACTACCATGAGTGATGCTCAGTTACTACCTGAGGTCTTCCCTGCTGACACTGGTACCAGGGTCCCAGGGTTCCTAGATAAGACCCCACCCTGAGTGGTACCCAGGAACACCCAGTCCACAGACAAGACCCTACCTGCTGAGCTCTACTGCTGTTAAATGCCTGAAGTGACCCCCTGGAGCAGTCAAACCTCCGGCAAGGGCAGCTGTGTTGGGTAGCGGTTTTCCTGGGGTGACTTGATCATGTGGGAGCACTCATGCAAGTCTTACTTGGCAGCATGGAGGTAGGCTTTGTATCGAGTGCACCCGGACAGCCTCCAGATGTGTGTCACCCTGGGCCAGCAGCTCTGGGCAACCCCAGGGACCTGCCTGCCCTATCCTGAGGGTGTGTGCAGGGACAGAAAGCCCTCCTCCTGGAGTCTTCCTACCCTCTCTTCTCTGCCCTGGCCCACTCCTCTCTCACCCCAGCCATGCTTCCCCCCAGTGTGGCACCCAGCTCACGAGGACCAGGCCACACAGGTCTGCCCCCACATAACGTGGAGGCCTTCCAGATCCACTCTGCAGCCTCTGCCCTGGGAGATCCTTAGCAGGGAATAATTTCAGGGGCACACAGATGAATGAGCCTTTGGGTCCGTTCATTGACAGGTTGAGACTGATTAATATCTCCCACCAAAGAAAAGTGTGGGCCAGATGGTTTTCCTGCTGGATTCTACCAAGCATTTCAAGAGCCAACACCAGCCTTCCTCGTGTTTCTTCGAAAACCCAAAAGGGCGGGGAAGTTTCCAAACTCCATTTACAAAACCAGCATTCAGTCTCCTCAGTACAAAAACTAGACAAGGACATTCAAAGACAATTAAGCTGCAGGCCAAGGTCCTTGAGCAAAAGTCAAAAGAAGAACAGACGTCCCCAGGAAAATCCTAACAAGCTGAATTCATGACACACGGAGACAGTCCATGAGAACCAAGGAGAATTTGTTCCTTGCATGCAATGATGGTTCAGTTTAAGCCTGCCGGTAAATGTGGTGCGCCTGATTAACAATAAAAAAGCCATGTGATCAAGTCTTACAGTAAGAGCAGTTGACAAAATTCAATATTCTTTCATTTAAAAAAAAATGATCCAAGCTGAGCATGGTGGTGTACCTCTTTAATCCCAGATCTCAGGAGGCAGAGGCAGGTGGATCTCTGAGTTGGATACCAACCTGG
Source organism: Microtus pennsylvanicus (assembly GCF_037038515.1). Taxonomy (NCBI): domain Eukaryota; kingdom Metazoa; phylum Chordata; class Mammalia; order Rodentia; family Cricetidae; genus Microtus; species Microtus pennsylvanicus. The sequence continues at coordinate 15,109,561 of NC_134580.1, forward strand.
TCTACAGAGCAAGTTCCAGGATAACCAAGGCCTCACAGAAACCTGTCTTGAAAAAACAAACAGTTATTCAGACTGGGTATAGAGGAATTGTTATGGAATATTTGTTTACACTGTAAAGATGTGTCACTGCCTAAGGCGCCTTCTGATTGGTTTAATAAAGAGCTGAATGGCCAATAGCTAGGCAGGAGAGGTTAGATGGGACTTCCAGGCAGAGAGAGGAACTCAGAGCACTAGAATCTAGGTACGGAGGAGATTCTCGAGAGACGTGGAACAAATCAGACATTTGGTTACAGAGGACAGGTAACCAAGTTGTGTAGCAGAACATAGATGAACAGAAACAGGTTAATTTAAGGTATAGAAGAGCGAGATGGGATAAGCCCAAGCGAAAGGCCAAGCTTTCATGATTAGCAATAAGTCCCTGTGTCTTTATTTGTAAGCCAGCAGCCAACAAAAAAACTTACTTCAAGGAATTACGTGCAGTGTAGATAGAATAGACTTCTGCACAGGGAAGGCCCTGTGTGAGAATCCCTTTAAGACCTGGATGAGGCAAGGAAGGCTGTCTGCTCTCACTGCTTATACTCTACATAGCGCTGGAAGTATTTAGTACAACTCCGGAGGTACGCAGTCCAGTACTGGAAGTCCTGCCTGGACAGGGCGATAAGGAAGAGAATGGAAAGGGAGAAAGAAGAAATGAGCCCATCCCCATTTGCTGTTGGCATGACGGATTCTCCCAAAAGCGAGAAATTAGACCTGGCAGTCGAAGCCACAGCACACCTGTGTGAGAACAGCAAGCTCTGAGGAAGAACTCAATAGAGCTGTCATGATTACAATGGTTACAATAAAACAAAATACAGCATAAAATAGAAATAAATAAAATCAAGAAGGTAAGAAATCTAGATCCTAAAGGCTAACGCATGGATGAAAGCAACTGACAAAGGCACAACCACACCTAAAGATGCCTCGTGTCCGTGGACTGAAGAGCCAAGACTGCCGATGTCTTCGTTTACTGACTGCAATAAAATCCCTGCCACAGTCCAAAGAAAGAAAACAACCCCTGAAATTCATTTGGAATGTGAAACTCAGCCTGTCTGATGAGCTGAAAGCAAAACTTGAGGCATCATACTGTCTGGTGCCAACTATACTCAAAGACATGAGCCTTAATGCAGCTTGTTGTATAATAGCGTTCTCTAGAGGAACAGAACTGATAGAGTGTGTGGGGGGGGGTATGGGGGGACATTAATTATACTGTCTTACAGGGTATGATCAGGTTAGTCCAACAATGGCTGTCTAACAACAAAAATTCCAAGAATCCAATAGTTGTTCATTCTACAAGGTTAGATGTCTTGGCTGGTCTTCAGTGTGTGTGGGAATCCTAAAGAGGTAAATCTAATGCCAGTGTAGGAATGGACTTGCCAGAGAGAGCTAGGGCAAGCAGGCAAAGAGAGCAAGCTTTCTTCTTCCATGCCCTTTATATAGGCTGCCAGCAGAAAGTGTGGCCCAGATTTAAGATGGATCTTCCCACTTCAAAAGATTTGGATTTAAGGTGGGTCTTCCCACGCCAAGTGATTTAATTAAGAAAAATCCCTCACAAGTGTACCAATTGCTTGGGTTTCAGTTAATACTAGATAGTAATCAAGCAGACAACCAAGAATGGCCCTGACAGATATAACGCACTGCCTGGCCAAACAGAACAAAGAACTTACAAGTGGAGCCATGCATTGAAAGCGAGTTATTCTTTGAAGAAAAAGGTGAGTGTTCAAATGAACTGCTAGATAACAGGTTGATCCATGAAAATTACAAACCTTCCAAATGCCCTGGTGGAAAGCCAATGGCTGTCTTTATAGTTAGGGGTCAGTGACAAGGGGTTGAACCCCATGGCAACAGGAGAACCAGTGTGAAGACAGACCAGAATAGGAGGAGGAACCCCTGGGCAGCAAGCCCTGCCTGACTTGAGAAACTCAGGGAATGAAAGCAATAGCCAAGCTGGGTGAGCATGTTCTCAACCGAGAGGACACTGAAATTCCTTAGAATAATATTTTTTTAATTAATGTGTGAGCACAGCTGCCATGGAAAGTGGAGACGAGAGGACAGCTTACAGGGGTCAGTCCTCGCCTTCTACCATGTGGGGGCCCAGGGATGGAACTCGGGTTGTCAGGTTCTTTTACCTGCTTGGCCCCCTCAACTGCCCAGAATTCCTTAGCACATATGGTTATTGGCAATCAATAAAAGTGAGTAGAGCCCAGACCATTGACCTTCAAGAAGAAAAGTAGCATAGGTGCCTGTAATGTATTCACGTCTGTAATCATTTAAGAAATGGGGGTGGGGGAATCCATGCTGAGATGTCTGTGTCCATCGGTGCCTGACTTCTGGCCTGACCTGGGAAATCTGTGTCCATTGGTACCTGTCTCCTGACCTTGGGCTACAGTTGGGCTCCTTTGTTACACAGCAGTAGAAAACTAAACCACTCTCAAAATCTATGCTACACGATGCTTCTGCTAAACTAAAGCTTGCTCTCTGCTTCAACACTGTCAAGGTTGTCACAGCCAAAGAAGGTGTGACCTGACTGTAGCACCCAGCAGATTATCACCAAGTATGCAGCAAGAGACCACAGGTGAAGTGGACGAAGCAGGTCTAGCCCTGAAGGGTTTCTTTTCACAAGCATACATAGCACACCCTAACTGCCAATCACACTTCAGTCTGCCCGTGCCTTCATTGTATACATGGGGGGGGTACAATGTACACTTTCATAAAACCATTTATTTATCCGGGTGTCAAGGTGTGTGTTTGCAATGCCCGTGAAGAAGTCAAAGGACAACTTGCAGGAGTTGTCTCTTTAAGTTATGTGGGTCCCAGGGATGGCACTTAGATCAGCAGCCTTGACCTCTACCCTCTGAACCATCCCACTGGCTCTCAGTGTCTGCTAATATGACCAGCTTCTTTGGGTTACCTTCTGACTTGTGGGATCATTGCCCATGCTTTCCCATTGCCGGGTGGCTTGATACTGTGGCTTTATGAGAGAGCCCAGTCACTCGTGATGCTGTATAAGGAGATCACACTTAGTCTGGTGAGCATCTGGGATGTTTCTAGTTGGAGCTGTTATAAACGGTGCTGCTCACAACATCTGCGCGCCTATCTCCTGGAGGGCCAGCACCCACTGTTGGGCTGAGCATTCATCGAGAAGTGGAATTGCAGGGCCAGATGGTGGCTATCTGTCACAGTAATGGGTTACTGACAAATTACCTTCCCACACAGCAAGGTGTGGGACTCTTGCTCACCACTTTCCCTGGAGATGGGTGGTTAACCTGGCTGCTGCAGGGTGGGCTGTACAACCATCTTGCCCATTCACGACTCAGTGTGCCTCTCTGGCCCCTCTTGATCCTTCCTTCTGCAGCTCAGACAGAGACCTCTTGGGACATCTGGATGTGTTGATGCCAGAGGCGCCACCTTCAATCATTAAAATTCTTTAAAACTTGACTCTAATGGCTGCCTATAGCCAGTTGCATTCATTAACATAATCCATTTACTCTCTTATTATAAGGAAAGTGGCTTCCTTTTCCTTTTACATTGCCTGTGTGGCTGTGAGGAACTTTGTGGGTTCCCAGGACTGTAGCAGTGGGGTCCTTCAGTCCTTGCTGCCATATGCCTGAGCTAGTGAACCACACCCTGGTCCCACCAGCCCTCCAACTCCACTCTCTCCCCATCGTACTTCCACCCTCTTCTCTACCTCTGCCCCATACCCATGCCCACCCATCCCTGCCTCCACATCCACCTAACCCTCACCCACCCTCCTTTCCACCCCACCCCGAGCTTCCCTCCCCATCCCACCTCTACCCTCATCCCCACCTGACCCCTCTCCTGCCTCCTGCTCCTCCGCCCCACACTCCCATAGATCATTAGAGAACTGCAAATTTAAACAGTGAGGTTCCCCTACATCTGCTAAAAGGGTCAAAGTTCACATCACTGACAGATCTGGTAAGGATGTGGTGCCTCCAGCATGCTCTTTCACCACAGGCAGGAAGACCATGTGGTGCAGCTACATTAGCCATAGTTTGGTGTTTCTGTGTCTTAGCACATAGAACTCCACAGTGTGCTCCAAGAGCAGTCAATTGACTTGGCGCTTCATAATGGTCAGTGCAAACCCACAGGTGGCTGTTTATTTGTAATTGCCAAAGGTAAAGGCACCAAGATACTTTTTAAGAAGTGACCTTGCCAGTATGGTACATCCCTACTATGGCATTTTCTTCAGGGGTTGTGGAATATGAGCTCAGAAATCACAATGGCAAACAGGGGAAATTCATGCACATTGAACAAAGCCAGTTCTGGAAAAGGTCAAACTATGGACATCTAGGAAATCAGTGGTGGTAACAGGTCAGAGCGGAGGGATGAGCATGCGCACAGAGGGTCTCCAGCAGGGAGATCATTCTGTACCTGTAATGGAGGGGGTGTCATATTTTTTTTTCTGAAAGCCATAGGCCACCAAGAGTGAGCCCAAGGTACAGGATGGACTTTGAGTAGTAGAAACGTGTCGATCTATGTTGCTCTACCGAGTCTTCCTTGCACTGTTTTGACACTGATACAGGGAATTCCCATAGAGCGTGGGGAGGAGCATTGAGAATGACATATTTTTGCGGAATTGTGTTACAATCCCTGAACTGTAATCGATTAGCCAGAGAAAGCACAGGTGCGTCTCTGAGTGACTGCGAGAGCCCAGCTGTAGCTCATGCCCCCTGTGAGGTCACTAAACAGAACGCAGTTTGCAAACAGGGTGAGAGTAAACATTTCTGAACATGCAGCAACTGCCAGTGAATGCAAAGTCAAGCGCATAGCGAATGGGGGGGCTTCTGCAGCCCTGGCCCATTGGCGTCTTTCGGCCTCACTGCAGCCTCAGTTCTGAATGCCCAGCGCAAGCCTCTTACGCTTTGCATACCACATGCATGGCACTCAGTGCCAGCCAACACTGCCTGGGCTCAGAGTTGAGGCTGTCGTACACTGTAAAGAGTCCAGAGCTTCCTGCTCTTACATGGTTCAAGTTGAGAGCACAGAGCCCTCACGTTTTCCTGCCGGCACTCCTCAGAGCATGGGAAAGTTAATCCAGCACTGGGTTATCTTCCATCTGAATGGCAGAGCTTGAAAATTCCTGCTTCCGTTGTGGACTAGAGTCATTAAAATGAAAACCATTAAATAAAATTTGGCTTGGACTTAAGGCAGAATTTCCAACAATTCTAAAATGGCCCTAAAGATACGCCTGCCATTTTGACCTATATATTTGTGTGAAGTGGTGTTCTCAGCATTGACAATTGCAAAATCAAACTATGATTAACTCTACAAAAATCTTAAAGACACTCTGTATCCTGCAGTAAGAAATATTTAAACAAGATCTAATCAATCTTTATGTAAAAATAAACATATCCATCTCACTAGCATGCAGATTTGCTTTAGTCTTCAGTAACTGGTAAAATTATATGTCTATTTCAGAGTTGTTCCAAAATAAAATTCTTGTGATTTATTATTGATAAATGTTTTATTTGTACACCTATGTTTTTATATCATTTGTCTTAGTTCCCTTTCCATTGCTGTGATAAATTCTTCTGCCAGAGTAACTTAGGGGAGAAAGGGTTTATTCTGGTTTGCGGTTCCAGAAAGATCTACCCAATGTGGTGAGAAAGTCGTGACAGCAGGCACAGGAGGCTGACTGGCTATATTCAGGAAGCAGAGAGTGGACAGGAAGTGGGGCTCAGATAGAAAGCCTGAAGGGCTGCCCCCAGGAACCCACGTCCAAGGATTCACTTCTTCTCTGGGGGTAAGGGACTCTTCCTCCTAAAGGCGCCATGACCTTTCCCTAACCACTCCACATGAGCACATGAGCCTGTATCTACACTCTGAGCCATGCACAGATCTCTCTGGCACAAAGACTAAGAGGAAAAAGAGGAAAAGAAGGAGAAGAAGGAGGAGGAATAAGAAAAAGAAGAGGAGGAAAAGAAAAGGAGGAAGGAGAAAGAAGAAGAAAAAGGAAGAAAAAGGAGGAGGAGAAAAAAAGGACAAGGAAGAAGAGGAGGAAGAAGAGAAAGGAGGAGGAGTAAGAAGGAGGAAGAGAAAGAGAAGGAAGAAAAGGAAGAAGAGGAGAAGGATGTAGAAGGAGGAAGGAGGAAGAAGAAAAGGAGGAAAAGAAGGCTGTGGAAGGAGGCAGGAGGAAGGAAGGAGAAAGAAGAAAAGCCCGGAGTTAGAAAACTTGTTGAAGTGAAAGGAGATACACATTCCAAAAGCTGACCCAAGAAGAAACTGAAAACTCTGAACATCGATAAATCAATAAATGACTTGGAGTGTTGTCTGAGAGTCTTCCCTGTCTGGCACAGCTCAGACAGCTTCACGGCGTTCTGTGCCAATGCCATCCATGGTCAGAATCTAGGAGCACAGTGGTTTATGAGCAGAGCTCCAGCATAGCAGCTGATTACACAGCCTGGCTGCCCCTGACCAGACTACATGATGTTTGTCATGTGTGATCATGGAGTTGGGCCTTATAGTCTGGTGGTGGTTGGCTTTTGACTTCTGAGCCTGAAGGAACCTGACAAATGGGACTTTAACTGAGCGCCTAGTTCCTGCTCTAGGAATTTTATTCATTTTGAGTCTTCAGTTCCTGGCCCCTGTTGGGCTAGAGCAGCTTCTATGTCAGTGGCCAGGCTAGGCAGCCAGGCAGGTGGAGGCCGTGTGTATTCCCTTCCTGTGGTTTCGGACTGGATTCCAGTGTGGAGGAAGAAAGCCTCTCTCCCCCATTGGCTTAGTTCATTAAGAGCCCGTGAGAAGGGCCTGTCAGCTTAGTGACCCAAACTCAGAAGATTTTATTCTAAACAAATAAAGGAATGGGGTAGTGGGCTCGCTGGATTTGGATGGAGGTAGAAGGGGCTGGTTGACCAGATTGGGGGAGGCGGGGAGGTCACTGAAGAGGACCAGTGAGGGTAAGACTGTGAGGGAAGGGACAAGTTGGGGGGAGGGAGGGTATCCTGGGCTGGGGGATGGCCAGTGGGAGGCAGACATGGAAATGTGGACCAGAAGGAGGACTTCCAGAGCTGAAGGTGAAGCGTTGGCAGAGGTGGGTAGTGGAATGCAAAGATGTTTCCTCATGGGGCAAGACAGGAACAGGCACCCTCAGAGACAGTCAGAACCTACTGATCAGACAGTAGAGCAAGCCTGGGCTTCAGGTCTACAGAGGCCGCCCCTCCCGTCTCCCTCCCTCTCCTCCTCTCCTTCTCTTTGATGTCTAATGTCATTGTCAACTGGATTGGATCTGGAATCAACTAAAAGACAGCCCTCCGGGTACACCTGTGAGGGACTCTCTGTACTCCATTAACTGAAATGGGGAGACTCACCCCTAATGTAGTCAGCTCTTTTAGCAGCAGTCCAGATATGAGGAGTTTAGATAGAAGGGGGTTTCTTTCCTGCTCTTTGCCTGCTTGCCTTCCTGTTGTGCTGGTGAGTTCATCTACCCTGTTGCTGCCATCCTTCGCTGCCATGAGAATAGCCTAGTGTCTTTGGCTTTCCAAGGTTGAATGAAGAACAGTGACTTTCCATAAGTCCCCCAGGCCTTCAGGCAGGAGTGGGACTCCTACCGCAGCCAAGCTTATATAGTGAGAAGCTACTGGGTTCTCAGCCTCTCCAGTGTGTGGGTGGCCATCACTGAATGGGCATGATGTAAGCACCCATTTTAATACGATTTCACTCTGTTCTAGAACACCCTGACTAGCACCTCCCCTTCTGCATTTGCTAGAGAATGCTCATCTCCCTACCAGGCTGCCCTACTCTGAGAGCAGGCTGTGCCTCTCCCTCTCTTGTTCCCAGAAAGAATGGAGTCAGACACATGGCCAGTCCTGTCCTGCCGATAATTGGAAGATGGAGTAATGAAGTTCAGAGAGGCTAATGAGCATGCCCAGGGCTCATATCCAGGGAGGTCAAGGCTGTCTGACTCCTGCTTCATGGCAACTTCAGGATGTCCCTGACGTACCCCAGATGGTCACCCTTTCCAATATGCCACGGCTAAAGCCCAGGCCTGCTGGGCCCTGTCTCAGTGATCTTCTGGAGCAGCTACATTTTGCCTAGCAAGTGGCTGAGCCTGGCCTGATAAGGTGGAGACTTATGGTGGTAGACCTGCGTGGCGTTTATTGAACATTTAGCATCTTCTGGGCACTGCTCTTTGGAGATCAGTGACCCTGGAATGAGGGAATCAGAATCTTGAAGCCATTCCAGTAGTGTTGGAAGCCTTGAGGTGGACATGGTGCAGTTTGACCATGATGCTCCCGGGGGGATGGAGGGAGCATACGGGAGGAGTATATACTTCTGGTCCCCACTCCAGGACAATCTAAGTGACCTCTGAGAGGCCGGCATTCTCATGTGGTCGTTGCCCGGGAATGCTAATGAAGATTGGGGATCTGGGGACAGCTGCTGCTGACCTGGCTATTAAAAATAATTGGCCACCCATAACACGGAGGAAAAATGTGTTCGCTCTCAGTTTGGCTGGGAAATGTGAGTTATTCTCATGTTGCCATGGAAACCAAGATGAGTTGGGACCGTCTCTCAGCTATTTAAATCCACGAGTCCGGTGAAGACTGCTGGGTACTCTCCTGAGAGAGGTGGGAAGGATGAATAGATAGAAGAGGGACAGAGGGACAAGGGAAAGAGGCACCTCTGCATAGCAAACAGATACAGCCCCCACGGCCATCGTGAACCCACACAACCTTCATTCACTCCCAGGTCCATTGACAGCAGCCTGGAGAGGGGATGGGTCGATTCAGGGCAAGTGGAACACAAGCCGTGTCATGCTCACTGAAGACCCCATGTGCCCCAGTCTCTCTGGGGACTCGGATTCTTCCTTTAAGTCCAATGATGTCTTCAGTTCTGTGTCTGCCTGCCAGCATCATGAGAGCTGTAGGGACCAGGGCTGAGATCTCTCTGCTCAGGCCTTTCCTCTCTCCACCCTTCCAGTAGAGGCGTGCTCTTGAAGGAACCATGTGTCCCCACTCAGCCCATCTTGGCCCTCCTTGCTGTACCTACCTGTGTATAGAGCTGACTGAAGAGAGAGCCTCCAGGGTCTCTGTTCTCTGTTGGTTTCAGTGCCTTCAGAGAGGTTGTCCCTGTGGCTTTGAACTTAAGGACTTAGGGACTGAGAGAGAAGTGAGGTTTGTTTGGGAGCTGCTGTGTCCTGTGTCTCTGGACAGCATCTTCTGTCCAGTCCCCTCCCTTTGTAGTAATAGGAGCGGCGGGGCTGCGTTCCCAGCACCCCGGCCGCCTGGCTAGCTTATGCCCCGAAATAATTACACGGACACTGTATTCTTTTAATCACTGTTTGGCCCATTTCTATCTAGCCTCTTCTAGGCTAACTCTCACACCTGGACTAGCCCATTTCTAATATTCTATGTAGCACAGCTAGGTGTGCTTACCGGGAAGATTCTAGCCTACGTCCATCCTGGGTCGGAGCTTCATCGCGTGTGTCTGCCCAGGAGCCGGGAGCATGGCGGCTCTTTCTGAGGCATTTTATCTCACTTTCTCTTCCTCCCAGCATTCTGTTCCGTTTACTCCACCCACCTATGAGCCCAAACAGTTTGTTTATTACTTAACCAATGAAAACAGAGTGATATATGACACTCCCACATCATCCCTTCATCCCTGTGGTCTCTGAGCCACCATGCTCCTTCCCAGGAACCCTCCTTCCTCATGCCGTTCTGCAGAGGTCTCTCCCCATACGCTCCTTCTGCCAGGAATGTCCATAAGAAAGAACTCACTATAGCTCAGAGAGCCCACATGCTTGATCTAGCACAGCCCTGAACATGGTACCCCATGCCTCCTTATAGAGCTATAAGGTCATAGCTGGTACCTTACCTGTGGCAGGGACAGGACCCAATCACTGGTGGCTCTTCTGTAGGGAAACAGAGCCAGCAGCATGACTGGGGGACAATGATGACAAGACAGTTGTGCCTAAAGACTGCTCAGAGAGGGGTCCGTACGTCCTGTGACAGGGAAGGCAGAAGCCCGAGGAACCTTCTAGATCACCCCTGAGCAGACAGCGTCAAGGGGCCAGGGTCCAATGTGGAGGTCAGAGAAAGCCACGGCAGGGAATATGGCATGCGGGGTATGGCCTCGGGAGGGGTATGGGACCCAGAGCTGCTGCCTAGCTCCCTGGCAGTCCTTCACCCACCCACCGCCATCCTCTCTCCCCAGGGCCCTCTGGAGACCATTTACTGCCTTTCTTTTTAGTTTCAAATAATTTGCTTAGCAATGTCTCTGTTGTTCTGCTAATGGTGACAGCAAGAAGGAAAAATGATCAACCTTAGAATCACAACTTGAAATCGAGCTGTTTTCGAGAACGCTGTCTCCAATTAGAGGCGGTTTAGAAGACACCAAACACATCTGTCACTGGCTCTGCCGGGGAGGAGGGTGACAGTTCCTGGGGGAGAGGCCATGCTGCAGCTAAGCCTGTGGGGCTGAGACAAAGGTGGTGGCGACATCCTGCGTCTGTCATCTGCTTCCTCCGGGATTCTCTAGAAGATCCAGGAATGTCCTGCAATATGGAAAACGGGGTGGGAGGTCAGGCAAGTTCCCCAGATACCCCCAGATTCTGCTTCTGTGAGTGGGGTGTCCCCATGGCATTGTCACTGAATCCCGGCCTTCTGGTTGGGACTCATACAAAAATCCTCTGGCCCTGGAGCTACATTTTCTGCCCAGGCCATGCATCTGGCTGTAATCTCCAGGACAGGGGTCATACAGGCTGTGTTTCTTCGCTCCCTGCCCTTCTTCTAGCTGGACATGTCCCCAGTGCTATGTCCTTGATGCCAGCTCCAGTTCTACACACATCCCATCTAGTCAAGGAAGCCAAGGGTCAGAGCTTGGGCCTGTACCCAGGCCCGTGGAGCTGGTAGGGCAGAGTGGAATTTGAATCCAGAGTTGATGCTCTTCCTACGACAGGTCCTCACAGCAACTCTACAGGTACATTCCAGTCACCGAGCCATTTAAAGATGGCAGGGTGAGGACTGGAGGGGTGTCTGATCACAGTCAAGGTCACATGACCAGCTTGACAGAGGCTCATGGTGGTTGGGTGGATGGGAACACCTAAGGTGGCTGGGTGAGCCCTTAAAGTATCCACACAGAGGGTCAAAGCTTGGAGGCCTGCCCTGATCTCTGAGCTGGTCCTGGCCCAGAGCAGCCACCAGAGCTCCATGGCTGAACTCAGGGAGCACAGATCCTGAAAGATTTCCATCGATTTTCCAAATTAATGTTTTAGTTCTCCGCGTCTTGGGAGCCGTAATGAAGTGTCACCAGGAACGCGAGGACGAAGCGGATGAATAAAACGTCTTTTATAGTGTCATTACACTTGGATAATAAGATTTACTCGTCAACTTCAACTGTAATAATGTAATAATTTATTTGGTGACCTAATGAAGACATGTGGCCGAGGCTCTGAGGATAATAACCGCTCTGCAAAGGTTAGCACCTGCCTGCCATTCCAAGTCACCACCCTTGGAGCTGGACCAAAGGAGGACAGCACAGGCTCCTTCTGGCAATTTGGGTACAGCAGGCAGGCCCAGCCTGAGGCAGAGCCCACCCTTGGTTAATGAGTCCCAGCTTCTCCAGCTCTTTGGATCAAAGCAGTTTATCCAATTGCTTGTGTGCGGGCCCTATGGCCAGCACTGATCTAAAGAGACATGGGTTTTCATCCTGACATCTGGGCCCCTGGACATAGGCCAAGTGCACCTTGGCATTTGGGGTTAGATGGGTGTCGCATGAGAAGCCCACTGGCCATTCTTTCTCCTGTCTGTGGCTGCAATCATCCCAGTGAGCTAGATGAACCCTTTCCTGCCTTGGTTCCTATGGTATTGTACCATAGCAACAGGAAGCAAATTAGAACAGACTGCAAGGTTCAATGGTACAAGCTTCTGTAGCTCGTCCCCACCACATTCTCTCCTGTCCCCTGACTCTGGCCACATGATCTCAGTGCCTCTAGCTTCATGGCCTCTGCCCCAGCTCTTCCTCCTTTCTAAACTGTCTCCTTCAGATTCTTAGGGGCTCCTTTATTGCTCACACTTAGCTCAGACTTCCCTGGCGCCACCACCATGGTCACCATGTCATTTCAATTTCCCCTGGACTCTCTGCAGCTACAGAATGTAGTTTACCTATTGCCAGTTTCATAGGCTGACTTCTTGGCTCCTCCCTTCTTCCTTGTCTGACCCTTGGCTGTGGAGTGCCTATGAGGAACCAAAGGCAGGGAGCATTTGACCACGGGTATCATGGACCCTGCCGATGGCTGGCCCAGGCCCCACTGCCACCATACAATGTCACCCTCATAACTTGAAGGGCCCCCTACAATGTGAGCCTCCGGCTCTATCCAGGGCCTCAGTGAGGACCTGGCTACACCTGGAGTTCAGCCGACAGCTGTGTAACCACTGTATCCATGCTGGAGTTCAGCCAACAGCTGTGTAACCACTGTATCCATGCTGGGATTCAACCGACAGCTGTGTACACCACTGTATCCATCCTGGAGTTCAGCCGACAGCTGTGTAACCACTGTATCCATCCTGGAGTTCAGCCGACAGCTGTGTAACCACTGTATCCATCCTGGAGTTCAGCCGACAGCTGTGTAACCACTGTATCCATCCTGGAGTTCAGCCGACAGCTGTGTAACCACTGTATCCATCCTGGAGTTCAGCCGACAGCTGTGTACACCACTGTATCCATCCTGGAGTTCAGCCGACAGCTGTGTAACCACTGTATCCATCCTGGAGTTCAGCCGACAGCTGTGTACACCACTGTATCCATGCTGGGATTCAACCGACAGCTGTGTACACCACTGTATCCATCCTGGAGTTCAGCCGACAGCTGTGTACACCACTGTATCCATCCTGGAGTTCAGCCGACAGCTGTGTACACCACTGTATCCATCCTGGGATGCTGACTTTCGCCATTGGCTCACTCAACACCAGCTGACTCTGATGTCCCAGTTCCCAGTTCTGCGGGCTTCTATAAGTGTTGGAAAGCCCCAGGGTGGGGATCACATGTGTGTATCTTCTATTGGTGAATCTTCAGTAACTGAATGGGAAAAGCCTGCTCTGCTCCTTGGGGAAACCGAGGCAGCAAACGTAGAGTGGAACCACCATGGTTATAGCTGAGGGGGTCTTCCTTACTGGGCACATGCAGAATGTCACTGTGCTCCCCGTGGTCCCCTCCCCGCACTGACAAGTAAACCAGTGCTTCCAGTGATGACAGCATCCTACCCATGATGGCTCAGGTGCTTCAAGTCCGGCGGTGCAAAGTTCAAGGCCACTCAGCAGTAGGGAGAACACGTACCTGTGAATGGCCGCGTGGTCCAGGATTGACCCCTACAGAAGGCCCAGGGCCACCATACCCGTGGATCCCTCTGCTCGAGGCCGTCCTTAATGACGGAGTGGCTCGGGAAGATGGCCCAGTTGTCAGTCGGTGACTGCTGTGTGGGGATTGAGAAAGTGCCAGTTTCCCCCTGTTTATTTTATAGGCTGCCATTAAGCCAAGTGCTTTGCTGTCGCGTTCATTAGGCGTCTGGTCAATTACTCTGGGACTTGTCCTTGGGGAGGCCAGTCTCGTGCTCATTAATGCCTGTTCTCCAGGCTGGCCACAGAGTCATTGCCCAGCAGTATTTCCTCGGACTCTGGAGGGGACAAGCTGCTGACTCTGGATGGTGGCTTCCTCTGAAGAGCTGGGACTTCAGCACGGGATGGGAGTTCAAATCCATTCACACGGATAATCTTACAGAAGTCATGTGGGGGGGGGGGTCACACATTTAAGGCCTCAGTCATCGCATCCTGAAGCAGATGGTCCCATGAAATTCCGAGACATCTGCGGGTTAGAACATTAGCAAGGAACACAAGTTGAGGGTCAGACTAAGGGGACGGAGCAAATGTTTCCACCGACTCAGGTTCAGTCCCTTGTGACCATATGTCAGCCGAAAACCACCTGTCCTTCCAGTTCTGGGGAATCTGTTGCCTTCGGCTGACCTCTGCTGACCTCCACAAGCACATATACAAGCAGCAAAGCCCTCATACACATAAAATGTTTAAAGAAATCTTTCAGATCCAAGATGCAATAGTAGTGAAATGACCAGCTGTGTGCCTTCAACTGATTGTGTCTGCTCTCTGGGCCTCAAATCCTCACTGATTCTTTGGGGGTGATCCTGGTACTTGTCAGATTGGGGGGAAGACCAAGTTGAATAAGGCTTGTCAGATGGTATGCCTTGAGTTGCTAATGGCCACATCTTCCCCAGGTGAGCTGGTCCTGGGTTTGCCACCTGGGGTCAAGATGTAGGAAATATTATTGGGGTTATACTGGGTGGATACTGGGAGGGGGTGTAGTGTGTGTAGGGTATGTGTGGGGTGATGCATGATGTGTGGATGTTGTGTGTGGTGCATGCTGTGTGGGTATTGTGTGCGGTGCATGTATGACGGTGTATGTCATGTGTTATATATGCGTCATGTATATTTGGTATGTGTAGTGTGTATGTATGTCATGAATCCATGCATGTATGTGACGTATGATGCAGGAGGGAGGTGCGTTGTGTGTGTTTACGTATGTGGTGTTATGTGGTACGATAGGCAGGTATGTGGCATGCTGTGTATGTATGTGTAGTCTGTGTGGGGTATGCAGTATAGAGGGAATGTGTGGTAGATGGTGTGTGTGTCAGCATGTGATTGTGCACGCGTGTTTCCTGTAGCAATTTCCTCCAACTTAAAGCATTCCATCTTAGAGGGAAGCTGTTAAGTCTCAGCAAGTTCTCCCGACTCAGGAAATTCTGAAGGGAGGCTCCGGAAGCGAATAACTGAGAAGCCTCCCTGTGAATATACGAGCAGGAAGGATTTCCGAGGAAGCTCAGACCAGCTGGGCTGCCTGGAAAGGACACCGTCTCACCTGTGGAAGCACCTGCAGCCTGTGAAGTGCGCTCTAGGTTTCCAGACTACACAAGCTGTCCCCATGCTCGAGTAGCCTTTGGTGACACAGCTGTCCTTGGGTCATTTCTGTTCCTATAAGTAACCTCTCACCCATATTCCCCAACCCCCTGCCAAACCTCAATGCATCACTAAGTTGGACTCAGATGGAATCCTAACACGGGTCTGCTGTCACTTCTCTTAACAGGAGGGAAGGGCTTTGCTCGCCTTTCCTCGGGAATAGTGTCACACAGCAATGTATGTGTGGGGACATGGGTGTCTGGGGACTGAGTTCTCAATGAAGGACTACAAGGCGGTTCACATTGTGCTGAACTCGGTACAATGTCCTTTCTGAGTTCCTAGCCAAGGGCAGATCCTGTAGGCCTCAGTTCCCCCTCTGAGGCTGCCCCTCAGTACCCAGCTTCTGCGTGAGGTGATGGAGACCCAGAGGTAAAGGGCACACGGATGCTGAGTGTGCTGCCAGGATTCAAACACAGCGTTCCTCGTTTCTGCCCTAAGCAGTGACTCATTCGGTGCATATTGGATCACGCTTTACTGACGGTAAGCCGGACTCTGTGCCTGATACATGTGTTTATGAATTATATGCAAGGAAGTACACTGGAAGTTTTTATAGTAGATGGGAAATGCTGAGATAAAGATGAAATAACCTGTTGTTAAAATAATTGTAGAGTGTTCTGTTGATGGGTCTTACATCACACTCTTCCACCTGGTTCTATTTGTTCCGTGTGGCATAGTGTGTTTAGCACCAAGCGCTTCACGTGGCTTTTGCTCTGAGAGTTACCGCCCCTGAACCCCTGCAACATTAACCAGCTCCCAGCTCCCTGCAACCCTCCCCTGCAGGCTGCTTTCTCAAGTTCTGAGGCTTTACAGTCATTGCTGTTCCCTGAGAGGAACGAAGGTGTTTGTCTCTATCTCTGGGGACTGGCAGCTGTTTAAATGGTATCACTCGTTCATTTCCCAGGAAAGCTGGTCTCCTGTGTGCCCTGCCTCTGGACTGCTCTGGATCAGGAGGGCTGAGTAGGGAGCAGGTGCCAGCATGAGTCACCAGGGACAGCACTGTGGATACCTGAGGTCCCTCTGGGAGGGGTACAGGGGTGATTTCTGTGGTATCTGGAGCTGAATTTGGGGAGTATGAAACCTTTCCTCCTGACTGTCCCCAACCTAAAGACCACCAACCAGGCTGCGAGCCCACAGAGCAGGTACCTGACCCGAGAGGAAGTGTCCTTGTCTGGGGCACTGAGGTACGGACTGCTGTGCTGAATGCAGTGGCTATCAACACGTGTCTTACTTTTCATTGACTTAACATGAGCCTAGACATTCCTGGGAAGAGGGACTCTCAACAATGCATTGCTTCCATTAGACTGACCCCTGGGCATGCCTGTGGGCATGGTTTGTCATTGTTAATTGATGCATGAGGGCCCAGACCACTGGGGTGGCACTATTCCCTGGTAGGTGTGCCTGGCCATATAAGAAAGGTAGTTGGGCAAGCCATGGGGAGCAAGGCTTCCACCAGATTCTCTGCTTTAGTTCCTGGATCCACGTTCCTGCCTGGAGCTCCTGCCCTGACTTCCCTCAGTGATGGACTGGGACTTGCCTGTGTTAAGATGAAATGAGCTCCCCTGCCGTGGGGTGCTTTGGGCCGCGGTGTTTATCACAGCAATGGAAAGCAATAGAAACTAGGACACGGTGGGGTGATAGAGTTGAGGTGGCTTTCCAAGCAGAGGGAGGTGGCCTGGAAATCATTGCACCCCTAAATAAGCCTGCTTCTGACAGCTTTCTCTCCTCTAGACATTGCAATGCCTTCCCAAAGGATTGAGACGAGCCCCTTCTTCCTCCAACAGTCACAGTATGGTGCTGGTGTAGCGCTGAGATGTTCCAATGTGTCTGTGTGTCTCTACCAACCGCCCAGAGCAGTGGGTCTCAACCTTCCTAACGCTGTGACCCTTTAACACAGTTCCTCATGTTGTGACCCCCAACCATAAAATTACTTTTGTTGCTACTTCGTAACTGTAATTTTGCTCCTGCTATGAATCATAATGTAAATATTTGTGTTTTCTGATGGTCTTGGGTGACCCTGTGAAAGGGTATTTTGACCGCCTAAGGGGTCATGACCCACAGGTTGAGAACCACTAGCTTACAGCATCATCTTAGTGCCAAGTAGTTATTCCTGGCTGCAAGTTCTGTGCCCCTCATTGCTACAAGACCTCAGGTCACACCCTGAGTGTCTTTGCTCATGGTCACATCTGTGGTCTCCAACTCAGGCTCCGTGATGATTCAACAGCTTACTTTGGGCTCTGGACCTGGCAGAAAGGGTCAACCAATAGAACAGGCATAGGATTCTCTTTGTCCAGCTCTCCCACCCCACCCAGAGAGCAGACAGGCCTGATTGTCGACCTCACGTTGGGCTATAGTCCTGGTAGGCAGAGCTAGGTTTATAAGGGGGTGTATATGGGGTGAGTGAGCTCACCATTGGTGGGCAGGTGAGGAATAGGATGCTCTCTGATGAGGATGAGCTTAAACCCCAGCACCTGGTTTCTTTCTATTTTTGAAGTTTAATTTTTCTTTTGAATTAGCATGTAATTGGATGTATTTATGTGGTGTATGTGGTATTTCACATCATGTGTGCTATGTGTAATAGCACAGGTCAGGGTCATTCACAATTCTACCTCCTTCTTCTCTTCTCTCCTCTTCCCTTCTTACTCTTCTGTTCTTATTGTTCCTCCCCCTTCTTCTCTTCCTCCTTCCTGTTTCTCCCCTTTCTTATTCCTGTTCTTCCCCTTCCTTCTTCCTCTTCCTTCCCTTCATCCTTCTGTTCCTCTCCTTTCTTCTTCCTGTTCTTTCTTTCTGTTCCTCCCCTTCCTTCTTCCCACTTCTCCCCCTTCCTCCTTTTTTACTTTCTCTTCTTCCCTCTGCCTCCTACTCCCCCTCCTTCCCTTTCTCTTTTTCTTCTTAATTCTCCCCTTTTGTGAGGTAGCACCTCATGTCACTCAGGCTGACCCTGAGCTTGCTAAGTAGCTGAGGATGTTCTTGAACTATGACCCTCCTGCCTCTACCTCCCATGTACTGGGGTCACGGGTATACATCACTTTACTCAGCCCTCATTGCTTCTCTATGTTTGGAGATTCCAAACTCCACTTCTACATATGCTACATGTAACAGTCCATGTAGTGCTGT
The DNA here is from genome assembly GCF_037038515.1 of Microtus pennsylvanicus. Classification (NCBI taxonomy): domain Eukaryota; kingdom Metazoa; phylum Chordata; class Mammalia; order Rodentia; family Cricetidae; genus Microtus; species Microtus pennsylvanicus. The sequence goes on from NC_134580.1 coordinate 15,127,689, forward strand.
ATGTGTAGAATCTCATAAGTAGGATGTTATTGTGAGCTAGAGTCACACTGTACTATGAACATGACAGTTACGTCTCTGGCTGTGTGTCTAGCCTTCCATCAATCTTTTCCCCTAACCCACTTTTCCTAGCCTCTAGTAATATAACTATCTTGTTATTTTCTGCATCAAGAGCAACTTTTAAAGACTCTGTATTTGGGGGCAAGCATGCAGTATTTGCTTTTCTGTGTCTGGTTTATTTCGCTTTGTATAATGATCCTGGCTCATCCACGGTGTTTCGAACTACAGGATTATATATTTTAAAATACTTTGAGTATTTCATACCTGAACTATATTGAACTTATGTCATTTCTACCCTTCCTTCTTCTCCCTTCAACTCCTTCCATGTCTTGCCCATTTTCTCTTGAATTCACAACCCCTTTTCCTAATTATTGTATATATATATATATATATATATATATATATATATATATATATATATATATAAAACCTACTGAGTCAACTCAATGTTTTACATACGTGCGTGTATTTAGGGCTGACAGTGCAGGAGGCTTGTCTCCTGAGAAACCCGATTCCACCACCAGCAGCCATTGGTTACCTGTAGCTCTTCATCTAGGGGTGGGGCCTTGTGAGTATGTCACCCATCCACAGTGATGTGTCAACACTGTGGTCATCATGCAGGTCTTGTGCAGGCAGCCATATTGTTGAGATTACAAGGATGTGGCTTCCCTGTCACGTTTTGAAGATACCGTCTCACAGCAAGCGTCCTGGCCCTCTGGCTCTTACAATCATTCTGCCCCCTTTTCTGAGATGTTGGGGCCGGGCACCCTGTGGTCACTTATTCTCTGCGTTTTGGCAAGTTGTGGATTTCTATAATGGTATCCATCTGCTGCGAAAAGAAACTTCTTTGAAGAGGATTGAGAGCTCCACTAATCTATGGGCATAGGGCATCTAGGATGCAGATAGAAACCATATTGATTTAGGAAAATGACAGTATTAGATTCTCCTGTAACAACCGTGACCTCTCCAGCCACAGGTTCCTGGCTAGGTTTACAGAAACAGACATAACTTCCCTCCTATTGAGCAATTCTGAAGTCCAATTAGATAGTTCTAAGGCACAGGTGTTGCTACTGTATCACTGGTGATATTTTCCCAGGATGATGGTTGCTGTGGTTCACAGGCTTTTCAGCTGGGTAGGACTATTGATTTCTTTTTCTCTCCTGGCAGCTTGCATAGCACCTTCCAATACTATGAGGGATGGCCTTTGGGTTCTTTTTATGGCTGACAATATTACCTTGTGTGTACAAACACCGCCTTTCCTCTCCCTCCTCCTCTCTGTCTTTTCCTTTTGCCGTGCTGGGAGTGAACTCAGGGCTCTGCACATACTAGGCAAGCCAGTACCACTGAACTACATCCTCAGTCCTAACGCTTTTTGTGTACTCATCCGCCAAGGACCCCTCCACTGGTCTTGCCTCTCAATCATCGTGAGGACTCTTGCAATAAACATGGATGTGCAGGTGTCCCGTTGTCATGCTGACATGGCTTGCTTCACACAGCAAAGGGGCTACTCAGAACCCATTCTCTAAAGCCACGGGCCCACATCATGTATCAGAAACCCCCTCCCGCCTCCTGTATGAACAACATGACCTTGACGCTTGGTCCCAGCTGGTTGATTCTGGGGTAGGAACTGACTGAAGCTCGTCTGATTAGTCTTCCCCCCAGAGGCTCCGGACCTGGAACTCAGCAGGAAGAAGCCAAACTTTCCCTGAGGGCCAATGGAAGAAGCAGATTTGTGGAGTAAGTGCCCTTATGACCAGGACTTGCTGATGGCTCTCAAGAGCAGAGGAAGATGATTGTCTCTGGGAGGAGAATGATGGGGACCTTTGGTGTTAAAGTCTTCAATTGCATTTGTCCCTGAGAGCCAACTCTAATGTTTTCCATGGGTTCTGTGAGTCAATGCAGCGTCCTTTCAAAGTGTCCAGTTTTCATTAAGCCGGGTGAACTGGGTTTCTGCTCCAAGAGACCAAAATAACCCTCACTAATAAAATATTAAAACATATATTCTCATCAACTTCAAGCATCGTGCGGCTGCCACAAATTGCCACTCAAATATGATAAGACATTTGGCACAATTTTGTCATGATCATTTGGAGTTTACTTTGCTGAGTATCTCCAAGTTTCTTTTACATTATGCCAATTACTTTAAGAACATTATGTCTTGTCTATTTGGGGAATTATTTCCTAACAACGGCATTAAACCTCATTTTCTCAGTAATTACTTGGACTTAGCCATAACTTTTAATGATCTATTTGCTCACCATTGTTTTCTATGCTAATTCTATCCCCTTCTTATTTTGCTTTCATTCTACTGAATTGCCCCCCACGGTTATTTTTCTGTCTGACAGAGCAATGTACAGTTGCTTTCTGGTCCAAGTTCATTTTGCCCTCAGGATGGGTCTGTGCTTGTCTGGAGACAGAATTGTGCCTTTGAGTCCTGCCACCTTGAAACACTGGCCAGTGCGCAGGCGTTATCCATCAGATGCCAGACAAGGATGGCCAGTGGGAACCAGATTTCTTTCTTTTATTCCAAGCCAAGCCCTTTTTATTTTATTATTTTATTTTACTTTGAAATCTTGAAGAAATTGTTAAGCCCTGAGTCAGAGCTTTCGGCCATGTCTATATGGATGTGTGTCACTTTTCCAAGTCTCCTCATTAGGACGCTGTGACCCAAGGTCTTGAGATACACTTCATTTCAGAGGTTGTTTTCTTTGCTTAATTTTTAAAATCGATTCTTGCCTCTATCCCATCCCACCCCTGCCTTGTACCCCACTGGAATATGGCTCTCATGAATCTGGAATCAGTGTCTCCTAACCTCATGCTCCTAACTCCTGTCTCTTTCTCTCCTCGATATTCCCGGTGACTTCAGTGATGTTGCCGAATTCCTCAGCTGGGGTCCAGCTGTGCCAGCCATAGCTCCTATTATTGTAATAACTACATTTTCTTTCCTTTCTTTTTTCTAAAGGTTTCTAAAAAGATGTGTGTGTGTGTGTGTGTGTGTGTGTGTGTGTGTGTGTGTGTGTGTGTGTGATTGACATGTAGGGGTGCCTGCAGAGGTCTGAAGAGGGAGTCAGATCCCTTGGAGCTGGAATAAGAGGTGGCTGTGAGTCACCTGATGTGGGTGCTGGAGACTGAACTTGGATCCCCTGCAAGAGCAGCAATCGCTCATAACCACTGATGCGCCTCTCCAGCCCCCGATGACTGGGTTTTCAGTATCAAAGACTTATTTCTTGCTCTTTAATCCTGTACTTGAAACATCGCAGCTGGTTTGTTTTATATAGATACGATATTCTTTTGAGTCTCTCTGGGGATGCTAATCAGAAATTTCAAATTCCCCCCATTTCCTGCATTAATCCAGCTCCGCGGAGGATTAGTGACTTGCTGGGTCATTTTGAAGATGTGGCTGGAGCATTTGGCTGCCCTGTGGCACTTCCAGCTGTCTGGGTGAATGTGTTTCTCTCTGGTGGCATAGCTTGCAGAAGCCTGGGAGCAGCCACAAGGCTTATCTTTTCTCTTCAACTTTGATAGATGTTTCTGGAAAGAACCACAGCATTAATAGCTCTGGCTTTGTGGCCCGATGGCCTCTGTCATTAGTCCCCCGGGCCACTGAACACAGAGTGATATTCAGTTAGTACCAATAGCCTAGCCTGGTATGAATATGACTATCCAAACTGAACCTCATTCTTGGTCCAGAGCTGAGGTTTGCAACTCTGCTCTGACTCCCATGGGTGCCTGTTGGTTCATCCCCTTCTTGGTGAATCTCACTGGGTGTGAGCAGGCAGCTATAGCAGGAGCTGCCAGGGCCTCCACTATCTGGTTCAACTCTGCTCCATCTCAGCTTCCTACATGGCCTTTGATCCATCTACCGTGACTCCGTAGATGGTCCCTCTAAGCCAGGACCTCGCTGTGTCTCTAGCAGAGTCCGCCAGTTGAGGGTGTCTTCCAGGGCCTTCCTGGGCTGCCTGGCCTGGGCTCTTGCCATTTCCAGTTCGTCCACTCACCCGCTTCCCAGCGCCATGTTGAGGCCCACATCTGATATCATTGAGTGGGTTGCGATGGGACAAGAGCTGAGCTAAGACCCCTGTCCATCTGAAGTTTCCTGAAGTTCGTGCCTCCCCTCACCTAGACACAGCTCCAGGGAGGCATGTTCTGTGATTCCTAGTTGGGTTCATGGGGATGCCTCAGTACCTTGACTGGTCCACAGGGTGATGTTGGCATCCCCACACAGGGAGTGGGGGACAATCATGGTCTCCTCTTGAGAGTTCTCTTGTGTGGTATACATGTGTTATTCAGCTCTAGGGGATCAGAACCAAAACAATATGTGTCTATGTACGTATATTTACATTTTACACAAACACACACATGCACACACGTTCTAAAGGGGAATTTGTCACATTGGTTTGTTTTTTTGCATGTATTTTAGTAGTTGGTCGGGAGCGGGGTTCTTGTTCCCCTCCAATCCCAAACTCTTGTTTCATTCTCTTCTGCTTGTGTGCCAGGAAAGAGCTGACATGTGTTATGTGGTATTTCGTTGTTTCTCAGCTTGAACTTCCTCTAGGACTGGGCCAAATATTTAACATATTTAGGAGAACTGACCTGTTTATGATGTTGGGACTCTCCATGATATATCAAGTTCTCCACATACATTCATATTTTCTCAATTAAACTCATAGTATTTTTTCCCTGCCACAAGGACTGACTTTTTAACTGCAGTGACTTCTAGGTCTAATATGCTTTCTCTCTATTGCTATTTTGAGCAAACTGCTCTATTTTTTCCCATTGTGGACATTAACTGCCCATTATATATGCTATTGTAGATGAGAAGCGTAGATTTTTTAAAAATATTTATTTACAATCAAGTCAAATAGCTAAATTTTCAATTGTGTATTGCTTTAAGATCATTTCTACTGGGTTATTTGGAGATGTATAGATGTCTTTTTGGTAAGCACGATGCCAGAACCTCTTTTTCTTAAACCAACAATATCAATGATAGTTTGTTTGTTTGTTTGTTTGAGATCAGGTTGGCCTTGAACACAGAGATCCACCTGTCTCTGCCCCTTGAGTACTAGAATCAAGGACAGATGCCACCACACCTGGCTTTAATTGCTATTCTGTGGCTATGATAAAATACTCAATAAAACAACTTAAGTACAAAGGGGCTTATTTTAACCCCTGGGTTAGGAAGTCCATCGTGATGGGGGAGGCATGGTGGCAGGGGCATGAGGCAGCTGGTCACATGGCACCTGCAGTTCAGAAGCAGAGAGAGATGGGTGCTGGTGCTCAGTTTGCTTTCCCCTTTTTATTGAACCTGGAACCCGAGCCTAGGGAATGGTGCTGCCCACAATCAGATTGGGTCTTTCCCCCCTCAGTCAGCCTCTTTGGAAACACCTTTGCAGACTCACCTGAGGGTATGAGACATCCCATCCTGTCTTAGTTTGGGGTTATATTGCTGTGAAGAATTACCATGTACAGGGACATTTCAGTTGTATTTTAGTAAATAAAGCTTGCCTGAGGATCTGAAAGTAAAATAGCCCCACTGATCAGCCTTACAGACCAGGTAATGGCAACACACACCTTCAATCCCAGAAGCCACACTAGTTTGTCATAGAAAGTGGGAGGTGCAGGCCTTTAATTCCAGTAGTGCAAGCCTTTAGTCCCAGAACTAGAGAGGACTATACAATGGGAGGAGACAGCTCTCAGACACAGTCTCATTCTGAGATTCCTGAAGGCAGGATCGCCATTTTGGACTGAGGTCAAGGTAAGTGCCATTTTTTCTCGCTAAGTTTTTATTAATGGCAACTCTTATAATTGAAAACATTTAACTGAGGGGGCTCACTTGCAGTTTCAGAGGTTCAGTCCATTATCATCGTGGCAGGGAGCATGGCAGCATGCAGGCAGATGTGGTGCTGGAGCTGAGAGTCCTACCTCTTGACTCAGAGGCAACAGGAAGTCGACTGGCTGTCATGCTGAGGGAGGCTTGAGCAGAAAAGGACCTCAAAGCCTGCCCCAGCAATGACACAACTTCCTGGAACAAGACCACACCTCCTAATAGTGCCACTCCCTTTGGGGGCCATTTTCTTTCAAACCACCACACACCCGTTCTGCTCTTGGCACCCGTGTGGGTCCAGGAGATGGGGGTTAACTTTACTGTCATGACAAAGGTAAACACTCTTGGGCTAGCACCCACTGTTCATGGGGGCACCTCGATGGTTGACGTTAGGAAGAGGGTGTCCTGTTGGTCCATTTGGAGGGTCCTAATCTTTCAGAGCTTGGTCTGACTTTGCAGCAGCTGCCATCCCAGAGCCCCTGGGGTGAAGCAGATTGGGTGGCTGTGTGAGAGGCGGGGCTTCTCGTGTTAGAACAAGCGTTGATGACGCAGTAGAGAGGGTGGCGCAGTTTGTTTTAAAACCTTCTCCAGGCATCCATGTTTTATCTAGTATGATGGGTAAGCATTGTCGGCTCACATCTTGGGTCTGGGCTTGTGACTATCTGTTGCCTGTGCTGTGAGGTCCCTTGCGATGAGTCATGACAGTTTCACGGCATCCACATCACTCAGCATCTCTCCCCTCCTGCATGGTCCCTTCTCTCTAGCATGAGGCAGGCCCGTTTCTGTCTACCTTCTACTCTCTGGCCTGGGGTATCGCTTATGACCCCCACTCCCAGCCTTTCAGGACTCTCTGCCTGTGGACTTGTATGTAGAGTGTCTACTTCCTCACGACCTTGTTCCAGGCTGGGTCTGGGAACAAAGCTCAAATTCTGCACACTGCCAAAGCCCAATGAAAGGAGGGACTTTTGGCATGCCCTGGGAACAAGTGAGATCGGCCTGTGGTTTCTCAAATATCCCACAGCTAAGGTTTTGTTTCAGGGCTAACCGCTGTTATCAGACAAGCGAGGGACCCACTGCAATGGTCTGGAGCGGTTTGTCTGGCACTGGAGATATGTTATTTGAAGCTGGCTAAGCCAGGAACAGCAGGGAGGTGTTTAAATTACATTTGCATTTTTCTTTGCTTTATTTTTAAGCATGAGTTTGTCTAGGGCTTTTAGAATTTTGATTTTCCAGGGAAATGCTCCATTTCGTTGAGAATTCAAAACTGTATTACACAACATCAAACCTACACACAGAACCCTTATAATTTATGCATCTTTGTGTTTTATGCTTTGAGTTACATTTCCCAGAGATTTGTCTGTTTTCTCACAAGCAAACAAAACTCCAGGTGAGACATATTGGTTTACTGGAACATTCTCTTGGTTATCTAACACAAAAATCCCTAAATTTTCCTGCTTGTTTCTTTGTTTGCTCTGAGATGTATCTTGCTTTTTTCTCTAATTTCTATGCTGTAGATAGACCTTAATACATTTGCCAAGTAGTAGAGGAGTAGATTTTGGACATAAATGCAATGGGATATTACAGAGTCATGGTAAGGAAGAAAATTGTGTCTCAGACTACAACATGGATCAGTGTAGAGGATGTTATACTGAGTAAGATCAGCCAGTCATATAAGGAGGCATAGCCTGAACATCCACTGTTGGTGATGTCATACTCTCAGGCCCAAGTTGTATGGTGGCTGCTGGGACCTGTACACTGTTGGTGATGTCAGACTATCAGGACTGCTGGCATGGTGGCTGCTGGGACCTGTAGGATGGAAAACAGATATGAATTTTTAATTCTGGAGATACACTTCTACAATGTGAATATCCAACTCGCATGTAAATTCCTGAAGACACCAGTGTTTGTAAAAGACACAATGAAGCCTGCGTTGTAGACAATCAATATAAGTTAGTAAAGAAAAGAAAAGCTCGAAGCAGGGAGATGGCAAAAAGTGTGACATACAAGCCTAAGGACCCAAGTTTGATCGCTGGAACCCTCCTAAAAAAGCCAAGCCAGATATAGTACTTTATGTTAACAGAGAGAATGGAGAACCCTAGTACCATGGCCACTTGTAACCCCAGCCCTGGAGCTGAAGAGGGATTGCTTGGGTCACCCAGGTTAGCCTAATTGGCAAGCTCCAAGCCAATGAAAGACCTTGCCTCAGAAAAGAAAGCAATAGCACCAACAACAAAAAGCAACATGGACAAGACCTGAAGAACGAGGTCCAAGATTGACCTCTGACTTCCACACACCCTCACGTATGTACACAGGCTGTTCCACACACAAATATGCTTGCGTGCTCAGGAGCCTCCTGTCTCACGTCATTCTGGGGCTTGAACAGAACCAAATATTTGCTGTCAAAGAAGATTGTATAGGTTGGGGGGATGGTTCAGTGGGTAAGGTGTTTGTTGCACAAGGATGAGGGCCAGAGTTCAAATCCCCAGCACAGGCATAAAACCCAAGTTGGTGGTATGTGCTGTACTCTCAGCATTTGAGAGGTAGGGACAGGGGTCCTGGGGGGGGGCTTGTTGGTCAATCAGTCTAGCCAAATTGGTATGCTCCAGGTTTAGTGAGAGAGCCAGTCTCAAAAACTAATGTAGGAAGAGATAGAAGACAGCATTGACCTCAGTTAGAGACATTTGATGACAGCTACTCTCTGAGCTTCCAGATTCTCCCCGAGCTTCCAGCTACTCCCTCAGCCACTTGAATGTTTCTGTTTGTTTTTATGTGGCTGGTGTGACAGAAGATTTCAACCCTGCCACAGTGTCAGCTAAGCGACGTCATTGTGAGGACAATCATTCATTTAAGGGGAAAAAAGAATGGAATCTTTTAGACATAGATGTGATACAAGCTTTAAAAGCCCCAGATTGTTTGTTACAGCATTTCAAAGCAGGAGTGGAAGACGTAGCAAAGCATCTCTTGAGCTACTGCAGGCCAGTGTTCTCTGCTTCTGTGCAGGAGGCTTCTCCATCCTGATGGAGAGCCGGTGAGGAACAGGGTTGCCCCAGCAGGGAAAGCACAGAGGTCATACAACCCAGTCCACCTTTTAAATTTTTTTATTTGTTTTTAATGTTTTTGTTGAGTTATATGTTTTTCTCCAGTCCCCTCCCTTCCTCTCCCATCCCCTTCTACCCTCCCCATGGTCCCCATGCTCCCAATTTATTCAGAAGATCTTGTCTTTTTCTACTTCTTATGTAAATTAGATCCATGTATGCCTTTCTTAGGGTCCTCATTGTTGTCTAGGTTCTCTGGGACTGTGAATTACAGGCTGGTTTTCTTTGGTTTATGTCTAAAAGCCACTTATGAGCAAGTACATATGATGTCTTTCTGGGTCTGGGTTACCTCACTCAGTATAATGTTTTCTAAATCCATCTATTTGCCCACAAATTTCAAGATGTTATTATTTTTGTCAGCTGTATATTACTCCATTGTTTAAATGTACCATATTTTCCTTATCCATTCTTCAATCAAGGGGCCTTTAGGTTGTTTCTGGGTTCTGGCTATGACAAACAATGCTGCTATGAACATAGTTGAGCACATGTCCTTGTGGCAGGATTGATCATCCTTTGGATATATACCCAAAAGTGGTATTGCTGGGGCTTGAGGTAGGTTGTTTCTTAATTTTCTGAGAAATCGTCATACTGATATCCAAAGAGGGCTGTACTAGCTTGCACTCCCACCAGCAATGCAGGAGTGTTCCCTTTACCCCACAACCTCTCCAGCATAAGTTGTCATCAGCATTTTTGATCTTGGCCATTCTTATAGGTGTAAGATGGAATCGCAGAGTTGTTCTGATTTGCATTTCTCTGATGGCTAAAGATGTTGAGCATTTCCTTAAGTATCTTTCAGCCATCTTAGAGTCCTCTGTTGAAAGTTCTCTGTTTAGGTCTTGTTGACCATGTCCTTTGCTTTACAGAAGCTTCTCAGTTTCAGGAGGTCCCATTTATTGTTTCTCTCAGTGTCTGTGCTACTGGGGTTATATTTAGGAAGTGGTCTCCTGTGCCAATGCATTCAAGTGTACTTCCCACTTTCTCTCTATGAGGTTCAGTGTGGTTGGTTTTATGTTGAAGTCTTTGATCCGTTTGGACTTGAGTTCTAAGCATGGTGATAGATATGGAACTATATTCACTTGTACATGTTGATATCCAGTTATGCTAGCATCATTTGTGGAATATACTTTATTTCTTCCATTTGATATTTTTTTCTTTTTGTTGAAAATCAACTGTTCATAGGTGTGTGGATGGATATCTAGGTCTTTGATTTGGTTCCATTGGTCTTCTGGTCTATTTTTATGCCAATACCAGAGAACATCACCCTCCACAATAGCCACAAGTAGCATAAAATACCTGAGTAACTCTAACCAGACAAGTAGAAGACCTGTATGACAAGAACTTTAAATCTTTGAAGAAAGAAATTGAAGAAGATACCAGAAAACAGAAAGGTCTCCCATTCTCTTGGGTAGGTAGAATAAACATAGTAAAAATTGGCAATCTTATCCAAAGCAAGATACAGATTCAATGCAATGCCCATCAAAATCCCAGCAAAATTCTTCACAAACCTCAAAAGAACTATACTCAACTTCATATGAAAAAGCAAAAACCAGGAAAGCCAAAACAGTCCTGTACAATGACGGAACTTCTGGAGGCATCACAATCCCTGACTTCAAACTCTACTACAGAGCTACAGTACTGAAAACCAGTCTACCTTAAGTGAAAGGGGAGGCACCGCTTCAGCACGGGGCAGCCTGGAATTAGGTGTTAGATGCAGTGGCGCAGGGCAGAGCCTCCTGGCTAGCAGAGATGAAGGGTCTCCATGGTACAAGCTCTCTTCTGCGTGTTGGAATCCACTCTGTCGTATAATTGTTACTATATGGGGGTAGTCTCACATCTTCCTATGACGTGTGAAATAGGGTATCACCCCCTCCTCCCAGGGTCATTGTGGAGTGAATGGCTATGTGTACAAAAGTGTCAACACCACTTATAAGGTGCTGGTGCACCCTGCTCCCCTCCAGCCAGGGGATGCATTTGCTCGGCTGTGGTCTTCCTTTGCAGGGTGTGAGTACCCACTGGAAGAGACAACTATCCTGAAATCCAGGGTTTTAAAATAACGGGGAGCCCAAAGTTCCTAAATACAGGCATGGGCTCACCACATTTGACTTGTAGAAATCACCAGGAAGGGGTCACATGGGGGATGGACTGGAGGCGAGCCTGGAGGTTTCCGCAAAAGTCCAGTGAGAGCTGGTGGTTTGGGGACAAGATAGTGAAGATCCCAAGTCCATGGCATGTTAGGAAGATGCACCTGGCACAGCCTGTGAGCATATGGGTCAGGGAGTTGCCATGGTAACATCAGACGATTCCTACCTGAACAGGGTTGGCAGGGGAGTGGGCCAAATTGCCTTGGACTTTATGGGCATAAAGGCGGTTCTGTGGAGCCCAAATGAATATTGCTGATGAGTTACGTGCCACCACTTTCCTCTGAGCGACACTTTGCTCGGGAAAGACACCGTCGGGTCAGGGGTGAGCAGAGCTGAAGCAGCCTTTTCATCCTGAGGGTGGGCCAGGGCGGCGCTGAGTTCGTTAGGCTGCTCAGGTCAATTACACCAGCGAGACGAATGGCCTCTCATAACTCTGCGGCAAAGCAGACACTTGGCAGAGGTCTGTGACAGGGCATGGGGAAGCTGCACTCTGCAATAACACAGGAAGGTCCTGTTCACACCGGAGCTTAGCCAGAGGTCAAGGAGCCACGGGGGAGTTCTAAAGCACCCCCGGCACTTGGTCCCTTGATGGCTGAACAAACCGGGGCCAAAATGATGGTGATGGTGATTATGGCGGTGGCTGTATTGGGTATGGTGATGGTGATAATAGTGATGGTGGTGGTGGAGATGGTGGTGATGCTGGTGGTGCTGATGGTGATGATGCTGGTGGTGCTGATGGCAATGATGCTGGTGGTGCTGATGGCAATGATGCTGGTGGTGCTGATGGTGGTGATGCTGGTGGTGCTGATGGTGGTGATGCTGGTGGTGCTGATGGTGGTGATGCTGGTGGTGCTGATGGTGGTGATGTTCGTGGTGCTGATGGCGGTGTGGGGATAGTAATGATGAGTGAAGAGATGATGAAAATGGTGGTGATAGTGATGGTGGCGGTTATGGAATTGGTGATGGTGATAATGACAGTGTAATTATAGTGGTGATGATGATGGTAGAGGTATTTGTGGTGATGGTGGTGGTAATGGTGATCGTGGTGGTGATGTCAATATTGGTGGTGGTGATAATGGTGTAATTATGATGGTGATAGTGGTGATGATATTGGTAGTAGTGGCTGTAATTACTAAAACATATTTTTCTTACTATGTGATAGCCACTATTCTAAACTACTAAGTTGGCTCAATTAATTCTCATCAAAGCCCTGGAGACATTATCATGGATAGTTTATGTGTGGGAAACCTGAGGCACAGGGTGGCTGATCAACTTGGCTTATGTCACAAAGCCCATCCTCAGAGCAGAGTGGGTGATAGGTATCAGCTTTCATACCATCCACAAGTATATAAGGTAAAGGCCAAGAGTAGAGAAGTGGGCTGTTCCCTCTGAGTGGAGATGCAGAGAATCTGACCCCTGATGGGAGTCAGGCTCATAGCCTAGATGGCATGGGAAGACAGGAGGAGAATGCAGAGGCTGCTCATAGCCTAGACAACATGGGAAGTCAGGAGAAGGATGCAGAGGCCTCTTGGAAGATGCTGTGGTTCTAGGAGTAAGACGATAGTGTTGGAATAATTGTAAAAGAAGTTTCTCAATCCCCACCCCTGGACATGGGAAACTGCAGCTCAATGAGGTGTCTGGTCTGTGAATGCAACAGCTATAAGAGGCCGACACTAGACCCAGGGTTTTTCCTGTTCAGCACAGTTCCTAGCTGATAGCAAGGAACGTTTATTCACTCCGCATCTCCACGTGGAGGGACAATTTTGATGTAGCACTTCTGAGTCTGGAAGAAACAGCTTTCTCTTCAAAAACAACCCAGCAGCTTTAAATAGCCAACTCGACTGACCTGGCCCTTACCAGATCTCAAACTGGCTCATCTGGGAAGGGTCTGCTTGAGGACCCTAATGGGTTGGAAGAGAAGTTTTTGGAGTCAGTTGCTGTGTGACCTTGGGAAGACCGATTGCCTGCTCAGGGTTGGGCTCTTCACTTAGAAGGTGAAATTGTCTTAAGGATGAGGAGAGATGGAAGGTGAGGGTCTTTGGATAACGTGCATGAGATCGAGGTAGCTTGAGCAGACCCCACCCATTACCCACTCCATCTTTCACATGGGAACCTCACACCCCACAGCCTAAGGTGCCAGTGGCCATGGCACTGGCCTGGTTTCTCCCTCTGCCCTCAGTGCAGATGTCAATCGGTCTATGGTCTGCAGATGCCCCTTAAGGCTCGCCCTCTCCCACCAAGAAAGCCAGCTTTCCAATGAGGCCTGCTGGGCACATGTCTGCCCTCCTCCCCCATGTAGGCACTGCTACAGGAAGTCAGGGACAGGTCATCCTTGTCGGCTCCCAGCATGGGCTTAGACTCAAACAATGTTTGTTGAATGAATAAGCAATGTTGCAGAGATGAGTCTTCAGTGCATTGAGGCTGGGGCACTTTCTGCTGCTCTTAGGGTGCCTGATCTTCCTTGGGTAGCATCAGCTGGAGGGTTTGAGGGTTCCGTGGTTCCCTGCAAGAGAGTTTGCTGCTCCCTAGGCTAAGTGCCTGCTGGGGTCTGGGCTCCACCACCCACCCTCACCCTGCCCTCTATTCTCAGCTGCAGTTGCTGTAATCCCTCCACATCTTGCCGCTCATCTAATGGGGTGATCTTTGTTCTGAGTGGCTTCCTGTATGGGTGGCACATAACTTTGTCTTCTGGTTACTTTATGGTAGGCTCTTCAAAAGGAAACAGTCAGGCCCCTTCTTGTCCCTTTGCTTCCATCCTTCTTTCCCCAGATGCCCCGCCCCTACCCTTTCAAGAAGCAACTAAACACAAATCCATTTATTCTAAAGGAAAAAAAAACAGTCCTCATAATGGCCAGAGTGGAGAGACCATGACTGGATGTTGGTGTTAGGAGCTGGGCTCTGCTCTTTGGGGAGTGTGAGGCAAGTTTCCTGCCAGATGGCGTGCTGATTCCAGTTCACACTGGCAGGAATCTTGGCTGTGGAACAAAGTTATGTGATGACCAGTGGGTCCTGGCAGGAAACACGGGTTGTGCATTGAGTTGGGGTGCTGATGGTATGAACTGGCCATGAGTAGTCTCAGGACTCCATAAGAGAGTCTTGAGGTCCTGGCTACAGGCAGAAGGGATAGCTTTTAGTCACCACAAGGACATAAGTAGGGTCCCAGCTCAACTTTCCCTTTTGCCCAGCCAAGAAAGAAGTTGAAGGTCAAATAACAGCTGAAATCCATGACCTGCTGTTGACCTTGAAGTCACCCTGGGCAGGGCTGACTGCCTGTTAACCTGGGTTGGTCATGGGCACTGCTTCCCTTGGCCTGTTTCAGCTATACACATTTCGGGGGTGGGAGGAATTCACCCAGTAATCACCTACTCAAAAGTCTAATGGCAACAGTTCTTCAACTCATGTATCTGAAGCCTGTGGAATGCTAGGTGATGACTCAGCACCGAACATTGAAGCCCAGCAGGGCTGATGTCATCATGTGCTCAAGGCCCCGAGGATGGCAAGGCCATTTTATATGGCAGAGGAGACGGGTATGTGTGTTGGGGTAGGAAGGGATATAGGACTCCAGTCCAGCTCATGAAGTCTGCCCTCTGGATTCCAATCTGAAGAGACTCTTTAGAGAAGTCAATCCTTTGTTTGTAGTGACCCCTGCTTGTAGGAGAACACACTGATGCAAACAAGGTCCAAGACACTCACCTTGACCTCTGTAGAGTGCGTGGGAAGGAGATTTTGATGGGCTCTTGTAGGAGAGTCTGCTTTATCCCTGACCCTACATTGGGAAGTCACTGCCCTGCTCCCACACATACTTATTTTCTCTACTTTTCTTTGTCTGATATATCTTTATTTTGTTTTTAATTAAAAGTATATCTTTGCTAACTTATTATTATCTGTAATTCCAGTTCCAGGGGATCTGATGCATGCACCAACCATGCAAATGGTGCACATGCAACGTGCAAGCAAAACACTTACACATGTAAAAATAAATATAAAAAAATTTTAAAAATGTTTCTTTGCTTGATACAGAATTGGCAGTTGACCATATGTTCTGCATTTAAAAAAAAAAAAACCACCCTCCATCGTCTTCTTGCTGCCATTGTTGCCTACGAAGTCTGCCGTCATTCTCCGTGCCCTTTCAGGTGCTTTTCTTAAAACATTTAAAAATTGTTTTATTTATTTATCTGTGTATATGTGCACATGCATGTGGAGGTCAGAGGTCAACTTTGGATAGTTAGTTATTTCCCTACTCTATAGGTCCCAGGGATTGAATTCAGGTAGTCAAGCTTGGAGACAAGGGTCAAGAGCCGTTTTGCCAACCAACCCTCTTTCTCCTCCCTCTTTCTGAGATCATTTTGGTAGTTTTCTTTGTCTTTCAACAGTCTGACTAGGATTTGCCTAAGAGTGGTTTTATCTAAATTTCTCCAGTTAGTCATTTCCTGGTTTTTAGACATGTTGAGTGTGTATTTCCAATCTATTCAATAATTGTTTGTTCCATTAATAACATTTTTAGAGTTTTAGTTTTATTTTGTTTTTTTTTTCTAGGGGAAAGGTGAGTCTTCCAGGCAGAACTTCTGTGCTGCTGCTGAAACTTTCTCTTGGCTCACTCTGGCCACAATTTTCTGTAAATTAATTAACAAATTTACAGTAACGATTTAAAGTAGTCACGTGCTGCCTCTCACACCTGGGCTATGTCTCTCTAATTGTGTTAATTTGTTACCTTGATTATTGGTCACATTTTCACCCAAAGTTCCATTGTGCTGATGCTATTCATCTCTTCAGCTGAGCTCACTTTGTATCTGGTTTCCAGGTAGCAAGGGAGAAGGAGGGTCCTTGTCCTTCTGAAATCCTAAGGCTGTGGGTTCTGGGCATGAGGACATTGCCCAATTTCCTTCAACCCCAGCTTCATGTTCTCTTCTATCTGCCCCCGGGGGCTGGCCTCTGTGACCTTACCGGGAGTGTGCTGGTGGAGGGACAGCTCTGGAGGTGTCAGTCTGCTTCTGGATTCAGTAGTGTTTTGAATAGAAATGGCATCCCATCTATCTCCACCTCTGGGAGGGGCCTGGAATCTGAAATGCAACTATACCAGACCCCAAGATCGATCTCTCTCTCTCTCTCTCTCTCTCTCTCTCTCTCTCTCTCTCTCTCTCTCCTCCCTCCCTCCTCCCTGCCTTGTCTCTTTTCAGACCCTCTTTCAAAGGGGTTGTTTACCTGCAGGCTACACTTCATCTATTGCTTAGGCTTACAGGACTTTAACAGTTGGCTGGTATCCCTTGGGCTCATGCCTCTTTGCTGGTGGCTCGCATATTTCACCTGCTATAGTTGGTCTATCAGATGTCTCCCTAGGAAGGGCCCTGGTGGTTAGTCCCCAGAGTGGCACTATGGGGAGGCAGTGGAAACTCTAAGAGGTGGGGCCCAGTGGGAAGCCATCTGGCCACTGTCGGGGTATTTTAAAGACAATTTGCTGGCCCCTTCCTCTTTCTGCCTTTTAGCTTTCTGGTTTTGAGGAACAGTTTGCTCTGCCTTGAATACCACCATGGTATATTGTTTTGCCACGGCCCAATATGACGAAACCAGCCTCTCAAACCCTGAGCCCAAATGAGTCTTCTCTTCATGCACTCATTTTCTTAGGTATCTGTGATATGCCAGGCTGTTGTCTCACATGGCTGAGGCTCCCACATGGTCATTGCCCTGATACAAAGGCAGGCTGCATGCTCTCTCTGTGCCTGCTGGGCTACACTGGGAAACTGGTTTGGTTAGATGTGTTTAGGGGCACGCACAGGTGACACTGTGATGTTCATGATGTTTTCTGCTGTCATGGTGAGTGGCCATCACTGTCTCCTGTCCCCAAGGCAGATCTCCACTGCATACAACCTGGAGTGTAGGTGAGCATGGGGAGATGTCACTCACGGGACATTTTGGGCAAGCATAGAACTGAGCATCTCTGGGCTGCTGAGAGTGCTGGACCACATACCACTCAGCCTGTGATTTGAGGAACATATTTCCCAGCCCAGCAGGTGGCAGAGGGAATCCAGTGCTTCCTCAGCAAGCCCGAGATCCTGACAGGACACAGCCCAGGCTTCTGGAGAAGAAAGCACAACCCCACTGGAGGGGTAGTGTTGACAACGGTTTCTATTTCACCCGGCCCTGTAGCTGTTTAGTTCCAAAGAAACACACAGAGGTCTACAATCATAAACTGGTTGGCTTATTAGCTCAGGCTTTTTATTAACTTTTATATCCTACATTACCCCATAATTTTTGTCTGTGTCAGCTTGTACTTTTGTCTGTGTGGCTTGGTACCTTTTATTCGTGAGACATGTTTATCTTGCCTTTTCTGCATCTGGGTTACGACTGTAGACTCGGCCTTTCTTCTTTTTAAAATTTTTTTTTGTTTGGTTGCTCCGCCTATACTTCCTGCTTGGTTGCCCTGCCTATACTTTCTTTTGGGCTACTGGCCAAACAGTGTTTTATTAAAACAATATAATATAAGTGACAGGGTATAAGGCCATTGTCCCACAGTAGGATAACCCCAGCTAGGCCTTCAGGACACACACCAGCAAAGGATATACATCCAAGGTGAAGGTGTCACCAGAATACCAAGCGCTCCAGCTATATTCGAGACTGATCAGAGGCAGGCCATGAGAGTTTATTGTGCGAAACATTTCAGAAGTGAAAGAACCAGGCGTGTCCAGGAGAGCATAGTCCTTAGTTCCTATAGGGCTCTGGCTCCAAGGGCAGTCACTAAGGGGGCAGCAGATCAAAATGAGAGAAGTCACTTAGAAGGACAGATGCCATCTAGGAGAAGGGAGATCACTTCGGAGGGTGGCAGTTACCTATGAGAGCAGATGTCAGAGAGGGAACAGGAATCATCAGTAGAGGAGACTGCCCAAGCAGGAAGCATTGTGCCAGGCTTTGGACCGGGGAACTGGTGAGGCTAGCACTATGCCAGCAAGATCATCCCATGCTTCAAAGACACCATGCTTCCAAGTGTTTAGCCTTCAGATCTGCAGGTGAGATTAAGCATTTAATAATGCTTCCCACCTTGAACCAAGGGCCCCATCCCAATGTGGGATACTGCGGCATCCATCCCAGTGTGGGATACTGCGGCATCCATCCCAGTGTGGGATACTGCGGTATCCAGTCCCAGTGTGGGATACTGCAGCATCCAGACCCTGCCTACATCTCCTGTCAGTCCTCAATAGGAAATATCACATCTTGGTTGTCAGACTGTATTTGGGTTTCCAACATGGACAAGGGTGCCCCAGTAGAGCTTGACTCTCCGTTACAGATAAGAAGACTGACAGGACTCTATCCAGCTTGTGACTGTGAACACTGTGTGGGTGATGGGGCAACCATGAGCTGGGATCTGAATCTCAGAGGCAGAAGAAGGAGAAAGTTGGTCCTGCCCTTCAGGAGCTGGTGAGATGATACTCTGAGCTGCACACCCAGCAAGGGAGGGTTCCCCAAAGAAACACTGGCAGGCTTTGCTCTTCAGCCAAGTTCGGATTGGACTGGGTGACCTTTTTGCAGAAGATGGGGTCACCAGCTGCTTTGGCATCCATCATGACAAAAGAATGAGTACAAAGCCTGGTCATCAGGGAAATGGGGCTCTCTGAACAGTTAGAATAGATATGTGCCTGGGGTCCTACTTGAGAGGATGCTTGGACCAGCTGGTCAGCCTTCTGCCAGCTGCTGTCAGCTGCAAGATGGAAGGAAGCTCAGGCAGAGCCAAAGAGAGTCTGAAAGGGCCCTGGGAGAGAAGATTCTGGAAGAGCAGGCACAGAGGTGGGGAGATCTTTTTTCTCTTTCTGCACTGGTTCTCAGAGATGATTTATTTCCAAAGAAGTGGGTTTGAGGGATGAGGTGTACCAAATGGGAAGGCAGCAAGGATGCCACAATCTGGACCATCCTGGACTTCCAAATAGCCTGTGCTCTGAATAGACCTTTTGTTCTGTGTGGCTGTGTTGAAGGCGGGGAACCGGTAGCGGATGCCCAGAAAGGGCTGTGACTAAGTGTCTATTATAAGTGGAGCGTTTTAATAAAAAAATCCATGTAATTTATTTGAATAAAAATGTACGCTCTTTACAATCCTGCTGTTTCCCTAGCCTTCCATATTAATAGTTCATTAATACTTCAGGAATGGTGAGTGTCATCACAGAAAACAAATACAAAGACAGAGAAGGACATTTGTGGTTGTCTAGGCTTAAAAACAATGGTCACAGTGCTGGAGCGATGGCTCAGTCAATTAAGTACTTTCTGTGTAAGCATCAGGACCTGAGTTCGGTCACCAGAAACCTTGTAAAAAGCTGGGCATTGGTGTGAGCTCTTGTGATTCAAACATGGGGGTGGTAGAGGCAGAAGGATCCCTGAGGTTGGCTGGGTAGCGTGCATAGCTGAATAAGCAATTCCTAGGCCACAGTAAGAGATTCTGTATCAGAAAAAAAGGGTGCACAGGGCTTGAGGAATGACACCCAAGGGTCATCTTTGGCTTCCACATACAATAATGCATGAACATGAACACACACAGCACACATGTACACTTACAGGGATAAACATAGTGGTCATAGGGTAAAAAATGTCTAGGCTCACAAAATACTTAACCCTGGACACCAGCTTCAGGCATGAAGAGGTCGGGGGAGTTGCTCAAGGGCTACTGGACTCAGTACATGGAGCCACGGCTAAAGCCCCAGACTCGGTACACGGAGCCATGACTAAGGTGTACACTGTGATTTATAGGGGTGCCTAAGTGGACTTCAGGTTGGAGCCTTGTGTGTGCTCAGCTGTCCTCTGCAGGTCTTCTTTGGGCAGGGTCTCTGGAAAAGGGCTCTGGGATGGGCCATGTTCCTACGGTTTGGGTATGGGAAGGCATTCCGGAGAGTCTTTGCCTCCTGATTGCTGTGCTGTGATGCCCTCCGCCCCTCCTGTGAGATACTGTGCTTCTTATGGGGAAGAAGCCTGTTCTTGAGTCTGACACCACCCACCCCCCAATGGTGGCTTTCCTGGATTCAACACTTGTGAAAAATGGGATTCTGGACTAAACTTCCCACCTCCTAGCCTCAGTTTTCTCAGTACAAACCAAGGTGGGTAGCCAGATGGCGTATATGCATGAACTCTGCCCCAGGACCAGGGTTGGGCTTATGGGGCATGTATTAGTCTCCGCCAGCCTGTATCTCCAGAGAGCCATGGTGTGCTGCACGTGATTCACGACCTTGCTTTGTATATAGAGTCAAACCCTCCCTCTCTGTGTTCATCAGGCCTCTCTCTGTGCCAGGAAAAGGCTCCGAGGTGGGTAGCAATGTGTGGGTGAGGGTCAGGGTCAAGGTCAGGTTAGAGGGAGGGTGGACCCTGTTTTCAGCACCATGGACAGGACCAGACACTCAGCAGCCCTTCCTTGTGTACAGTGAGTTCATGACCAATGGATGGGACCCAGCCTGGGCCTTCTAGACCCACCAGAACAGAGGATGAGCCAGAGATAGACAGTGGCCTCTGTGAAGTGTGTGGTCAATGCACGGAGCTGGAAGAACTGGGACAAGAGGAGGCCACTGGTTGGGCCGCTTCCTGGGTGTCCTTGGAAAGGAGTGACTTAGGGTCCACATTGGAGGCTGAAAAGTCTGAGGCCAGACTAGAACAAGGCTGGCTGGTCTGCAGCATCTGTGCCCTCCTGCAAATGTGGTGACGGCTCCTCGGGCCTCCCAGCAGTCTGCCTGAATGAGTCCCCAGGGTGCTCTCTCTGTCTGTATCTCTTATCTGACAGACCCTGGCAGACAGATGTGCAGACAGACATATTTTGTTGCTGTTGATAAGGTGCCCAGGGAAGACAGCTTCAGCGTGCAGGGCAGGAGGTCAGACAGAGGGGAAGATGAAAGGCCACCTCCCGCTGTGTCTGCCAAGCCCAGCCGAGCAGCAACACTGCAGTCTTACCATGTCTGCTGGCAGCCCTGAGTCTTTTTCCCTCCCTTTTGGTGCCAGTGCTGAGAGGGTGTTTGCTCCTGGTTTCTTTTGGCACAGTGACAATGTGTTACCTTGCATGGACAAGGCAGAGCAGATAGAGGTGAGAATTGGGTCTTCTCCCATCTCCTTCCTTGAGTCTCAGAAAAGGCCAGCCTTCCCATGTACTTTCCCTGAAGTCAGAGCCTCTCAGGATCTAGGGAATGGCTCAACAAGCCCAGTGTAAAGGCCTGGGCTGTATTTAGTGTGAGGGCCTTGTCTTCATTTCTCAAATCAGCTCTTCTGCACAACCTCCATTACTAAGAAATATGATGGGCTCAGAGTCCCAGGAGACTGCTGTGCCACAGAGGCCTCAGATTCAGGGATGAAGGAGACAGCTGAGTTGGGACAATGCAGGTACCGAGTGAGGAAACCTGTCCCTTGAGGGCAGAGTCACTAGTCACTGTCTCTGTTTTGAGTTTACAGAGCTGGGTAGTAGACCCTATAAGGTGGCAACTCCTCAACTCCATATTTCTCTTATCAAGACCTCATTGCCAACATAAGACCACACAGACTCTTACTTTATGCCTGCACATAGAGGGGACAGCTGGTTGTCATGGGCTCCTTGACACTCCGGTGAGATGCTTGCATAAACTGTATATATTGCAGACTATGGAGCTAGGCAGAAAGGAACCCTGGGATCTTTTTGTACCTCCTATAGAAGCATACCAAGAACAAGCAGCCCTGTGGCAGTTAAACCTTATTATCTCAGAATTGCAGCTCTTAGACTGTGGTCACCTCCCTGTGTGGCCATCCAGCACAGATGGAGTCATCAAAAGATAGACAGACACAAGGCTCTTTCTGGATCTTGATTTCCACCAGATTTGGGGATTATAGGTCCTTCCCTCCTCCAGCTTCAAGACTGCCACCTTTGTCCCCTACAACACACAGCCCTTGCAATAAATCCAGGGGTGACAGGATTCCTAGTAAGTCTTGGCGATACCCCGATTCTGTCTTTCAGCTCTGGAAATTCCAAATGGCTCCCCTATCACCATAGCTCCAGTTTCTCTATGGTAGAGGGTTGTGTATGGATGAGAACTGGTGTTTTATTTCAAGGGATTCCATGGCTCACCTGAGGCTCCTGCCAATGACCCATCACCACGGGTGGGAAGCCCTCCCTATACCCTACCCTTTGCTTCTGCCTGGACCCTAAAAAAAGTCCTCCCAGGAAGAGAAGGAAAAGTGCAGTGCAGGGTTCTCCTGGCTGGGCCAGGTACTGGAGGAGTGTGCCATTGGCAGGGAGCTTCCCTTATGTCCCTACCTTCCAAAGTGGTGCCTGTCACAGCTACTCTGCATAGCCTGCTTAAGGTTCTGCTGTTTAGATGAAGTATTGCTGCCAGAGTGCACGCAGGCCAGCCAGAAGAGGCCTGGGTTTGGTCAGCATGTGTGAGCATTCTCACATGCCTGTGTACCAGTCTCACCAGGAGTGGGAGGGACAAGCTAATGAGTTTCATCAAATTAGACTATCAGGCTGCAATCCACCACGCCATCTTGGCTCTGTCCAGCTGAGACATAAATTTATATTTTTAAGAATCTAATCTAAGCAGGCAGTGGGCTAGTGGAGCCCTGGAGAGAGAGGGGCACAGATGAAAGTACCCAGCGTTCCTTTGGAAAAAAGCAGCTGTCTGTGTAAAGACAGCATGGTTAAGCAGGCCAGCCTTTTGCTGGACTCCCTTCAGGGTAGCCTGGCTAGATATGTGTCTTGCCCAGCAAGGGCAGCTGTATTAACAACAGTCATCCAAGGTATAAGGGCCAGATTGTCTTGGCAGGACACAGGTTCTCATTTAATACCACTCAACCCCAATGACCTCTCTGCTAGTCAGATTTCTCTAGAAAAATAGAACAAACAATGTGTGTGTGTGTGTGTGTGTGTGTGTGAGAGAGAGAGAGAGAGAGAGAGAGAGAGAGAGAGAGAGAGAGAGAGAGAGAGAGAGAGACTCACATACATATACATGTCATAAAAGATTTTGGGTGATTTGCTTATATGATGGAGGCTGGATTGCCTCCAAATGGCCATCTATGGCTTCTCAGTCCAAGCAGCTGAACACTTCAGGAGAGTTAATCCAGGGCTGAAAGGCAGAGGCTCCCCGTGTTAACAGACTGAAGAAGCTGGATTCTAGTGTCCTTAGACAGCGAAAGTAGCAACAGACACACTTGCTCAGAAACAAAGGGAGCTCATACGAGCAGGCATTCTGTCTTCATTTACACTCTAAACATGGCTAAAAGCAGCCAGTAACAGCCATGCCACTACCGTAATGCTGTTCTATCTTGAGGTGTCCTCTCCCAAACAAACCAATCCATTCTATGGGCTGGAGAGGTGGCTCAGGGCCTAAGTGCACTTGCTGTTTCTGTAGCGAAGTGGGCTTTGGTTCCTAGTATGCAGGTTGGGCAGCTTGCAACCAGATGGAACTCTAGATCCATTAGATCTTATTTCTCTTCTGGCCTCTGGTGCATGGGCATGTGCACACACCCTCCTAAAAAAAACTCAAACCCCAAATTAGTTCACTTTTAAAAATCCATTCTGTCTCATATTCTTAGGACCTGAACAGAGTTTACTCTGCTATTAGCCAGCAAGTAGCATGATTGGTGTCTAGATCAGTTCCCGACAGAGCTTTGGATCTGACTATAAACTGTCCACATTACAGAACCACTCACTGAGTTCTGTTTTCAGCATCCTACGGCATCTCCAGCCAATGGTCTCAAGCTTTTCCAAATTCTTCACAAAAACTCATTCCAAAGACTTAAGAACCACATGGCTATTTATCACACGCCAGCTCCGCTTCTTTGGTTACCTATTCTCCATCTTGGTCTTTTGTTGTTGATGCAGTGGCTAAAAGATTTATTTTGACTTGTGATTTCTGAGAGATTTTTGTTCAGAGTAGAGATAGCATGTGGACTGGCTCTGTCTGTGTTGGTGGGAGTCAGAGGTGGACATCAGACAGAAGGAAGCAGACAGAAAAGCACAGGCTAGAACTTCCAAGGACCTGCTTCTGCCAACAGGCCTCAGTACATTATGGTTCCGTAGCTTTCATACTAGGTCCACATGCTGGGGAATGAGTAATCAAGGCATGATGCCATGGGGAAACAGCTCAAGTCTAAACTGTAGCAATGGACTTGATTATGAACTAGTCTGATTCCTGGGAATCCAGTTTGCAATAGCTAGGGACAACTTTGGGCACTAGTGAACTTGGTGGCCCTTTGGTCACCACCTGAGACTTGTCCCTGCCTGCTTGAGCAGGCTGTCCCAGAGAGTAGGAGAAAGTCAGGAGCATGTAAAGCATGTCTATAAAGGGTTTTTAGAGAGTCAAGTTGTCCATGGCAAGGTCTGGGAGTGGTCAGCAAGCCTATTGCAGAGATTTGTACCACATGTGATATGGCCTCCCTTGCTATTCTCAAGCCATGCATCAATTGTTTGGGATCACAGAACTCAAAAACCTCAAATTGAATGTCCATTGGTTGGCATTCACACCCCGCTCCTACCCCAACACATGATGCAGATACCGTGCAGGAACAGCTGCAGAGGCAGCATCTCTGAAGATGTTGGTAAGTCATAGGAGAATCGCAGGCCCTTGTGAGTCATGAGTTTTCACCTGGACCCATTGCCCGTCCTCAGCACCAATTTTCTCAGTTTCCCCTCCAGTTGCTCTTCTGATACACAAAAGCTGAGGTACCGTTTCTGATCTGCATCTCAGCCACATAAAGGAAGACTTTGGAAGCCACATAAAGATCCCAGGCTTACATCCTTGCTGCATGCAAGCTGTCTCTATCATTTCTTCTGACTTCCAGGTCTATGGGGATTTAAACCCCTTTTGTTGCTGGTGACATCAGGATGCTGTTGTGAACTCATCTGAAAACTCAGAGTGGAAACCATGTTTTCTGTTCTCACCATTTCAGTAGGAAAACAAATTTTGGCAAAACTAATGTCACATAGTAGAAATATTTCTCCCTTATTGAGTGTGGAGATGTGCTTGGGCGGCCGTAGTCCTTTCCAATGAGGCACAGCAATCTCCTTGCCTGAACCGGAGTCGTCCTCAACACCTACACCCAGAGAACCTTGAAATCAACCACCGTGTGCTCCTAAAAATACATTTATTAAAATCTACCATAGCTTCGAATGACAGTACTCCTGTTTTCCCAAGCATCAGATTTCCTGAGAATTCGAGCCCTTGAACAATTACTTGGCAAGCTGACTCCAGTACCCTGTGATGGCACCAAGCCCTTTGTAAACCAAACCTTTCAGTTTTGGACACAGTTGTATAAAAATCAGTTGGAAATCCTTAATTGAAGCAATCATGAATAGAATCCACCAATGTCAGTTATTAACATTTTTAGCAAATTGTAATTATGGGAAACAAAGCTCTCAGGCAGGAACACAGCTGCCATTTATCCCAAGAAGACGAAGGAGGGGCTGCACAGGGGATCTGCTGAGGTGGGAGGGGTGTGCACGTGGCCCTGGTGAGATGAGAGGGGGCTGCATGGGGCACAAAGTGAAACTCCAGGACAGGTAATTCTGACTCACAGTTTGCATCTCTTGGCCTCTGGGAGGAGCCTGTAAGCATAGTTCTTTCCTCTCCTCAGGTCCATTTGTGATAAGGTGGGGAGGGAGCTTGTAGGAAGGCCCAGAATATCTGGCATCTGTGACTGGACCAGTTGTCAAGGAGAATCATGAATAGCTAGGCTTTCTTCTACACATTTTGTTAGGAAATACTGTGCATCAAAAAATACCTACCTGGATTCGTCTAGCAGATGCCTCAGACATTAGAGGGCCTGGCACGCAAGCGTGAAGATCCAAGTTAGATCCTTGGTGCCCATGACAAAGCCAGACTTGTTTGAGCACGCTTGTAATGCCAATGCTTGGGTGGTGGAGACAGGGAAATCCCTGCATTTGCTAGGTAGCCAGCCTAGCCTGATTGGGTGAATCTCCTCTCAGTAAGAGACCTTGTCTCTAAAGAGATGTGGACAGTGTTACCTGAGGTTGACCTCTGCTTGTGTGTGTGTAGTGTGTATACACAGGTACATCTGCATGTATGTGTGTGTGTGTGCACATGTGTGTGTGTGCTCGCGCGCACGCATACACACACACACACACACACACACACACACACACACACACACACACCATGAATAGAGGTCAAAGATAGCAGTACTCTTCTGCTTGCTGAACAGCAGAAGCATCAATCTGGGAAATGCTGTCTGCTCACCATGACTTCCTCTGGGCTTGGGAGGAGCCTACATTCCTACAGAGAGAAGAATTTCTAAGCTAGAAGTATGTCTTTTAAAAAGGGGGTTGTAAAATGCATTGATTAAAAGTTCATGTAAGCTCATGAATCATATTTTATAAAAATTTAAAATCATACTAAAACACATGACTCTAAAAATACTACAGATGCAGGGCAGAGATAGACCCTGGAGGAAAATGACGTGTGTGTGCACAGGCATGTCATGGGCGGTGTGAACTGTTAACTTCCCAGAACCTAGGATTATCTGGCAGACTATCTACCTGTGGGTCAGGTTAGTCTCAGTTATGGTTCCAGCTCCATGACGGTCTACTTCCTGCCATTATGATCATCGACTGCCCTCTGAAACTGTAATCAAATTCCCAATTAAATGCTTTCTCTTCTAAGAGTTGCATGGTTATGGTGTCTCTTCAGAGTAATGGAGCAGTAACTAAGACAGAAACACATACCAGAGACTAGGGTATTGCTGTGATAGTATTGCTGTGATCAGCCTGGCCATACTGTTGTTTGAAGGAATTAGAACTTTGGGAATTTGGACTTAAGAGGGGCTTAATGGATCATCTTTGAAGGAACATGGAAGACAGTGGTGCTGAGGGTAATGTGGACTCTAGGGCCCCAGCTTCAGAGGTTTTACGGGGGACCATTCATGGAATGTTTTGGCAAAGAATGTGACTGCTTTTTGCCCTTGTCCTAAAAATCTGCCTGAGGCAAAATTGAAGAGTTTTGGACTAATGTCATTGGCAGAGGAGACTTTCAGACAGCCTCGTATTGACTGTGTCATGTGGTTATTAGTGGTCACTCTTATGTAGATCAATAATGAAAAGAAGCAAGCTGGACAAAGAGAAATTTTAAAAATGTACAATGTGAGGAGCAAAAGGACACCAGGAAAGACGGTGTTGGAGCCAAGACTTGTGCTAAAGGAGATAAAAAGTCGAAAGAAAATCCTGATGCTAAGTGAAATAAAGGGAGTGGTGCCCTTAGGGCAAGACCCTACCCAGTAAATCCTGTAAGCTTTGAAAGGGAAAGTCTGAGGTATTTCACACACTTAAAAGTTTATGCAAATCTAATTCAAGGAGAGGGCCAGGTTTCAGCCCAAGCAAGCAGAAGAAGTTGGCAGCCTTGATCACATGGCTCTGGCTTTAGAATCAAGGGTATAAGAAAGGGGCTGTGGAATTGCCTCTGCGGTTTACCAGCTAGAGATGGACTATGGAGGCATGAATGAGATTGGCCCCATAGACTTATATTTCAATGCTTAGTCATCACGAAGTAGAACTGGGTAATGGTCACATCCTGGCACAGCTGGTCTGTTTGTTCCTATCCAGTGTTCGTGGTATGGAAATGTCTGGTGTCTCTTACACCTGTTTAAGATATTGGCAGAACAGAGGACAAAGTTAAGTTTAGGAAAAAAAATTAGGATCAGGGAATTGAGAGGGGGGGTTGTGTCTGACCTGTTTAAGGTGTAGCCTTCAATTCAGCTCCCTGGAACTCATAAGAATTCTTTGCATTTATGAAAACATAAGTTTTAAACGGCAGCATTATTTATATTAGAATGACTGTGACAGATGTTTTTGTACAATGAAAAGTATTTTTAAAACTATGGAAGGCAGCATGAGAGAGAATTTTCTTAACTTGTACTTGTCCTCATACCTTTATAACTTGCAGGTACACACCTTAATAACTTGTATTTGTATTTTACTGAAATTTTTTTGGTGAGGTTGTCCTTTTAAACTGACAAAACCTCTCAGCTGTCAAACTGTATCAGAGATCTTTAAGAAGGATGAAATTTGTTGAGTTACTGATTAAAAACTTCAGAGAACTTACTTGGTTGTTCTCACCTAGAGCTACTCCTCAGGGTCCTCCATGTTCACTGAAGGTTGTATTTACCTCTTACTGTTTAGCAAAGTGCCTGCCAGGCTCCAGAAGATCCTGTGGGATAATAAACCTCTAGGAAGATAAGCCACCCTTGACCTGAGCAGCTAAGCTGTTGATTCCAGTGATTCTGTCCACTGTCTGGAGATCTTTGGTCTAGATGAAAGACAGTTTTGCCCTATGGTCAGTGTTTGGCAGTTGAAACAAATTGTGGATGGACGTTGTTCTGTGCCCATTTGTCTTCTGTCTTCTTTGGAAAAAGTAAAGTGCAGCTGCTAGGAGCTAACCTGTCTCTTTTTGTTATGAAAAAGTCTTTTAATAATTAAATATTTGAATTCATATTCCCCAGATCTCTGAGCAGTTCAGGGCTGTTTATCAGGTTTAACTACAGTGTAGAAGCTGTCTGGAGAGCTGGATCTGAGCTTGACTGTACTGGCTCTTAACTTAACAGGTAAGATTTACACTCATAAAAGACAAAAAGAAAAAAAACTGCTTGCAACAGAAGGTTAATGGCAGAACTGACAATAGTAGAGAAATAGGGGTTTATAAAAAGTATGTTTGTAAGAGGCTTAAAAGTACATACTAGTTTAAAACATGAGACTTATTGTTTTTGTAGTCTGAAATGAGATGCAATGAACAGACAATTGTAACATGTATCAGTAAACATAGGTGCATTTAAGTTACATGTATGAACACACACAGAGTGAACAGGAATTGGGAGAAGCAGATGCTCTAGGTGGGCCCTAACCAATGGCATGCCATTGCGCAAAACACACATGCAACAGAGTCAGCACTGGGGAACCAGACAGGGAATTCCTCAGTAAAGATGGCAGAACTTGGTCACCTGACCTGGCTCTCAGTTAAGATGGCAGTGAAGTCACCTGACCTCAGTTAAGATGGTGGTAGGGTCACCTTACCTCAGTTAAGATGGTGGTAAGGTCACCTGACTTCAGTCAAAATGGCAGTGGCCACATGCTGTATGGAAAAGCCACTCCATTAAGATGGTGGTGAAGTCATCTGACCTTAGTTAAGATGATGGTAAAGTCACATGACCTCAGTTAAGATGGTGGTAAGGTCACCTGACTTCAGTTAAGCTGACCAGAATGGGGGAATTCACCAACTGAAGCTGGTGGTGTGTGTAGAAATTGCACCCAGGCAGATGGAATGGAGAGCTGTTGTAAAGAAACCTGGTTCCCGAGCCCAGGCTTCCACGTGTCCTCAGCCAGCCCACAGGTGGGCCAGAAAGAATGTGGAGACCTTGGCCAAGTCAAAGCACCAATGAAATGGTAAAAGTAAAATGCTGCAAGTCCCCAAGTGGTGGCAGTGGGCAGCAGGCCATGAGACCACACCGCAGGTCCCCGAGCAGTGGCAGGTAGTGGGCAGGGAGCCACGTGGTGGGTGAGAGACAGAGACATGGATAGGCATGCCATGCAGTGTGAAGTTGGATATTTATTTAGTGGGTTATGGAAGGGAAGGGGAGAAGGGGGAAGAGGAGAGAGAGAGAGAGAGAGAGAGAGAGAGAGAGAGAGAGAGAGAGAACTCAGGTTGGAAGCTGAAGATCAGCTTGCCTTGGCATACAGGGGAGGGACAGAGCAGATTATTACAATGGGAAGACCTATCCACTGTGAGTGAGTGGCAGGCACCTTTCCTTGGCCAGAGGGATCCAGAACTGTGCCCGACCCGAGAGGCTGAGCTGAGAACTAGCTTGTGCATGTGTTCATTGTTCTGTTTTCTGACTGTGGTGTCTGACCAGCTGCTTCAAGATACTGCCACTATGAATTCTCCAGTGCTCTGTGGCCTGGAACTGGGAGCCCAAACAACCCTTCTCTCCCCTTAAGTTGCCTCCTTTCAGGACATTTTATCACAGTAACTGGGAAAGAAATCAAGATATGATCAAGTTTTAAAAAAATATCTCTCATGCCGGGCAGTGGTAGCGCATGCCTTTAATCCCAGCACTCTGGAGGCAGAGGCAGGATCTCTGTGAGTTCAAGGCCAGCCTGGTCTACAAAGCAAGTTTCAGGACAGGCTCCATGACTACTGAGAAACCCTGTCTCGTACACTCATCCATTGCTGGTGGGAATGCAAACTTTGGAAAGCAGTGTGGTGGTTTCTCAGGAAATTCGGGATCAACCTACCCCTGGACCCAACAATACCACTCTTGGGAATATACCAAAGAGAGGCCCTATCATACAACAAAAGTATATGCTCAACTATGTTCATAGCAGCATTGGTTTGTAATAGCCAGAACCTGGAAACAACCTAGATGCCCTACAATGGAAGAATGGATGAAGAAAGTATGGAATACATATTAGAATGCTACTCAGCAGTAAAAAAGAATGACTTCTTGAATTTTGCATACAAATGGGCAGAAATAGAAAACACTATCCTGAGTGAGGTAAGCCAGACCCAAAAAGAGGAACATGGGATGTACTCACCCATATTTGGTTTCTAGCCATAAATAAAGGACATTGAGCCTATAATTCATAATCCTAGAGAAGCTAAATAAGAAGGTGAACCCAAAGAAAAACATATAGGCATCCTTCTGAATATTAACCTTCATCAGGCCATGAAAGGAGACAGAGACCCACATTGGAGCACCGGACAGAAATCTCAAGGTCCAAATCAGGAGCAGAAGGAGAGAGAGCACGAGCAAGGAACTCAGGACCGCGTGGGGTGCACCCACACACTGAGACAATGGGGACGTTCTATCAGGAACTACCCAAGGCCAGCTGGCCTGGGTCTGAAAAAGCATGGGATAAAACCGGACTCGCTGAACAAAGCAGACAATGAGGACTAATGAGAACTCAAGAACAATGGCAATGGGTTTTTGATCCTACTGCACGTACTGGCTTTGTGGGAGCCTAGGCAGTTTGAATGCTCACCTTACCAGACCTGGATGGAGGTGGGTGGTCCTTGGACTTCCCACAGGGCAGGGAACCCTGTTTGCTCTTCGGGCTGATGAGGGAGGGGGACTTGATTGGGGGAGGGGGAGGGAAATGGGAGGCGGTGGCGGGGAGGAGGCAGAAATCTTTAATAAATATATAAAAAAAATAAAAAAATAAAAAAGAGAAACCCTGTCTCAACCGCCCCCCCCCAACAAAAAAAGAAGAAAAGAAAAAAATCACTGATAATACTTTCCTGATGTAGCCAGGACCCTTCCTTCCTTTGTGCATCCTCCTCCAATGTCTGTCATTTTAGGAGTCCTTTCATTTGTTATTTGTAATTATATATTGAGCAAATTCAGCACACCATTCATAAAGCATCTGTGCAGTAGTGAGATGAACCTTCGCTAACCATCCCACAGGAACGGTGACCTTCAGGACATGGTGTAACCTGTGTAGAGACTGCTTCTTTCCTGCCAAAAGACCATGGTCAGATGATTTCTGCAGTTACTGGTTCCTTGCCGCAAGTGTCTGGATGCCTAGGAGACTCTCACGTGGAGTGCAGGTTGCTGCGACTCCAGGATGCTCTCTCTACTTGGTGTCATTGGACCATAGCAAAGTGGACTGCAAGGACACACGGTTGCTTTCGCTTGTGTTCATATTCACTTAATGAAGCTGAATTTTCTCAGATGTTCCTGTTGGCTTCGATGAATGTTTCTAAAACACACGTCATATCTCTCTCTCCTTCCCCCAGGATTGCTGGGGATTTCACAGTTATTTATCTGTACCCAGAATTCAGGGACCCCTTTCCTTGTGCCCTGGTGGTGTTCTGTGTCCAGTTCCTCCTCTGAGCCTCTCCTTCTGCTGCTGGTTTCTCAGCATGGCCTCTGAAGCACCTACCCTCCTTCCTCTGGTCACATTCACGAAACCTTCCTTGACACTCCCAGATCTCCCTTGTGATCGGAGTCTCCATGTCCCAGAGGCAGCTTATCTATATCCTTCTGCTCTGGACTGAGCTCTCTAAATAGACTGACTTGTTCCTTCTGGTCCCCATCGGTCACCTAGGGCAATTCTTCCCATTTCATGTGCCCTTGATGTCCTGCTGAGGCAGGTAGCCAAGGTTTTGCATGACTCCTGGCCTTTTTGGGTGCAGTTGGTCCAGTGTCTACCTTTCTTGGTGTCCGGAGGCCAGGTTGGTGGCCCTACTCAGTTGCTGGAGCCATTCCACTGAGTTCACCATCAGTCCCCAAATTCTGGGTTCTCCGCCAGCTATCAGGTGGTCGGTTCAGTTCAGGCTGTCGCTGCTGGGCTTTCCTGAGGACAGAAGCCATGCATGTCCTCTTGTTCAGTCTGTCTCCTCACGCTGGCCCAGTGCCAAGGACAGAGCGCATGCTCAGCGAGTCAGTGCACATGACATTGAGAAACTTCGATCTTGGCAGTTGAGGTGGAAGGGGTTGCTCTCCCTCATCTCCCCACCTTCATCTCAGACTTGGCAGATCTGAACAGAGGAGGTGACTTTGATAGACCTTGAAAAATTCTACCAGCTGGTCCTGCAGACTGAGAAGCATGGCGGAGAGGAGGGGTTGCATTTAGAGCCTTGGGGGAGGAAGGCTGCTGGACACATAGGTAGAAACCCTCTGTTCCTGCCAGCTCTCTCCTCAGCAGCCAGAGAGGTGCCCAGGCTTCCCATAAGGGATAAGTGTAAGCAGAGAAGGCCTGGGAGATACCCAGCTTCTCTGCTTCCTCTCAACTACGCCACACCCACTGTGGGCATTCAGGAGTGAGGCTGAAGATGTGTCACCCGTGTGTCCCTACCCCAGGCTTCATATTCTGCCTCTGGAGAGTTTAAACCTAGAACCCAGTTCCTGGAGACCAGGACAGAAGACATTTGTCGCTGAGGTCTGTCTATCACAGTTCACATCTTCCTGAAGTATTCCTGTCCTCTCAGAGGGCTCATTTCCACCCGTGTCACAGTGGAGCCACCCTCAAGGGGCTGGGTGAGCAGACACTGTGCAAAGTGAAGGGTCTCACAGGTTGACAGCGACTCACACTGCTTGTGGTAGGGACATCACATGACCTTGAGTGTAACAAACTGTCAGAGAGCTAGGGGAGGACTGTGTGTGTGAGGTGGGGGTGGGGGAGGAAGCGGGGAGGGAGAGAGAGACAGAGAGAGGGGGAGAGGGAGAGAGAGAAAGAGAGAGGGGGAGAAGAGAGAGAGAGTTAGAGTGAGTGAATGAGAGACAAAGAGAGAGGGAGGGAGGGAGAGAGGGAGGGGGGAGGGAGAACAAGATCAGGGAGGACATGGTGACAGATTGTCAGTCATCCCTAGAACACAGAACTCTCAGAGCTTCAAGGAGCCCTCAGCACCCAGGTGGTTTCTCTGTAGCCAGCTCCTCCGTTCCCCTCACCCATCTGTCATGCTGGATGTGCAATCACACTATGATAATATTTTAGAACTAGTTGTGTCAAAGGCCTTTCCAGGCTTGGATGGGAGTAAACTGTTCAAAGCGGTCCTTTCTTGGTGGTTCAGGGACTGGGTGCTGAGGCTGAACCCCCCTGCTCTCCCGGCCTTGGCACCTCATGGAGCTCACTGGGTATCTGCTAAGTCAGGGAGCAACCTGTTTCCATTTTTAATTTAATTATCGATTGCTTCTGCCTTGATAGCAGTGAAGCTTCTGTGAAATGCAATTACAGCCTTCTACCTGAGGCTTTGATCGGCTAATGATGTCTCCAAAAGCACCCTGCATTCATCCTGCTTTTAATTAAACTAGCCTGCTAGGGAGGGAGCCAGCCATCCTCCCATGGGTAGGCTTCGGCCTCGCCTGGGTTCCTCTGTCCCCTAGCCACAGGCTGTGGGGTCCCAGACCCTGCTAGGGATCCCAGAACCTCGAGGGCATTGATGAGCCATGATGTCATCCTGGAACTGCAACCCCAATGAGACAAGTAAGCTTCAGGGGCCCATCTTTGTCCCTCAAAATAAGGCCAAGTGCAACCATACTAATGTGAGGTTCTTACCAAGTGTTCACTGTAGTGTGCACAAGTCAAAGACTCCCTTTGGAAGCCGGGCAGATACAGGACTAGGCTGAGGCAAGGGCCCAGTTGGGTCAGAGTTGAACTCTTTGTCATTTGGTAGCATGCTCTGGAGGAGAGGCACCTGTCTCTCTGCCTTCTCTCTCTCTCTCTCTCTCTCTCTCTCTCTCTCTCTCTCTCTCTCTCTCTCTCTCTCTCTCTCTCTCTCTCCGCTCTTTTTTTTGTCTGTACCACGAGGATGTACAGACAGGGCTGTAATTTCTTAGCTGTAGCCTTGGTGACAGGTAAGCTTCCCATTGCTGCTGCTTCTTCCTACTGCAGTTTGGGAAGATCATATAGCATGCAACACAATTCCTAGCATTGCCTGTGGAGTCCAGAGTAAATATTCCCCAATCAAATTTATTTTAGAAGCTAAGCATGACTATTCAAACCAAGAAAGTAGAGCAAAGATTCCAGGCTGTCTTGTGGGACATCAGGACAGATTTTTTTTTTTTGCTAAGTAACTTATGAAAAATCTTTCTTATTTTGTTCGCTTTAGACTTTGGAATGGAAAAAAGGAATCATATTCTTGGGAGGTCAAGGAAGGAGACCAGCCTGAGCTACATAGTGAATTCTAGGATAGCCTGGGATATAGAGTGAGATCTTATTATTTTTGTTATTGTGTGGTGTTGGGGATTGAACCCCAAGGCTCACAGACGCTAGGCAAGGCTAGGCTACCCTATTGTGTTCACCTATCCTTAAGTCACCCAAGTATTTTACCTGTTTTTATGTATGTGTGTATGCATGTTTGCATATGTGAGTACAGGTACATGCATGCCATCATGTCCACATGGTGTGCATGTCCACATGCCATGGCGTGCATGTGTGGAGGGCCAACGACAACTTTGTATGTTGCTTCTCACCCTCATCATTTTTGAGGCAGGATCTCTTGTTGACCATTGGGTACAGTGCTGGCTCAACAGCTTCCCATCCTGTCTCCACTTCCCAGCTTGTTGAAGGAGCACTGGGATTGTAAATATACTATGTCCAGCTTTACAGGGGTTCTGGGGATCTGAACTCGGGTCCTCATGCCTGTGTGCTGAGCACTTTTCCTGCTAAGCCATCTCTCCAGCCCCCAGTGTTAGCCTATTGATGCCACATTTTCCTTATGGGCACTCACATTGAACCATATATTGGCTATTAAAAATGGTGGAAGCAGGGTGTGGTGGCTCATGTCTGTAATCCCAGCGCTCAGAATGTCAAGTAGGAGGGTCAGCGTTTCAACGTCACTCTTGACTACATAGTGAGTTTGAGGCCAGCCTGTGCTACGTGAGACCTTCTCTCAAAAACACAACTGCACGGAAGACTGCAGTGAGCATGGCAGTAGAAGGGGGGGGGTCTCTATTTCCTCCCTGTTACATATAAACCCTGGGCAAACCTTGAAAGTTGGGGTGATATAACCCCTTTCCCAAAGCTGCATGGTCTTATTTTCTGAGATCCTAGGAGTAGAATGCTAATCAAAGTTCCAGACACACAGTGTGTGCTTTTCAGGCATGTGCGCTGATGTGCTCAGTCTGAGTACATGTGGCTAGGGTACCATCTTCCGCAGGATGAGGAGCTGCAGAGATGTCTAGAGCCTCTGTCTAGAGCACACCGGTGTGGGATGGAGGAGAAGGCCACAGGCCTGAGGAAGGGCCCCACCAGAAAAAGGTGCTTTTAGAAGACTTCTGGTGAGGACAGAGCCCAGTGGCTGCTGATCATTCAAAGAGGCTTCAGAAGGGGGGGGGGAGGTGTCAAACACAGCTAAATATTGCCTTTTAGATGCTGGGTTTGTGTGTTTTAAATATTGCTGGCAGCCTGGGTTGGTAATGATGTTGGGAACCAACTGGTATTATACTGTCAGTGAGTGTGGAGATTGTTCCCATCAGTGCAGGGTTGTTTTGTTTTAATGGATAATATCTTGGTGTCTGTCAAAGCTGAGCATATGTATGTATGCATTCTTCATCTCTGTAGTTCCACTTCCAGATCCTGGTTCCCCTGGAGTTGTGTGCTCTCTCACCCGTGATCTACACCAGAACAGCCGTGTTGCTTGTGATCCCCAGAGCCTGGAAGCTGCTGATATGCTTATTAGCGGGGGAATTGGTCCTTATGTACAACCACATTCATCCTGTGAGGTGCTGAACAGATGCTAGGACAGAATCAGGTAAACTCATATTGGAATGCCATGGTGTGCTCTCAGTGTTCCTACCTTTGAGCTGAGGGGTCTCCTCTCCTCTGTTCCTTGGGGTCACCCAAAGAGCCTTTGACACAGTGCTTGGCATATGAAGAGATCAAGAGACACAGACAAACCCATCTGAAAAGTCATTGCCATTATTCTAGTTTTGGTTCTGTTGCTATGATAAACACCATGATCAAAAGCAACTTGGGAAGGGGAAGGATTTATTTCGTCTTACAGTCCATCACTAAGGAAAGTCAGAATAGGGTCCCAGCAGAACCAAAGGCAGAGACCTCAGATGAATGCTGCTTCCTGACTTGCTCTCTACGGTTCCTTCCAGGACCACTTGCCAAAGGGGGCACTGCCCACAATGGGCTGTACCCTCCTGCATTAGCCATCAATCAAGAAATTACCCCATAGACTTTTTCACATGGGAGCAATTTCAGAGTTGAAGTTTCCTGTTCCCAGTTGACTCTAATGTAGCCATGTTGGATTGTCTCCTTGGTTCCACTGTTTTCTGTTAGGGAGTTGCCAGGGGAGGCAGACAGAACCAGACAAGGCATACATGTAGTAGGAGCTGCAGGCTGCGTTCCTGCCGCCCGGCTATGGGCTGCCTGGCTAGCTTAGCCCCTGAAATAACAACACACAAACTGTATTCATTTAAACACTGCCTGGCCCATTATATCTGGCCTCTTCTTGGCTAACTCTCATATCTTGCTTAACCCATATTTAGTAATCTGTGTAGCGCCACGAGATTTGGCTTAGCGGGAAGATTCTAGCCTATGTTCATCTTGGGCTGGAGCTTCATCGCGTCTGACCAGAGAGGAGAGGCATGGCGATTGTCTCACTTCCTTCTTCCTCCCAGTATTCTGTTCTGTCTACTCCACCCACCTAAGGGCTGGCCTATCAAATGGGCCAAGGCAGTTTCTTTATTAACCAATGAAATCAACAGATGTGACTTTCCCACATCACATAGAGAGATAGGTCCAAACTCGGATCAGCTGCCAGCTCTGTGAATTCTTGATAAACCATTACCTCAACTCTGGCTTCATATCAAACAGACAGATTAAGATAAATTCTGCTGCAGCAACAGCATCCCTGAAAGTTCTTGCTCACAAGACACTCTCATCATGGTAGCTTTGGCTCTTTATCTGGGCCTTGGACTATGAAGCACACTCTCCCTGGAGCAATGTTAACAACAGGAGAAAAGAAGAAAGAATCTCCAATGACTTAACACCCTTCCTTTCTCACCCTGTGGTCAAGGAGACCCTTGACTAAACGTCACTTGTGCAGGTAATCCCCTACCCAGTGGGAAAGATGGAAAATGCTGAGGTAGCATACTGATACACAGCAACATGAGTAAGAGTGAAGTGTTGGCCCCTTCTCGAATGACCGAGGGAAGACCCAGTGGCATACGACAAGAACCCAATGGCTCTGCCTTGCCATGAAGCCCTGGAGGTGGCAACAAGTATTCTTTCTCTCCTCCCCTTCTTCTACCTTCAAGGGTCCATGGCAACTTCTGTCAGGTTCACAGATTCAGATGAATGAGGACAAGATCTGTCTTTGAGGCTTCTTGTGATCTTGGTTTGGGTGAAAATAGACATTTCTTTCCCACCCTCCAATTCCCAAATAACCACTCAGAGACTTAATATTACTTGTAAATGCTTGGTCAGTGACTCAGGCTTATTACTATTTAGCTCTTACACTTAAATTAACCCATAATTCTCATCTAGGTTTATCTAGGCTTGGCATCTTTTCTCAGTATGGCATTCTCATTTTGCTTCTCTGTGTTAGCTGACGACTCTCTGACTCCACAGTTCCTCTTCACAGAATCTTTAGTCTGATCACCCTGCCTAAACCTCCTGCCTGGCTACTGGGCAATCAGCATTTTATTAAACCAATTCAAGTGACAAATCTTTACAGTGTACAAGAGGATTATTCCACAGCAGGTGAGGATTTGAAAACCTTCATGTAGTGTTATTTTGATTCTAAATGTGTGTGTGTGTGTGTGTGTGTGTGTGTGTGTGTGTGTGTGTGTACGCAGAGAATGGTTTATTTCTTTGACTCTGGACTACAAATTTAGGGGAAGATGTCTGGATTGACCTGGCTGGGGCGGTGCTCCTGGATGGAGCCTCAACCTATAAGGGTCAAATCATTACCATACCTCATTCTAATGCCTTCTGTAGCCACTACCTCCTCTTTTTTCTTAAGCTCTAGCACTTCCCCTCTGGGGCTCTGCTCTGTTCTTCTGTAGGAGGCAGAGGGAACCCTTGTATGACTTCCTCCTGTGTTGCCATCTCCTGTCTCCAGGTGCAAACCCAAGTTCTGCCTGTAGGTGTGCTGTTCCTTCAGGCCTTTCCCATCTTCCATCCTGGACATTCCCCAGTGCAGATCTTTCTTCCTGGTCATCATGCTCCCCTTCTTTTTATTCAGTGTGAATCTGAATCCTGTTTGCTCTCAAGACCAGCCATGGTGTGATGGTTTCAAAGAAAATAGTGCCAAAGGGAGTGGCACTATTAGGAGATATAGCCTTGTTGGAGGAAGTCACTGTGGGAGTGGGCTTTGAGGTCTCTTTTCTTAAGCTTCCTTCCCTCAGTGTGACAGTCAGTTTCCTGTTGCCTCTGAGTCAAGATGTGGTACTCTCAGCTCCAGCCCCATATCTGCCTGTTCCCCACCATGGTGATAATATACTGAGCCTCTGAAACTGTAAGCAAGATCCCTTAAATATTTTTATTTATAAAAATTGTCATAGACATGGTGTCTCTTCACAGCAATAAAAAAACCCAAACTGGGATACATTGCAATCTCTGGGAAGCGTCCTTGGGTAGTTTCTTCCTGTCCAGGGTCTCCCATGGCCCAGGGCATCCTTTACCTTGTGTGTTGCTAGAATGCTTGCTTCCAATCAGGCAGTCACATAGTGGACCACCAGGGTGTCTACCAGGTAATTCATCATTTGTCCAAATTCATCCGTGCTCGGGGAGTGACTGATTTGTTCCTGGGACTCAGCAGACCTGGGCAGAGAGGCAGCCTTCAGTGCCTCCTCTCCAGCAGAGAAGGGACTGCTAGCTACTGGCCCATGCAGCCTCTCCCAGTGTGCTCAGTGGTGTTGGCAGATGCTGCCCAAACACAGATATAATTTCTGTTTTGTTACCATATCTGCTTGTAAAAATAACCTCCATTCTGATGTGCTTGCGAGCTGAAGATTTAAGATAAAATTAATCTGCCAGCTCAGAAGCTGAGTGACTCAAGGTGGAGATGAAGCCACTTAATCAGTGGTGGCAGGAGGAGGTCTCTGTGTCTGCTAGGCGTGGTGACTCTCCCTGCCACTCCATGTCTTTGCTGTTGTCCTTAAAGTCACTGCTGCTCTGAATTCCAGATGTGTCCAACCTGTGGCTGCATGCAGCTGTGGATGGCTACGAATCAGCCCCATATGAAATTATAAACTCACTTAAACACTATGAGAGATTTGAAGGGTGTGTATGGCTTTTTGCAATCTTACTGTGCAGTTTGGAGTGCAGATTTTATAGACAACATTATATCATGATGCCAGAAGTTTAGCTATTACTGCTGGGATTTTAGATACTGTCAGGGAGCCTGTAAGCAGGCAAGTTGGACACCTCTGTTTTATAGTTCTGCAAAACCAGGCTCTTAAAGGAAGCCCACCCATTAGTTGTCTTGGTGAGGTGACAAAAATATTCTCACCCAGAGGGGCTCAGTTATGACAAGAATATCGAACTGGGCATCTGGGAAGGAGTAGAAAGAGAGAAGCCTGGACATGGGATCTGGACAGCCTGGGTCACCTTGGGCCTCTGTGTCCCCACAGCCTGAGTTGATAGGAGTTCAGTGGCCTTGAAACTTGAAAGTCCCTTCCTGCATGACTTGTGGCTCCTGTGAAAGTGATGTGGGAGTGTCATATATCAATCTGTTGATTTCATTGGTTAAGCAATAAAGAAACTGCTTGGTCCTCATAGGTTAAAACATAGGTGGGAGGAGTAAACAGAACAGAATGCTGGGAGAAAGAAGCTGAGTCAGGGAGTCGCCATGGTTCTCCCACTCCAGACAGACGCAGGTTAAGATCATTCCTGGTAAGCCAGCTGGTGGGCTACAGAAGATTGTTAGAAATGGGCTAGTCCAGGTGCGAGAGCTAGCCTAGAAGAGGCTAGATAGAAATGGGCCAAGCGGTGTTTAAAAGAATACAGTTTCCGTGTAATTATTTCGGGTAAAGCTAGCTGGGTGGCGGAACGCAGCCTGGCCGCTCCTACTACTACATGAAAGAGTCAGGAATGAGTCTATTTAATGTTTCATTGGGGACTGTGGTGTTGGCAGACAAGTCTTTGTCCCCCTGCCCCCCAGTTGCTAACCCATAGGAGGGAAGAAATAGTGTGAACAGGCCATAGCCAGGGCTCTAGCCAAGCAGGACTGTATACAACTTCAGCAGGATGATATGTGAGTCCACACTGACTGAGGGCTCACCCAAAACTTACCTCAGATCTTGGACTTTATCGTGGGTCTTGGTACTTTGAGGAGTTCCGTGTCCAGAGTGGGCTCCCTGGCTCCTGTGTCTTCTTGGGCAAGTGGTGGGTGTCAGGAGAGCCTAGGAGTTGCTTGGAGATGCCCATTTCTACTGCTGGAGCCCATGTATGTCCGTTTGCCTTTGGTGCCCAAGGTTGTGTGATAGGCTCAGCAGGGCTTCTTAAAGGAGGCTTTGGGATGGGGCTGGGTGTGTGAATGTGTCTGTCAGAACAATCTGGGAGCACCTGCTGGCAAAGGCTGTGCCCACACTTTCCTGATGGAGGGGCTGGTTCCTGGGCAGGGAAGGCCTACTGTCTTTGGGGTAGCATGCCCACACAAATCAGACATACCTGGCATTTCAGTCTTGGAAAAATTCCCTAACTCTCTAGACTCCTAGTTTCTCTCTCTCTCTCTCTCTCTCTCTCTCTCTCTCTCTCTCTCTCTCTCTCTCTCTCTCACCTTCTCCCTCTCTCTCTCTCATTTGTGTGCATGTGCAGGTACAGAAGTGTGTGGAAGAGTGAAGATCTGAGGCTGATGTGGAGAGTCTTCCTTGATTGCTCTCCACATTATTCACGAGCCAAAATCTGTCCCTGGAACCAGTGATTGTGGATGTGGTTAGGCTGGCCAGCCAGTGTTTTCTGGGGAACCTCTGTCCCTGTCCTCCTGAGTGCTGTGGTTATAGGTAGCTGCCATGTGTACCTGACACTTTGGCTGATGCTGGGGGTCTGAACTTTCGCCCGCATGCTTGTGTAGCGAGTGTTTTCTACACCGTCCAGCCTCTACTCTCTTCATCTTGAGAAACCATGGCAGCAACCTCCAGCCTACTCCACCCTTGCTTTGTTCTGGGTCTCCTACAATGGAAACACATACTGTATAGGTTACACTCCTGTGTCCCTGTGGTCTCAGGGGCTCACCAGGGACTCCAGTTGACCCCCAAAGTAGCCTGGACATTGTTATAGTTGTTCTGTGTAGCTCATTCCCTTTCAGAATATAATTCATTTCTTTGGGACTCAGAATTCTCAGCTCTTACAGTTTGGGTAGGGCTGACCCCATACCTAGCTGCAGCTTCAGGGTGGGCACAACACCCTGCACTTTGCATTAGAGTCAAAGGTCATTGGTTCAGAGGAGAGCACAGGTCTGGAAAGCCAATCAGAGTTCACAATCATTGCCAGTGCTCAGGGGATGACACATGACTCGAGCCAGGCCAATCAGGGACTTCCCTGAAACATTTTGATGAAATCACTAAGGAGACAGGCTTAATAACATTAGTGTTGGCCATCACTTATGAGATGTGGTCACTGGGTGAGGTACTCACCCCCAGTGATTTAAGCCCTTCTCTGAGTGCTGTACCTGTTCATGATTCTGTCTGCCTCGATGAAAGATGAGAAACTCAAGGCTCAGAGAGGCGGTGGCACTGGAGAGGGCCCAGACAATGTTTTGCACAGCTGGGATGCAATTTTAAATCTGTCTGCCTCGCTTTGGCATTCAGATATGTTTAGTAAGGGGCGCATGTCAACATACAAATGGGGAAGTTAGGGGCCATGCACGCCTAGAATCTTCAGTAGCTGCTTCTGGAATCTTAAGGACTCTCCCAGGCCATCTCGGGCCATCTCCAGATGTCGGTCCTGAGATGCGAGTGGGGATCCTCCATGCTGTTCATATCCTGGTAATTTGCGAGAGTGAGAAACTAGAGCCTGCCTAAATGTCCTCTAATGAGAAGATGATTAAGTAAATTATGCAGCCAAAGATGCTTACAATGAGTTTGTAATAACACAGAGGGAGCGTCTAGCATATTAAGTGGGAAAAACAAGGTAGAAATTATCTTGGGAGACCGATCTCAATCATGGAAAATTACAGATGGAAAGACAGACATGCTCCGAAAGGCTATAATATGCAGTCTTCAGTGCTTCCCCCTGGGGTCGTGAGTTAGATCCTTGCTCTTTAGTCTTCGTCTCTGAATTTCCCAAAATGGGAAAGCACTGTGTTTAGAATCGATAGGGAAGAAAACCTGTTATTAACAATTCTGGTAGGGGAAATGTCAACAGGCTCTCCTCTCCCAGCAGAGCTGATGCACAGGCAAACCCCGGCTCGGAGACAGTCGCTCCAGCCCGCAGAGCAGGCTCTTGCGTGTCTCTTCCCATCCTCCTCATCCTGCATGTGTGACTCTTCTGACCCCTGTGTGAGGCAAACCCTTCTTGTATCTCTACTTTTCTTCCATTTTATTATGCACTATTTTTGGTGTCTTGCATTCAAAAGAATGAGGAAAAAACCCTGTGACTACTCTAGAGAAAAGTAGCAATGTCTTCCCACACAGCCACCAGCCCTGTGGGAAATAGAATGTTCTAGAAGTGTAGAATCCTCTAATTCCCTTTCCTAATTCCATCTCCCTCCTTCCCTGCCACTACCCTGCCCCAACTCTCACATTTGTGAGGCTTTGGGCAAAAGTATAAACACAGACCTGCCTACTATACTTTCAAGTATTTATGAATTATAATTCAAGCCAGTGAACTGTTTCCATGCTTTCTGTCTTGAAAAATATACCTTTGTAAGAACAGCATGGAAAAATGTTCAGGTTATCCTTTTGATAACTGAAAGCTGGAAAAATATCTAAGCAAATGGAGTTTGATTATTATTGCATTTGCCTGTGTGGGCTGTTGACAGACCAAGATGAATGATAAAACAAAAAATGCATAAGTGACAAATTATTGTATGCTTATTACATAGTTTATTTTTCTTCCCCAAAGTACAATGATATCACTAATTAAACTATTATAGTTAAATTTTTTTACATAACTGCCTTTCATTGACAACAGGGACACATCACATATTCCCTCCCTGAGTCGCTGTGGTTCTGAGATAGTTCCAAATTTAACCTTGGGGCTGAAAAGATGACTTAAGGGTTAAGAGACAGGACACTGTCCACACTCATTCAGAGAACTGCAGATGGTCCAGCAGGGGTTAAATGTGGCTCATGGCTTGTTTTTGCCAATAAAGCTTTATTGGAATATATCCATGTTCATTCATTTATGTATCATGGATACCATACTCATCTTACAATGACAGAGTTGCATATTATGGTAGAGACCATGTGACCTATGTGAAATGGGTGTGGCTTCTCATCCAGCTGTGGTGGCCTCCTTGCTGTGTGACAGGGTCAGAGTCACCTTCTCTGAGTACCAGCAGAAGCAAGAAGGCCTGGCTCAATGTCTTCTGCCTTTTCACACAACAGCACCCCAAAAGGCCCTGTGGTGGCAGGCATAGGGTGGGTTGGTCACATCAGTGTGTGTAATACAATTAATAAAAACCCAGAGACAGATATTGGGGTTTCATCCTGAAGGTCAGAAAAGCAAAACAACCCGCTATTGGCTCTTACTTCTGCCTCAGTCTGAAATGGTGATTCTGCCTCTGGGAATCTCAGAATGAGACTGAGTGTGAGAGCTGTCTCCTCCCATTTTATATTCCTCTCTAAGGCTGGGATTAAAGGCGTCCACCACCACCACCCAGTTTCTATGGCAACTAGTGAGGCTGCTGGGATTAAAGGTGTGTGTCCCCACTGCCT
This sequence comes from Microtus pennsylvanicus, assembly GCF_037038515.1. Taxonomy (NCBI): domain Eukaryota; kingdom Metazoa; phylum Chordata; class Mammalia; order Rodentia; family Cricetidae; genus Microtus; species Microtus pennsylvanicus. Next base: position 15,172,067 of record NC_134580.1, read on the forward strand.
GGTCTGTAAGGCTGGCCAGTGGGGCTGTTTCACTCTCTGGTTGTCAGGCAAGCTTTATTGATTAAAATACAAATGAAATGCACTACCAGTGTGGGAGATGGACACAAGACCTCTGTGGAGCATTACAGTTAGTGTCTTCCCTTTGGCAGCACGCACGGCACCCATTTACTCAGAACAGTGTCCCGGAAGCCCAGTCCTCCCGTCCACCACAGCCGCTCTCCCCACTTCCTAAAGTAACCAGCACTGAGAATTCCCTTTCCCACTGCAAGAATCCCTGTGGACTGTACATTTCTAGAATAGTAAGTGTGTGTGTGAGGGAGTCTTCCAAGGGGAAGAATCTATCTGGAGTGACAGAGGATCCCCAGAACCTTCTAGATGCCAGACACTGTCTCCATGGGATGCTGAGCAGTGGCCCCAGCCTCCAAGATCACAGCTATTGGCTCCCTGCTCAGTATTCACAGCCTCCCTGATGTGTGTGTGTGTGTGTGTGTGTGTGTGTGTGTTTGCGCGCATGTGTGTGTGCCTGTGTGTTCGTGTGCGTGAGCTTTGTTCTTCTTTGTTCCCAGCCTTCCACAGCGCCTGATTGCATATGTAAATACGCTCTGGTTATTTTCTGCTCTCTTATCTTCCTGCGGCTTTAATTTTCTTATTCTTTTCTTCCAAAGAAGACTGAAAGCCAGTTTAGTAAAGAAATCCCTCATGAAGGAAATGATATCATGTTTGGTATTTGAGCCACCTCGAGTCAATTAGGGATCAACAGGATTAATTATCCTTCCTGGCTGAAAACAGGAAGTGGGAACCTAGAGAATTGGGCATCCTTAACCCTCAGTGGGGAGAGACAAGGCTTTGACAGACACAGGTGGCCCAGATCCAGAAGTGTGGCACCATCTCAGTACTAAGTGGCCTAGGGCCATCTCCAGCTAATCTGCAAGGGGCCCTCAAAATCCACCATCACAATAAAGAGTGTTTGTATGTGTGTGTTGTGTGCATATGTGGTGTATATGTGTGGTGTGTGTATGGTGTGTGGTGTTCGTGTGTGTGTGTGATGTGGTGTTTGTAGTGTGTATGTGTGGTATATGGTGTGTGGTGTTCGTGTGTGTGGTGTGGTGTTTGTGTGGCATACGGTGTGTGTGTATGTATGTGTGGGGTGTATGTGTGTGTGTATGTGGTATGTGTATGTATGTGTGGGGTGTATGTGTGTGTGTGTATAAGTGGGGGGTTGATATTAGGTGTCATCCTCAATTCCTCTCCACTATATTTTTTGAGACAGAGTCTGTCACTGCTCGGGTGATAATAAATTTGGTGAGACTGACTTGCCAGTGAACTCCAGACACTCTCCTGCTTCCTTCTTTCCAGGGCTGGGGTTACAGTTGCAAAAAAAACCCAGCTTTTATATGTGGGTATTGGAGACTAAACACAGGCCCTCATGCTTCAGGGGCAAGCCTTAACTAACTCAGAGTTCTCTTCAGCTCCAAAATAAATACCTTTTAATAGTTTTAAATACCAAAATGAATGTCCAAATCCATGATGAACTAAATATCTAAGTTCAAATACAAACAGATTACTCTATGCTATTGTCTATCAGGTAACAGGCATAAAGTTCCTGATGATTTAAGCTCCCAGGACATATCTACTCTGTGTAGCTCTCTGGTGGCTGACCAATGACCGACAGTAGGTACTTGGCCACGATAGGGTTGACCAGCTTACCTGGCTCCTTCTGCATGGGTTTGGGTCCCAGCCATCTCCAAGTGTGGTGTGAGCCACTTCCCTCTGGTGTTTTGCTTTTCCAGGACAGCTGTCTGCTGGCAGTGTCCCGTTGCATAGTTAGGTTCTTCTAGAGGGGTGTGCATCCCAGATGGAAATGTACCCTCCTACAAAACCAAGTGGCCCAACTCAGGCTTTGCCCTCTCTCCATGGCGACCAGGCTTTCAGAGCTGGTTGTCATGGGTAAGTGCCCCCGCGGCACAGGTGCTGAGGCCTGTGGTAAGGGGTACATCTCAGGGCATGCTCCCGGCATCAGGCCTTCTAAAACAGCTCGGAGACCTTTGTTCTTGCGACCTATTGGGTGGGGAAGTTCACTAAAGGAGACAGCTCATTTGATGCATATCCAGAAAAATGACAAGCTGCAGGGCTCTGGGTGGCAAGGGCTGCCCCCTGACCCCCATGAGTCTCCAGGGGAGAGTCTGAGTGAGTTTGAAACACAGACACCCCCATTGGAGCTGTTAAAGAAGGTGTTCATTCCATGAACAGCCCTGGATCTGTATGATTTAAATGAATCCGGGGGACCTCAGTGCTGCCTTTAGCTGATGCCCCTGGATTTAGGCAAGGAGGGCACTGTGTCGTCTGACTCTGGCCACCAGCCACCAAGAGCTTGCCATCTGCCATGATGCTTCAGAGCCCTGCATGACTTTCTCATTTAGCTGTGCAGAATAGCAAAGTACATTTTGTGGCCATAGCCATGTGGACTCGGAGGGGCTTGCCCGGGTGATAAGTGCTGGGGTGCTTTGAACCCGTGTCGTCTGCATTTCATGTTCAGGACCAGTTTGTCCCTGGGGTGATGCTGAAGGAGGTATCTTGGGAGCAAACATACCCTAACAGCATGAGCCTGCTGTTGCTTATTCTCTCAACACCAACCCGGCATGTTCTGGAACATTCTCTATAGATGTCAGCAGGCAAGATGGGAGCTGAGAGGTGCTAGTTCTCTGTCCTTCCTGTGCCATAACTTCTCGTGTGCATCTGGGAGGAGAACAGATCCTATCTTGTAGGGTCTGCATCCATGCTTGTGCCTCCTGGGAGCTCAGTAAGGGGGAGCTACCTGTTCATTCATGGTGTTCCTAAATAAAGTGGCAGAGACCTCCTAGAACCCAGAACTATGAATGAGCATCTCCTGAAACATCCGTCAGTCAGTTCCTTTTTGATTGGTGACAAATAAAATACAGAAACTATTTCCTTTTTTGCCCTGGCTGCCAGGAAACTCTGCACTAGATTTTGGCAATCTCGGTGCTGATATCTTGGCATTTGGGTTTGGCTGCTTAAGAAAATTTCCTCGAAGACTTGTTCTGTGTTAGACTTAGCTCTGAGCTCCTTCTCCAAGTCCCTGTTTACTGTGAGTTAGTCCTGATAGCACTCGGTGATGGCGGAATAGGCAAGTGGCCATCGAGAGATAGCGCTCTGGTGGAGAGCAGGCAGGCAATGGCCAAGGCACCGTGGTGGCCTTGCGTTCGTCTTTACTTGCCTCTAAATCAACTTTAGAAGTCTCTGAAGTAGCAGGAAGAGGGGGAAAAAGGCTTAAAAAGACAAAGTGTATTACAGGAAAGCCGTGGTTTCATGGCTGTTTGTCACCGTGAGTGCGATGCATTAACAGAGGGCTGTAATAAGAAGAGCTACTAAAAAATGATTTATTGATACTTTAGTCCTGTTAAAACAGGTTAATGCCAATACAATTAGCTCCAGATCAAGGAAATCCCTTCAGAGCAAAGTTGAAAAAACAGCATTCAATGCTATTCCATCTTGACTGGGGAAGGGGCTGGGACTTTGCCTCAGTGAGGAGGAGCTGGGGATGGTGTCACAACAGCCCCTGCCTCAGCATAGCCTAAGAGGGGGCCTCCAGAGAGTCCAAGCTAGTTCTAAGAAATGGTCAGTTTATCTGGACAGCATGCAGGCTTGGCTATTTCATGGATGGGCGACTCCTGAGTAATTGGGACACTATCGAACCATTGTTATGCTGGGAAAATGGACAAAGGAGAAAAGATGAGTCCCAGGAGACTGTTGGGAGGATAAGGATGCTCTTGGCTAAAGCTACACAGGCCAATCAGGGACTGCCCTTGGCTACATCTCTGACCTCTGAGTTTGACGTCTTCTTGCTTACCATGGCCATGTGGCAAGTATTGCCTGTGACCTCTGCCAGTGCCTGGGGGTCCTTGGCTGGTTCATGCTCCTTGCCTGACTCCTGCACACTGGGGAGCTAGCTCAATCTTCAGTATCTTCAGGCTGGTTATCAGCAGGAGCTAGATGGCACTTGCTGTCCCTATCTCTGTCCCCAGGGTCCTGGAGAGGTCTTTCCCCTGGGAAAAGTCCCCGGGATTGACCCTAGGTTAACCTGCCTAGGACCTATATGGCTGTCAGAATTAGGACCCTTGAAGATGTTTGCATTCTAATCCCCTGAGCCCAGGGATGAGGGTTCTGGTTAGCCTTAATCGTCACCTTGATGCAGCCTCAAACCCTTCGAGAGAGGACTCCTCAATTGAGGAATTGCCGAGATGAGGTTAGTTTGTGGACACATCTGTGAGGGCCAGTCTCCGTTATTAACTGAGGTGGGAGGGCTCGGCCCTCTGTAGGCAGCACCATTCTTTGAGCAGGTGGCCCTGGCCTGTATAGACAAGGTACCAGAGCATGAGCCAGGGAGTGAGATGGAGTGAGCTAGCCAGCCAGTTGTGTTCCTTCGTGGTTCCTGCCTTGAGTTCCTGCCCCGACTTCCCTCAGTGGCCGTGGTGGCGCACGCCTTTAATCCCAGCACTTGGGAGGCAGAGGCAGGAGGATCTCTGTGAGTTCAAGACCAGCCTGGTCTACAAGAGCTAGTTCCAGGACAGGCTCCAAAACCACAGAGAAACCCTGTCTCGAAAAACAACAACAACAACAACAACAAAAAAAAATACAACTCAAATAAACTCTTTTCTCCCCTCAGTTGCCTTTGGTTATGGTGTCCGTTATAGCCATAGGAAAGTCGACACACACGATGGAAGGGTCTCTGGGATGTGGCTAACTAAGGGTGTTGGGCCAGAGACCATTCTGGGGGTGTTGGATGAGCTACCCTAATCTTCAGAGTCCTCGGGATGAAAGAGGAGGTTCAGGGCTGAGAATCAGAGCTGTGCAGGTGTGCGGGATTCCATTGGTGGAGGCTGACTCTGAAGAGGAAAGTGGGCTGGGAGACCAGGAACACGGGCACCTTAGAAGCAGGAAGAGAAGCGTGTTTCTCGGGGCCTCAGAAGGAGTCAGTAATGCCCCGATTTTAGCTTAATGATTCCTCCTCAGCTTTGGGTCTTTCTGCAGGTGGGAACCAAGGGTCCCTGGGATCCCAAGCCAGGGCTGCTTAGGAGAGGCCTGGGCAAAAGAGGGGAAGGCAGAGATGGGGGGAAGGTAGTGACTGGAAGCTGGCTAAGGGCTGTGATTGGTGAGGCTTTAGGTGGGGTCATGCTGGGGTGGAGGGGGCAGGATTTCTACCCCATGGTGCTTCCAGAAAGCTTTCTACCACCACTCTTGGGCAAAGTGAGGATGTCTCAAGGCATAGCAAGAGGAAGACTGTGTGGCTGGGTGGGGTTTCCTAGCTGTCTCCTGCCCCTTCACAGATTATCAAAACTTCAAGGATCTGAAAGCCCCTGACCCTGAAATTTGCTGACCTTTCCTTTACCCAGCGGGGAAACCGTGTCCCTTATTGATGAACTAAGAGTGGAGAACAGACCCCTGGCTCTTAGATCTGGCTGTCTTTCATCTCCTGTTACACTATCTTATGGAACCTTCATGAGGCACCTCAGGAAGTCTGGGGAGCAAGACACAAATATCTGGGTCCATGAGGAAGCTTGCTGGTCCTTAGCTCACTCTCCATGAAGGCGACAACTGTGTGATGTCTGTCTGGGGTCTATCTGGTGCCTTCTCTTGTATTCTGTCCTCAGCTACACAGTGCCAGATTCCAGAGCCCGGGCGGATTCAGTTGCTGCCCGTCAGTTCCTAGTTCTCAAGAGAGGGGCACAGCATGGGCCACACCCACTCCTTATCGTATTAGTCTTCTCTAGAAGGAAGTCAAGTTGGCTACCCATGGATAGAAATGACTGTTACTAATCCAACAGCCGTAGAGTCCTTGCAACCTGACTTGCTTGTGCTGGGGACAGGGGAACTGCATGTACTTGTGAATCAGTGGCAGAGTAGGGAGAGGCCACTGCAGCACCCCCGACCAAGTCCCTCTCGCTTTCCACTGAAGGATGGGCATCCCCCTGGGTGCATTTTCCCGAAGCATGCCCCTGTATTTCCTTAGTGTGGTGGCTGTGCTGTTGCAGGACATGAAAGCTGGATGCAGGCCAGTTTTCTGCTCTTACCTGAACCTCAGTATACCAGTTCCAGTGCTTACGGGGTCTGACTTGTTCCATCCTGTCCTAGTGGAGATGAACATGGAGAGAAAATGGATCCTTAGTCCTGGGACATGGTGACCCACTGGGGGAGCTGCCTGTTTTCCGTGTGGTAGGAAAGAGAGGTTCTTTCCGTTTCTGGGGCCTGTTGTGCTGGGTACCCTGAGGACAGCCGCCTCTTTCTCAGGAAAATGACACATCACAGTATTTTGCGAGCCTTCTCCATTTCTCATCTCAGCCCTTAATAGCCTCGCCTGCACTGAAGGCCTTGTTGTGACCAAACAGCTATTACTTTTGCCTAGGACAACTCATCTTCCCAGCTCCTCCAAGGCCCAGCAGATTTCAGGCATCTCCTTGCCAGTGGCTTCGACAGTCTCATGTTAGCAAGCAATGCCTGGCTTTGTGGAAGACATGGGGACCCCCGAATGGAGATGCATCCCTAGGAGCTGACTGAGGTAGAGCACTGGATATGGAGAAACTCAGAATCAGAACCTGGAGGCCAGAAGGTCACTTCTAACTCTGGACACTTCTGGCCTGGGTCCTCTGTCTCACATACACGTACCATGTGCAGACTCCAGAACAGGGGACTTAGCAGAGAGGGAGACTAAGAGCACATAGGTCCCTCTGGGGACAGTGTGACATCTCTCCAATCTGCAGAAAAATCATCTGTGTTTGCCCGGAATGGATGTTTTCTGGGGTATTTAGGACGGGGGGACAGGGAGGGGGGAGACAACGTGTCCACAGAGAGGAGGAGGATTTGCGTGAGTGATGTGCAGCTGGGTTGGGTGTTCCCATCCTCATGCTGCCATGTGCATGTGTTTCATGGTGATTGATGGTCCCGAAAGCTGCAGTGGATTTAAGGGTCATGGTCCTTGGTCCTGAAGCCAAGAAATGGCCTTTTCTCACTATCTGAACATCCCAGAGAATAAAGTTGGGGCTCCACTGTTTCCATGGGGCTTCCTTGAGATAGTGGTGGCCTCCTGAGCCTAGAGACATAGGCAGCTGGTTTTGAGTTCCCCTATTCCATTCCTGGAGTATGCATCACCAACTCCCCAGGCAGGAGACAGTCACCATGGAGGCAAAGGGTACCAGACAAATGCAAAGGTGCTCAGTGAGCATAGTAAGAGGCTTGCCTGAGATTCCTGCTGACCAAGGACCTTCAACATACAAGTTTGTGTTTCTGCTGGAAAGTCCCATGTAGAAGGGGATAGAGGGCCAATATTGTCACTAGGAAGTCATGTGGTATGACCAACCTGGTCTGTTGGCTGTGGCAAGATCCAGGAACTCTTTGACCTGATGAGTAGCAGGGCCATCAGGATTACAGGGGAAGGAAAATACCATGCCTGGAGCCTCTAACATTTTTTTATGGATTCATTTCCCATTAGTCTGCCTATCATCCATCTGTCTATCCATACATCTGCCCATCCATCCATCTATCCATCCATCATCCATCCATTATCCATTCCTCTATCCATCCATCCATCCATACATACATACATACATTATCCATCCATCCATCCATCCATCATCCATCCATTATCCATTCCTCTATCCATACATACATACATACATTATCCATCCATCCATCCATCATCCATCCATTATTTATTCATCTATCCACCCATCCATCCATACATACATACATTATCCATCCATCCATCCATCCATTTATCCACCTATCTTCTCATTCATCTATTCTCTCATCTGTTCCCCGATCTGCCTATCTACGCTCCCACCCACTTATCTGTTCACCCATCCTGTCTACCATCCATTTGTCCCCCACACTCACCTCTCCTTCCACCACTGGAAACAACCTGGGTCTCAGGACAGAGCAGCTGCACCACTGACCAAGCTCTTAGTTTTTGCCTAGCAGACCATCTTCTTGGCAGAGCTCTAGTGTGACAAGGCTGCACTTTCCTGACATAAAAAGGTCTTGGACCACAAATCTGCACAGCCAGAATCTATGAGCCCTGTGAGGGAGGCTGGGGGTGGGGGTGCTGGCTTTCTGATAGCATGCTGATCTTGGAGCCGGAGAATACCCTGGCTGGGCTGCAGCATTGTTCTCTGTGGCATTTTTCTGCCCTGGGGTCTTTGTCTTATGACCCCTCCTGACCTTCCACAAATCCCCTTCTTTTAGGAGCTTAACCCAGCTCTTGTTGTACCCTGTTGTGTTGAACTTCACATTCCAGGAGCCTCTGCCCTGTGTTGAGCAGCTTGCAACTCATGACAAGGGAAGAAGCATGATGGTACCCAGGAGAGAAAGCAAGCACACAGGGATGTCCCATGGGACCCAGTGCTTGTGAGGATACCTTGGAGGAGGATGCTGGGAAGGTCGAGGTGGAGGGAATCCCCCTGATTAGGTGTGAGGGGGGACTAGGAGCAGAGAGGATACTGGGAGAAGTTGTTTCAACTCAGGGATTTATAGGGAAAAGGGCGAGAACTGTCTGGGAATGTCAGCCCACCCTAGGACCTGATTTCTGAGGCTAGCCTAATGTGCCAGAAATGACTCTACTGTCCAGCCTACATACCCAACAGGCTTTTGAGGGAATTTCTGTTCTGTCCTCACTGGCAAGGTGGGTCCCACTGTGTACTAAGCAAGCAAGAGACAGTGTCCAGGACCATGACATCAGCTTGGAAGCCTGGTGGAGCGGAGGCCAGGCACACTCCCAGCATGCGTGGGTCTAAGTAGGTTTAGATCTGGGCGACACCAGTGTTGGAGGTAGGGGGTGGAGACCAGCTTTGTTCTGATGTCCCTTGTCCCCAGAGACAGTAAGATGTGCAAAAGCATAGCCTGGATTCCCAGGCTACAGGGCTTCTGCTTAGAAACAGCCCAGCCAGTCCCTACTGCTTCTGGATCCATGTGGTCATTCCTTACCGTTTATGTGAAAGGAACCTGGCTACAGAGGAAAGTCATCGGGCGAGTCTGTCTGTGCCTCCTGTAGGCAAATACTCTGACAACAGCAGTGACTGACTTAAGTAAATGTGTCACTTGTGTGCTGGCAGTGACGCATGAGAGCGATTTTAATACAGAACACAGAGGTAAATGTGAGTGCTGCCTTCCCCATTAATTCTTATTATTGATACCAGAGAATCTGTCTCCATCTTCTGCTCTAGGATTAGCCAGAGCTGTGTCCCTCCCTCCCTCCTTCCCTCCCTTCTTCCCTCCCTCCTTCCCTCCCTCCCTCCTCCTCTCCTTTTTTCCTTCCCTCCCTCCTTCCCTCCTCCTCTACTTTTCTCCTTCTCTCCTTCTCTTCCCTCCTTCCCTCCCTCCTTCCCTCCCTCCCTCTCTCCCTCCTTCTCTCCTTCTCTCCTTTTCTCCTTTTCTCCTTCTCTCCCTCTCTCCCTCCTTCCCTTCTTCCCTCCTCCCCTCCCTCCCTCCTTTCCTCCTCCCTCTCTCCTTCCTTCCCCCTTCCTTGTCTTGCTTCCTTTTCTTTGACAGAATTTTATTATATGGCCCAGGCTGAAGTTACAATCTTCCAACCCCAGGAAAACACCTTGAAGGTGGTTCCTCCTGGGCCTCAGGATTAGGTGCCTTCAGCAGGAGAGGACAGGATACTACAGAGAAGGTCCTACTGCAGAGGGGACAGAGGTGTGGTCCTGACACTGTCCACTTGTGAAGGGAAGCTGGGGACCCAGCTGTGCAGGTCTCAGGTAGCAGAGGATTGCCCTCACATGCTCTTGGTGGCTTCATTCTTAATATGAATGGAAACCCCGGAGCTCAGCAGGGGTCTGTTAAGGAAGGACAACTTTTAGGACAAGAGATATGGCCACAGAGTGAGGAGGGGTGGCCTGACAGCCCAAGGTCAGGAAGCTGTAAGAGCCCCCTCAGAGGGCCCAGGGTCAGGAGGTGCAGAGAAAAGCAGAGAGAGATTGTCACCCCCTAAACTGGTGGGATTAGGAGGGAGAGAAGCCTGAGCAGAGGAACCATGACATCTGGACAGATCCATCACTCACATAGCGAGCACTCAGTGAGACTACCTCTAGGTCCCCATTCCTTAAGCCCAGGGATGGCTGGTGCTCTGTTGTCTCAGGGACACTTCTCACCTAAGCCCTAAGCCCCGAGACCTCTCTGGGTCCTGAGATGCAGAGAGTGGCACAAGCCAGCTCTGCAGATGTGCTCTTGCCGGTGGAGTGAGTGGCAGCCGCCTAAGTGCTCGCTACACTTGGAGCATGGCTCCAGAGAACTCATCTGAAATAGATATTTCCATTGCCAGAGGGATTTATTGACGAAACTAGCCATCTATTAACATTATCTGGGGACTCTGCTCTGCGGAGAATAGACACTATAAATCTTAGTTGTGTGGAAACTCAGGAGCTAGGAGCCTTTAGTGGACGGCAGATAGAAACTCCAATGAGTTCAGACCTGTTTATTTTACTTAGAGGGAAAGAACATTCTGTACCCAGCCAGGCAGGAAATGGCTTTTGGGGACGGCCACTTAGCCTAGCTGCTGGCCCTGAAACTGTGGGTGTAATCGCTGCCTGCAATTAGAGCAGGCGGCTCAGAGAACCATATTTTGTAATCAGTGATGGAAGCCTCTGGAACTTGAGGCCTGAAGCTTGGAGCAGGTATCCCAGGGCCTGCTGGGAAGGCAGGCCCACATGGCAAGCTGTGAGCTCAGGTTCCAGGGTCTGGTGACTAGGTCCTTGTGTCCAGTCACCTATGGCATGCTAGTGGTCCTGGCATAGCTCTCTGTTGAACCTCTTTTCTCTCGCCATTCCCCTGGTGTCGATGGTTGATGACATGATTCTCATCCAGGACCCTCTGTTGCTCAATCTTCACAAAAAAAAAAAAAAACAATCAGGCAACCCAGCTGCCTAGCTTGTCTCTCAGTACATAGGAGAATCTCTGATGTGTCACACCTGAATGTGGGCAGTGAGAATTGAACCCATGCATTCTGTCCCCGAGGTGCTGCAAGTGGCCTTCCACTCACTGGGATGTAGAACGGAGCACGGTATAGGAGCAAGGGTACCACTGCTGGTCACCCTGGCTAGGTTCCCACCTCTGTGCCTTAGCTTAGCTTTCTGACAAAATGGACGGAATATGGGTTCCTATCTGTGGTCAGTGTGATATCCCGTCTTTCTTTTGTTGTGGCATGGGGGAGGAATTCCAGGACCTCAGTATGGGTGCTCTGCCAGCAAGCCATACCCCTAGTCAGCTGGGATTCCACTATGGGTTTTGTCTTAATTCCCCAGAATGTTGTCAACCCCCGAAACTTCGTGGTTCTCACAGTAGAAATTTGTCACTTGCCATTCCTGGCACCTGAGATGTGAAGTCACAGAAGTCTCAGGCAATGTTCCCTATAGGCTCTTGGCAGGGTCTAATTCTACCCTGTTTTTTTTTAGGGGGGGTTCAAGACAGGGTGTCTCTGTAGCTTTGGAGCCTGTCCTGGCACTAGCTGTTGTAGACCAGACTGGCCTCAAACTCACAGAGATCCATCTGCCTCTGCCTCCTGAGTACCAGGATTAAAGGCATGTGCCACCATCACCCAGCTTAGCCCTGGTTCTCTGAGGTTTTTTTTTTTTGACACATTAATCATTAATGTCCTTTGGTATATAGACACACTATTCTAATCTCAGACCTTCAGTGGCTCTGCAGTGAGATCCTAGGATGTGGGTACATCCTTGAAGGTCAACCAGGTTCTGTATGGGCTTTACTCTTCCCCAGAAAGAACCCAGGGCCTGCTCTCAGGGCTACCCACTTATATGCCCGCCACTTCATGGACCTTTGTGTCTAGAGTCTAATATGCTTTGGGACGTCCACTCCGGTGAGCAGGTCCTGCTGCAGGGTAGCGTCATCCCTGTGGAGAATGGCTGGAGGGGAGGACCTCAGTTCACTTACAAGTACACAGGATCCTACTTGAACCTAAGAGTTCCATTTGGTCTTCTATACCTGCTCTGGAGGGAGAGCAGTGAACTTGTCTGGTCACACGCTTAGCTCAGAACTGGCTCATGGCTTCCCCGGTCGTTTCCACAGAGCTTCTTGGAAGACTTCTATCAAACCTCTGTGTGTCAGACAATTTCCTTGGTGGTAATGTCAAGAGTCCATCCTTTTGGAACTATCAAGCAAAGATCTTTTTAACCCTTGAGAAGTGCCAGAAGATTTGAGCAAAACCAGGATTTGCTTCATCCCTCAGTACTGGGACTGCCCTTTTCCCTCTTGGCAGGCAAACAGCAAGACAGACATCAGAAGGCAGGGGAGTGAGCTGCTTGTGGAGCCTCAGTTTCCCCATAAACAGGGAGCTAGGCCTTTTCTTTCTGAAATCTCAAGGTCACTCTCCAGTCTGTTTTCCTCCTTGTGAGAAATGGATATGCCCTTTCCTGGGTAAGAGGTGAGTCAGAGAAAGACAGCAATAATTAATATTGATGATTCTTCAAATGTTAAAACTTAGAATTAAGTTTTTTAAAAAAAGGACGGGGTCACATGTAACCAATTAAACAGTGACTTGTCCGTGGCCTCATGCCCACTTTGGGGGCAGAACGGTCCTCCTTCGGTTCTGCCAATTAATCTCACCTCACCTTCTTTGCTGGGAGCTGAGCTGTCTGCAAATTGAAGGGAAAGGAGACACGGGCCAGTCGCAGACACAGAGACCATCTCCCGTTGTGCAAATGCCAGAGAGGAGGAAGCGCCGATCAATTTGCAGGGCCGAGACTGCAGACGGTCCTGCGAGGAGAGACGGCTGTGCGGTGCCTGGGTGCGGGTGTGAGAATTAATGAAGGCAAGATGAAAGTACGCGGGCATTTGAGATGAAGCCCAGCGGGTTACGAGGGTTCAGGATGAATTTCAAAATGCAGAGATTGCAAGGCCATGGACTAATTATCTGCCTAGGATGGACTGGAGGGAGGCTATGTCTACCCACTCCACATGGCCAGGTGGGAAGCTGAAGAGGTGCCCGCTGGGGACATTGGTTTGGCAGAGCAGGTGACTGTCTGGGTCATGATCTCCTGCACCTAGTCTTGTAGCTGCAAGCCCAGCATAAGACATTCTTCCTTAGGGAGTCAAGTTTAGACATTGGCAGGTTTGTGCAGGAGCTGGCCTGCAGGGATGAGTGGGGAAGGATGTCCTGGTATGCAAATTCCCGAACCTTCCCTGCATCAGCACCGCCCTTGACATGAGGACTTCACCCCTGTGACCAGGCTGTAATGATCCTAAACCCTTGTCCATGTGCAAAACAGATATTGGGTCACTAGCTGGCTGTTGGCAGAAACAAGGGTACCCTGACCTCTGGGCAGCATGCTGGCTGCTGTGAATAGCAAGACAGTTAAGTCACCATAGAAGGATGTAGCCTGGGTTGGGGGGATTGGTTACTTGGAGTACTGGGGTGCTATAAGAAGCTGGATACTGGATGTCTGGATAGGGCTGGGTATGATATATTACATGGGACCTGTGACTTCAGTGAGGCCAGAGGAAGGCCTCCTGTACATCTACGAGACAAGATGTCATCCTGGGCCTGAAGTGCTCTTATGGTCACGTGTAAAGTGTTAGGATTCCAAGACAGAGTGGGCTTTGGGAGTTCTCTCTTGTGTCCTCAGAGTTGGGGTGTCTGTGGACAGCCGGGGTAGAGATGCCTGCCCGGTCCAAGCACTGACTTTTGGGACAGGCTCAGAAGGCTGAGGGGGATGTCAGCATCAATCAGCTGTTGGTGCATAACTGCCACCCTGATCCAGTCCCTCAGAGTGCCTGTCATCTCTGTGTGTTCAGTTAGGCCATAGTGGCTGAGCCTGCCTGGGCCATCGGGTCTCATGGGCAGAGGTGGGCCAGCTTACTTCTACTCTCTCTGCTTACAGACCCTTCAGCAGATATTCTGGGCAGGGTAGGATGGGATCCCATAAGGTCCCTTGAAGCCCGTCAGTGCCTGATAATACTTTTGCTAGATTCTTTTGATCAAAGCAAGTCACAGGCTACCCATACACAAAGGGAGGAGTATCTGAGCTACAGGCAAGTTGTGTGTGTGCGTGCATGCATGCATATATGTGTATACATGTACATATGTCAGGCCATACCCTGAATGACTCTGGAAACCTCACAGACTGTCTTTGTCCTTGTCAACTGTCCTCAGCAAAGCTTCTGTCTGCAGCTGGCTCAGACCATAGCTTCCCAACATCTGGAAGAAGAAAGCAGGGCAGAGCCTGGTACTTGGGGGTGCTGGGTCTTTGCCAACCCTGAACACACTTGCGCTTCACAAAATCCACCCATTTCTGAAAATTCAACTTGATCAACTTTTTTCTAACTTGGCATGGTGGAAAGCAGGCCTCCCACTCCCAGGTGAGTCTGTGAGTGCACCAATTGCAAACTCATAATTAAAGACATTTGACAAGAATCAAAGAAGACTGGTCTCCACCAGAGGTTTGGGGAGATAATTACCAGTGTGCATCTGGCCATGATGGGTGTGTGAGTCTGGGGGGGGTGGTCAGGGAAAACTGGGGCTCTGAAGGGAAGGTGAAGTGAGGACATGCACGCCATGCCGATTTTGTACTTGCGAGTCCGCTGTTGGCATCTGAGGGGTGAAAGTCGGCTTTGCTTCTTTATATCGTTAGCAATACAACTTTCCTCATTCCCCTTCCCTGTTGGGAAGGGCCTCTCTGAGCTCAGCTTCTGAGCAGTCTGAGGAAGTGAAAGGAGTTGGTGGATGGATTCATTTGGAATTCTGTGCCTCTCCAGATCAGAGACCGTACAGAGCGTGCAGCTGGGCTCCTTCAGAATGACTCTGCTTGCTCCCACTGGCAGCCGTACCTGGCACAGGGCACTGGACGAGGTCTGGGTCTTCCAGGCTTCCTAGACCACACTTGTCTTAGGTGGGCTTTAGTTCTTTAACTTTCTGCTTTTGTTAGTTCTTCTCCCTGAAAGTTCCAGAACACTCCAGAAGGCTCTTCCTAGTCTCTCTTTCATCCTTCCACTCCAGCAACTGAGAGGCCCCAGGACCTGAGTCTGAAAGGCTGATCTCACTCTTGGGACTTGTTGGATCTCTCCTGAGCCTTCAGCCTGGGCTGCTGAAGGGGAGGAACATCCCTAATCTGACCTGTGTGAGGAGCTTAGACCAGCTGAGATCTGTGCCTACCTCAGAACCACTCTACTGAACCTGACCTGGTCGGCTAAGCTCAGGTGTCTTGCCAACATGAGAACATTTAGCATCAGGACCTCAGGATTGAGCCTTATGGGTACAAGATGGCAGTACCACATGGGTACCAGAGTGCTGGATACAGGAGGCCTGGTAGCCATAGTCAACTTTCCACCTTCTGGGTCTGACGTTGGCTCAGTACCTGGCCAGGTGTATCACCATGGGTAAGGTGCTTGTGGTCTCGGTGGTAGAAGAGTTCTCAGGTGACAGTGATGCTAATCAGATCAGGCTGCAATACAGGGCAGATATGCCCAGCATGACACATGTTGGGCCTCATCGACGCTACTTCTACAACCCCACTGTGCCAGCTATCCCTACCATAGCCTGTGGCTGTCTCTCTGAGCCTCGGTTGCCTCATCCCCAGAATTCATTACAGCTACTGTGATGGAGAGGGTGAAATGGGGTCTCATGGTTCAAAGGGGTGCTAGCCCAGAGTCCCACTCACTTCAGTTTTCAGAAAGGCCTTATGGCTGCTAGGGTGACAAGGCCACCTTGCTTGGGGGAGTAGACTTAAGCACCTAGGGCTCACTGGTGAGGTGATCAGAACCCCGTCTCTTATAGTATGCCTTGGCTTTCTCTGATCGTCTCCCAAACCCAGAAAGATGGCCAGGTTCAGGCCCCCCTGTTGTATTGGTTCAAAGTCCCCTTCTCCGTGGCTTCCCGCTAAGCTGAGTCACACAGAAGGAAGGTAGGAGTGGGCTGACTGACAGTTCAGGCCATTCCTCTGTTAGGAGGATGGAGAAGGCTGTCCCACAGGTGGGGCTGGATGCTGACACAGTGCCAGAGTGGGCACATGAGTAGCTGCTGTCCTGGGGCACGGGTGTCTCTTTTGGATTTCCTGCAAACCATAGTCCACATATACATACACATATACTTCATTTGAGGGCAGCTATCCAGGTCCCCAGGACTAGGTTACGATTGGTCCCATAAACTGAATATTGCTGATTTATGAATAATGCTCACTTTTCTAGATACAGTGACATACTTGTTATGAAAAGCCCAGGAGACAGTGAGGAGCTTGGGGAGAAGGCATACGACTCACCATCCACTGACAGGAGTCAGTATTTGCCCAGTTTTCTCCCTTAGAAGGAAATTCTTGCTTTGCCTTAGGTTTGAGAGCACACATGCCCTCAGCATACACATGCACTGTGCTGTGCATCTAAGCTTTGAAAATGTCTCTCTCCATGGTTCAGAGGTTGAGAGCACACACTGCTCTTCTGGAGTTTGGTTCCCAGCTCCCATGCAGAAAGGCTCACATCTGGCCACCTCTAGCTCCAGCTCTAAGAGATCCAGCACCCTCTTCTGGCCTCCATGGGCAATGCACTCATATGCATACATACATAGTTATACATGCATACATATAAATAAATTCTTTTTAGAAAAGAAAATTTTCTCTTCTTGGCCCAGAGAGTGTTTGTGTTTTGTTCAAGTTTCCCTATGTAGTGCACACTAGCCTTGTGCTTGTAATCCTCCTGCCTCAGTACCCATAGTGCTGGAATTATAAACCTGTACTACCATGTCTGGCTTTGTAGATACACTTTTTGTGCCAACCCCTGGTGCCTCTCTGGGGTGAATTCTTAGGCAAGGGTATACTGGATAGAAAAGTTTGCACTTTGAAAGCACTCAGCTGCCTTTGGCCAGCTGTGAAGAGCTGGTGTAGGCTGCTCCATACCTCCAGCTATGCCTTGTCCTAAGGCCTTAACCATGTGAGTGCAATGCCTGGGGCTGTCCACTGGTGCTCACTTATAGGGATCTGAGAACCCTATGTTTCTGACCTCACTGTCTTAGAGCCTGGTGCCAGCTGAGTTCCCAGGACTCTAAGCTAGTTCCAGGGAGTCCCATCTCCATGGCAAAGCCTGGCCTGACCCCCTCCAACCCAGCTGTGAGGCCTCAGACTGGGACTGAGAGCATGTCTATATATAGAGTTTCAGCTTGACTCAGAATCCAGAGTGTAAAGAAGAGGGTCTTTGCTTTGAGCATATTTTAAAGTTATGAGTGGAGTGTGTGTGTGTGTGTGTGTGTGTGTTGTATAGGAATATGTATTCGTGTGTGTGCACCTGGACACATGTGTTTCTGCATGCGGAAGTGAGAGGTTAGTGTTGGGTGTCTCAGTAAGTTGTTCTCTACCTTGTGTTTTGAGATGGGGGTCTCTTATTGGACTTGGAGCTCACCAGCTGGCCAGTTGGGGGCACCAGGGATCCCCTCATCTCTACTAACCATGCCTGGGTGATGGATACACTCTACCATGTTTGGGTTTTGTGTGGGTTTTGGGGAGCCAACTTCAGGCCCTTGTGCTCTGCGGCAAACCCTCCACCTACAGAGCCACCTCCCTGTCACTGCTGGCTTCGATATTCCCTGTGAAAACTAACCCTGGCGTGCTGAGTTGGTGGGCAGTGCGGTAGAGTGAAGGTCTTGTTCAACTTGCCTCTGCTTTTGCTGTGTGACTTTGGATGAGTGAATTGATCTTTTTGAGCCTCCATTGTGTCCCTGTAGAGAAAATTCATAATGGAGCCCTGTGGGCACCTGCTGTGCTGAAGAAGTGAGACAGGAGTGACAGGAGCAGTTCTCGACCCAGAGAGACAGCTTGGTGGTGGCAGATGTGGCTATCATCCCTGCTCATGCTGACTCCTTGGGGGACTAGTTGTCTTGGGGGAATAGGACAGACCCCCTGGGAGCCCTCTCCTCTGGCTAATGTGGCAATTAGACACGGTATCTATTAATGGCTCCTGGACCCGCCCAAGGCAGATGAGCAAGACAGGGGACAGAGGCAGATGGCTAAGTTCTTGCAACAGGCATTCACCTTCAGGCATTCTTGCCCAAACTGTCCCTGCTTCCTGCTTTCCCCACTTTGTAAGGAGGGAAGGTGGGCTAGGCTTGCCGAGGCAACAAGCAAGTTGTGAGTGCCTCGCTCCAAAACCCCTGTGAAAAGGCTGGCCATGCAAGGCACAGAGAGGCTCACACTGCTGTCAGCAGACAAGAGAGATAGAGGGTCCAGAGACATGCAAAGTACAAGGGCGCTAATCGTTGTGTGGCTGAGGGTAGTCTTTGAAATCCGTCAGGTGGAATAACCCTAGGACCGAGGATGTGACTGTGTCTGGAGACAGGGACTTTGCAGAGTTGACTCAACTAAATGAAGTGATGCGGGTGGACTCCACCCAGCATCAATGATGTTTATAGAAGGATCTAGATAGGTACAGATGGTTGAGCTGGAAGCGCACAGGAAAAGGTGGTGTCTAAGGCTAGAAAAAAGGCTTCACACCTTGTGCTTGGGTGTGTGGCCTCCCCCTGCTGTCTTGGTCTCCCCAGCCTTGCTCGTAGCTAAGGCAAAGCCCATGCTAACAGCATCTACTGTGGCATTTGGTTCACAGAGGCTTGCTCACTGGCTAAAGGCAACAGAGCTGGCAAGAGGCTGAGATGAGCCAGACACCCATGGTGCCTGTGTATTCCCAGGCATGGTGCCAGGGAGTCAGCTGGTGTGTGTGTGTGGGGGGGGGTGGGTGTGATAAGATGTCCCGAGGGACTGCCTCCATCTGATCTGTGTGGGAGAATGCTCTGCACCCTGCTGACTTCCCAGAATTCTCTTTAGGTCCAAGAACTGATAAGGACCCATCTCTTGGATAGGCGATGCTGCCGGAACCTCAGTGGGCCTGACAGGTCTTGACTTGGACCATAGTGTGTCTAGGAGCCTGCAACTGGTTCAAGATGCTTGAGTGAATTGTGATGAGGAGCAACTGTGGGAAGGGGCAACTGCCATCTTTGAGCCATCTTCCAGGGCCGTTGGCCCACAGGGACCCTGCCTGAGCTAATGCCTCCCTGTAACAGCAGAGGCAAATGGACCTTGGGTTGTTTCAGACAGCCATGTGCAGGGCGAGTACCTAACGCTGTCAAGCTGACCCTGCTATCCATAGTTACTGGGTTCATGTGCTTAGCAGAGCCCTGGTCTGGAAGATGTAGCTCTGCCCTCATCCAGCTGGGACTTGACATGAGCACCGAAGCCCGAAGAGCCCGGTTGCTCCAGTGACCACTGCCTTTCTGGTCTGTCTTACATCTGCAATGTGGTTTCTGATGTGTGCCACACAGTCCTTTTGCTCTGCTTAGTGAATTTGCCCTCTGGATGCTGATGCAACTCGTCAGGTGTTCCAGTCTCCAGACGAGGAACCAGGCTCAGAAAGACACTTCTACTGTCTGAATACCTGCCAGTGAGGAGTAGGGTTTGCATTAGCACTTCTTCCTGGAGCTTGGCTGCCCAGTCCTTTGGCCACCATTTGAAATCTTCTGAGTACTGCTTTTATCCCCAGGGCCGAACACTTACCCCTTGGTGACAATGTCTATATGTTTACATCGTTGAATGGTAAGAAAAAAAGTACTACATGGTGCAGACATTGCACATTGAATTTAAGCTTCAAAATGAAATCTTTTTTTAAAAAAAAATGAAAATTGGGCTACTGACATAGCTTAGCAGGTAGAGGCCTTGTTGCCCAGCCTGATGACCTGAGTTCAATGCCTGGGTCCTCGAGATAGAGGAGAGAATCAACTCCTGCAAGTTGTCCTCTGGCCCCCACAGGTGTTGCATGGCATGTACACCCTCTCTAAATAAATAAAATATAATAAAAACGAGATTAAAAATGAAAGTCAGATAGTGCACTTGGTGCATGACCTTGTGTTCGAAATGGCCTCGGGAGACTTCTGCTTCCTTCTTCTCACAGTGCAGATGCGAAGCTCTCGCCAGACGCAGGTCGTGTGACCAAACACCACTTGCTGCCATCCTTCCCACTGGCAACATCACCTCGGGGATGACCCAGATCCTGGACCCAGCTCTCTCCTCTGGGCCTGGTGGTGTCCTTGTTCTTCCAATTTAATGAGTTGTCCTTTCTTTCATTGACAAATATAATGTTGAGATTTGTGTGTGTGTGTGTGTGTGTGTGTGGTGTAGTTATGCAAATGGGTTTGAATCTAACTGAAATTTTATATCAAATATTTCAAAATAATGATGACATTTCCCTCACCATCCACAGATGTTGCTCCCAGGACTTTAATAATTTTTCTTCCGGCATCAAATTATAACCCTCACTCAACGTCACCGACGAGCTGTCTCAGCTTGCATTTTTCCCAGAGATGATGCTTTTGCTTTGAACCCATAAACTACATTGTGAAATGCCGTTGCATTTCTGTGTGGTTCTTTCTATTTTCAAATGAATTTGTGTTGGTCTTACAAGTCTGTGCTGTAGGCCCCAGGGAAGGCAATTTCTATGCCCCAGTGAATCCACTAGGCTGAAATTTCCCTGTCCTAGCACTGAATCAGAAGTCAGTCTCACTGCCTGGAGTTTACTTTGCAGAGGCCACAGTTCTGAGGTTCTGACCCTGGTCTCTGCAGTTGACTGGAGAAAACCGGTTCCCCAGCAGCTGCCATACTATCATCTCAGAGCTGCAGGCACACAAGGCCCTGGACCTTGGAATTTTCTGGAAGGCGTTCCTCCCCACACCATCCCTGCAGCTACACTGGTTGTACATTTTTTTTTTAGTGCTTGTATGTACCTTACTGACTGACCATCTTCCCAACCCTATACAACCCCTTTTTAAGTTGCTTTTCTTGAGTTATATACTTTTCTGCTTCCTCCCTTCTTCCCCCCTCCTCTTCTACCCTCTCCGTGATCCCCATGCTCCCAATTTACTCAGGAGATCTTGTCTTTTTCTACTTCCCATTTAGATTAGATCCATGTATGTCTCTCTTAGGGTCTTTCTCTGGGATTGTGAATTGTAGGCTGGTTTTTCTTTGCTTTATGTCTAAAAGTCACTTATGAGTGAGTATATATTATATTTGTGTTGGAGCCCACAAGACTATACAGTAAATGTACAACTGACAGATTCATAAACGCAGACCACAGTGTACAACTTATATGGCACCCGTTTTGCAGAGCTGTGGGAACACTTGTCTTTTGGGAAAGTTGTTGTCGTATCTGTGGAAACCTTGTGAAGCCATGATTCTTCCCTTCGAAATGGGATTTATCCCCACAACACCTTAACAGTGTGACTCCTGCACAGGCAATGGAGCGACCTTGTTCCATTCCCCCACACCAGGTTCTGGCCATAACAAATATTGCTGCTATGAACATAGTTGAATACATGGCCTTGAGGTATAGTTGAGCATCCTTTGAATATATTCCCAAAAGTGGTATTACTGGGTCTTGAGGAAGGTTGTTTCCTAATTTTCTGAGAAATTACCACACTGACGTCCACAGGAGTTGTAAAAGTTTGCACTCCCACCAGCAATACAGGAGTGTTCCCTTTACCCCACAACCTCTCCAGCTTAAGTTGTCAATAGTGTTTTTGATCTTGGCCATTCTTACAGGTGTAAGATGGAATCTCTGAGTTGTTTTGATTTGCATTTTTCTGATGGCTAAGGATGTTGAACATTTCCTTAAGTGTCTTTCAGCCATTTTAGATTCCTCTGTTGAGAGTTCTCTATTTAGGTTTGTACCTCATTTTTTTATTGGATCATTTGTTTTTTGAGGAGCAATTTCTTGAGTTCTTTATATATTTTGGAGACCAGCACTCTGTCAGATGAGGGGTTGGTGAAGACCTTTTCCCATTCTGTAGGCTGCTGTTTTGTCTTGTTGACCGTGTCCTTTGCTTTACAGAAGCTCCTAAGTTTCAGGAGGTCCAATTTATTGTTTTTTCTCAGTGTCTGTGCAACTGGCATTATATTTAGGAAGTGGTCTCCTGTGCCAATGCATTCAAGTGTACTTCCCACTTTCTCTTCTCTGAGGTTCAGTGTGGTTGACTTTTTGTTGAGGTCTTTGATCCATTTGGACTTGAGTTTTGTGCATGGCCATAGATATGGATCTATTTTCATTCTCCTACATGTTGATATCCAGTTATACCAGCACCATTTGTTAAATATGCTTTTTTTTCCATTTTCTATTTTTGTTTCTTTGTCAAAAATGAGGCGTTTATAGGTGTGTGGATTGATATCCATTATTTTTTTGTTTTTTTCACCCCATTTCTTTGAGGGAATTTTTCATTTCCTCTTTAAGGGATTCAATCATTTCATAAAGTTATTTTTAGGTCATTTTCTTCTGCTTCATTTATATTGGGGTTTTCAAGTCCTGCTACTGTAGAGTTACTGGTTTTTGGTGGTGTTCTGTTATTTTTTTTTGTGGTTTTGAGTATGTTCTTACCTTGTCTACCCATGTCTTTGGTGATCAATCT
This sequence comes from Microtus pennsylvanicus, assembly GCF_037038515.1. Taxonomy (NCBI): domain Eukaryota; kingdom Metazoa; phylum Chordata; class Mammalia; order Rodentia; family Cricetidae; genus Microtus; species Microtus pennsylvanicus. The sequence continues at coordinate 15,194,511 of NC_134580.1, forward strand.
TCCAGGTACCAGTGGATCCAAGGCTCAGATGGTTGCTCTTGTGGTGTAGTCAGGGTCATGGCTTCTGTCACCCCAGAGTTCACTCCACATTCCTGGAGATCACTTGGTGCTCCCAAGGGTTTCTCTGCAACTCTGTGGTCATTTGGGCCTGCTCCCACCAAGGTCACTTGCTTGGGCCAGCTCCCACTGAGGTCGCTGCCTCTGGCCTGGTCCCGCTGAGGTGGTAACTCGTGTCTGCTCCGTTGGCAGTTGCTCCCTTAGAGGTTGTTGACTCGGGTCTATTCCCGGGGGTTCTTGCAGAGGTCTCTGGCTTGAGCTGCTCAGGAGGAGGGCACTGGCTTGGGCCTGCTTCTGCAGATGTCCCTGGCTCAGGCCTGGTCCTGCAGAGGTCGCTGGCTCGGGCTGGTTGTACAATTTGACAAGAGCACTGGGCACATCTCTGAGCCACTTGGAGAACTCTATCTGCTGAAGTTTGTCTAAGTGGGAGGTGCTCCTTTGTGCATTCTTCTTGAGGGATCACATTTGTAGGCTCAAGCAGAAGCCCCTAGCAAATGCTGCTTTCTCCATCTTTGAGGGTTTTCCACAGGAATTTTGTACTTTCCATACCTGAGTGATGTTGTCTTGGTGGGCAGGACAGATGGGGCAGCTGGGGTAGCTGGGGCAAGTGGGGCAACTGGGACAGGAAAGCTCAGAGCTGCAGAGAAGCCTCGTTCTCCCAGAAGTCATGGCAGGATAGAATGAACGACATACATCTTCCCTGAGACAGAAAAGGCACCCCTTTTATGTCTATGAGCATCTATTCTGGGCCTATGTTTTGTTGGGTGAACTCCCTGTCTAAGGCCCACCTACCTCCCTCTGACCTCACTTAATCATCCCCCTGCCTAGCTGGGCATCTCTTCCTCCTCTCCCACTGCTCCTGGCTCTCTGAGGCCATCTCTCTTTCTGTTGACCACGATGGTCAGCTGCAGACTGACTGCTCTCGTTCCCAGCTTATCCCCGTTGCTTCTCTGTTTCCATGATAAAAGATGCTGAGCAAAGCAATATGGGAGAAAGGGGCTTATTTTATCTTACAAATCAAAGTCCATCATGAAGAGAATTCAGGGCAGGAACTCAAGGAGGACAGCAATCTGGAGGCAGGAATTAAAGCAGCAGCCATGGAAGAATGCCGCACCCTGGTTTCCTCTCCGTGGCTTACTCTGTTTGGCTTTTATATAATCCAGGGGTGGCATTGCTCACAATGGGCTGGACCCTCCCATATCTATCATTAATCAAGAAATCACTCTAGTAACTTGCCTACAGACAAATTTGCAGGAAGAACTTCCTTAATTGAGATTTTCTCATCCCAGATGACCCCAGCTTGTGTCACATGGACAAAAACCTAACTGGCCCACAGCTGAAGAAAAAAAATCCTCTCCTGACCTTACAGGAACTCTCGCTAGCACCTCTTTTCTGCTATGTGATTCTTCTTCCTGCAAAGTCCCCACCCTATCCCAGTGTCTCCCACAAGAGGAGTTTCAGCATCTGTGCACAGCCAGTTCCAGGATACTCTGCAGATGCCCAGACCTGAAGATGCTCAAGTCCCATCTATAAAACAACACAGAGCCTTCGTGTAAAGCTATACATGTAAGCCTACATAGTTCATTTTGTTTTGAACTTTTAGTCTCTTTTTGTTGCCTAGGCTAGTCTCGAATTTTCTATGTAGACTAGGCTGGCCTGAAGTTCTTAGTTCTCCCACCTTGGGCTCCAAAGTGCAGAGATTACAGGTGTGTTCTCCACCCCAGGCTCTTCCCTATGGCTGGTGTTTGGATGAGAACACCCCCTACTGGCTCATGTGTTTGAACTTTGGTCCCCTGGTGGTTGTGGAACTGTTAGGAGATGGAGCCTTGCTAGAGGAAGTATGTGACTAAGGGTTTTATAACGGGCTCTACTTCCTGTTCCCTCTTTCTACTTCCTACTTGAGAATGAATAGTGATCGCTCTGCTTTCTGGCTGCTGGGCCAGCCACACCCTCCTATGGCAAGAGTATGCTGGAGATGTCCACTTGAAACAGAGTACTCCAAAGACACTTAATCTCTATGCTTTGACAGTGTGAGCCCCAGGGCTCCATCTCAGGTTCTCCTGCTCACATGAATAGTTTACTGACTAAGTTATTTCCCCAGCCTGTGTGTATGGATGTGTGAGGGTGTATGTGAAAGGGACAGAGTGTATGAGTGTGTACGTGTGGGTATATGAGTGTGTGTCCATGTGTGTGTGCATGTGAGTGAGAGTGTGTAAGAGGGTGTGTGAGAATGTATTATGTGAATGTGCAAGAGTGTGTGTGTGTGTGTGTGTGTGTGTGTGTGTGTGTGTGTGTGTGAATCCTGGGCAGCCAGAACTCCTCTATGAGCGTGTGTTTTGTCATTCTGAATTGTAGCCCTCTCTTTGGTCTTGCTCTTTGTAGGGGTCAGTGGTGATTTTCTATTGAGTTTCCAGCTTGCTTTTCCTTGACAACCATTGGGTACCACTTCCTATGTTTCTGACTGGTGAAGACTCAGGAGTACATAGGTTGTTCAAGTGTCTGCCATACCTTTCTCCTAAATGTGTCTTTAGTTAACTGTAGATTAAAGATCTTGGTCAATTGTGTGTGTTGCAAATATTTCCTGCTAATATTTCCCCCCTTTGACTCTTTCTGACACTTTTAGATGGGCCTAGATACTTAATTTTTGTGTGGTCAAACACACCCAACTTTTCCTCTCTGGTTATTGCATTTTGACTCCTGTCCAAAATGTTTTCCCATACAAAGGTCACGAAGATGTCCACCTCCATCATATTTTAAAAGCTTTAGTGAGTGTTTTGACATTTGAATTTGGAACTGGTTCTGTCTAGAATTAATACTTTGAGTATGAAGGAGTTGGGAATCAAGTTTCGTTTTCTTACCCCCAGGTAGATAGCTGCTGGTCCCAAGGCCACCTTTCCTCATAGTCGTTGCTCCTGAGCCAGGTGTCGTCCGCCATGGGCTGTGTTATCTCCCTCTTCTCTTTCACTGGATTGAAACCCACCATGTCTTCATTGCAGGGGCTTCATGATGCTCCACGTGCAGGCAGAGCAAATGGTCTCGAGTTTCATTTGCCAATGGAATCTTGCCTTTTGTATTTCCATCCAAATGGTTGAGCCAGAGGCTGAGGAGACTGATAGGGTACTTGCCATGAAGACTTGAGTTTAGGTCTCAGAATTCATCACTGCAGAGATTGTCAAGCACAATGGCACACACTTGAAATTCTAGTGTTCAGGAAGAGCTCTGGGCCCTCTCACCAACCAGCCCAGATGAATTGATAAGTTCAGACGGTGAGAACCAATTTCAGAAACTGAGGTTGATGGACAGCTGAGGAAGAATGCCTGAGATGGGTTTCCCCATGTATATACACACATTTTTATAAGCATATTAGTGAACACACGCGTGCACAAGCACACACACACATATACACACATACTCACACACACATGCCTGAACACACACACGAGCAAAACCTTAGAATTAGCCTGTCAAAGTCTCACAGACGTCCCTTGGGGATTCTGGTTCATATTTTGTGGTGTCCACAAATTCAAGAATATGAGCATGCGCGTCTGTGGAGGCCAGAGCCTCTAATCACAGCAAATCGCTTCCTCCCAGTTTCAAAGCTTCTTCGACACTCCCTATAGTGTTTTATAGTTTCTTCAAGAAAGACCTTTTGCATTTTGTTAGATTAATTTCTTCCTCATATTTTCAGATGGTATTGTAAAATTTTATTTCTTGAGCTTGTCAAGGGGTAATTTGCATACAGTAAATCACACAGAACGTAAACTCCAGAGCAACGGGTTTTGACATCTGTGCACACTCAAGTCATGAAAGTCTCAACCAGGAAATTTCCCCAGTGCTGTTCCTGGGCCAGTGTCCTGTCCCTCCTGCTGAGGGAACTGCTGTGTGGCTTTCTGTCACAGCAACGAGCTTTACTGTGTTCACAAGACTCACCCGTTAGTGTATGTCTGCTCTAGTGAACACCTTCGCTGAGCTCATCTCTGCTGTCCCCTTCATCCGTAGTCGTTCATCTTTATTGTGTGTTTCATCGGACAGACCCGCTATCATTTGCTTTTGAATTCATCTGCTGATGGTTATTTGGGTAGATCTTAGCTTTGGGCAATCATGAACGGTACGGATTCTATAACCGACCTGGGAAAAAGCTTCATGTGTGTTTGTGTCTTCATTTCCTTGGGCAAACATCTAAAAAATACAATTTCTGGCTCATAGGATGGAGTTTGCCTCAACTTTGTAAGGAGATGTAAAGGTTTTGAAAGTGGGGTGCACCCCTTGGGCAAGCCGGCTCTCCCCACACCCTCACATTGGTGGTGGTATGTGGTGAGGAACTTTGACCTCAGCATGGGTGAAGTCACACTGGTTCTTGTCTGGACTTTTCCAGGCTGTAAGGATACTGAGCCTCTTTTCAAAGCGTATGGTGCACTCACGTAAATTCTTCAATGGTTAGTCTGGTCAAGCGCCCTTTTGTTCTGAAAACTGCTTTATCACTTATGAAGCGCATTACGTCATAGCTAAGTTCTGTTGGACGACTTTTGACAGTGAACGCTAGCAGCCACCTTAGTCAAAAGCTGGAATATTTCACTCGCACTTGCTCTTGCTGTCCCTAGTCAAGCTCCTAATCACCTCTAGTCCTGTGCAAGTTTGTGCCTAGAGCAAGCTGTGCTCAGCCTGTGGGCTGTGACCCTTGGGGGGTTCAAATGGCCCATTCACAGGAGTCACCTAAGATCAATTGGAAATATCAAATATTTATATTACAATTCACAACAGTAGCAGAATTACAGTTACGGAGTAGCGGCAACAATAATTTTCTGGTTGGGGTTTGTCACAACAAGAGGAACTGTGTTAAAGGGTTTCAGTGTTAGGAGAGGTGGGAGCCACTGCTCTAGAGAGTTTCGTGTGCTCCAGAATTATTCACCAATATCAAACCACGTGTGTGGATTTCTTTGCTTAGCAAGGTGACTGCTTCCTGTGCCGTTGCATGCATGTTGTGGTGGGTTCATTTGCTCTCGTGGTGAAGAATGTTGTGCTATCAATTTATGTCACCCTCTGTGCGTCACCCATTCACCCACCGACGGTGGCTTAAGTTGTCCACAGAATTTGGTGGTTAGAAATAAACTGTCCCAAGCACGTGTGGATCTAAGCAAAAAGCGGAAATAAAATTTGGAGCAGGTGAGTGGGCGGCCAGCCGAGGAGTGTCATGATAGCTGTTGCATGTCATGAGACGGAGCCCCATCCAGTCCACATTCTCTTCACCCGGGACTATATTTTTACCATGTAGTTATATAACTGGTATTAGTTATATTAATGCACTTCTCAGGTGACTAGTGACACTTAGGGATTTAGCACATTTTTGTTCCTTTGAGATAAGGTCTCTTCCCCAGTCTAGTCTTGAACTCATGATCCTCCTGCCTCAGGGCTCTAGAGTGTGGGGGTGAGGGGAAGGGGGGAGGAGGTGGGTAAGGTTGCAGCCAGATTCTTTTTCACATTCCATTGACTTTAAAAAAGAAAGAAGGGACTTATTTTGCCCCGCAGTGTGAGGGTGCATTCCGTTAGGGTGGGGGAGTCACAGGGGAAGAACTTGAGACAGGTGGTCACATCGCACCCAGAGTCAGAAAGTGGAGAGGGGTGAATGCTAACTGTTTGTGTGGACAGAGAAGAGGATATCAGGGCCCCATGTCCCACTAGCATGATGAATTCGCTTTCCATTGTGTGGACAGGGAAGATATCAGGGCCCATGTCCCACTAGCACGATAAATTCATTTTCCAAAAATATTCATTTTTGATTATATCTCTGTGTATACACATGAGTGTGGGATCAGATTCCCGGGAGCTGGAGTTACAGGCAGCTGTGAGTCAAGTGGTGGGGACGCTGGGAATTGAACTCCTGTCATCTGGAAGAACAGTATGTGCTCTTAGCGTCTTAACAGCTGAGCTACTCTCTAGCCCAAAACGGCTCATTTTAGAAACATTACATTAGTCAATGTGCTCCTGGGCTTGTTTGGCTGCGACTTTGCTAAAAGCCTTTGTAGCTATGTACAGGGAAGTGTTGGTCAGTCGCTTTCTTTTCTTATAGGGTCTCTATCAGGTGTTTGGGTTTATTCTTAATTAAATGTATTTTGACGAATGCATAAAAACATAAAATGCAGACTTCATCTTCTGCCCCTCCTGCTGATGGGAGAAATCTTCTGAGAAACACTGAGTTAGGGACATGGCACAGTTTGGAGTGCCCTCCTCCTGCCGAGCTAGGCCACCTTTCTGAAGTGCCCCCCCCCATCCCAGAAGCATTTAATAATGGCTTAGGCAGGACTGTCTCCTACACTTCCCCCTGAAGCTCCTCTCTGATTGCTGGGGAGAATGTTCAATGCCCAGCTCTTCTCCCACTCCGGGGTGCTGGGGAAATGAGGATTTACTCTCTGGATATCAGAACCTTCTGGGAACAATGAGAAGAACCAAAAACTGCAGGGTGTTGTGCTGTGGAAGAAGGAAGTCACAAATGCTGGGCAGAAGGAGCCCAGCTGGGACCCTGCAATGACAGCAAGCACAGAGCATAGTCAGACCGCAGCTCAGACCCAAGATCTGACACTCTTCAGGAGCCATGAGTATCACTCCAAACTCAGAATGGCACCGTGAGCACCAAGGAGCAAGGTCAAGAGCACGTGACCTGGATGGCCATATTTATCCAGCTGGGTCACACCTGAGGGGCCAGAAAGGGCTGAGTAGGTCAGTGTGCTCTAGGATGTCCTTTGTGTTCAAGCCTGAGCTCAGGCAGGGAAGTGCTTCCTCTCACCCCAGTGAGGGCCATACAATACATGCTCCCGGAAAGAGCAGAATCCCTGACTCAAGCATCCAGGTTCTTGCTTCCCAGTGCAAAGGAAGTGGTTAGGAGCAGAAATAGAGACAGTCTATTAAGACTGAAATGGGAGTGGGCGAGTGGGCAGTGGGCACTCAGCATGGGCCATGAGCCGTGTGATCCTTTATAGGTCTTTAAGGACCTGCTTTCTCTTGGTTGGTAAATTTTAGGCTTTCTTGGGCATGTTCTGTTTGTTGCCCATAGTCCAGGTAGGGAAAGGCTCCCAGACCTCTGCCGACTGCTTCTCCCTTGTTAATTTGAAGCTTTATCTCTCCAGCCCGGTACTCTCTGACACTACCCCCAGCACCAGATGACACCAGGTCAGTCTGACTCTGGCTTCACATGGGTAGAGGAGGGAATCCCTTGGTGATTCAGGGATGATGTCTCTGCAGTGATCATCCCCCTGGGCCTCGAAATCCTGGTCCCTTGTTACTTACTTAACCTCAGAGCCGACAGAACCCAGGGAAGCTAAATAAACCCCGGCTTGACTTACTTAGTTGGTTAATCTATGCTAAAGCCCTCAGAAGCGATTTATCGATTTACTTAAAGGGAGATCCCAGGGGAAGAGGCCACCAACTTCGCCAACCATTCTGCCATTCAGCTTGATGATGACAGCGCTCCAGCGTGAGATCCCAAGATAAGGATTCCACCTTGAAGGAAAACCTATAAAAGTCCATTGTCCTCGAGGAAAGAAAACTGCCTGATGATTCCTGATTCTCCAGCAGCCGCTCCCTGACCAGAGCACTTGCTTCCACAGGAGCCTAGTCCAGGAGGCCCTGCAGGTGGCAGTCCAGGGCAAGGCAGCATGCTGGGCAGGTCCCAGGGCTTCAGGCAGAGCAAAGAGTTGGCACAGGACTCTGTGGCATCTTGGCCTGGGGATACAGGCTTCTGAAGGGAGGATAGTTGTCTAGGCTGAAATGCATAGGGGTGGTGCTTAGGGTTCATCCAGAGAAATGGAACCAGTGGGATGTGTGTAAGTGCATATAGGATTGTGAGCATGTACACACTTACATACCAACACATGCTTATACTCCAGACACTTCAGTCCTCCACAGTGTTCATGTGACATAATGTCACCTCGTGACATCGCATTATGGGGCACGCACCAGAGATGACCACTCAGACACAATGCATGGCCAATTGAAAGTTTCTATTCCAGCCAACTGGGACCATACCCAAGTGTTTGGGGACCTGGGTGTAGCTCTGAGTGTCCAGAGCATGGGTTTTTTAAAAGCAGAAACCACATCCTGGCATCTCACTTGGCAGCTGCAAGGGATTTTGCAGAAGGAAGCAGTTTGAAGCAAGCAGTTTTAACAGAATCTCTGTTAGCTAAGACACCCTGACCTTTGGTTCCTAGATGAAAACTACAATGTTTTCCATGGGGTTTGTCATCAAGATCAGATTCTAGCTAAACCTGGAACGGCCTCAGCAAGAATAGAGGTTGAAGGAGCCTTTGCACTATCTTGCCCCATCACAATCATGGTCATTGTGGTGGTTTGAAAGAAAATGGCTCCCAAAGGGAGTGGCACTATTAGGAGGCGTGGCCTTGTTGGAGGAAGTGTGTCACTGTGGGGGTGGACTTTGAGGTCTCTTCTCAAGCTTCCCTCAATCGGTCAGCTTCCTGTTGCCTGCAAGATGTAGCACTCTCTGCTCCAGCACCATGTCTGCCTGCACGCTGCCATGCTCCCCATCATGATGGCAATGGACTAAACCTCTGAACCTGTAAGCTAGTCACCCTCCATTAAACATTAAATGTTTTCTTTATAAGAGTTGCAGTGGTCATGGCGTCTCTTCACAGCAGTAGAAATGCTAAGACGGTCATCCTAGTTTGTGTCAGTGTATTCTCTGCCGATGATGACACAATTGCCTAATGATGCTTATTAGGACCTAGACCTGATGTGATGTGGTACTCCACTGTGTGTGGGGGCAGGGAGAGGCAGATAAAGGAGACAATTGGCTCATGTGATGGTGGAACTTGGCTGTCTAAATTCTGCAGAGGCCATAAGAGACCAGGAGAGATGTGCAGTTGCATCTGAAGGCCAGTGTGGGTTTGACTCGCTCTTCCTAGGATAGCCTCCATCTTTCTGACCAGTTGGAGGAAGCCCATCTTGGATGGAGCAACATTTCAGACTTCACCAGTGTGTCAAGTGTTCTCATATGTACTCCTTCCAGCAACAACCTGATCTGTAGATGACCAGACATGTGGGCATCTTGGTTGCATTATATTAAAAAATGTGGCTGGAACTTTCCTGGGTGATGGAGGTGGGTCTTGTATTTATCTGTTGCTTTCATTTGGTTAATTAATAAAGAAAACTGCTTGGCCCTAATAGGACAGAAAATTAGGTGGGCGGAGTAGACAGAACAGAATTCTGGGAGAAAGAAGCTGAGTCAGTGAGTCGCCATGATTCTCCCACTCCAGGAAGACGCAGGTTAAGATCTTTCCTGGTAAGCCAGCTCGTGGTGCTACACAGAATATTAGAAATGGGTTAGATCAATATGAAAGAGCTAGCCAATAAGAGGCTGGAACTAATGGGCCAGGCAGTGCTTAAAAGAATACAGTTTCCATGTAATTATTTCGTGGCATAAGCCATGCGGGCGGCCGGGTGCCGGAGACGCAGCCCCTCCGCTCGCTCAATACCTGGGTGAGAAGCAGGAAGTTTGGCCAGGGGCTGGGATACCAGCTGCACGGGAATATGTGTGGGTGAATGGGTGGGCAGGAACCAGGCCTGGTTCCCCACTCTGGGTCTGGTCCAGGGGGTAGAGATGGAAGCCTAGTAGATCTGTAGGCAACATGGACAATGCATGTCCACAGAAGGGGATGGGACAGTGGAGTGGGGGTGGACAGACGACTAGATGCTGTGGCTAGGTGGGATGAAGGGGCTGGTTAGCAGGTGTGACACATTCTAGTAGGTGGTAGGATCTTCAAGAAGTCACTAGACTCTGAGCGCTATCTGTCCAGTGGATCGAGTTGCTATTGCTGCTGCGGAAGCTGGCTAGTTGCTGAGAGCAGGCCACGGTAGGGCTCAGTCCAGTCCTCTTAGTGTGCCTACTTCTGCTTCCTCCTGCCCTCTGCCATAGTATACCATGAAAGAAGGCCCTCATCAAATATAACACCTTCATATCAGACTTCCCAGCCCCCAGGGGATTCTGAGATACAAATTTCTTTATTAATCACCCAGTCTGTAGCATTCCATCACAACAGGCAAAGACTAGGACCTAGGTTGCTGTGGACACCAAGATACATTGCCACAATCGTAGGTTTGCGGGGGGCGGGGGTTGGCTTTTTTAGCCAGTCTACCCCAGGGCCCTACTAGGACACTAGCAAGAAACCGAACACCGAGCCCTTATTGGTGGGATGAAGGTGGATGAAAAGGGGTTGACACACAGGAACTGGGGCACTGTCTCCTTGCTACAGAGTCTCTGAGTATCGTTCCCACGGAGGAAGGGGCTGCTAGGTCCTTTCTGTGCAGGCTGGTGGTCCTCCTCCTGAGATGCCACCCTCCTCAGGCTTCGCAGCCCAGCCTCTTCCCCGAAGTCAGTGCTATTCGGAGGTAAGTAGGAACAGCCTAGAAGCCAGGCTGGAAGCATCTCCGACCTGCTGGGACCCGCCACCTGGGAGCGGCTCTCTTAAATCAATTTGGAAATCTCTTCCATGTAACACAAATGGACTTGTCAAGGGAATAGAAATCGCTGCCAAGTCCCTACCTTGAGCGGGATGAAAAATTAGATGAATCTGCAAAAAGCAGTCAGCAGGCGGCTGCCTCCCCTGCCTCAGAGACTCAAGAGGACGGACAGTGGGGATGCGGTGTGTTGGGAGCTTTGGAACTGAACAGGAACTTCCTGTCCTGGGGCTGCCATGCTGGGGGTTGGGGGGGGGGGAAGGCTTTGGTCATGTGACCTGAGGTGCTTAAGCCTGTGCCTAATGCTGGTGTTGTGGTTTAGCACTCCTAGCTGAGCTGTGGAACAGTGCCACGACCCAGAATCGCTGTGCAGAGTGGATGAAGGGCAGAAGGCTAGGTTAATTTTCCTGTGAGCTCCTCAGCCTGGAGGGCAGTGGCATCTCCAGGCCCTGTAAGTAGACCTCTGCCTTTGGGTAGCTCATCACATGGGTGCGTTGGGCAAGCAGGGTGGTTCCTGCTTTCCTTCATGCAGCACTGCTAGCATTTGCCATGTAGCAAGAGCTGTATAAGCAGCATTCAATGATTCCATACAGTAAGATGATGCTGTAAAGTGCTGGCCAACAAGCATGAAGCATGGGGTCATGCCCCCAACACTGGAGCAACATGGTAGCACACTCTTGTAACCCTATCATTCAGGAGATGGAAGTAGGTGGACTAGAAATTCAAGGTCATCCTCAGTTACGTAGTGAATTTGAGGCCGACCTGGACCATATGGACTAATTTGTGTCATGGACCACGGGCTCTTTCTCTTGTTAAACAAAACCATGTTCACAGCATAAGAACACCAATACCAACTGATGAAAGGAAAGTCATTTACAAAAGCAGAAACATGCTGACTTTGGCTCTGTGCTGCAGAGAACACAACCCTGTCAGTCAGGGTTCAGCCGGGACCTTCCAGGTCCTTCCATCAAGAGCGGGTTTTATGCAGGGGACCACAGGTTTACAAAGTGCTGCGCACTGCACCCCTGTGTCTGTACTCGGTGCGCTGGCACCCAGTTTGTGAGCTTCGGGCAAGGGGGCTGGAGGTTAAAATACACAGACACACACAGACAGAGAGACAGCGACACAGGTCATCCTTGAATTCCCCAAAAATACCCCCTTTATTGTGTTCAGGGGCAGATTATATAGAGATAGCCATGCCCCAGCCAAACCCACCAGAAACCACTCTCCTGCCATCAGGAACTCCTGAAGGTCTCGTGCTCAGAGCAGCTGTAGGCACTCAGATCAGGGGATTACAAGAAATTCAGAATCAGGGGTCTCACTGCTCCCAACAACAAAGCTTTGAAAGGAGTAAAGGTTTGGAGTTCCAAGAAGAGTGGAAGCCACGGGAAGCCAGCATTGTAGACCTGACTGTGTGCACAGGCGATACGCAGTGCTGCCCTAAGAAGCTTCTGGTAGAACTTATGTAGCCTTCACTGATGCCAAAGCCTCAAAGCATCGTCACGCAGTCGGTTTCTGGTCCTGTCAGGCTCCAGATTTCATGGGCAGATTTCACCGCAGAAGCTAATGGGATCTGTGATGAAGAAAGACTGTGGGGAATCCTCCCAGGCTCTGACTCCTGCGTGAGAGGGGTATGCCCAGAGATGATGGATGAGGAGACGGGATTAGATGGAAGATGTGTTTGCTGATGTCTGCTCTAGCTTCATTCTGTTGCTGTGACAGACACTCTAATCTAAAGCAGCTTAGGGAGGGAAGAGTTTATCTAGCTTACACTTCCAGATCACAGTCCATCCCCGAGTGAGTCACAGCTAACTCAAGGCAGGAACTGAAGCAGAAAGCAGTGGGGTGCTTCTTGCTGGATTGCTCAAGCTCATGTTCAGTTAACGTTCTTATATATGCCAGGACCACCTGCCCAGGGAATGAGGCCGCCCGCGGTGGACTGAGCCCTGCCGCATCAATCATCCATCAAGACAATCTCTCGCAGGCACAGGCACAGGCCAATCTGATGTAGACAATTTCTAAATTAAGATTCCCTCTTTCCAGGTGACTGAAAGCTATGTTACTTTGACAATAAAAAACTACAGAGCACAGTGTGGTATCTGTGGACAACACCCATCAAACCAGTGTTTCCACCAGAGCCAAGATTCACCCACAGAATTTTAGCACGTGTGCAAAATGACCCAGGCATGGGAGTTCTTCACAGAACTGCTTGTGACGTAAGATGGGAGAACTGTAAACACCCACTGCTACAGGACAGTGGAGACAGCAGCAGGAGTGGGTCACAGTGAAGTCTCAGCACTTGAGAGAAATGCTGAGGTAAGCGCAGGAGACAGCGATGGCTCCATTTCCAGGACGCACTGTTGAGTAAGCAAAGCAAGACTGCCTATGTGGTGTGTTTCCATGTACATGGAAAGTGGAGATTTGTGTACAGATCAAAAGCACCTAACATATAAAAGCTTATGGAATGCATACAAAATGTTTCCGTATTTATGAGAAACAGCAAGCGCTGACCAGGGCCAGGCAGGAGGGTCACCTTCTCCACCACTGTTTGCCTGGTGTCTGTGTATGATCTAGTCACAAGTAAGCAATAGTTTTTGGCTTGGGGGTTTCTTGCTGTGGTTTAACTTTCAGGGATTTGGATTTTTTTCTGGGATTAGTTGGTGATCAAATTCAGGTCCTGGTACCTGTTAGACAAGGATCTAAACTAGTGAGTTATGTCCTTAGATGTGAGCAAACATTTTTAAATCAGTGGAGGATCAGAGACATATGGAAATGATGCTGTGGGGATGATGGAGGAGATGATGAAGGAGGTTATGAGGATGGGGAGGAAGGAGGTGATGGGAGAGGAGGTGAGGAGGAAGGAGGAGGAGGTGATGGAGAAGGAGGTGATGGAGGAGATGATGAAGGAGGTGATGAGGATGGGGAGGAAGAAGGTGATGGGAGAGGAGGTGAGGAGGAAGGACATGATGGGGAAGGGGAGGAGATGATGGGGAAGGAGGTGATGGAGATGATGAAGGAAGTGAGGAGGAAGGGGAAGTGATGGGAGAGGTGAGGAGGAAGGATGTGATGAAGAAGAAGGAGGTGATGGAGGTAATGGGAAGAAGATGATGGGGAGGAGGTAATGGAGGTGGCTGTAGATTTCTCTGTGGTCTGCTGTGGGGCTGGCTAAGCAGTCCCCCAGCGATGCCATCTTCATGCCTAGTACTGGAGCCTAGAGTCCTCAGGTCAGACAGGGAAGGAAGGGTGTGAGATGGAGATGATAGGCACAAGCTGTAGGTCACGGCGTGAGCAGAGCCCACAGAGCGGATAGACCCTTCACGTGCAAGGTCTCTGTCTTGGTGATGTCTTACTGAAGCTGAACCCTTCTCTTTGAACTGAAGTGAGGAGGTTAGAGGTGGGTGATGGGGAGAAAAGGAGAGCAGACACCTGGCCCTGCCTCCCAGCCCTGAGGCAGGCCAGTCTGTGCAGACGGATGCCTCCTCTACCAAAGGAGAGAGCATCCTTCCTGTCCACATAGCCCCCATGAGAACCCCTGTGGCTCTTGTGGCAGAAACGCATGGGGGATTCTTGGAATCAGACCCACCCCAGCCAACACATCACACAGCTACCGCGCTTCATAAAAAGAATAATGTGGTCCCACTTTATATCCACTTGGAAAATACCAAGAGGAGATTCTTAGTTCTATTTTTTTTTTTTTAAAATTGATGCGGTCCCATATTGTGGTTGAGAGAATAAATCGGTAGACTTCAGAACAGAAATTTGGGGACACAACCTAGGACCCATGGAGAACTCCATACAGGGTGCTGGATTCTTTAAGGAGAATCGTAACCAGAACCATTAGTGTGTAGGGGTGGGGGGAGAGTAGAAATACTACATAGCCAAAACCTATCAATGATGATGAACAATTCTCTTCTCTTCCCTCCTCTTCCTCCTCTTCCTTCTTAACTTTTCGCTAGGTTTGGGGTTAGTTCATATGAAGTGTTTGACACTAAGATTAAGATAATTTGGGGGGCTGTGGAGATGACCTAGTGGGTAAGGTGCTTGGCGTGCAAATCTGAGAATCTAAGTTTGAATCTCCAGAACCCGTATAAAGCCAGAACTGATAGCATGCTCTGTAATCTAGCGATCCTATGGAGAGATGGGAGGTAGAGATGGAGGGCTCTGGAGGTCCTGGGCTAGCTATCCAGGCTTCTATCCAGGCCACAAACAAGGTAGAAGATGAAGACCAACAAAAGAGGTTGTATTCTGACCCACTCCTCATGCACACACACACACACACACACACACACACACACACTGAAATAAAAACAAAACCACAAAAACCAGAACCAAACTGAAACAAATGAACAATTTTAATGTCAGCGAATTTATTTTCTCCTATAGACTCTGGGTTTTGTGTTGCACTTAATATGATGGGTAGTGAGCCCTGGCCCGTCATTCTGTGGGCTCCCTTGTTTTCCAGGCTCCCTGGAAGCCCGGGGACCCTTGCCTGGCATTCCTAGACATCTGCTTCCTTTCTTTCCACTTAGCTTCGCCCTGCACTGAGGTGCTATACCCAGTCCCTGAGCGCTGCACTCTGAATGCTGATACTCCCTGAGACCTGCTAAGGGCGGTAATTGCTGGGCTTCTTAGTGAGTTGCCCCGTTTATCATTATAAAGTGACTGGTTTTAAATAATGCATCTTGTTCCCAAATAAGGCCTGTCTGGTATTGATTGTTGTCCCTGCATTTTTAAACAATGCATTTACCTTCTGTGCTTTTTATCTTTGACCTCTGTGAGCAGCTTGTTTTCAGCTTATCTCTGTCCCTGGGGTTTCCTTCTTGAATTAGGTAAAGCTTGGGTCTGTTGTCATTGTTTGCATTACCTCTGAATTCATCCTGGGGGCGCTCGCACTGCTTCCCCAGGGTTGTGCCTTAGTATTCTTCCTTCTTCTTTCCTTTTTTTCCTTCCTTCTCTCCCTCCCTCCTTTCTCTCCCTCCCTCCTTCCCTCCTTCCTTCCTTCTTTCCTTCCTTTTTTTTCTTAATTTGGAAGGTGGGACATTTGCTTCAGTGACCATCTCTAAACCCCCCCAAGTCTACTTCCTCCTCTGTTGACACCACAGACAGTGAGAGAGGTGTTCCTACCTCGACTTCCCCAGCTCTTGTGTTCCATCTGCCTTTGTTTTAAAAGCTCGGCGTTCACTTTTGCACTTTTTAAAGTTGATTTATGTTCCCATTAATTAATGTCTACATCTATGTAAATATTAAACATCTCTAGACTGCTTTCATATTTGTCAGATTAGGCATGTCCCTGTTGCTTGATAGATCTAATTATGCAGCAGCTAATTTGTACACACCAACATAAATGCTTATCACATTGAAGTGAGAATTTTTCTCTGGTTATGACAGCTGTTGAAATCTGTGCCTTATACTATTTCTCAACCCTCCCTGCCCTTTCCCTTCTAGTACTCCAAAGCTAAATATCTCTAAGATGTTTGTATCTAACAGTGGTATCATATCTGCTAAACTAAAGTCCTGCACTGTTTTTTTAGTATGTGTGCCACAGACAAGTGTGTGGACCCCTTCTCCAGTACCTGACTGGTTTGAGGGTTGGCGTTATAGTTACATTTGTTTGACAAGCTCTTTTATTCCCTCTTGCTGGGCCAAGGCTGTCCTCTGGTAGTCTCTTGAGGATTGGTCCCTTCCTTACGTCTTTATGTAGGGTCTGTTCAGGCATGGGGAATGGTTCTTTACCCTGTCCTGCCCTGTCCCCTCCCCTCTCCACTGACTCTGAGTCACTCAATGATCCTGGCCTATACATACAGGCTCTGGGCTTCATGACTCAGCCAGACCCTTGATGTTTAAACATCTTAGTCTTTGTTCCCACCTCAGAGCCCTCAGCTGCCTTCTCGCATCCTGTTTACTCTGGTCCTGGGTGTTAGGAATATTTTCCTAACGTGAGCTCTCTGCCGATGCAAATTCCCAATCAAGCCAAATCAAAACAAGCCAAATTAAGAAATATCCAGGTTTAATGGGAGTTTCTGTGCTCTCAGGTGGCCGTTAGGGGCCGCGAATGCGACCAAGGGGAGGAAGGAAAAGAGACCACGTGCTCCTCTTTTGGGAGTTCATTTAAATACTCTGGGGGGAGTGTATGGGGGGTCAGGATCTGGCATGCTGGGATTTGGAGTCCAGAGTGCTAACTCTCAGGGTCAGGGGACTAGGATAGATGCAAGGGGCTGGGGCTTAAGCTCCCAACTTAACACTGGGCAGAAGCTCCTCCCTAAGCCCTGCCAAATGTGAGGTGTGGCAGCTCTGAGTCAGCTTGCCCTTCTGCTCTCTCCTGTAACTGAGGGACAGACGAGTCTCATAGGGACCCTATCTTCATGTTCACCTTGTGCCTTGCATATTCATGGGCAGCACCCAAGAGGATCTCTGCCTGTTCTTTAGTCCTCTAAAGCAGTATTTAGATCACCTTCCACAGAAGCCCAGAGAGCAGGGTGCTTTATTCTGTGGGATGCTTCAAGGATTCTGGGGCTCTCTGTGCTCAGAGCAGAGTCAGGAGCCGGCTCTGCAAGGCTGAGAGCTGTAGGAAGGAGCTCCTGCTTTGGGAGGGTCTGTCTAGCAGGCCACACAGATACTTGCTTAGATAATGTAGGATGCTTATAGGGCTATGCCACTGTGAGCTCCCTCATAGGTGTCTAAGGACCAGTACTCTGTTCTAGGTGCCAGGAAAAGCAACTGGGGGAGGGTCTTAAGTGAATGCAGGTGATGGGGAGGTAAAGGGGTCTGGTTTTGGGGGAAGAGAGGTGACGGAGCATGAAGGAAAACTTGCGGAACATGGCAGAGTCAGAGCTTGAAGTAGTGGAGGGTGGAGGGTTAAGAGTTATGTCCAGAGGAGTGTGTGTGGGGGGGCACATGTGACTCATTCTTCTCCTTTCCCCTAATTCAGCCCTGGATGCAGACACCATGATCTGGGGATCTCTCAGAGGGCTCCACCCAAAGATGGTGTGACGGGAAAGGCCACAGGCTTCATACCAGGTCTGGAAGACTCTCAGAGCCTCCCATTCAGTGGTGGTGGCAGTGGTGACAAGAGAGATGGCATTACAGCTTTGTCCTTCACGTGCAGACATCCTTAGCAGGGACAGCTGATTTACAGCAAGCTTGGACAGAGCAGGAAAGGATACGGCCTCTTTCTCCAGCCCTTCATAGAGGCCCCGGAATAACTGGGGTGGGGTAGATGTACAGGAGGTCACACAGGGCTAGCCACTATTGAAAATGAAGGGGGCGGGCCCAGAGAGACACGAACCGGGCTCTCTTTGAGGGAAAGAAAGTCATTTCATCACTGCAGAGCTTTGAAATTAATTTATTGCAATTAGAGCGAGAGCCCCAGTTCTGCGCGTTTGACTTAGCGCTCAGTTCTGCGGCAGTGGCTGTGCAGCAGGACCAAGAACGGGAGGGAACTGTCCGCACTGCTCCTGCCTTTCAGGCAGCCAATTCCTCCCTCTTCCAGGCATACCAGAGTCATACAGGGGTGGGGAGCCAGGCTAGACTGGGATCCAGGCTTGGTCCCTGCACTGACCTGGTCTGGCTAAGGGCAGCTTTGCCACTGTCCAGGCCTCCATGTCTTCCTAGTCATTTCTTTTCCAGGGACAAGTTCTTCCTCGTGCGTCTCCCTAGCTCTGCAGGCATGTTAGACACTTTTATGATAAAATACCCGACGAAAGCAACTTCAGGAAGGAACAGTTTATTTCGGCTCATGGTTTGAGGGTGTAGTCCTTCATGGTGGAGAAGGCAGGGCGGCAGGCTTTCTGAGCAGCTTCTCATTGCACCCGCAGTCAGGAAGCAGAGAGCCATGAATCTTAGTGCTCAACTTGCTTTTTACTTTTTACACCGCCAGGGACCGAAGCCTAGGGAATGGCGCCGCCCACATCTAGAACGGGTCTTCCAGATTTAGTTATTCTAGTCTGGAAACTCCTTCCCAGGCACATTCAGAGGCTGCATCTTTCAGGTGAGCCTCTATCCTGTTAAGCTGTCGATATGATTATCACAGCAAGTGTGTCTTCAGTTCACCCATGGACTATATGGGACAAGCATCCTCCCTTTGGGGACAGGCATCATTCAGTCACCCTGTCATGGTCCTGCATGGGAGGCTGAGGTTACAGAACCCTTCCCTGAGTGAGGTGTTGGGAGCACATGAGGAGGTGGGTGCTCAGCTTTCTTAGTCTAGAGTACTCACGAGGAAGAGGAGTCTCCTGGGCCTGGTTGGATGTCCTGGATGGCTCTAACCAATGACCACACAGCAGAAGCTTTAACAACAGACTCATCTCTTCCCTCAGTCTGAGGCCAAAAGTGTGAGGCGGAGGTGTTAGTGGGGCCATGCTCCCCTTGGGGCTCTTGGGAGGGACTTTCCCACCTCTTCCAGCTCTTTGTGACTCCAGGTGTCCCTGAACTATGGTCAGGTTACTTGGATCTCTGCCTCCATGTTCACATGACTGACTTCTTTTTATGTCTGTGAGAGCCCCCCCCCAATAGATCCTGGCTATTAGATTTGGGGTCAAACCTACTTGTTAAGATTAACCGTCACTGTCAACTTGGCTGGGTTTAGGATCACTGTAGAAACACATTCTACAGGGTCTACCAGGAGGCCTTGCTATGAAGAAAGGCCTGCCCTCCTTGTGGGTGGCACCATTTCCTAGGTTGCTGTCTAACTGTGTGAAAGGAGCAAGCTGAGTAGCAGCTTCTGACTGCAGATGCAGCATGACCTCGTGACCTCAAGCTCCTGTGTCTTATCATCATAGTTGGTGGCCTCAAACCATGAGCCAAAAGAAAGCCCTTCCACCTTTAGTAGTGAACACATCTCTCGGTGGTGACTTTGCCTTTCGACCCTTCTCTTTATTACCAAGCAAGGTCATGGTCTGCCTTCCGAGGCATACATGGGTTTGGGGTAAATAGCATTTGCCTCTCCACAGGGGCTTTTCTAACTCTCTACTCTCTAAATTGGGCAGGCTTCTTATTTATTTATTTTGGAATAGAGCAATAGTGCATATGTATTATAAAAAGGATTTATTGAGTTGGTTTATATCACAGAGACTAGAGAACCAGCTAGCTTAGTGGCTACACAGTCCACAAATCTTAGCAGTCCCAGTCTGGTGCAGAGGGCCCAGAAACCCTTGGACAGTTGCCGGATTCGAGTCCCTGGTAAAAGGCCAAAGAAGCTGGTGTTTGATGGACGTTTGGTCCTGCGTGCTTTGTCTTCCTTGGACTCCCTTTCCTTCCCCTCTCATCTGGGGGTCTGTACCCTGCTGTAAGGTACAGCTCATGTTGAAGGTGGCTATTTTCCTCTTAGAAATTGTCCTGCATGTCAACTCTTTCCCCACATACAGACACCCAGGTGTGTCTCACTGGCCTTACGCATCTCTCGTCTCAAGCTGACTAACCAGCAAGACAAAAGACCAAACTGCAGCTTCTCAGTCTCATGAAAGGAACCCATCCTGAACCCTAGCCTTTTACTCTACTGGTTATACTAGCTGTTAGGATTCAGGCTTTATGCCTGCCCCTTTCACTTGGCAGGCTGCACAAAGGCAGTACCCTGGCCAGTCCAGGGTCCTATGGCTGTTATTTGTATGCAGGTGCAAAAGGTTCCTTTAAGAGACAAGATGTGCCCATTTCTGCTCTCTCTTTCTGCTGTTCTTCTGAAAATGTAAGCTGGTCTCTGCCACCCTCCCCCACCTCTTCCCCTCTCTCTGCTTCTCTCTTTTTTTCTCTCTCTCTTCCTTCCCCTTCCCTCTTCTCTCAACACACTCTTCACCTAGGCTTTGTCTGTGAGGCGAATCTGTCTGTCCTTTCCCACCCCGAGCTCTCACCCACCGCCAAGGTCCCTTTCCCACAGAATCACTGTGCTAGCCTTTCATGAGGTCATAAGGCTCAGAGTGCGCTTGGGTTGGAACCACGCTTCCCATCCCCGTGGAGCAGGCTCTTTGCGTCTTGCTGCATCTGCTAAGCACCTACCCATCAGAACTGGTCTCTGAGTATGAACTCTGGGAAGTGGTTCCTTATTTCTAGCATCCAGGGAGATTGAGGTGGGATAGAGGACAGCAGAACAGCTAAAGGGGCCTTCAGGCCCACTGGAGCATCACTACTCTGTGTGGTCCTCTGTGGTCCTCATCAGAGCCTCTCCCAGCCCTTCTATGGTGGCTGTAAAGTCATCCCCCCCCCATTAGTTAAATTTGCCCCATTGATACTTGTAACATGATAGAAACCCTAGAGCAGCATCCTAGGGCCTAGGAGCGGCCGCCTGCCATCATGGTGGAAAATAAATTTCCCTCCCTGATAGCAGGCAGTACCTGCAGTATTTCATAATTGGTGAGATGAAGAGCCCCGGTTTTTTGAGATGTTTGGGAATAACTCAGTTTAAAAGACCACGTCCTAACAACCGGAATGGACCGATTATTCCAGGATAATCCACTGAGAATCATTGCTGTGCGTGGTAGGGAAATGTGTCTGAATGATTGCCAAAAGTTTGCTGAGAGTCTCATGTTCCCACTGCCAGGAGACACGTAAACGCCCGTTTGTTAAAAATGTTTTTGAGGTTTATTTCTAATAGAAGGATTTGTTTCATTTAAGTGTGTCCTCCGAAATCCTTACCGTGACAAGGCCATTCATCTGCCCTCTTCCTCTGGCTCTGCAGTCGGGAGGTTGCCTGAGGTCTGTGGCATCCTAGCCTTGTTGATGCGAGAGAGAGATGGACCCCAGGCCAGTTGGAGAAGCAGAAGCAGGACCCACTCATTCATGGCATCTAGGGGTCGAGCCATCACCCAGCTGTTCCTCCAGAGGGACCACTGTGTTCCCGTTGTCTTTGCTAATGGAGCTTTGCAGTTACTGTAAGAGCTGATGGGAGTCTTTGTAGATGCAGAGAAGAGCAGAAAGATGAGGAAGGGAGACCCCAGGAGCATCTCGGACCACATCCCAGCATCTCTCTTTCATGGTTGCTTTAGGAGAGGAGGAAGGTCAGGGTGCTCCCCCATGCTGACAGAGGATCAAGGTCAGAATGCTCCCTATGCTGACAGAGGATCAAGGTCAGGGTGGTCCCCATGGTCACAGAGGGTCAAGGTCAGGGTGCTTCCCATGCTGACAGAGGAGCAAGGTCAGGGTGCTCCCCTATGGTGACAGAGGAGCAAGGTAGGTCAGGGTGCTCCCTATGGTCACAGAGGGTACTGTGTCGCTGTCGGGCTGTGATCCCAGGGATCTTGGCTCAGAATATGTCTTTCCACTGTAGAAACCTCCTCGTTGAATTCTCTGAGCTATGGGTGCTGAGTGTTGGCAAGAGCAGCCTACCTGTCCAGATGCATCCATCAACACTCCAGCTGGGCAGTAGCGGAAGTGTCCTTAGTGGAAGACCGAGCACATGGCAGGCAGGGCTGGGCAGGTGATGCTGACTCTCCTCTGTAGCCACAGCCCCCGAGTTCTATCTGTCTACTCTGTGCCAAGAAGCGAAGGCTCAGGCTCTCTTCTCCCCCACATCCATCCAGCACTGTGGGCTCCAAGCACACTGGGTCTTTGCAGTAGGCAGGGGACAAAGACCCTCTTTCCTGTGCACCAGGGTCTGTGTTCCCTGACCTCTCTCCGTGTTCCTAGATACCACCTCGCTGGAATGAGACTGACTTCTGGGTCTAGCGAGGCAGGGGAGGTCCCATGCTGCTCTGCTGGAGCCTGCTAACATCTCTCCCTGCTGGTTGAGGGATTCCTGCCAGCCCCGTGGTAACAGGTGGAGGCCAGAAGTACTGCTGTAATTAACAGCTTTATCTCAGAGTGCTCTTTGTTCCAGCCTGGGGAGCTTTTCATGCAGTCTTCCCCAGCAAACAAGAGCCTTCCACTCCAGGAGGGAGATGGCTGGCTAGGGGAGGATAATGCAGAGGAGGAAGCCAGGGTGAGCGGGGTGATACCTGTGGGCCTCAGTCCCTGGGCCCTGCGATTTGAGGTTCATGCACTCCAATCTGAATGAAGAGGGCTAGAAGGCTTCTCTTTCTTGGGAAGCTGAGTTAGGCTCCACCAGCCTGGCCTGGGCTCTGTCGACATCTATCAGCTTCTGTGAGTGCCCTTCCTTGACAAAACTTTCCTTTCCAAAGGTGACCATGGAACTGGGGAGAATGAGGTCTTTTGGGGGGGGGAGGGTTCTTAGCCTCACTAATGAGAAAGAGTTTAAAAATGGACTCTGAAAGAAATTGGGAAGCAATGTTACTAATGTCGGAGAGCAAACCAACAAGGCAGGCAGGCTGTAAATCTAAGAAGCTGCCAGGAAGGATTGGTGGAGAAAAAGCAATGACTTTGAAGTTAGACACCAAGGTCAGAGAAACAGCAGGAAAAAGCCCAAATCGTCAGGGCAAGTGCACTCACTGAGGCCAGTCCACGAAAATTAGGTTAAGAGTAGGAAAAAACCACGCTTATCACCAGGCCATGTGCTAAGAAGACTTTTGGTTCCAAGCTCTTGATTCCCAGGATAAAGAACTGATCGGGCATGTACATATACAGCCTGATAAAAGTAAATGAACTCTGCAGTGTGTGTGTGTGTGTGTGTGTGTGTGTGTGTGTGTGTGTGTGTGTGTGTGCACGTGCACATGTGCATGTGTGTGTATGAGTGTAGTGTGTATAGCAATAGTAAAAATTAACAGGTCATGAATTTGAGTGGGAGGGGACACGGGAGGAATTCGAGATAGGAGAGTGGGGAGATATGATGGGACTGTTGTACTCACAGGAAATAAAAATAATAAAAGAAGGAGAAATAGAGACAGGTTATTAAGAAAGGAGAGCCACTTTTAAGAATGGAACTAGGCAAGTGGAAGGAGGGAGAAACCAGAAGAGCTGGCCCAGGAGCTACATAGTCCTTTCTAGGAGGTTTCTGTAGCACTGTCTCTCCCAAGTTGGTCTGTCTTGGGCTGTTCTGGTGTATGTTCTGTTAGCCAGATGAAGCCTAGATTGGGAAGGGCTTCCAGTGTTCCTTAGAGGAACAGTTTTTTGTTTTTTAATGGAAATTTTAATCATTGAAAAAACAAGCAGGCACTCAAAAAGTTGGAGAAATTCAGCTTTATTTGCACAGTCTTGGACCCAAGCTAATGTTCTATGCAAGTCCAGCAGTGGTCCACAGTTTCAGCTTTTATAAGTTAGACCGTGTTAGGTCCAAAGTGGGACCCAAAATGGCATTGCTGCTGACAATACCCTAAATGATGGTGTGGGCTCAGCTCTGGCTGGACGCCGACGAGGTAAATAGAAGGATTGCTACTTAAAGTAACGTTCCTCAGAAATCTTGGGAACTGGGATTTCTGCTTGTCAGGAAAAGCCAGTACTTCCCTTATCTGTCCCTACAGCCAGCTACTCTCGCAAAGGGCATCTAGTTCCTGATTAACCCAGCCTACCCCAGTTCGAAATTCCCATGCCAGCCCGCAGTCTATTCTGGCCCTGCAAGCCACCTCTGGCAGCCAACTCCCAGGCTGTGCTGGCTGCCCCCTGCCCCCATGCTATCTGCTCCCCGTGAAACTGGCAAAGCTTTCCTGCCAGCTGCTGTCCTCTATGCTAGGAGCCTGCCAGTTTGATCCCCCAGTAAACTTTTCTTTCCTCCCACAGAGTAACCTAGTTTGGTAGTTTCCCAGCACCCCAGCGCTGACAGACTGCACTATGGAAACCCCTGTCTTTGTGGCCATCTAAGAGGGCGGTTTTTGGGTCCCATGCCCACTGAGGGAAACTTCCATTATAGTTCCACATGCTTGCTGAAAGAAACATTGCAGGGAGCAGTCCCGGCAGGATCTATGGTTTGGCCAGGCAGCTGTGGCAATAATTCCTTAAGGCGCTTTCTGGAAAGCATTTGCTTCTCACAATAGGAAGGGGCTCTACTAAGCTATCACAACACCGCACACTTAATTAAAACCTGCAATCACACTGTTCCTACACGATCCTATAGTTTCTAGTCAAGGACTCTTATTAGGCTATCATAACACAATGGGGTAATTTGATTTTGTTAGGTACATTTCTAAGGGTACAAAATATATAACCCTGGCCCTCTAGCCCGAGCATATTTAGTTTGTTGTGTAAAGCCCAGGTGAAGAGGGGCTTGAGTCTTCCTCTGCGAACTGGCCTGAGCATGCTCTGTTTGTTCTATGAAGCCCAGGTAAGGAGGGGCTTCCATCTTCCTCTGCCGAGTAGTGGCTTTCCTGTGTCAATCATGATGCTTCGTCTCTATGCTCCTGCCACGGTGTTTTCAAGAATGGCTTTGCTCAGACATGCCTGACATCTCCGTCCATTCTGAGATCACCATTGCAATACAGATCACGATGCCCACTTCTGCAAACAGGCCCGTGAGACTAAGAGTTTTAACAAAATTTCAAAGCCACCCTGAACTTGATCAGACCCATCTGAACCCTGTATTTCTATTTGCTTTCTCCTTGATGTTTCAAAAGGGTTAGCCATATTTGGCCTGATTTTCATGGACCCTTGACTCAAAAAGAGCAGGTAGCCTCCTGCTTACCACAGACCTACTATTCCTCTCTATTGTCCTGGCCTTGGGCTAACCGGAGGGCCAGGCTCTGGATCCACCTGTTCACCTTCATTTGAACTATCCCTGTGGGCAAAGAAAGTGGATGGGGCACAGAGAGAGCACTGCTTGTGCCAGGGAGAGGGAGGAAGGTGGCCCAGAGGAGTGGGTGCTTCTGGGTAGAGGCCCGGGGCTTCCTGGCACTCTGAGGTCATTAGAGATGCTAGGGATGCTGGAGGGTCCCAGGACTCGCAATTATTCAAGCACCAGTGCCTGCCAGTATCCTGGGGGCAGAGCATACAAGAGCTTTTAGGAGTCTGTAGGAACATAGTGGTGGGTGGGGGATGGGTGGCCCTGGCTTCAAAGCTCCATGTCCATAATGCTGACCACGTGATCTCAGAAAGCTGTGCGGCCCTCCGAGGGCTTGGTGTAGGCTTAATTCCAAGTGACACAATCCGGAGTGACATGAGGATAGTCCCCATCTAAGTTCCTCAGAAGGACCACAGAGCTCATCTCTTCCCTCTGTCTCATAGTCTCCTCTTTTTTTCTGCATTCCAAAGTCTGGGCTCCCCTTGGGTCCCTTGCCACGATAAATGCATCCACAGTTGGTCCAGGCATATTGACCTTGTCCTCTTAAATCATCTACTGCCTTGCTTTGTCCAGACATGGTGTCTATGTCCCTCCTCCAGGCTCTGGTTCACTTAGTGTCTCACTCCAAGTCTACCCAGATGACTATACCAGAAGCATAATGAGTCCTGAGTCGGGAGGTTGTCACCTGTGCCAAGACACAGAGCAGGTGCCAGTGGGGCTGAGTGTAGATCTTTGTTCCATGTTACTACCCGGGTATTTGTGCAGGCCTACAGTGCAGGTATGACCATCAGTGAGCATTGGGTAGGGTGGGTATGCTGTCCCCAGATGTCCCAATCCCAGAGCTCCTGGGCCTGGAAGGGATGATCCCAATCTTCACAGTTGCCAAATTCAGAGGCTGGCATTTCTCCTTGTACATGGTGCCACTCAGAGATGGATTGGCCCCAAAGCCAGTGCACAGAACAAATAAATATTTGTTCCAGAAAGCCTTGTGATGTCAGGTTTTATTGTAAGTACATCTGGCGTGTGACAGGCAGATAAATCTTGCCTGTGTTAAGATTCTCCTTGCTTCCAAACCTTGGCCCCATTGCTTATCATTCCAGTGTCATGGGGCTCTGTCACCAAGACATAGCCTTCCCCATTTCAGCTTGTCACCCAGTGAGAACCTAAAACCTGGGAGGCAGCCACCCCACTTTCATCTCAAAAGAAGCCCTGTCTCTCACCAAGGTGGGCGACATTGCCCCTGAGACCCATTTGTTCCTCTGGGTTGAGTTGTGCCTAGGCATCGGGAGGGTGGGCTTCCTAAGCTGAGCCTAGGGCTTAGACCTCAGGGGATGTCTCTGAGACAGAAATGGGGCCCCTGGGTATGGCAACACCACAGAGTCATCTTCTGGGGATTCTCAATCCCCAGCAGCAGCCGGCAGGCAGCAGCAGTCCATAGAAGGCCCCAGTGGGAAAAGACACTCTGAGTGTTCCTCTCCTTGCGGGGGGAGGAGGGCCACACTGCAGCTTTTAGTGTGTCGTTTGCTTTGTTTTCCTGTTCTCTGCTGTGGAGTTCATGGGTACAAGAAGTTTGTTATTGGGAACTCAGGGAGCTGTAGGCCTAGGATGGATAGATAACTTCGGGCTTGGCCATGCCGCCAATTGCAGGAGTGTACATGAAGTGCCCATTGCGGGTAGAGGATCTCATCCTGTTGCATAGGCTCCGCCCCTTGGAGCTCACATGCAGCTGTCCAGTCCCAGCTCTGCTGGGGTCCCGTGTGGGAACCAAATGCTGGTGAGTGGAACCTGGAGATAGGTGGGCAGGAAGAGGGCCGGCTCTCTCTGGTCTGGGTGCTGGCATTGTTGGTGTCGATGAGGACAGTGTGTCCTATATTGTGGGGATGACTCTTGTCCTGCCCAGAAGAGGGGTTCTTCACTTTGAGGGTTCAGGGGTTATTTTCATGCCATTTGGCATATATTTCTCTGGGGAAGGGGACTCTGATGCCATCTGGAGTGAAGGACATGGGAAGTTCTGCATGGGAGCTGCAATTGCTGGAGTACAGTCTGTTTGAAACCCATAAGAAGGTGCTGGAGAAGGAGTATGGTCAACGAGTGAGGGCCAAGTGAGGGTCCTCACGCTCAGTGCACGTTGACATACGGGTGGATCTGACTCTTTAGTTATATCTATTTTCACGGTAAAGTTCAGCTTAGAGCAGTGAACCGAGTTGGAAGGCTAGTGAAGTAAGATGGATCTGCTGGCACACAGAACCCGTGAGCCCGGCAGCTGGGAGGCAGAGGCATGAAGACGCCATCTAATTGGAGGCCAGCATGGTCTATATAGTGAGATCCATTCCAGCCAGGGCTCCAGAAATAAGTAGAAAGAAAGAAAAAGAAAGGAAGAAAGAAATAAAGAAGAAAAGGAAGGGAGGGAGGGAGGGAGGGGGAGAGAGAGAGAGAAAGGGAGGGAGGGAGGGAGGAAGAGAGAGAGAGAGAGAGAGAGAGAGAGAGAGAGAGAGAGAGAGAGAGAGAGAGAGAGAGAGAGAGGCTACAGCTATGCAGAGTAGGAGCTGGCAGATCACCACCCATGGGTCAGAGTTAGTGACTGTGTGGTTTGAAAAGTCTAAAAACAAAGTCTTCTAAGAACATGGTCCTGCCCGTTAACTGAGGGGCCACTGGCTGTTACTTCACAAATGTGGGAGAAGGTATCACCCAGATTCCCACTCCGGGCACACAGACCACTCCCATTTCACTGTCACATGAGCTTCTATGGATTTGTATTGTTTTGTTTTTAATTTTTATTAATGGGCTCTGTGAGTGTCTGTCTGCAGCTATGTGTACATGTATGCAAGTGCCCAGGGAAGCCAGAAAAGGACATTAGATTCTCTGGAGCTGGAGTTACAGGTGGTTGTGAGCCACCTGATATGAGTGTGGGTGCTGGGACCTGAACTTAGGTCTTCTGAAAGAGCAACAAGTGCTCTTAACTGCTGAGCCATCTTCCCATCCCAGTCTTGGGGACCATATGGAAATGGGAGGGTAGCATGTCTGGCTTGTGTTTGTCAGTTGGTGTACCCAGTAATTGGGGCCTGCATGTCCCTGGTCCTCTTATGTGTGACATCTACAGGCTTCTAGATCCATGCAGCTGCTCTACAATGTCACCAAGAGAATAGGGAGTTACGCTACATCCCCAAGGTCACACCAAAGCAAGAAGTCACAGAGCCAAGCTTTGACCACCTGATAGTCAAATGGCTGGATTAAATAGGGAAGGGAAGTTCGGGGAAGGGTAGCCCAGCCCCTGGAGTGGAGAAGTTTAGGGAGTGGGGTATGCCAGCTATAACCTATAACAGATAGGGACTGAGGAATTCTGGGAGAACCTGGCTGCCAGGTCTGCTTTGATAAGTTAAACAGGCACTTCAGCCATTTGTCCCAGGTTTTGAGACTTAACACCAGCCAGAAATACAAAGCCCCTACAGCTCTGTGCTCTGATAGCCTTACCTGTGCCTGTGTTTTCCCCTGCAGTTAGTGATGGGCAGCCTGCTCCCCTCACCTAGGGGCCACCTCGGCACCCTCTAGCACTTAGCTGTTTGATGGGACCCTAATGCAGGGGTTACACTAAAGGCATTTGGGGGACGTGGTCTGTCACCTTGGCTTCCAGTAAAGGAACAGCCACTTTGCAATTCAGCTGCAGAACTCCTCAGCAGAAAATGAAGTTGCTAGAGATGAAGAAACCCTGCCTTGGGGGTGCCTGTGTTTCCAGCCTGGGCATACCCAATGGATTTCAAACTTGCCAGTATCCAAGGCCATGTGGCCCTTCCTCAAATGTACCACACAGATGCCTTATTAGGTTGGGACATGGAAAACGCTGGGTGAGCACCCCGTCTTCCGGGACCTGTCTTTGCGTGGTTTCAATACTCCAGGTAGCCATATTCTTCCCTCCATCTAGGACCCTCCATTTAGGACATCCTGGATGCTGTCTTTCCATTGAGTAAAACTGTCTTCTTTGGCATGTGTAAGGTCCTGGGTTTAATACCCAGCACTGGGGAACAATATTCCTTTATTTTTTTATGTATGTATATGTGTGAGTGTGTGTATGCATGTGTGTGTGTGTTTGCATGTGTAGTGTGTTTATGTGTATGTATGTATATGTTCATGTGTGAGAATGTATGTGTGGATATGTAAGTGTGTTTGCATGTGATGTATGTGTGTGTGCGTGTGTGCTATGTGTATGTGTACATGCATAGTGTGTATATGTGTGTATGTGTGGTATATGTGTCTATGGAAATCTCTCCCTGCTTTGAGGTCCTAAAGACATCCTCCCATGTTCTCTCTAATGTGGTTTTTAGTTTTCCTTCTGTCCTGGAGTCATTTCCCCAGTCAGTCAAGGTAACCCCGTGTGCTGAGTGATATAGGGGTACAGTGGCACCTTGTATGTGTGGCCTTTCCCTAGAGCTGAGGACCCTGCTGGCACAGGTCTGGGGTGAGCCCCTGAATTGAGATCAGCTGTACTTTCTGCCTCTGATGGCCTCTTCTGGGGCAGCTGCAGCTAGCTGGAGTTGATGCTGTATAGAAACAGTACACCCAGAAAAGCATTCGATTCAGGCCTGCGACATTAAAGGAGATTTCCTTCCATCATGTAAAGTATGCAGGACTTGCAGTGTGATTTCCTCGGAGATATGAGACGCTGTACCTGGACTGGTGACAATGCAGATCTACCCTGGGATAGACGGCTGCTCTCTGCCACCATTGCTGCTGGCACTGTGGCTGGCATGGCCGCTGGAAACCTGGGAGTTTCTCTGCATACCCACCGCTGCCTGACTGGCCAGAGGGCTTAGCTTGAACTCACCTTTGAACTTAAATATGTAGGAAAGTCCCCAGCTGGTGCACTGCAGGGCTACCCCACAGTTTAAATTCGATTTTATTTCTTGAACGCTGACATTCATTCTGGCAGCATTTACAGAACAATGTGTTTGTTCTCTACCGATTTTTGGTTTTGCCTTGCTGCGCGCATGGGTATTGATTGCATCATAGGCCTTGTGTCTGAGAACTGTAGTTTATGTTAGGCCCCAGGTCTTGTTAGCTTCCTCTGGAGGGGGCTCGTTGCTTTCTAGCTGGAATGAGGGGCCCTGGGGAAGTCAGGCTTGCCACACTCTGCCCTGCACATAGAACAGCTCAAAGCGGAGTGTGGGCACAGTGGGGCTTGGCTACCTTGGCCTCAGGAGTGTGTGTGTGTGTGTGTGTGTGCATGTGTGCGTGTGTGTGTGTGTGTGTGTGTGTGTGTGCGTACCCACTGCTAGTGCTGTCATTAGGCTGTGTCAGGTCTTCAACTAGAGAGGATGCACACTAAAGGGTTGCTTCTCCCCCCTTATTATCTCACGGACTTGCTTCTCTCCCTTGCAGAGGCCTCCTGTCTTATTTCTTTTCTTTTCTTTCCTTTTCTTTTCTTACTTCTTCTTTTTAAGATAAGGACCACCCCTCTGAAGCCCAGACTGGCTTAGAATCCATTATGTAGCCCAGGCTGTCCCATAAGCATGCCGATCCTTCAGCTTCAGTCACCTCTCCAGATTAAACATCTTTGTCTCTAAGGACTTTTAATAAATGGGTGTATGTATATGTACTGTTGTCAGTATGTGACCTCTCATGGCTGCAGAAGTCAGAAGAGGCATCAGATCGCTGGAACTGGAGTTCTAGGTATTGTGAGCTACCTTTGTATGGGTGCTGGTACCTGGACTCAGGCCTTCTGGGAGATTAACTAGCACTCTCCATCTCTGAGCTGTCTCTCTAGACCTCCTGTGAATTATGTATGTGATAGAGGACTGACGCCCAGGATATGGGAGAGATAATAATAACTCCATAATAAAAAGACAAGTGATCTAATTAAAAACTCACAAAGCATTATTATTGCAGCTCTTCTGGAGACCGAGACATGAGGACCTCTAGTCTGAGGCCTGCACGGGCTACAGAGGGATTTGACATCAGCCAGGTCATGTCATGAGACCTTGTCACTGAGAGTATAGGTAAGTGGGGAAGCACTTGCTTAGAGTGCCTGACACCCTGGATTCCATCTCCAGAACCACAAAGGTGGGCAAAAACTTGACTAGACACTTTTTTCTCAGGCAGATAAATAGTTCTGCACACCAGAGCATGCTCGGTCACCCACAGTCATCAGAAAGAGGTAGTTTAAGTCATGGTAGGTCACTCCCTCAAGCCCTTCAGGGTGGCTGTTGAGCCAAAACAAGACTATGGGCATTAAAGAAAATGTGGAGAGGGCAAACCCCTCAGGGGAGGATGCTTCCCAGGGGTTTAAATGCGGTAGGTTCTTGGATGACTAACCCAGAAGCTTCCCAAACACGAAAACTGCCAACAACACAGAAAGCCCACCATTCCTTCCCCAAAGTGATGGATGCGCATTGCCCTGATGGTGTGTGCTCAGTACAATAGACATCTGGAGCACTAAGTCTGAGTGCTGCCCACTAGCTTGTGAATGAAAGTGTGGGACAGCCATACCCGGAATATTATTTGGCAATAAAGAGAAATGAAGTAGCCACCTATGCTACATTGTGAGTTCCCTTTGTAAATGATGCGAGGTTAAAAAAAAGAAATTGGACCACAAAAGCCACATAGCATATGCTTTTGTGTATGTAAAATGTTCAGAGCTGGCTACTCAAGAGGGAGAGGAGATGGATAGATATTTGCAATGAGTTGAGGGATGGTGGGCTCCTATTCATGGTGGTGAAAATGTTCTAGAATGTACTGTGTTGGTCTACAGCCCCGTGACTCTATGACAAGCTGCTGGATGGCTCACTTTGCCCAAAGGATTATACACCGGGGCGAATTACATCTCCAGTGGGCCAATCATGTGCGCCGTGTGCTTCAGAAATTACACAGATTTTCGTCATCCTCACAGTTTTCATTACATCAGTGTAAAGCCACGTACTTGTTGGCCACTCACTTGAATGAAGAGGCAGCTTGTTGTAGGTTAAAGTGTTGATCGCCTTTCATTGGCTTCTATTCTCTGCCTGCATTTTGAGTTTTATCAAGTGCTGTTTTTATCTCTATTTTTGTGATTATATGTGCTCTTTTATACTCTGCTATCTTTGTGTCTGGCAAGAATAGTTTTTTTTTTTTAAATATAGACCCATTACTGCAAAACCCAACTTAGTAATGGTCCCCTATACAACCTGGGGACTATGGTGTGATATTTTATTTTTCTCTATATTTTATGGAAGATTATTTTTTCTCTTTATCCATTTTTATTCATATTTTTCTTTATTCTTGAGAATTTCACATCTATGTACAATGAAATCTAATCATTTCCACCTCCAGTCCCCTTTTCATCTCCCCCACCTACACGGCACCCAGCATGTCCCTTTTTCACCTGCAATTTGAAGCCACTTCCTGGTCTGACACTGCCCTGAGTTATGCTTATGACTTCTTTTCCATAGAATTTTAGATTTGGTTCTTACATTAAGGAGTGAGATTCTGTTGTTCAGTGGGTGAGATCCAGGGGAGGCCACACCCTCAAAGAGAAAAAGCCATACCTCCGGCAGCTCTCCATGGCCAGTTGTTCCTCAGTGAGTGTTGGTACCAGGGCTCGTCTGCCTCTAATGGGACGTTTTGGCCACCTTGATCTCACATAGGTCTAGTGCAGGTCTGCAGATGCCAGGAGTTCACAACCGCAGCAGCCACGCCATGCACAGCACACAGCGATCCATAGTTTCCTTCTACTTGTCAGGCTCGCGCATCTTAGTTGAATATACTTTTATTTCGTGTTAAATTTTGAAATTTACTTTTAGAAGTAAATCTCCTGCCTATGATATGGCAGTAGGAGTTTTCCTTCCCCTTTAAAATGATTTTTGACTGTACACACAGGAGCTATCCATGATACACGAGAATACATTTTGACAAAGTACAGTATTAAACCATTGCAGTTAAGATAGAGGCAGATGCTGCAGCTTCCATGTCCTTGTTCTGGGCCCCTACTATCTCTACTCCTGCCCTTCTGTGCTAACACCAGGACCATCCTCATCTGTGACCGTGGGCATTTTCTTATACATCGCCTCTTCGATCGTCTTGGCTAGCCGCAGTGTGAAGGAGGTGGGATGGTACTAGCTGTATTTCACCAGGACACAGATGGGTTCAAGGGGTTAGGCTGCCCTGGGCCCTAACCTGTGAGAGGCAGAGCAGAAACATGCTTGGACAACATCACATGACACAGGTTCGTGTGTGCGACCCGCCAGCTGGTCCTGGGATATTGTCTGGGTTCTGTTTCACATCTTCTTGAGATCATTCGTGGGATTCTTCTTCTTCTTCTTTTTTTTTTTTTGGATTTTTCGAGACAGGGTTTCTCCGTAGCTTTTTGGTTCCTGTCCTGGAACTAGCTCTTGTAGACCAGGCTGGCCTCGAACTCACAGAGATCCGCCTGCCTCTGCCTCCCGAGTGCTGGGATTAAAGGCGTGCATCACCACCGCCTGGCTCTTTAGTGGGATTCTTTTCTTCATTGCACAGTGCTGGGCATGGGTCTCAGAGTATCATGCATGTTCAGCAATGCCTAATGCGTTCTACCTTAGCTCTGGTGTCCCTCATGGTCCTGGTGTCCCAAGCATGCTCCTGGGCTTTGGGTAGACACCAGCAAATGACAAATCTTTGACAAAGGTTGCCCGGGAGGAGGCCGATTTTGTGCACCTGGGACAGAGGCTGTGCTGCAATCATGATGCAGGGACCCTGTGTCCTAAGCTGGCCTCTAAGTGGCATCAGCTAAAGGGTAAATGGAGAAGTCTGCAGGAAGGATGAACGTGTGTGTGTGTGTGTGTGTGTGTGTGTGTGTGTGTGTATGTGTGTGTGTGTGTGTGTGTGTGCGCCTGTGTGCGCACGTGCAGGATGCCTGTGGGCTCCTTGCTCTCTAACAAAGAAGGATTTATAGCTCAGCCACAGTAGTGGGGATGTGAGACCTCTCAACATGTTCACCCTGAAAAACTAGTAGCTATTGATTGCTGCTGCCAGGCTGACTGGGGGAGGAGTTGCGTTCCTGATGTACTGATGCTTACGTTTCAATATTTCCTTTAATTACTTAGAAATGACAATGTATGTTGGTTCACTGATAAATCAGAAGCAATTTAAACAATGTCATCAGGAACCGAAGTGCATACATCCTGTCGTTTTCATCCCAATCAATGGGTCATTGCCTCAAAAGGCTCACAGCATCTCCAACACCCAGTGTGCTTGCATCTCCAACACCAAGTGTGTCTGCATCTCCAACACCCAGTGTGTCTGCATCTCCAACACCCAGTGTATCTGCATCACCAATACCCAGTGTGTCTGCATCACCAACAACCAATGTGTGTGTGTCTCCCACACCCAGTGTGACAATATCTGTCAATTATGTTTTAAATAAACACTGATTGGCCATTAGCCAGGCAGGATGTACAGGTGGGACAACCAGATAGGAAGTAGAGGCGGGTCAAGGAGAACAGGAGAATTCTGGGAAGCAGGAAGCTCCCTCACCAGTTCTACCCAGATCACAGAAGAAGCAGGATGTGACCTGCCCCACTGAAAAAGGTACTGAGCCATGTGGCCAACATAGATAAGGATAATGGGTTAATATAAGTTATAAGAGCTAATACGATGCCTGAGCTAATGGGCCAATCAGTTTATTACTTATGGAGACCTCTGTGTGACTTTCTTTGGGGGCTTACCAGCTGTGGGAACTGGGCAGGACAGAAACCCCAACAAGCCTACCCTCGTGTTACATCTGCATCTTCAACACCCAGTATGTCTGCATCACTAATACCCAGTGTGTCTGCATCACTAATACCCAGTGTGTCTGCATCTCTAACACCCAGTGTGTCTGTATCACCAACACCCAGTGTGTCTACATCACCAATACCCAGTGTTTTTGGGAAAGTGGGCAGACTCTGGCTCTGGCCTGTTGGGGTCTGCTGTTTCAATATGGCTGCTCTGGCTGTCTTGGGTGGACAAGCACTGGCTGGGGCTTGGAGCTGGGATGGTGCCAAGGGCATCTGGAGGCAGGAGTACAGGATGGATGAGATCATGTGCAAAAGCAGGTGAGAGATGGGGATGCCCTGCCAGGAAGTCTGTGTTTTTTTTTTTTAGGTGAAAGCCAGCTAGCCAGGCCCAGGGTGAGATGGCAGGCCACAGCTGCTGGATTTGGGAGCTCTCTGATGGCCTCAACTTGCTCCTGCCATCATTTGTGTGGAGTAGAAGCAGAGAGACAGTGTGTGGGGGGCACAAGGGGTGGACTTGGCCCTTGGAAGGAGTACAAGAGTATTCATTTCCCATGTCTGCTTGGCAGGGTACAGGAGTCCGTAAAAAAGGTCATGGGATGTGGTAAGGGTTAGTATGTGACTGGAGAGCGGAGTGAAGAGGGGAAGAGAATCACAGAGGGGCCCATGGGCTACAGAACTTAGTAACTCACAACAGAGAGTGGCTTTTGCACCAAGGGTCTAGAATGTCTCCCTCTCTCTCTGTCTTTCTGATTCTCTGCCCCATCAACATGCCAGGATTCAGATTTCTTCCTCAAGAGGTCTCAGTACCAAGTGAAGTCTTCAAGACGCTCCGTCATTCCCACCAATGTTTTCCTTCAGTTCCCATTCATGGCATCATGTACAAACCATTCAGCGGCAGCTTCACACTGCCTCAGTTTCCTACTGTTCCCCACCTCCCGGCTCCCTCCCTCCCCGCCCCTGGCCTGGCCATCACAGCGCTGCTACTACGCAGGAGCAGGGGCAGAACATCTAATACCTCTTTCTCAGTAGCGGGGAGGTTTCTTTCCCATGTTTGAATTTGTAGAATACATTGTTTCACTTAGTACTGAGACATCTTGGGTTAAAAATCTGAATCCTGGCCTGTTTATGGGGCAGAGAGCCAGAAAGACAGAGAAACATTCTAGACCCTTTGGTACAAACATTACTCCCTGTTGTGTGTTACTGGTCTTCTGGCTGCATTGCACTGGTTGGTCTTGAATATGCAGTGACTGCTCCAGCACTGGTCCAGGCCTGAGCTGAGAGCATCGCTTGAGTAGGGAAGCTTCATACGTAAGTGCCCTTGTCATTGGGAAGTTCCCTCCTCAGGTGGCAATTCTGTGATCTTCACTGGAGGACTTCACACTTCGGGTTTTGGTTGTCCATTAGATTTTTTCAAAGAATTTATTTATTTTCCTTTTTTTATTTATTCTTCTTTCCTATATTACAACCCAAGTGCAGTTCCCCTCCTTCCTCTCCCCTCAGTCCCCCAACCAATATGCCCTCTCCCGGAGATCTACTCCTCCTCCTTTCTCTTGAGAAAATGGCAGGCCTTCCAAAGATATCAACCAAACATGGCATACCAACTTATAATAAGATTGTGCACTTCCCCTCATATTAAGGCTAGCTGAGGCAACCCATTAGGAGGGAAAAGGTCCCAAAAGCAGACAAAAGAGTCAGAGACAGCCCCTGCTCCCAAAGAGAGAAAATGGCATGTACCTCAGGGCACAACCGAAGCCAAATGAAACCTTGTACAGAATATTCATACACGTGTGGACATCTGCAGACATTCTCTCTTACTCGTGGAGCTAACAAGCGTTATTACTGGTTGCTCCGCCCATGAGCATGTATTTGACACCTACTGTGTGCAGCTTCCCAGTGCTCTGCATCAGCCGTGGGAGAGGTCTGAAGCTGTCTCCTTGCAAAATTTATGGTGTTTTCCTCGCAAGCGTGTTGTCCAGGAAGCAAAATCACTGTTCAGTAACTGGGACATGGCAATAATGCATTTTAATGGAAACTTAATTAATTTGAAATGATTACTTCATTGTAAGTGGAAGGAAAGAAAAATCATTGGAAATTGGCAAATGGGAAAGAAATGCTTTTCTATAAGTGCACAGAGAGGCAGCGCAGCTGTGAACATTGCTAAAATAAGAAAACACAAAGCTTGAGTTTGTAAAGTTATTTCCTTAATTTGGAGGGTTGTTTCAACTTGTTCGCAAATGAAAAATGAAAGACCCCAGCTCCATGGTTTGGGAAAATGAACATGGGAATCAATGGAAGCCTTTTCTCCTTAAAATCTGCTCTCCTCTGGGTGTAGCTGTACTCCTCTCTGGGTGTAGCTGTGCTCCCCTCTGGGTGTAGCTGTGCTCCTCTCTGGGTGTAGCTGTGCTCCTCTCTGGGTGTAGCTGTGCTCCCCACTGGGTGTAGCTGTGCTCCTCTCTGGGTGTAGCTGTGCTCCTCTCTGGGTGTAGCTGTGCTCCCCACTGGGTGTAGCTGTGCTCCTCTCTGGGTGTAGCTGTGCTCCTCTCTGGGTGTAGCTGTGCTCCCCTCTGGGTGTAGCTGTGCTCCCCACTGGGTGTAGCTGTGCTCCCCACTGGGTGTAGCTGTGCTCCTCTCTGGGTGTAGCTGTGCTCCCCACTGGGTGTAGCTGTGCTCCTCTCTGGGTGTAGCTGTGTTCCTCTCTGGGTGTAGCTGTACTCCTCTCTGGGTGTAGCTGTGCTCCCCACTGGGTGTAACTGTGCTCCCCACTGGGTGTAGCTGTGCTCCCCTCTGGGTGTAGCTGTGCTCCCCACTGGGTGTAGCTGTGCTCCCCTCTGGGTGTAGCTGTGCTCCTCTCTGGGTGTAGCTGTGCTTCTCTCTGGGTGTAGCTGTGCTCCCCACTGGATGTAACTGTGCTTCTGCTGGGTGTAGGTGTGTTCTCTACCTGGTATAGCTGTGTTCCCCACTGCGTGTAGCTATGCTTCCCACTGTGTGTTGCTGTGCTCCTCTCTTGGTGTGGCTGTGCTCCTCATTGGTCACAGCTGTGTAGTGCATTAAGGCTCTCGGAGATTTATTTCTATGACTTGATGTTGGTTTTCTGAAAAGCACACATCTCCGGCTCTGCAGAATCTCAACTGAGGCATGCCCCGAGGCAGATGTGATGCGGGCACATGCTGTTTTCATCATTGATGTTCTCCATTGCCTTCTGGTTCCGGGCAAGCACAGCAAAGGGCCCAGATGGAAGGAGAGGTGATAGTGACCACAAAGCAGAGGACTGGAGGCTGGTCTTGGCTCTGCTCTGTGTGTGAGTATGTGTGTGTGTGTGTGTGTGTGTGTATGTGTGTACATGCGAGCATGCATGCTTGTTTGCGTGTGTGTGCAGGTGTGTGTGTGTGCGTGTTCACGCACATGTGAGTAGTTGGGTACAAATGCATGTATGTGCACACATGTTGAGGTCAGAGGACCACTCATGGTGTCACTCCTCTGTGCTGAACATCTGTATTTCTGAGACAGAGCTTCAAGCAGTAGGCTAGGCTGGAAGGCTTGCAAGCCCCAGGGATCTGCCTGTCTCAGACTCCCCAGTGCTGTGATTACAAACATGCTTGGATTTTTTTTTAAATCTCTAAATTGGAGCATTCAACTTCAGTTCTAACTTAGTAGCTCATCTCCATCCCCTGTGCTATCTGACACCCACCATATTTGAAAAATTCCTGAAGGGTACTTATAGGTCACATAGTCCAAGACTTCTCTCCCTTGCAGCTGTCCCTACAAGTGTGTTCTTTTTTCATTTCTCTTCCTCCGTACCCAGGACTGTGGGTGGATATTTAGCCGCCCACTGTGAATAAATCTTGATTTGTGTTATCGACCAATTTCCATGGTGTAAATTCTTTCACTATTGGAGTCTTCAAGCGGTCACGGCGAAGCCAGAGAATGTTGAGACGGGCAGAAGTTCACTAGTGGTTCTGAGCGCGCACAGCTGGCCCTAGTGTGCTTGCTCACTTGCCCCTGCAGGGCCTCTTCTGGGTGTGGCCCGGATGTGGACTGTGTTCTAGTTGGCTTTTTGTTTCTGCAACAAAACACTGACCAAAATCAACTTGGGAGAGAAAATGGTTCATTTGCCTTACAAGCAGCCACAGTTTACCATTGAGGGAGACCCAGGCAGGAACTGAAGGCAGGAACCTGGAGGTAGGAACTGAGGCAGAGACTGTGGAGGAACGTTGCTTTCTGGGTTGCTTTCCCAGGCTTGCTCATATACCCTTCTTATTGTAGCCCAGGCCCAACTCTGTCCACAGTGGGCTGAGTCTTTTCTACATCACTTAGCAATCAAGAAAATGACCCCCAGACATGCTCACAGGCTAATCTGATAGAAGCCATTCCTCAGGTGAGATTTCCTTAGACAGAATCGCTTAGGATGCTCTCCAGACCAGCCTTCATGCTGTCGGGTGTGGCACCTCCCTAGGACATTTAGGGCTGTTGTGGAAAGCTGTGCCTCAGTGGGTTGGCTGGATTCTGCAAGCTTCAGATGGCAGCACCCTTCCCAGTTATTACAAGTCCATTGGGGTCTTCGAGGGTGCAGAAACTGGCTTCCATAAGGACACAGACCTCCTCATGGTCTTTCCAGCTGGCTTAAGCTATCACAGCAAGCTGGCTAGCTAGGTCAGTGGGGAGAACTGCAGAGGTGGACCCTTGGACAATCAGGAGCTGCAGAGCTGACTGACCTGGGCATCACACCATGTCTTGGTACTGTTCTCTTTTGGTTGCAGGTGAGTGGCCATGGCAAATACGAATGCCAGGAAGGGGCGGGACTCCACTCCTTGGTGGGAGAAGAACAAGATCACATTGCTAGAGTGTGTTTGGGGATGGAACTCAGTGCTGTGCAGTCTTGAAAACCCCTGTGCTCCCAGCGACCATCTTTCCAGAAAACTCCCAGGTATAAATGCAAACCCATGGCAGATGGACCGTGGCACCCCTGACAGATACAGAATCTGCAAAGTTGAATTCTTAGAAACACTTTCATGAGAGAAGGAATAGTTAATCATGCTTTTAAAAAGCACTTTCCAGAGCCTTCCTTAGACTTTAAAGAAGGGCAAGAACATAAAATTCAGAGCATCTTTTCAACCGCAAGAGATGCTATTGCCAAATAATCAAACACAAGGGAACAAATAGCAAGACACACTCAATCAGAGCCATCATCTTCTGAAGGGTTAAGCCAGTGAGCACGAGTCCCCTGCTAGCAAATTCAGGGACCCAGTCCTTGTCCCCATATCCCTGCTTCAGTTTTGTATTGCTCTCGTTTTATTTCCATGATGGATGGTCCAGGTAGGCCATGGTTCTTCAAGGTGTCTGGTCTTAGGGCTGTGCTAACGTGGATTCAGATTTTCATGGATTGCTTCATTCTTTAATTCTTTCATTCATAGCCGGGCGGTGGTGGCGCACGCCTTTAATCCCAGCACTCGGGAGGCAGAGGCAGGCGGATCTCTGTGAGTTCGAGGCCAGCCTGGTCTACAAGAGCTAGTTCCAGGACAGGAACCAAAAGCTACGGAGAAACCCTGTCTCGAAAAATCAAAAAAAAAAAATTCTTTCATTCATAAGTATATCCATCCACACATTCATTCATTTGCATCCCCAATACTTCTGGGTGCCTCCCTTCCCACATTTGTGAAATAGAACTCCTCAGAGTCCCAGAGGGAGGGTTGTGTAGGCAGGAGTGAGTTGTAACCCAAGCATCTGTGCCTTGCTGGGCACAGAAGAGGGAGAAGTCACTGAATGTTGGCAGCACCACTACTGGGGTGGCTAACCTTGACCCTGTGTTAGTCATGACAGTTCCTACAATGGGACATTTCCTGCCATCAGATCCAGGTGTGTGAGGACCCCTCTCATTCTTCCCAGGCCATAGCACTGACATTTGTGGCCATCTGGGGGACATTCTCTCCACCCATCAGCAGCTCTGCTAACCTCTAGTCTCTTGCCTTTCTCCAGGTCCAATGCCTCTCCCACAGGGAACTAGTATTGACCTGTACCATCAGAGCTACCCACCACCACTCTGGCTCCTTTCATGGTGACCACCACACGAATGGCTGCTTATGGCCATGCCCCTCGAAGAGGCCCCATCGGCTACTGTGGTCTTATCGCTGTTCTAAATGGTCTTTAATAAGTATCTCTAACTAGCTGCCCATAAAGTAATGAAAGGAGAAGTGCTATTATTAAAGCATTTATTTGGGCTGTAAATGTGGGGCTGCTGATTGTGGCCTGTGAGCCATGGAGGAAGACTCTTTATTAACCTGCTTGGATAACAGCGGTGATTAAAGCTCACTATAGTCCCAGAAGTCGGGGCACAGGAGACAGGACTGTCTTGAGGTTAGCCACAAGCTGGAGTTGGTGTCCTGGGATCACCTCCTCTGGAGGCAGAACTTCGGGGAAGTGTCAAGGCGGGCATGAGTTCTGACTCCAGGCAGGAGGAGGCTCCGGGGCTCTGTTTGGTTGGCTGAGCTCCCTGGGGCTACCAGTAGCTCTTATTGCCAAAGCCTGGGTTGCAGGCTGATGCCTGGGTCTAACCTGAGGGCCTTGTCAGGATGCATGTGAGCCCCACCCCCTGCACCTCTGGGAGATGTGAAGTGGATCCTCCAGGTGTGCCAAGTCAGAGACCTAGGGGTATATGTAGGGTCCCTTCTCAATTGTAGCACAGCCTGCCTGAATCTCCCCAGCGTAGATCTCTCAGCCGAGCTTAGTGATGCTTACCATGAGGCCCAAGTGCATACAAAGACAGTCAGATGGCAGCGAGTTATTGGCCAAGATCACTTGTTGCCACAGTAGAGTGGATGGATGGCTGGGAGCTGGCGTAGGGGACGAGGGGCTCACAGAAGGACCACCGTGAACTAAGAGCATAGAGAGGCTAGCTTACCCCCTTTTCACTCTGCTTGGGACACTCCCCCTGGCTGCTGGAAAATGTGGGCGGAAGTCCTCCAGCAACCCTACCTGTCTGTGTGACAGTTTTCCAGGCAGAGTGGGTTTTCTCCCCTCCGCAGCAGAGGAGGGCTCCGGAGACCTCTTGACCCCTTCTCTGACCCCATACATGGTGCTTGCTTTAGCTCTTCCTCTCAGAATTGGTGGGCTTCTTCTAGGATTATGGAGGTTGGGCAGATGGCTTGTCTCATGGGAGTGGAGGTCAGGCTGTCCCTTTGTGGCCAGGGTTGTCATCAGATACAACTAGCAGTTTTGAGTGTGACTCCCTATATAATCTCTTTATCCATTGCTATGATAAACCACCAGGACCAATATCAGCTTCGAGAAGAAGGAGTTTATTCTGGCTAATGGGTCCAGAGGGAGGGGCCATAATGGCAGGGGAGGCATAGCAGCAGACAAAAAGAGGAAGAAGCTGAGCGATTCCATGTCCAACCACATTCGGACAATGTATCACAGCTAGGGGCAGGATCGAAAGTGAGACGAGGTAATGACCTCTCTCAGCCCATCCCCAGTAATGTGCTCCCTCCAGCAAGCCTCCACCTCCTAAAGATCCCATGACCTCCCAGGCAGTAAGGCCAGCAGGGTACCAAGTTCAAACACCCGTGGTGGGGAACGTTTCTCATTCAGCCTCCCCTCCCGGGTCTTCCCTGCTCACACACAGTAAAGAGCTACTAGGGAAGATGACTGTCACACAGATCTGTGACATCCAGAGCCTCTTGATGGCTTCTTGTCCAGGAGAACCGCCTTTCCCTCCCATATTCTGCCAAAGAAGACAGTTTGCTGTCATTTTCCCGGAATTGTTCTAATGGAACGAACGAGACGCCTTTCTATTCCCTTAAGATTTGTCGACACTTGATTGACGCTTCAACCTATCGTACAGTTTGGCAAGTACTGGTCTTTTCTTCTGCATGTGCTGGGTCCCTTTCCCTGTGTGTTCCTCTGAGTTCAATTTGCTATTCATGGT
Organism: Microtus pennsylvanicus; assembly: GCF_037038515.1. Taxonomy (NCBI): domain Eukaryota; kingdom Metazoa; phylum Chordata; class Mammalia; order Rodentia; family Cricetidae; genus Microtus; species Microtus pennsylvanicus. The sequence goes on from NC_134580.1 coordinate 15,237,262, forward strand.
CTTCATTTTTTCTCTCCTTGGTGACCTTTCTTCTGCTTGCTCTTTCAGCTCTTAAGACGTGTGTCAACAGCGTCCAGCGGTTGTAGGCTGGTCTATTCTCCTTGTACTTCCATCAGTTTTTATCTGTTACTCGGTACATGTGAATTGGGATTTTGTTTTTAAAGCTAGATGCACTGAAATTTTTATCGGGAAGTATTTCTCTCTATGCTCAAAGTCCACTTCATTTAATACCAACATAGTGCAGGGACTTTGAACACACAAACACACACACACACACACACACACACAACAACAACAACTTAGGCAAGTGTTTGCCATATACAGGTACAGTGTAAATGTGGGCAGGATTAGCATGCACAGGTGGTGGCACACACCTTTCATCCCAGCACTCGGGAGGCAACGGCAGGTGGACCTCTGTGAGTTCAAAGCCAGTCTGGTCTACAGAGTGAGTTCTAGGACAGGCTTTAAGACGGAGAAACCTTGTCTTGAAAACAAACAAACAAACAAGAAATCACATATATTAGACTGGCCTGTGGGCATGTCTGAGGAACATTTTCATTTATATTTTTGTTTTCTTTTTCTTAATCTCCCTTATCTGATTTATTTATTTCATTTATTGCTTTTATTAAGCTATATATATTTTCTCCACTCCCTTCCCTTCCTCCTCCCTCCCCTCCTCCCCTCTCCTTTTCTACCCTCTCCCATGATCCCCACACTTTCAATTTACTCTGGAGATCTTGTCTTTTTCTAATTCCCATGTAGATTAGATCCATGTACGTCTCTCTTAGGGTCCTCTTTGTTGTCTAGATTCTCTGGGATTGTGAACTGTAGGCTGATCTTTCTTTGCTTTACACCTAAAAGCCACTTATGAGTGAGAACATATTAGATTTGTCCTTCTGGATTTGGGTTACCTCACTCAATATCATGTTTTCTAGCTCTGTCTATTTGCCCCTGATTTATTTTTTAAAATTAAAGTATAATTACATAATTTCTTCCCCCACCCCCAACTCTTCCCATTTCCCTCTTGCCCTCCCAAATTCTTGGCCTCTTTTTCTTTAATTTTATCTGGAATCTTGTTTGTTTTTCCCTCTGACATTATGCTTCTTTTTAGCAAGATCTGCTGGTGTTGAAGTCTCTTATTTGAACAAAAATGCCTTAAACCCGAGTTTCATTTACAATATTTTTATTACTTTTTTATTTCTTTAGTGCACATGTGTTGAGGCAGATGTATGTCATGGTGCACACACGGAGTTGAGAGGACAAATTGTGCAGTTGAGTCTTTCCTTCCACCACTGGGTCCTGGTTGAGTGCCTTTACCTAAGGAGCCACCTCATTGGCCTTTAACCTTAATTTTTGAAGCCCAGTCATGGATGTAGCATTTTTGGTTGGCTTTTATTTTCTCGTTAGTGTTTCACAAATATCACTCATTGTACGTTAGTCTCTACTAAGAAGACAGTGGTCACCCTCAAAGCATCTTTTTTTCTGCTTAAAAAAAAAATCCTACCTGGGCTGAATAAATGGCTCTCCAGCTACTAGTTGCTTTTGCAAAGATGACCTGGGGTAGATTCCCAGCATCCACATGGCAGCTCACAGGCATCTGTAACTCCAGTTCCAGGGCTTCTGATGTCCTCTTCTCGCCCATGTGGGCACCAGGTATGCAAGGGTACACAAACATACATGTAGGTAAAATACCCATAAAATAAAGTGAAAACAAAATAGAAAACCCTTTGGCATGATTATTAGCATTTTTTCTGCAATTCAGCTCAGTAGATATATTTATTTATTTAATCCGAGTTTTCTGGGTTCTTCTTTTGTGTGTTGATATCTTTAACTCAGTCAAAATCTTTGATAATCGTTGATAACCAATCTCTCACATCCTTTTGGGACTCCAGCTGTGTGAATCTCTAGCCTCCTGATTCCTCTGACCACCGTGCTATGCCTCTATTCTTCATTCTTCTGGACATTTCATGTGGACTTAGCGTTCATCTCACAAATCCTCTCTTCAGTGATGTCGAGTCTGCTCTAAGGTCCATCTGTCACTCTAAAAATAATCTACTTAGTTTTCCTAAAGACATGTACTGGTGACTCCAATCTCTCAAGTTCTCCTGAGCTTTTCCATGGTAAGATTTTCCCACTATTTTTGGTTGTGTTTTTGTACTCTTCTGTGCCGTGTAATCATTCCATTCTTAAATTGTTTATAGGAATAAGAAGTCTATCTAGGACTCCGTCCGCATCAGCATCACCTCCTATCAACCACCTTACGAACTTGAGCTGATCCCAGGTTTCTCTTGAGTTGATTCTAGGTATAGGTCTAGGTGTAGGCATGAGACCTATATTCTCCTTTGAGGCTCTTGGAATTCATCCCTGTATTTGCCAGAACCTTGCTTGTAGCTTGACTGAATATGAAAGATTCACTGAGTGTGAAGGATTTACCAAGGCTCCCAGTCTCTATGAATTCTTCTTATGTTAGCACAGGACCCCTTGGGGGAAAACCACCACACACCAGAAACCTGGCCTCCATACTCCTACAAGTTCTGGGTTGGAAGTTTCCACTATCTTACCACTTATCCAATGATTTTTAAGAAGCTGTTTCTGCCCAGATACCCTGGTTGTGTTCAGTGAGAACTCGGTCTGAAGAGGAAGCCATGACTCACGCTACCTTCTGTGTATATGCTGTTGCATGGACATTTGATTTCTTGTTTCTCATACTCCTTAGCTTCTGAGATTTGTCTGTTCGACCTAGACCATGGTGAGAAGGAGGGATGCCAGAGGGGGAATGGCCCTCTCTCTTCCTTCTACTGGGCTTCCCATATCTGCAATGTGCCTTCATGCAGGACCAGCCAGAACCAAGAAAGCTCCAAGTGCTGTGGGCACAGGAGGAGCTCACACAGTCAGGGCCCCTGCTTTGTGGAGCTTTTAAGCATGCAGACTCCCTGACGCTACATGATGAGAAACGGGGCAAGAGACAGAGGTAGGGGATTTGGCATAAACACACAAGAGAAGCTCCTGGCACAGGGAGCAAGCTGGGCATGGGTGTGGGACCAGCCTGTTGGGCTAGGAAGAAAAGTGGTTCAAGAATACCTGGATCAGGACCACGTCGTGACGAGCGGGGTGAAGGAATGCCAGTTCTAGGTGTCAGTGAGAGATGAGATGAGCCACCTCAGGTCAGGATGCAGCCAGGTACCATGTGGGCCAGCAGGAACCTGGTCTTTGGAGCACCAATACTCCAGGACTCTTACCATGTCCTGTCTTGGGACTCAGTTTGGTGAGGCTGCTGCTGCTGCTGTCTAGCAGGCTCCCCAAACTCCAGGAAGTACCATGGGGCTCTTAATGAGAAAAATGGCTCACTGGTGACTAGAGCTTTGCCAAGCATGATTCCCTGGCCCTGAAAACTCCTGAGCTCAGGCAATGGTCAGACAGCTGTGCTCTGTCTGCAGGTGGAACAGCTAGTGCCTTCAGGAGTAGCGATTGCCAGTTATTTTGGGGACTTGGAGATGTGTCTGGGATTTAACTGCTCAAAGCATCCCTGTGTGGCCGAGCCCTAGGCTGAAGCCCTGATCCCTGGATTTCAGCCTTGACAGAGATACCATCATCTTGTTGTGGGTAGACATCTACCCTGGATGCCGAGGGCACCTCCCTACTAAGGCCTTCAAGCCTTCTCCAGAGCCTTTGGATGAAGGTCTTAGTGGTATCGCTGTCTGGCCTTAGCTTTCCGCTCTGCAGGATAAATGTGGTGTGACTGCGTCAGACCCGCTAAGGAACCAAGAAGCAGAGAAAAAGAACTTTGGTTCTTTCTTATCCACCCCCAGGCTTTCCTGGTAAAAAGCCCAGGGCTTCGGCCATGCTAGGAAAATGTTTTCTCACTTATTTGTAGCCCGAACTAAGGAGCTTCTCTTCTGAGTGTAGAGTGTGCCCTAAGAAAAACAGGCTTTTGGGGATCCCATGACATCCCTGATACTCCATCATGCCCTCCATGATCAAAGGAGCTTGCTAGTGGGCCCCACATAGTCTCCATCTGGACCCATGTCTCTGATCTGCTGTGTGAACACGGGAGGCAGTGACTACACCTCTCCGAGTCTGTTCCATGTGAGAAGGTCTAAGCTGGTCTTGTTCACCCTTTCTGTCTCTACCATTGGCAGCATGGCATGTTAGCTCTTCTCATCCAGGCTCAGAAATGCAAAAAAAAAAGCCTTCAAATCTCTTGTCTGGCCCAGCTCTTTACAGGTGTAATCTCAGGGCTCTGCTCGGCCACAGGTTTCTTTTCACCTCTGTTACCAAGGGGAGAAAGAAGGGCCAGTGTGGTAACTTGCTGTGGAGGCTGGGCTGCTGCTGAGTGGCTGAGCCTGTCTCACACCTGAGTGCTCTGGACCCCAAGGGCAGGTGTGCCAGGGAGGGCAATGTCTTCCTCGTGACCGTTGCATGGCCCAGGGCTGCCAGTCTGGTGACACCTTCAAGGGATTCTGGGCACAGCATGTGAAAGGATCTGTGGGGTCTAGGAAGATTCTGACGTTTGGGCCTCCATGATTAGGCCATTTCTGAAGGCTGCTTGGTTTAAAGATAAATGATACAGTAAATTCCAGTGTGGTCAGCAGAATATGGCCCCAGAGAAGATCATGTCCTGGTCCTGTAGTCTAAGAATCTGTCAGGTAAGGTGGTAATAAGAATGAGAATTGCTCATAAGGCAAGGTCATCACTCTATCTTTATGTGTGTGTGTTGGGGGGTGGGAGGCTGTCCTAGCTTAGCCAAGCGGGTCCAGTGTCTCAGCGTCCTACAAAAGGAGGGGGGAGGGGTCAGCCTCAGGGAGAGATGAGGGAAGGACCCATTCTGTTCATTCGTAATCTGGAAGGTACAACAAGCTAAGGAATGTGGGCACCCTAAGAAACTAGAAAAGACACCCTAAGAAACTAGAAAAAACTAGAAGAAGAGAAGGGGCCCTGAGATTTGAGGTTTGGGGGTTTTGGAGGAATGTGAAAGGGACCAGTTTTGTGCATACCCTGACTTTTACACTGGGATGCCCATGCCAAGGCTCTGACCTCCTGACCGTAAGGCAGTAGCTAAGAGGACAGAGTGGGCAGAACACTGCATTCTGGGTTGTAGACAGGAATCTGCACATGTGTGTTATTGGATATTGTAGCTGTGGGATAGCATACTGTTAATGCTCTCTGGCCGAGTTTACTCTGCAGTCTGATGTTCCTGGGGGAACATAAGATGGATGCTGTGGAAGGTACTTAGACTAGGTATTTCTGGGTGCTCTCGCTCAGGGATCAAGAGGACTAGGGAAGATAGCCAGAAACTCATAGTGCTGACTGAGCAGCTGAGGTGAGGGGCCAGACCACGCTTCAGAATGATGGCCATTTCCCCTTCCCTATAACGCAATGGTTTTCACCTTTCCTAATGCTGTGACCCTTTAATACAGTTCCTCATGTGGTGGTGACCCCAACCATAAAGTCACTTCATTGCTTATCATAACGATAATTTTGCTGCAGTTATGGATCGTAATATAAATATCTGGTATATGACCCCTGTGGGGGTTGCAGCCCGCAAACTGAAAACCACTGCACAGCCTGCCAGTGAGAGATGGAGACGAGAGACAGTTTGTCTCCATGATGTTAATGCACTGCCTTCTCAGATTATTACCGGTTTTCTGGATAAGGCTCATCTTAAGGCCCATTCCTGGGTCAGTAAGGTGGCTCAGTGAGTACCATGTCTGCTGAGTTTGATTCCCGGTTCCCGGTGCTCGTGCCGTGAGAGGAGAAGAGCAACTTCCAAAACTTGTACTCATGATTCCACAAGTACGCAGTAGTATATACAACCCCCGTGCCCACAGTAAACAAACAAACAACATGTAAAAAGTGTCAGTTCTGATCTCTGCTCCTTGGTGTTTTGGGTGAGAGGATTTAAGACTCCGCCCTCCTGACTGTGATCACTGCAGCTCCAGGGCATGGGGTGGGAAGTGTGCTCAGGGACTCCTAGGGAGTCAGCGCTCTGTGTATTGAGTGTTTCCAGACCTGGTACAGCAGGGTTGCAGGGCAGGGATGGTGCATTTTCAGCTTATCTTAGAGAGGAGACTCCCAGCATGCGACTGAAAGGGTTCTCTGGAGACTTACCGTTAATAGGAGAAAGGGAAACACCATCTCTTGGTCCCCAGACCCTGCAGGGTGTAGCCTTCATTCATTTCTGCCTTCATCCCTACCCCACCCCTACATCGTATGGTCTCTCAAGTCCAAGCAGCACTCACTGCTCTAGCCTTGGTCCCACCTGCCTCAGGGCCTTGGTGTGCTAGGCTCTCTCTCTCTCTCTCTCTCTCTCTCTCTCCCTCTCTCCCTCTCTCCCTCTCTCCCTCCCTCCCTCCCTCCCTCCCTCCCTCCCTCTCTCTCTCTCTCTCTCTCTCTCTCTCTCTCCCTCTCTCCCTCCCTTCCTCCCTCCCTCTCTCTCTGTCTCTCTCTGTCTCTGTCTCTGTCTCTCTCTCTCTCTCTCTCTCTCTCTCTCTCTCTCTCTCTTCCATCTTTGTCTCTCTAGGGTTGCATCTTTCTTACCTCCCAAGGTGTCATCTTCTCATGTCCTTCTGGAGCCCTGTCAACTTGTTTTCAGAGACATCTCTGGATGACTTTGCTTTTCCTGGATTGCACAACCACAGGCACATGGACTTGTGCCTCTGCCAGGGCAGCAATGGCATTAGGCAGCTGTGACCATGGCTTGCCAAGTTCCCTGTGTGCCAGGCTGCTCGAGGTTCTGGGGGGGACTTCTATATTGCATCCTGGAGAAGCCTCCTGAGGAGGCACTCTGAGAGTCTCCAGGGCTGTAGAAAGGGAAACTGAGGCACAGTGGAGCTCAGCAGCTTGTGATCCCATGGCTAGTCAGCACCCAATGAGGGGTTCAGAAAGCTGTGAGGGGGCGGGGTTTCCCCCTTCACTGCTGCAGCTGGCAGATCTGATGGCAGTGGATGTGGGATGGTCATTTGCTCCGGTGTACTGTAGTGGTGTGCGGGGTGGTAGTGGTGGTGACCTATAGGCTTTGGACATGGTAAGTAAGTGAGCTGTTTCCCGGTCTCACAGCCCCCTCTTATTTTCCCTGTCACAGGCTAGATGGTCTTCATAAGTAGCCTATAATGTGTGCCTTCCCTTTCCGCTTCCTCTCTGTACCTCTCTCACCTTCTCCTTGCCTTCATCTTTCTTTCTCTCTCCTCCTCTTTCTTCTTTGTCCTTATTTGCTCAGTTGTAAGAGTTACTCTCACCCATCACAGACTTCCCAGGCTCTCACATCTGGAGTTGGGAGGGTACCACTTCTCTCTGCAGCATCCCAGGGCTTTCCTCTGCCCTTATCGCTTATTCCTCTGGTCCAGCTGAAGTCATCCTTGTTTGACCTGATTTCAGGGTCCTGTGAATCCCCTGGGCAAAGCTCCTGATTGTGCTTTACAAATGTATGAGATACAGAGCCTGGGAACATTGAGGTGTGCTGTTGGGTATGTAGGCGACACTCTGGCTGTCCAGCGATGGCTCTCTTCAGAGCTTTGAAAAGCGGCTTTCTTCCTCGAGTTGATTCAGAACATCCTGGATGTCAGGAGTAACTGGACTTGAGCAACAGTAGGAGGATGAGGGCTTTTTCAGCTCCAGAGATCCTTATCCGTCCTACCTACTGAGCGCTGCATGGGGGATCAGTTCGCTTTGCTAACCATGGCTAATTTCCCGCAGCGGCACTGTGCCATGAGGGGCATACTCCTCACCACTGCCTCCTGCAGAGATATTGACAAGTCATGTTCTGTTTCCTGGTCCTATGTCCTCCCCAGCAAGACACCATGGGGCTGCACAGAGACCTACAGGGAGTGGTGATGACCCCATGCTACGTATTCTAAGGCAAGCAGAGAGCTTCGATCCTAGACCACCTGAGCAGCTCTTCCTGTTCTGTTTGCCAGGGTGCCTTGCCGTCGTCTGTCCCCAGGTGCTACCAAACTCTCTCTGTAGCACGTTCCATCTACTCCTCCTCTGTCATTCTGGTATATGAGGTGGTTGGGGAAGGAGACCAAGGACCAAGGAACCTCAGATGTGATGCTGGGAAGCTTGCCACAGGCCTCAGGGAGTGCCAAGTAGGACACCGTGGTTTGTGTCATGGCTGAATGTAGAGGCTACGCAAATCAATGGACCGACAGGAACATGGGCAGAACGGAGGCTACACTTTTGTTTCCCGGCTGCCCAGGCCCAAGTAATCATCCAGAAACTTATATTAATTACAAACTGTGTGGCTCGTTAGCTCAGGCTTGTTATTAACTAGATCTTACAACTTAAGTTAATCCATTTTTATTAGCCTTTATTTTCCCATAAGGCTTGTGGCTTGTCACCTCACATCTTGTTTCCCTGGCATCTGCTGGTGTCTCTGACTCTGCCTTTATTTTTTCTTTATTTTTGCTTGAATTTCCCACCTGGCTCTATTTTGCCTGGCTATTGACCAAATTAGCGTCTTTATTAATTAATGGTAATAAAACATATTCACAGCATACAGAAGGGCATCCCACATTAGAGAGAAAGGCAACAGAGTCAAGGTTACAGCCCATTTCTCTCTTCGTGGTTGAGGTACAACTTCCCTTTCACTGTCTTGGTTATCATGGGGTGGAGCTGCCTTAGGGGTATCAAGGTAGCCCTTCTGCTCATGGATATAAGACTTCCCACCCTCCATATAGGGATACCTTCTCTATCTGGAACTGTCCTACCTGATATACTCTGGCTTCTGGCTCCTGTCAAGTCTGATGTGTATGTGCTGGGAAAGTACTGAGCTCTGGGTCAGGTTCCAGAAAGTTCCCTGGGGGTAAAATGCCGCTTTTGCAAATCCCTTGTGCCTGCCTCAGTGGGATTTCTATTGAGATAAGCTAAGGCCAAGCCCATGTGATATGTGAGTGGTATGGTCCTGGGGCAGGACTGGGAGACGTGGAGGATGAAGCAGGGAGGGAGGGTCATAGTCAGACTTTTTCGTCCAGACTGTTGGCTTCCCAGTAATGACACAGACTATTAATTATGAAATCTTGGCCAACAGCTTAGGCTTGTTTCTAACTAGCTCTTATAACTTTAATTAACCCATTTCTATTAATTTGTTTTCTGCCTCATAGCTTTATTACCTCCATATTGCCTACCCTGCTTGTTCTGTGTCTCTTCGCATCTCCGCCTCCTTCTTCTTCCCAGCATTCTCTCTGCCTCAAAAGTCCTGCTTAGCTATTGGCCATTCAGCTTTTTATTAAACCAATCAGACTGACTTGTCTTTACAATGTACAAAAAGATTATCCCACAGCAGAGGGCTATAAGCCTGAATCAGTCAGGGAAGTGTGTCACCCAAAGCCACTTAACCTTATCCTTGGACCTCTAGTGGGTCACACTGAAATGAGCCTGTCACCAGGCCTCCTGGCTCCTGGGAGACTTTGGAATGGCCTTGAACAGGCTGTCTCTGAGTCACACATCATCAGTCATTCCTGGGTCCTGGTGACCCAGAGTCTGGCTTTTCAGGGTGATTCTGAAAAGTTGGAGTGACTGTTGTCTCTGCTCTTCAGCCCATGCGTGTCATACCCTAACAAGTATGGCGAGCAGGCAGAGTTTTGGTTTGATGGTGCAGATTCACTGGAGCTGGCCTCTTCTCTTCCCTCACAAGTTTTTCTCAAGCCTGATGGTGTCTGGTGACTGTTCTAAACTGCTTCGGTATGAGGGGTGGAATGTCTGTGGCTTCTCTCTGCTTTGGCTCCTTAGGTGTTTGGGAGTGCCCAGGGCAGTGGCATCTGTGTGCTGTGTGAGGCCTGGGAAGTTTATAACGCTGACTTAGCTTGTCACCCACAGCACTGCAGTGAACACATTCCCTCACAAAGCTCCTCTATCCCCATTCTTCCTTTTCCTCTCAACTCTTTCCACATGGTTAGGTCTGTCTGGGAGCATCTCTAGACATCAGCTGGCACATGGCAGCCTTGGCTTGCTCTCAGCAGGACTTAACTTAGATTTGGATGATCACACTGTTTAACAGGATGGAATGACAGCAGAGGTTACGTCATTGCTCCCACTCCACTCCCATGCTCAGCTCTCCACCTCCCTTCTTCAACTCCATCCCCCATTGTGTGGTTTGAACTTGGAACATGGGTATCCCTCTTACTGATCTGCCTGGAAACCCTGAGTTCTAGAAGCTTGTCTATGGTTTGTCTAGGACAGAGTCAAGTCTCGTGTGTGTGTGTGTGTGTGTGTGTGTGTGTCTGGGTGTGTCTGGGTGTGCATGTCTCTGTGTATGTGTATGTTTATGTGTACATGTCTCCTTGAATAAGTGTGTAGATGTTTTTTTCTGTGTGTGAATGTGTGTGTTTGTGTGTGTATGTGTGTTTGTCTATGTGTGTGTCTCTTTCTGTGTATGTCTGATGTCTGCATGTGTTTGTGTCCGTGTATATGTTTGTGTATGTATGTAATATACGTGTGTTTGTCTGTGTGTTTATATCTCTCTCTCTGTATGTGTGTGTATGTGTGTGTGTGCATGTGTACTGTATGTGAGTACAGTACCCTCAGGGGCCAGAAGAGGGCATCAGATCAGATTCTCTGGATCCACAGTCTATTGAGAGATGCTTTCCATAGGTGCTGGGAACCAAAACCTGCAACAAGCTCTTAACTGCTGAGCTATCTCTCTAGTCCCTGGCCTTTCCTGTTTGAAAAGTCAGAAAGCATTAACTCCAAGTGCAACTGTTCTCCATGAACCTCAGCTTCTTACCTATAAGATGAGAATAAGAATTCCTAGTCTAGGGCATGGTGGTGAGGACCACACTTAAACACCCCCTAGGGGCTTGCAGAAGAGAATTATTCGTACTTCTAAAGGGACAAGCAGTGTTGCTATTGTCACTCACTGGGGATATTATTATGACTTATAATCAATACAATCAAGTCAATTGACATATACTGTTTCCTCTTGCTTCAAGCATGCAGAAATGATGGCCACTATAGAATGGACACACACTGTAGAGCTTGGAAGCAACGGAAAGCTTCGTTTATCAGAAGTGGGTGGGGCCCTGTGCTGGTTAATATTTTGTCACCTTGAGTCATCAAGTTAGAGTCATCTGTGAAGAGGGAACCTCAACTGAGAAAAATACCCCACCAGACTGTCCCGCAGGCAAGTCAGTGGGAAGTTTTCTTGATTAATGATTGATGTGGAAGGGCTCAGTTCCCTGTGGGTGCTGCCATCTCTGGGCAAGCAGTCCTGGATCCTATGAGAAATGGCATCTGCTTCAGGTCCTGCCTCCAGGTCCTGCCCTGATGTCCCTCCCTGATGGACTATGATTGGAACAAGTAAAGCTAAGTAACCCTTTCCTTTCCAAGGTGCTTTTGGTTGTGATCTTTATCACAACAGAAGAAACCTAACTGGAACAGGCCCTAAACTCAAGTTAGAGGCATGAGTTTTGAAGCAGGATCACATTCAGCATTCAGGCTGAAGTAAGTCTCCTGGCTCCAAAGGGAGGGGCAGGCCACAACTGTTATCCCTTTGTAAGTTGGATCTGACAAAGGTTATCGCTTTAGTCAGAGGCCTCCATCTCTGTGCTGATTTTTGATCTGGGTTTCTGATTTTGGGGTGCTAAACCATGACATATTAAGTCTATATATTTACCAGAGCGTGGAATCAAAGTCATTTGGTCCTGGCAGACAAGTACACTGTTTTATGACTATATTGTGTTTTCACCTCCCAGGATGCCTGGAATTCCCACAAACGAGACATGGAGAGTAAGATAGACCGAAAAGTGTTGGGTTCCATGGCACCAAATAAATAAGAGAGAGAGAGAGAGAGAGAGAGAGAGAGAGAGAGAGAGAGAGAGAGAGAGAGCGAGCATTCCAGAGCCGTGGCAGGCAGAGCTATTTGAAGTCTTTAGAATGAACATGAAGTGCTAAAACCAATCACAGGGCTCATCCTGCTTATGAATGGAATGCATGGTGAAGAAGATGTCAGGTAGTTTAAAACATGAACCAGAGGGAAATCGCAGGATTGTAAGATGTCATGAAAACAAGAGCTTATTGCCCCGTTCCTGTTCCTAAGGTGGCCCAGGAGCATCTCCACTTCTACCACACACCCATCTCCACAGGAAATGAGTTGGGGGGCACGAAGGGGCTCAGCTTCTCCTCTCTTCTGTGGGCTCATCATCCATGCAGGAAGTGGGGTCTCAAAGTCAAAGCAGCAGGGAGCATTTGTTCTTGTCTTTCACAGGCAGGTTCCTGGCCAGCCACCTATCCCAATACCCTGGGAACTGAGCAGACTCTTAATCGCTAGGTTCAGCATGGGGGTGGGCTCAGTGAGCATCCATTGTGTGCAGTGGTGAGGACTGACCCAGGTGTGCAGCCTCCAAGCGGCTGTCCCTCATCCTCAGACACGTGGGCATTACCTTAGCATCAGAGGTGGAGCATTCAGTGTTGGATCACCATGTCCCCAGGGAGTCATAATGGAGCCATGAGGGTGCCGTTTCTGTCCAACTTCACCCAGATCAACTCTGGGTATCACACCCCCATTTGGGTCAGTCTGCTAAAAGCCTGAGCATCAACCCTTTTAGTGACAAACTTACAAACCTTTAGCAGTTGCTAAGGGCTTTACCTTTGGGCTTCGGGTGCCATTGCTGTGTCTGGACTCTTCCTGCACTGATACTGCCTCTGTTAGCTCTGGCCCTTGGACACGGCCTCCTTCCCATGTGGTCATCTGAGTCACTCTCAGTGTGAAGTGTTTGTGGCGAAGGGCATGTTCTAGGACAAACATTAAGGCAGGTCCTGGTGGTGTCCAGGGGCTCCAGGGATTGCCATATCATTTATCATCAAGCTCCCCCACCCCACTGGCTGGTGCCCTGACATCCATCAAGCAAATTGATCAGGCTTCAGAGAACAGGTCAAGAATGTTCTTTGGCATGGCAATTGGTGGACTTAATTGTAATTAATGACTAAGAATCCCTTTAAGACTTCATCACTAATTTAAAGAGACATGTAAGGATGCAAAATAGGTCCGGCCGTTTTTGAATGCTTCACGTGTAACACGTAATTACGAGAAGTGTCTTTCCTCTGCCTCGTGATAGGAAGAATGATTGAGAGCTGCTCCTGAAATATCTCAACCCACTCCCCAACAAGATGGGGAAGAGATCCGATTCACTAGGACACAGCAGATAAAGCTCCAGTCATCTGGAAGCTGGTCCTTCTGTTATCAGAGAGATGGCTGTGAGCTGGAGGACTGGGGTGATGTGGAAGGGTTGCATCCGAGGCACGCTGGGCACCTTATCCTGAAAAGGAAAGAGATCATTTTAAGGGTAGAGGAAGGAAGGGTTGTGATAACGCAATCATGTGGCCAACAAGAAATGTAAGCATGCAGAGTGTGGACAGGGAAGACCGTAGTCTGTGCCTTGTGGGTGAAGAATGACCAGAAATCCCATGATCGTCTTTGTTGGAGGCATATCCATCTATGTTTCCTCTCGTGAATCCCAGTGGTCTCTGTGAGCTTCACACTGAGGCTTTCAAGCACAGTCCCTAACAAACTGCTATCTTCCACCCCCTGGTTTAAATGTTGGCTTTGGTTCTGCACTCCTACACTGGGAGCAGGTGCAGTTTACCCATGTGGGGAGGAATCAAAGCCTGGCTAATATCCCTCTGAGCCTCCGCCCAATGGCACAGCCTACCAGCCAGTGTATGGCCTCTGAAGGATGTCATCTGGTCTCTGTGCAGCCATGCTCACTGACCACAGGGGCCATTACTGCTGGACCCTGCTCAGATATTGATAAGAAAAGACAAAGACGGTAGCTTGAGTCAGGAGTTGGGTGATGGTTTCTTACACAAGATCCAATGAACAGAAAAAATCATGAGATGAGCTGTGTAGGGACCTTTCCCTGTTCAGCTGCACAGGTTCATGGACAAGGAAAACCAAACAAACAGTGCTTATTTATTTAATAAATGAAGATTCGCGTTCTAACCAAGGCTGTAGTATGGAGCAGTACGGAAAGCTCCCCAGTGATTGACAACATGATAGCTCAGGTGACCAGCAGGGAAATGAAGTTGTGTGCTCCTCGGGTACCACCAGAGCTTTGGGAGAGGCTGGATCTACCAGGCCCAATAGGATAGGATTGGCATCCCAATTCACTCACTAAAAAGACCAGTGATGGTGAAAAGCAGAGAGAGATTTGATCAGCATGACACGGTGGGTCCAGTGATCCCAAGTCCATCTTTGGGATGCTGACCTAGCCTTTAGATGTAAATAGAAGAATTGGTAAGGAGTCAAAGGTATGCATAAGCAAGCATTTTTGGGGCACGTTGCAGTCTAGTTGATAACTGTCTCTGTATTATTTTTGTAATGTGGTCCAAGAATCCATACGGTACGAGGGGACAAAGTAGATCTCAGGAAATGTCTCCTGCTCTATGGTTAGACAACTGCCCTGGTTTGGAGGGGCAGTGAGTTGGCTCAGGTTCCCTGATGCTTGTGGATAGTCTCAATCTTGCAGTAGAGATGTTTATCCACCAGTCTTGTTGCTTGTGCCTGGAACCTAAAGTGGCTGCAGGTTTGGGACAATGAGAAGGGCACCTTCCATGGGTCTGGAGCACAATTTTTTTGGACTTTTTTTATTTTATTTTTTTTAATTGAGAAAAGGAAGAAAAAAAAACAAGTTTCCACCTCCTCCCAGCCTCCCATTTTCCTCCCCCTCCTCCCACTCTTCTCCCCCTCCTCCCACACTTCTCCCCCTCCCTCTCCAGTCCAAAGAGCAGTCAGGGTTCCCTGCCCTGTGGTAAGTCCTAGGTCCTCTCCCCTCTGTCCATATCTAGGAAGGTGAACATCCAAACTGGCTAGGCTCCCACAAAGCCAGCACATTGCGTAGGATCAAAACCCCGTGCCATTGTCCTTGGCTTCTCATCAGCCCTCATTGTTTGCCATGTTCAGAGAGTCCAGTTTTAACCCATGCTTTTTCAGTCACAGTCCAGCTGGCCTTGGTGAGCTCCCAGTAGATCAGGTCCACTGTCTCAGTGGGTGGGTGCACCCCTCGTGGTCCCGACTTCTTTGCTCATGTTCTCCCTCCTTCTGCTCCTCATTGGGACCTTGGGAGCTCAGTCCAGTGCTCCAGTGTGGGTCTCTGTCTCTATCTCCATCCATCACCAGATGAAGGTTCTATGATGATATGCAAGATATTCATCAGTATTGCTATAGGCTAGGGTCATTTCAGGTTCCCTATCCTCAGCTGCCCAAGGAACTAACTGGGGACCTCAGCTTGGGCTCCTGGGAATGGCAATTCTACCAAAGGCAATTTATAGATTCAATGCAATCCCCATCAAGGTCCCATCAAAATTCTTCACAGATCTTGAGAGGACAATAATCAACTTTATATGGAAAAACAAAAAAACCCAGGATAGCCAAAACAATCCTATACAATAAAGGATTGTCTGGAGGCATTACCATCCCTGACTTCAAACTCTATTACAGAGCTACAGTGATGAAAACAGTGTGGTACTGGCATAAAAACAGAGAAGTCGACCAATGGAATCATATAGAAGACCCGAATTTTAACCCACAAACCTATGAACACCTATTTTTGATAAAGGAGCCAAAAGTATACAATGGAAGAGAAAGCATCTTCAACAAATGGTGCTGGCATAACTGGATGTCAACCTGTAGAAGAATAAAAATAGACCCATATCTATCACCATGCACAAAACTCAAGTCTAAATGGATTAAAGACCTCACTATCAGTCAGAACACATCGAACCTAATAGAAGAGAAAGTGGGAAGTACCCTACAACAGATGGGCACAGGAGATCGCTTTCATGTGTAACCCCAACAGCACAGACATTAAGGGCAACATTGAATAAATGGGACCTACTAAAACTGAGAAGCTTCTGTAAAGCAAAGGACATTGTCACCAAGACAAAAAGGCAACCTACTGACTGGGAGAAGATCTTCACCAACCCTGCAACAGACAAAGGTCTGATCTCCAAAATATATAGAGAACTCAGGAAACTAGACTTTAAAATGCTAACTAACCCAATTAAAAAATGGGGCACTGAACTGAACAGAGAATTCTCAACAGAGGAAGTTCAAATGGCCAAAAGACACTTAAGGTCATGCTCAACCTCCTTAGCGATCAGGGAAATGCAAATCAAAACAACTTTGAGATATCATCTTACACCTGTCAGAATGGCTAAAATAAAAAACTCCAATGGTAGCCCTTGCTGGAGAGGCTGTGGAGGAAGGGGTACCCTCATCCATTGCTGGTTGGAGCACAATGTTTTAAAAGCTGATAGTAGAGTACCTAAAGGAGGCAGATGAAACCTTAGAGCAGGGATGCCAGGCTTTTAGTTGCCTTTGGACCAAAATGAGGAGTTAATGCTTTTCTAGTAATCTCAGTTTCCAAGTGTCTTTTATAAGGGCTATGGGATCCAGACACCTGCTGCAGGAGCCCCAATGCCTGCAACGGGGTCTCCAGGTGTCCTAGCTCCTGTGATAAAATACCACGACCAAAAAACAAGTTGGGGAATTTATTTGGCTGACACTTCCACATCATCACCTATCACTGAAGGAAGTCATGGCAGAAGCTCAAACAGGGCAGGGACCTGGAGTCAAGAGCTAATGCATGGGCGAGTGCTGCTTACTGGCTTGCCTATAGCCTGATCTCACGGAGGCATTTTTGTTGTTGGTTGTGTTTATAATCTTTGTTCTTTACTCTTTGTGGACCCACCACCCAGCTCCCAAATAAATACACGGAGCCTTATTTTTTTTTTTATTTTTTATTTTTTGTTTTTTTCAAGACAGGGTTTCTCTGTAGCTTTAGAACCTGTCATGGAACTAGCTCTTATAGACCAGGCTGGCCTTGAACTCAGAGATCTGCCTGCCTCTGGCTCCTGAGTGCTGGGATTAAAGGCATGTGCCACCACTGCCCGGCTGCTTTATTTTTTCTTATGAATGCCCGGCCTTAACTTGACTTCTTTCTAGCCAGCTCTTCTTAACCTAAATTATTCCATCTATCTTTTGCCTCTGGGCTTTTATCATTTTTATTCTATATACCTTTTTTTTTTTTTTTTTACTTTTTACTTGCTGTGTAGCTGGGTGGCTGGCCGCTGACTTTTCACTCCTTTATCTTCTTTTCCCGGATTTCTCCTTCTGTTTATTCTCTCTGCTTGCCACCCCTGCCTGCTTCTCTCTCCGGCCCAGCTATTAGTCTTTCAGCACTTTATTAGACCACTCAGGTGTTTTCGACAGGCAAAGTAACACAGCTTCACAGAGTTAAACAAATGCAACATAAAAGAATGCAGCACATCTTTGCATCATTAAGCAAATGTTCCACTGCATAAACAAATGTAACGCATCTTCAACTAATATTCCACAGCACATTTTCTCAGCCGAGACTCCCTTCTCTCTGATGGCTCTAGCTTATGTCAAATTGACACAAAACTACCTAGCATGCCAAGGGAAGACTGTAAGACACATAGAAAGGGAGCTAGAGTTGAGATTTCTGCAAAATGCTGGGAGCAGGTGCAGGGGACTTGTTCAAATCATGGTAGCAAACAGAACAACAGATGCTTGGTGCTAGGAGCGGGCAGGTACAAGCTACCTTGGCAGAGACTGTTGCTCACAGGCAGCATGACCCGTGGGCTCTGGCTTGTTTTGGAAGCTGAGTGTTCTGGAGGCTGAATGTATGTAGCATAACAAATCTGAAATCAAGGTCCAATCTGACCTAGAAATAGTGACAGCATGAAGTGTGTCCAATGGACAGTACCGTAGAAGCATCTCCCAAGGAGCCAGGACTACTCCCAGGAGACAAGCTGATTAAAAACACACACCAAACATAAGAAAAAATATCAGTAGTGATCAGCTTGACCTGGAGTGGAGATGTTTCACTTCAGCCTCTACTCCATGGCCATGGGCCATCTACCGACTGGGAACCTTTTTCCTGGTTTTAAAATGTGGGTCATTGTGGATTAATGACTCCTCTGTTCCCATAATTTTATGTTTACTTCTGCAATGATCTTATTTGCAAATTCGAACATGTGGTGAAGTACTGGCAGCTAACTATGACATTAACGAAACTCTTTGGGGGACACAAGTCAACCCTGAAAATGATGGTTTTCAGTTATTTCAGGAGTTCCTCCTGTAAGAAACTGGTGGTGTCATGAATGTGTCCGTTGGCTCTGTAGCTCTTTAGTGTAGCTGGCTCTGTGGGCCAGTGTCATCCTCTGTCCCTTGCTGTCCTGTCTGAACTATTGTCAGTGGTGTATTTGGTGATTTCTCCCACCTAAATCCCAGTGGCCTACTCTGTTTTCTTCCTGGAATCTTTACTTATTGCAGAATAATATACAACTGCTGCTTGCTGGTGCATGGGCCCATCACAGCCTGCTCCAGCCTTCTTTCTAGCACCGTGACTTTGTAAAGTTAGCAGTCATGGGTCTCTGTTTGTCCCAGTCATGGGGCTAGTCATGCATGATCTCCTCTGTTCTCCAGACAAACTCAGAAGGCAGACCATCTGCCACCATTTGGCCATTGGGTCATTGGAGGATTGGCTTGGAGGAGGGATCAGAGGTTCAGAGAGTTCAGGCCCTTTGGAAGTAGGATTTGTTGAATGGAGGTGTTATTTTTCAGGACACATGGAGAGCGACACGCGGAGCCCAGACAAAACCCAGAGGCAGTTATTCAATATAAACAGGCAGGCACTCTTCCACGAAAGACCTGAGGGTACTAACATCCCCCAGACACTCTCTTTGTGTCCCTTCTGTAACAGGCAATGCTCTGTCCAGCTCGTGACCCATTGTTGACCTTCCCAGAATTCCCATATGAGCCAATCCACTCACATGCCCTTAGAAAGCAATCTCACGGGTGTCTTGCTCACTCAGCAGGTGACAAGAGCCATGTCCTCACCTGTTGCTCCTTTCATTCTCCTCTCCCCCCTCCCTTGCTTTCCCTCTCCACTATTTTCTATGTCTTTCTACATTTTTTTCTTATGTGCATATGTAGTGTGCATGCACGTATGCTTGCTTACATGTATGTGGTGCACATGCATGTGTGTTTATATGTGTGTGGGGGCCTGAGGTTGATGCTGGGAGTCTTTCTCTATCACACTCTAACTTACTGAGGTAGAGGAACTGATCTGTTTAGTCCAGCTAACCAGCTGTCTCTGAGGATCCCTGTTTTCTGCTGGAATCACAGGCTGGCTGCCAGCCCACCCAATATTTTCATCAGGCCTGGGAATCCCAGGTCTGGTCCTCAGACTTGTTCGGCAAGCTCTAGCCTCGGAGCATCACCCGGCCCTCTTTTTCCATTCTTTTCCTTTCCAACTCTGTAGGGCTGGGCTAGATGTATTTCCAGTTCTTGACATGAGATAAGGTCCTTCCTTTATGAAAAGATTAGCATATTGTTGGATATTTAGGTATATGCTTATTCATGAGGCACTGTTTAAAAAGTTGTAATTTATTGGACTAATTATTTTTTAAATAAATGTTACCCTACTGAATATAATCATTAAAAATGTTTGGAACCTTGATTCTTTTGTTTAGTATTTTTAATTTCTGGGAGTTCTGCAAAAACATAATTTTGCATATCTTTAAAACCTTTACTGTGATGGTTGTTGAAATAATGGACTTTTTGTTCTAGAAAAAATCTTGATTATCTTTTTTAAATTGGGTTTTATTAGAAAATTAATATATACCGCACACATAATATATGGGGCGGGTACTAGGAGCAGTAATTACAGGGCACAGCTGTGTGCACTGTGGCACAGAGGCCGCTACTGCCCTGTGGGAAGTTCTCGTTTGCTCCCTCTCTCTAGGAGGGAGAAGCATGACTTCCAGGGAGGTGTTCATTGTTGTCTTCTTGGCTGTTTAATATATAAATAATATGCTGTCTAGATTTGCGGGGCGTTTGATTTATGCAGTGGACAAACACCGGGTGAATTCCGAAGTGGTCTGCACTTTGCACACCAGAGCAGTGTGTGACAGAGCCTGTGACCTGGAGAAATGGGTGCTGGGCAGAGAGGAAGAGGGGGCAATGGGGAAAGAGCCCTATGATTTGCCCTGTTCCTGACTCTGACCTCCTCTCATGGCTAAGTCCAGCTGGAGATGCCCTCTGGTGGAATGCAGCTTGGGTTCCAGCAGCAAAGAGCTGGGCAGGCTGGGTATAGACAATTGAATGGATTTGCAGAACCCAGTTGCATGTTTTCACCTTCATAAGCTGGGGCCGAAGGACTTCACTAGTGATTTTTACCTGTTTCTGTTCCCACCAGCAGAGACGGCTGCAGCTGCTGCTGGACACACACAGGGAAGACCATCCAGAGCTGTCTGACTTCTGCTTGTCTGTGTCCAGTGGGCAGATGCCACGTCTCAGGGCTTCCGTGGTCACCAGAAAGGCTGAGTAGCCTGGTGTCTGCATTTCGTCTTTTGTTCAGTGCCTGGCAAATCTGTTGCCCTTGTCTCTATGTGTGTTGGTCTTTGTGTGATCAAGTGGGCTGTTCACACAGTTCTGTATTTTTATGTTAGTGTAAATTGAAAATGTGTGCCTGTGTTTATTTCTAGGATATGAGGTGCTGCTAGGACTCAAACAAAGTGTGGAAGAGTCAAAACAGACTAATAACCTGCCTGCCCCTTATAGGGAAATAATGAACATTTTATAGTGAGAACACTCACACTAGGCTCTCAGCAGTTTTAAAATGCTCACTCTATGTTGTTATCAATGGCATTCACCACGCTGTACAGTATATTTTCAAAGTTCCTCCTTCGCCCTGTGTGAGACATCCACCCTTTAGATATAATTTCCCACCCCCTCTCCCCGAGCCTCTGGTAACCACCGCTCCACTCTCGGCTTTTGAAAGTTCCGACTGTTTTAGCTTCTCCGTATGAGTAAGGACACTGATCATTTGCCTTTTCCTACTTGGCTTATTTATTTCATTCGACACTATTATTTTCCACCACATTGTTACAACTTCCAGAACTGTCTTTGTTTCTAAGGCTGAATAGTATTCCATTGTGTGTAGCTATCATGGTTTGCGTACTCACGCTCCTGAGGATGGACATTTGGGTTGACACTGTATCCTGGCTGTTGTAAACAGAGCTGTGATGTATATGGAGGGGCAGGCATCCTTTCAGAATACCAGTTCACATCTCAGAGTGCAGTCCTGAGGCATGAGGCTTTTTCTGGAGAGATGTGAGCAAATTTCTACTCCCCCCAAGGCAGGGAACGGATTAGGCCAAAGTAACAACTCCACCAGTGTTCAGCTTGGTGAAACATGAGTTTCCTGGGGCTGCTGGACAGCTAAAGGAAATCTGCAGGGATGAAAGCCCACCCCAACCTGGGCTACCTATGACTTGCAGGCATCTCCACAGGCGGGGAGAGCTCCCCTCTTCAGCAGTCTTTGTTGCTTATATACCCTTGGGGAGGGAGGGACCTGTGAGTATGACAGATGTCAGGAACTCTTTCAAGAGTTGCTTTCCTCTTGAATCTTAAGGAAATTCCTTCTAGAATTTTGGAGTTTTTAAAGAGTTTTTTTCCTGGGATGGAATTTTTAAAATAGATGCCCCTCAACTGAAGAATGGAGAAAGAAAATGTGGTACATTTACACAATGGGGTACTACTCTGGGGTGGAAAACAAAGACATCTTGAAATTTGCATGCAAATGAATGGGAATAGGAAAAAACCATCCTGAGTGAGATAACCCAGACCCAGATAGACAAACCTGGGATGTGCTCACTCATAAGTAGTTATTAACCTAAAAGAAAGGCTAACCAGCCTATAGTCCATGATTCCAGAGAAGCTAGCGAACCCTAACAGACGTACATGGATCCTCCTGGGAAGGGGAAACAGACAAGACCTCCTGAAAAATTAGGAGTTGTGAGTAGAGAAGGGAGGGTGGAAGCGGAGGTAGAAAGAAGGGGAGGGAGGAGGAGAACATGAGGGAATGGAATGCTCAGGAAGGAGGAAGGACAGTGAGGGAGAGAAAGGAAAGATATCTTGATTGAGGGAGCCATCAAAGAGCTAACAAGAAACATGAAACTAAGGAAATGTGCACATGTATGCACTGTATTCTGTTTTATAACCCACTGCATCCACGTTGCGCTGGCCATATATGCAAGTGTGTATGCAATATATGCATATAGTATATGCAAAGTGTATCCATATATGCGAAGAGGCCATGCACTAAAGTTGACCTACTAGGGGCTACATCCTTAGAGAAAACTATCTTCTTCCCCTGAGAAGCCATTCCTAGCTACCCAGTTAGGGGTGAGGGCTCTTGAGCCCCTCCCGCTCCATGCTGGAGTAAACTGGTTCCTTCATGTGCAGGCAGCCATAGCTTCTGTGATTCATGAGGGCAGCAGTCCTGTTATACCCAGAAGCCACTGCTTTGCCACAGTCCGCCCTGACCTCTGGCTCTTAGAGTCTTTCTGCCTCCCCTCTTCCACAATGGTCGGTACACCTTGGGGACAGGGGCATGGTACAGGTGTCCTGTTTAAGGCTAAGAACTCCCCTGAAATGTATTTCCTGGACTTTGATCAGTTGTGAGTTTTCTTCATTAATCACCATCCATCCACTGCAGTAAGAAACTCCTCTAAGGATTGTAATAGCTGCACTAATCTATGAGTGGAGAGATACAAATTTAGATAGCAATTTGATACGATGTCCACTTAGCAGCACGGCAGCAGTAGGTTCAGCTGTAGCTTCGTCTGTGGGTCTGCACTCCCCAACCTCAGCTTCCTGGCCTGGTTGCAATTGGTAGGTGTTTCTTCTGGGCAGTGAGACTCATATTCAATCAGAAAGAGGGGGCTTGGTTGCTCCCACAACATTCATGCCATTACTGTACCTACCTTGCTATGCCAGGCACTGTTGTAGACAAAATGTTTTCATTGGAAGGGAATTATCACACAAGTAGCCAGGAGTGGAACTGTTGTGTTATGGAGAAATTTTGCTGTAGATTTTTAGTTTCTTGGCTTGGAGGTGTTAGTTTATAGTCTTACCAACAGCACACGAAAGCTTCCATTTCTCTGGATGATCCGGAGTGTTTATCTTTCATTTCTGGATAGTAGCTGTTCTAACAGAGGAGGTAGTATCTTACTGTAACTTATTTTGCATTTCCTCCATTAATGACATAGAACATTTGTTTATTTCATCTACTGGTAATTTTTATATCTTTTCTTGAGTAATGCCCATGCAAATCTTTTGCCCATTATATTTTGGGTTTTGTTTTCTTTTTCTTTTTTATACTTAATTGTTTTTAATTGAGCTATATACATTTTGATGTTTTGTTTTCTTAATATTGAGCTGAGTTCACAACATTCTTCACAATCTATAGGTCATCTCCTTAGACTATAAACTGATTTCTTTTATGTGTAGAAGCTTTTCAGACTGATGTATTCTTTTGGTCTAGATTTTGCTTTTGAGGCTTGTAAATCCTTGGGGTCCGATAAAAAAAAATCATTGCTCCGATCAAAGGTGTTTGACTTTCCCTCTTTGTTTTTTCCTCTCTCTATATTTCCATAGCTTTCCATTTAAGTATTCAGTTCATTTTGAGTTGACATTGTCCATAATGTCAGATAAGGTTCAGTTTCATTCCTTTGTGTGTGACCATCCAGTTTTCCCAGGACCGTCATTAAAAAAAGACTATCCTTTCCACATTGTGTATTCTGCTCAGCAGTTTTATATTTAGCTTGTGTGCGTGCCATGGCACATGTCATGGGAGTCAGAGGACAACTTGTAGGACTTGTTTTTTTTTTCCATCATGTGGGTCCCAGAGACTGAACTCAGGTTGTCAGGCTTGGCAGCGAGCAGCTTTACCTGCTGTGCCATCTTGCTGCCCTCTCTTCTATTGTGTGGTCTTGCAATCTTATGCTTACATTTTTATTGGTGTGGGAAATGGTTTATTATGCTCCACTGGTCAGAGTGTATTTTAAAAAAATAATTTCTACATCTATTAAATGATTCTATCTTTAAAATTAGTTTAAAATCAGGTAAACTGATTCCCCCTACTTTGACCTTTTTTCCCACTTATGATTGTCTTGGATAGTATGTGTGTGTATATGTTTCCTTGTGAATTTTATTTTTCTCAGTTTCTATGAAAATAATACTGTCATTTTGATATCATCTACATTGAAGCTATAGATCACATTGGGTACTGTGAATGTTTTAGCAATATTAATTCTTCTACTCTGTGAGGTCAGGGTATCTTTCCATTTGTTTTCCCCAATTTCTTTCATTAATATTCTATAGTCTACAATGCACCTTGGTTAAATTTATTCCTAATTTTATTTCTCGTGTCTATTATAAGTGGCATAATTTTCATGTCACTTTCTTTTTTGGTAACTCATTATTATATAGGGATCCTATGAATTTTTCTTTTACATTTGTACCAAGTACATTTTAAGAGGCCATACATATTTCCATTTTTGTTCATCTCAAGATATTTTAAATTTTCTTTTTTAATGCCTTACTGGCTGTTTGGAAGCGTGCTGTTTAATTTCTATGTTGTGGACTTTATGAAATTCCTGCCCATTATGGTTTCCTTATTTCGTGTTATTGTAGTAAAAAAAAAAGATATAAAGGTAGTTGGCATTAAATTAATCATCATACTTTTCTAAGAGGCTTATTGTGTGATGTATCCTGAGAAATGTTCTGTGTGC
Source organism: Microtus pennsylvanicus (assembly GCF_037038515.1). Lineage (NCBI taxonomy): Eukaryota > Metazoa > Chordata > Mammalia > Rodentia > Cricetidae > Microtus > Microtus pennsylvanicus. Next base: position 15,261,859 of record NC_134580.1, read on the forward strand.
TTCTGAAAAGATAAATAATTTGTTGTTGAATGGAATGGTCTTTTTTCGTCTGTCCATTCAATTATCTAAAACACTCTTCTGCTCCAACTTTTTCTTATTTGTTTTCTATTGGCTTGGTCTGCCCATCATTGAAAGTTAGCGTATTGGAAGTCTCTATCATGTCTCTATCTTGATCAGTCTTTTCCTTGATATTTGCTTTATATGTTAAAGTGTTGCATTTGTGGAGTCATATGTATGTACAATGGTTATAGTTTCTTGATGAGCTGATTTCATCTTCCTTAGTGTTTCTTAATAATTTTCTACTTTAAGTCTCTTCTTTTTCAGATCTGAGTATAGCTTCTCTGGTCATCTTTTGGTTTCCTTGTGTGGAATGCATGCATTCTCCATTTCCTTGGCTGTAATCTATGTGTAAAGGATTAAAAGATAAAAGTTAAGTGAGTTTCTTGTAGGCAGCACATAGTTGGATATTATAATAAAAAAAATCTGCTTAGTCACTTTTCACTGCCTCATTGGGGAAATCAATATCTTTTCATCCAAGCTGCCTCTGACATATGATAACTTCCTACTATCACCTGTTTTCTAGTATATCCTTTGTTTCTTCCCCTCTTGCTGTCTTTTCTTGTAGTTTGATGATTTTCCTGTTGGTGTCATTTGATTCATTTCTCATTTTGTAAAAACATTGTTTTATGTTTGTAGCAATTATTTTTTCTTTGCATTTGCCATGAATCTTACATGGAATGTTTTTAAAAAGCACATTTAAAATATTTTTAAAATGAAAAAAAAATATTTTTAAAATGTATTTGTATGTGTGTGTTTCTGTGCGATGTGTGTGCAGGTGACCATGGAATTCAGAACAGGGGCATCAAATCCCCAGGATCTGGAGTTATAGGTGTGAGCTGCCTAATGTAGGTACTGGGAACTGAACTATTGTTTGCTGCAAGAGCAGCACATACTTTAAACTGCAAAGCCATCTCTAGTCCCTGAAAGTATATTTCAGCAACTTAGACTATGTAATTCAACTCGATTCTTTTACTCTCTTTCCATATATTTTATGTGTTTGATATTAGAGTTTATATTATATCATCTCTGTCCACCCCTGGAAAATTTATTTATCAAGAATTATTTCTAATGGAATTAATTGTCTTTCTGCTCTTATACTTGGAATAACACTGCATCAGTACCACTCTGCAGTCCTTGAACATTCAGAATAAGACTTCAGTTCTCATTACTGTTAAGTTTTGTGCATTTGTGTGTTTTATGTTGTCAGTTATAATCACAAAGCTTTGGTTCAGCTTCAAGAACTTCCCTCAGCACTTCTGAAAGGCAGATGGTTATAAATTGCCTTAGACAGTGTTCATCCGTGAAAGTTTGTATTTATCCACTGTTCTTGAAAGACAGATTTTTTGGGTATATTATTCTTGGTTGGCAGATTTTCTCTTTGTCATTCCAACATCCTATTCTACTCTTTTCTGCCCTACAGGGCTCCTGTTGATAAATCTGCCTGTGTTCACATCAACAAACCTTTCTATGTGATGCTATTTATTTATTTCTGTTGCTTAAGTTTTATCTTTGATTTTTGATTGTGTGTGTGTGTGTGTCTGTGTGTGCATGTGTGTATGTGTGTGTGTGTTTTTCTCTGAGCTGAATTTGATTGGAGAATTCTGTGCCTCCTTCACTTTTACACTGGCATCTGGCCCCCAAATTAGGGTATAACTTAGCCATTGTTTCTTTAAATGTGCTCTCTCTCTCTGTCTCTCTGTGTCTTTCCCTGCCTCTCTCCTTACCTCCTTCTCTCCTTTTTTCCTTTCTCTACCCTCTGTCTTTCTCCAGGAACTCTCTCTATGTAGGTTTGACCTCTCCACAGGTTTCATTATTATCCTGGATCTTCATTCTTGTTCATTCTATTGTCTTTTTCTTTCTCTGAGTGTATACTTTCAACTAATATATTTTTTAGATTACTGAATTATTGCTTTTGCTTCATAAAGTCTACTGTTAACCCAAATTGTCCATCAACAGATGAATGGATAATGAACATTTGTTTTATATATGTATGCTCACATATATATGAATAGTATTTAGCTCTGAATAATAAAGTATTCACAGATTTTTATGGGATAATGGAAGGATTTAGAATTTATAATATTAAACAAGGCCACACAATATCAGAAAGAAAAACCCCAAATGTGGTCCCTTATATGCAGAACCTGGCCAATAATATATATATATATATATATATAAACAAATGTGCATGTAGGTTCAGTACAACGTGTAAGAAAGAAAGCAGAAAGTGTCAAATGTTAGGGGATACAAATCACAGAAATAATTTATAAAAGAGTGTATAAAGCTAACTGGTATCTTAATTCTAACTTTGTCATGGAATTTTGTTTTATTTTGTAGGGGATGAGTGAATATAAATATTCTTGATAGTGAAATTGTGAAATCCAATGTGAAGCTCATCATTTCAGAATGGCCATTATCACTATATACACGTTCACTTAGATGTAGAGATTTTGGGTCTGTTTGATTTTGGTGCATGAGTTTTTTATTGTCGATTTTATATTAAACTTTATAAAGATTAAACAAAAGTAAACAACCAAAAATGCCTTCAGTTCGGTTCCTGTGCTTTTCATCTCTGGAATTTCCATTTGATTCTTTTTTTTTTTTTTAACATTTCTTGACTGTCAGATTTCTTACTTTGTTCATGTATTGCCTCCACACTGCATTTAATTTTTGATTCAAGTACCCTTTTAAGTATTTATTTATTTATCATGTTTCTGCCTGGGTGTGCACATGTACGCATGCACAGATGCTGAGGTGCCTGTGTGGAGGTGAGAGGACAGCTGTGGTAGTTGGCTCTTTCCTTCCACTGTGTAAGCCCTGGAGGTTGAAGTTAGGCTCCAAGGCTGAACAGTCTCACCAGCCCTTCATTCTAATTCCCTGTTTAATGAGAATTTTAAGGAGAATTATTATTATTTTTGGTCAGTCATTCCATAGACTTCTATACCTTAGGAGAAATCATTAGAGCTTTGCGGTAGCTTTTAGAGATGTTGTAATTTTCCAATTCTCTGTCTTCCTCTTGTCACTACATTGCTGTCTGTGTATCCAAAGAGACTCACTCCTGTCCAAATTGTGGACAGGGCAGACTCTCATGATTGTGTCTAGTTGCTGGTTCTGGAAGGACCAGCTAGCAGTCTCTGCACAGGCAGAGCTCCCTGGGAGTTCCTGGTTGGCTGGACTGTTGTTCCCTTTGCCCTGATGCTGAGTGAGCTGCTCGCTGGGTTCCTTTGGCAAGGCTGGCTGGTTCTCCTGCAGTAGAGCTGATGACTAAGCCCTGGAGTGGCTTGCTGCCATGCTGATCTGGGGATGTCTTCACTGTCCAGACAGTCCAACCCTTTGGTATCTGCTTGCAGGCAGCATTGCAGACTATGCTCCTGCAGTAGCTGGAGTCACTGATTGGGGTAGGTAGAACCAGAGACAGTGCTGCTCAGAGATGCCTGGTTGAGGTGCCCTTCTTGTCAGGATAGAACCATGAGGAGAGTTTTTAGTTTAGCTGAGCAGCTGTTTGGCTTCTTTGGTCAAGCTGAGCTGACCCAACCCTTATTCAAAATACACAATGGTGGGACCCCTGCTAGGGTGGGGCTGGTTGGATTAGTCCTGAAGCTGAGTATGGAGACTAGTCTTGAAAGTGCTCCAGGTGGGTGGAACTTCCCATGCTTCTGAAGGCAGCAGCTCTGCTTTGTGGGTGTCATGAAGGTGGCTCATGGCACCACTCCTGTCTGGAGCAGTCCTGTCACTGATATTCAGTGATGTTCCTCTGACCTCTTTCCTGTGTTCCTATCTGACCCTAGGCTGACCCTAAGGCATCTATCTACCTGTGGCCTAGCCTTCAGAATTGCCCCCGTGGTGAGGCAGTGTATACTTGCATATTGGAATGCTAGCCCTCTGCCTCCCCATAGAAACTATGGGCTCAGGAAATCGTCTCCATCCAACACTGTGATGACATAGGGAAGGTGGACAGTGTTAAGTTGTGAGGACATTGCTTTTCCTCTTCCAGTTCTGTTTTTAATCTGTTTTAAAAGTCTCACAAGTTTACTTCTGAGGAGTAAGACGATGTTATGATCCTTGTAAGGTTGAAAGCTGGGCTTTCTGTGGCAGTAGAAGCCTGCGTCTTCTGACTGCCATCTTGCTGACCTCAACAACTTTTATTTTATTTTTTGAGTTGGTCTCATGTATCCAAAAGTGGCCATGAACTTGCTATGTAACTGAAGAAAATCTTGAGCTTCTGGTCCTCTAGCCCCAACCTCCAGAGCTGGGATATTACCCTACCTGTTTTATTTTATTTTTATTTTTTTTTAAAGCGGTGATGGGGATTGGGCTCAGGGCTTCATGCATGCTAGACAAACGCTCTGCTGTCTGAGCCACACCCCAGCCCTGGCTCCGAAATTCTGTACTGAGCACCTTGGAAGCGCCTGATCCTTCTTTAGCTCCTTTAGACGTGACAGTGAACAAACGTGACAGTAACCCGGTCCTTGTGGAGTTTAAACTCTAATGGAGACAATGATTAAAATAAACAGTGTGCTAGAAAATGAAGAGTTATAATTGCATTAGAAAGATTATAATTATATATGCGTGTCTCTTAATTATATTGGAAGTGCTATTGAGAGAATTAAAGGGAAGAGGGGGAAGTGTAGGCGTGGCAGTTTTTAATACTGCTGCTGCTGGGGACTATGCAGAGGTGGGAAGGTGCGTGGGCGCCTCCGACTTGAGTTATAAACTCATTTTATTCCATTGTTGCCCCTCCCACCCTAACTACTTGGCTCCCCTGTCACCTCTTTCAACACTGCTCCAAGATCACCCATTTCAGGGATGGGGAGATCTTTAGTCAGTAAAATGCCCATTGCATAGCACGCGGACCTGAACTTGGATACTCAGCACCTATGAAAGAGTCAGGCATCGTGGTACCCGTCTGCAACCCCAGTGTTGGCAGGTGGGTCCCTGGAGCTCATTGGCTGGCCAGCCTAGCCTATCAGTAAGGGCCAGGGCCAGTGAGAAACCCTGTATTAAAAAGTAAGGTCGTCAACTCAGGAGAAAGACACTATCATGCACACATACACACACACCGTACATGTATGCACACACTCATATGCACACAGCCACATACACACACACAGTACATGTATGCACACACTCATATGCACACACACACACACAGTACATATATGCACACACTCATATGCACACACACACACACAGTACATATATGCACACACTCATATGCACACAGCCACACACACACACAGTACATGTATGCACACAGCCACACACAGCACACATGTGCATTTGCACCTACATCAATAATCATGGTCTAATTTTCTTCATGTTAATCTCTCTGTCTCTCTGTCTCCCCCATTCTCTGTCTCTTTCCCTCCCTCCTCCTCACTCATTCTCCCACCTCACCACCCCCCACACAGCTGATATTCATTGTTAATTAGTATCTTTAGTGATTTGCTTGGCTCTGGAGAGGTTACATGTCTACTTTCTTTCTGTTCATGAATTTAACTTTTTTTTTTTGGATAGTCCACTGTTCTCTCCTGGCTTCTGTGGGGGGTGTTTACTCCTTTTTACTCTTTCTTACCTCCTAATAGAAGCAGGCAAAGCTTTAGCTTCCCTTCTGTATTGATTTACTGGAAGCTCCTAAGTCCTGAGATTTCATTATTTAAAAATTTTTATTTACTTCATAATCTTTTTATTTTACCCACGATTAATTCAGAAGCATATTTAAAAAGATTTTTCCAAATACGTGCAGTTTCTCTTGTCATTAATTTCTAATTTGCTTGCTTTTGCCTGAAAATTGGTCCATATTATCATCCTATAGAACTCATTAGGACTGCTTTATAGTTTAGTGTCTGCTAATTTAAAAAAAAATATTCAACATAATTTTTAGAAATAGTATGCAATCTGTTGTTTTTATTTTTATTTTATTTAGTGGAAGACGCTAGTGAGACTCACAGTCACCTCTAGTGTGTCTGGGAGGGTTTTACCTGGCAATTAGTCATGAAGCTTCTGACTTAACTTGTAAATATTGATTCTACTGGTGGAGTCAAAATTTCCATACACTATTGGGAGGTAGTATAACTGAAGAAGTTGGGGAATAGTTGAACTGGTGGGTCGCTGGTGCCAGCCTTTGTTGGTCTACATTGGCCCGTTGCCTTTCTATCTTCCTTTTGCTTCCTGGCTACTGGAAACTGGTGGGTAGCTTTTCTCACCCTGCCCCTCCCGCAAGATGCTTCTATCGCGCTTGTTTCTTTGCCTGAAAACGATAGAGCTGACCTGCCCCAGACTGAACAGTGAATTCATACAGTCTCTTCAATATTAAATCGTCTCAGGGACGGACATTCTGACTGGCAGCTCAGAAAAGCTCACCATGTGTGATGTCCAAGTCTCCAGTGTGCTTATTAACTTTGATTTTCTTCCTTTGTTAGTAGCTACATGAGGGTTTCTTCTATGACTGAATATCGTTCTGTAAGTTTTATCTTGATGTTTTTTGAAGCTGTTTTTGGACAGCTGACTCCTCTTTGGGATTGTAATATGTCTTGTGTCAGGACACAGTCAAAAGAAGGACGCGTGGTGAACAATGCTCTGGGGACCTGTGAGAGAGGCTCCAGGACAAAGGCAGAGGGCCTTTACCTCAAGTACATTTTGTTCTCTAGATTGTTCTTGGATGTGATTTCATCCTCCTGTGTTAAACATTTACATCCAATTTATAAGACGTGTTTATTCTTGGTGGGTGTCAGAACATAGCAATAGAACCCAATCTGGTCAGTGTGCCCTGAGTCTGGATATGGCCATATGCCTTGCCTTTCTGCTTCCCCAGATACAATCTATAGTATGTGCCAGGCAATTGTGTTTAAATTAGTCTGTCCTGAGAAAGTTCTGGGGAAGGGATGCTTTGTTAATATTTAGTGTGTGCTTCCTGGTGTTTATTTACACACTTTTCTGATCACATTTTTTTTTAAATTCATACCACCCTCCTTCTATCATTGCTTTCTTTGTTACATTCGTGTATAAAGTATAGTGAAGCGGAAAGAAGGTTGTTCACAGTGTTAGACTGTAGCCAGCCCTGTTCTCGGGTCCTCTGTTGTCGGACTTCCCTTGGTGGAACCACCAGCTCCCTAACAATGACACAAATAATATCACAATAGACACCAAGAATTGTTACTAATTACGAAAGGTTGACGGACTTCCCTTGGTGGAACCACCAGCTCTCTAACAATGACACAAATAATATCACAATAATGACACCAAGAATTGTTACTAATTATGAAAGGTTGACGGACTTCCCTTGGTGGAACCACCAGCTCCCTAACAATGACACAAATAATATCACAATAGACACCAAGAATTGTTACTAATTACGAAAGGTTGACTTCTAGCTAAGGCTTGTTTTACTAGCTCTTATAACTTAAATTAATCTGTTTCTATTTATCTACATTCTGCAACATGGATTTTTTTTTAACCTTTTCTTGTATGTTTGTCTCCTTCCACATTTTGCTGGTGTCCCCCATTTGCCTAGATTTTAACCCTTCGAGTTTCGCTTTTTGTCCGGAAGTCCTACCTAACTTTTCCTGCCTAGCTATTGGCCATTTAGCTTTTTATTAAACCAGTCACCACAACACATCTCCACACAGTGTAAGCAACAGTCCTTGGCTCGCAGGTCCAGCAGACGAGATCTGCACAGGTCAGCGAAAGTCAACATTTGTGCCACTCTGTAATGACACATTTTAGATTTGGGTATGTTTCTTTAAATTTTCCTCTGATTATTATTTTATTTCTCTCTCTCTCTATTTTCCCTTTGCTCCTTCCTATAATGAGAACTTGTAAGGTTTCTTGTGAAAGTCAATCATCTTCCTTAAAGCCAATATAAATCTTTATCTTTTAATGAATGATTTTTGACTAATCATATTAACATAATGAATAAGTCTGAATTTGTTCTTCTCTGCTGTGGGGGTTTGAATGAGAATGTGCTCCATAGCCTCAGGCGTGTGAACTTGGTGTCCCTGGTTGGTGGTGCTGTTTAGGGAGAACAGGAAGCCTTGCTGGAGGAAGTATACCACTGGGGTGGGCTTTATGAGTACATAGCCTCACCTCACTTCCCTGTTTGGAGTTGAATATGTAAGCGCTCAGATTCCTGCATCAGCTGCCTGCTGTCATGCCTCCTTAGACATTTTAGACTCTAGTCTTCTGGAACTGTAAGCTTAAATAAACTCCTTTTTCTCTAAATTGCTTTGATCAATGTACTTCATGACAGCTACAGAGAAGTAAGCAATATACCTGCTTTATATAGTATTTTTCCTGGCTTTCCATTTTCCCGTTATTGCATTTGTATTTATTGAGATTTTTATATTTTATTTTATTTACTGCACTCATTTTTACTACTGCTTTGGAATGTTTTGCCCTTCCAATATATTTTAGGATTTACCTTAGACTATTTTATTTTATCTTTTTGAAATAGGCTCTTGATGTGAAGCCTAGGCTAGCCTGAAACTTATAATTCTCTTGTCTTAGTCTTTCATGTCTTAGAATTATAGACCAGTACATTTGGTTAGAGCATTTTTGTTTATTTGTTTGAGATAAGATCTTACTCTGTAATTCAAGCTGGTCTGGAACTCATAGTTTTACATTTTAGGAAAAAATATATATCTTAGTAATTAATGAAAAATGGGCCATGAATTTGAAGGTGAGCATGGAGGGGCATATGGGAAGGTTTTGAGGAAAAGGTGGTGGGGGGAGGAGGAATGTAATTAGATTATAATCTCAAAAATTAAAGTAAACGGTTTCATATTTAATTAGCTTAGAAGATATCAGGTTTCCACTTTCTGCTTCTATCTTTAGTTTTGGTACCCTGTCCCCACCGTCTGTGCTCTCCCGTCCTCCTGCCCCATCCCTGTCCCCACCGTCTGTGCTCTCCTGTCCTCTGCCCCATCCCTGTCCCCACCGTCTGTGCTCTCCCGTCCTCCTGCCCCATCCCTGTCCCCTACTGTCTGTGCCCTCCTGTCCTCTGCCCCATCCCTGTCCCCACCGTCTGTGCTCTCCTGTCCTCTGCCCCATCCCTGTCCCCACCGTCTGTGCTCTCCCGTCCTCTGCCCCATCCCTGTCCCCACCGTCTGTGCTCTCCTGTCCTCTGCCCCATCCCTGTCCCCACCGTCTGTGCTCTCCCGTCCTCTGCCCCATCCCAGTCCCTTACCGTCTGTGCTCTCCCGTCCTCTGCCCCATCCCAGTCCCTTACCGTCTGTGCTCTCCTGTCCTCCTGCCCCATCCCTGTCCCCACCGTCTGTGCTCTCCCGTCCTCCTGCCCCATCCCTGTCCCCTACTGTCTGTGCTCTCCTGTCCTTCTGCCCCATCCCTGTCCCCACCGTCTGTGCTCTCCCGTCCTCCTGCCCCATCCCTGTCCCCACCGTCTGTGCTCTCCCGTCCTCCTGCCCCATCCCTGTCCCCTACCGTCTGTGCTCTCCTGTCCTCCTGCCCCATCCCTGTCCCCTACCGTCTGTGCTCTCCTGTCCTCTGCCCCATCCCTGTCCCTTACCGTCTGTGCTCTCCCGTCCTCCTGCTCCATCCCTGTGTGAGTCTTCAACCCTTAGTATTCCCTATCCCATCCTGTTTCATATTATATGGTTTCCACCAGCCCCTTTTATTTTATTCTTACATGCAGCAAAGTCAAAAGCATTTTCCTTCTCCCCGGGACCCATGAGGATGTTGTAATATTTGGCTCCCAGAGTTATGTTTTCCATGCGTGCCATTCTGTCCATTTTCTTACATTTTTCTCAGTTCTCAATCTTCACCTTTGAACCTGCCTAGTTACGTTCCTGCTCCTCCTTGTTTGGGTATATGCTGGTTTGAATGAGAATGTCCACTGTAGTCTTAGACAGTTGAACACTTGATCCCCAGTGCGGCAGGAGGCTTAGGAGGTGTGGCCTTGCTGGAAGAAGTATGCCACCGGGCTTGGAGAGTTTAAACACTTTCACTATTTTTAGTTTGCTGTTCCACTTCATGCTCTTGGTTCAGAATGCAAGCCCTCAGCTTCCTATTTTCCACTGTCTTGGCTATTATTGTCAATTGATACAAGTTGGTTATTTGGGAAGAGGTTCTCTGTGGTTAGAATATAGCTCCATAAGCCTGGACTGTAGGCAAGTCTGTAATACATTTTCTTAATTAGTGATTGCTATGGGAGAGGCCCAGCCTGTTGTGAGCAGTGCTATCCCTGGGCTGGTGGTCCTGGGTGCTGTTAGAAGGCAGGCTGATGACTGTGTCCTTTGCTTTACAGAAGCTTCTCAGTTTTAGGACGTCCCATTTATTAATTGTTTCTCTCAGTGTCTGTTCTACTGGGGTTATATTTAGGAAGCGGTCTCCTGTGCCAATGTGTTCAAGTGTACTTTCCACTTTCTCTTCTATGAGATTCAGTGTGGTTTGTTTTATGTTGATGTCTTTGATCCATTTGGACTTGAGTTTTGTGCATGGCAATAGATATGGATCTATTTTCATTCCTCTACATGCTGATATTCAGTTATGCCAGCAGTATTTGTTGAATATGCTTTCCTTTTACCATTTTCTATTTTTTGCTTCTTTGTCAAAAATCAGGTGTTTGTAGGTGTGTGTATTGATAACTGGGTCTTTGATTCGGTTCCCTTGGTCCTCCTGTCTGTTTTAATGCCATTACCAGACTGTTTTTATTACTGAAGCTCTGTAGTAGAATTTGAAGTCAGGGGTTGTGATGGCTCCAGAAGTTCCTTTATTGTACAGGATTGTTTTGGCTATATTGGTTTTTTTGCTTTTCAATATGAAATTGAAGATTGTTCTTTTGAGGTCTGTAAAGCTGAGATTTTGATGGGCATTGCACTGAATCTGTAGATTGCTTTGGGTATGATTTCCATTTTTACTATCTTAATTCTATCCACCCAAGAGCATGGAAGATCTTTCTATTTTCTGGTGTCTTCTTCAATTTCTTTTTTCAAAGATTTAAAGTTCTTGTCATACAGGTCTTCTACGTGTTTGGTAAGAGTTACTCCAAGATATTTTATGTTATTTGTGGCTATTGTGAAGGGTGATGTTTCTCTGATTGCTTTCTCAGGCCATTTATCATCTGTGTAAATGAGGGCTACTGATTTTTTTTGAGTTAATCTTGTATCTTGCTATATTACTAAAGGTGTTTATGAGTTGTAGAAGTTCCTTGGTAGAATTTTTGAGGTCACTTATATAAACTATCATATTATCAGCAAATAGTGAGAGTTTGACGTCTTCTTTTTTGATTTGTATTCCCTTGATCTCCTTTTGTTGTCTTATTGCTCTAGCTAGAACCTCGATACTATATTGAATAGATACAGAGAAAGTGGATAACCTTGTCTTGTTCCTGATTTCAGTGGGATCGCATTGAGTTTCTTTCCAATTAGTTTGATTTTGACTGTTGGCTTGCTGTATATTGCCTTTATTATGTTAAGGTATATTCTTTGTATTCCTGCTCTCTCCAAGAAGAAATGTTGTATTTTTTAAGGCTTTTTTGGAATCTAATTAGATGATAATGTGATTTTTTTTCAGTTTGTTTTTATGGTAGATTACATTGGCAGATTTTCATATGTTGAACCATCCCTGCAACTCTGGGATGAACCTATTTAGTCATGGTGGATAAATTTTCTGATGCGTTCTTGGGTTTTGTTTGCCAGTATTTTATTAAATATTTTTGCATCAATGTTCATGAGTGAGAATTTGTAATTCTCTTTCTTAGTAATGTCTTTGTATAGTTTTGGTATCAGTATAATTATAGCTTCATAAAAAGAGTTTGACAATGTTCCTTCTGCACAATATACAAACAACTCAAGATACTGGTCATCAAAAGAACAAATAATCCAATAAAAATTGGGATATAGACCTAAACAGAGAACTTGCAATAGATGAATCCAAAATTGCTGAAAAACACTTAAGGAAATGTTCAACATCCTTAGCCATCAGAGAAATGCAAATCAAAACAACTTTGAGATTTTATCTCATACCTGTCAGGATGACCAAGATCAAAAACACTGATGACAACTTATGCTGGAGACGTTATGGGGTAAAGGGAATACTCCTCTATTACTGGTGGGAGTGCAAACTGGTACAGCTACTTTGAATATCAGTATGGTGATACAGCGGAAAAAAATAATGACATCTTGAAATTTGCAGGCAAATGTACGGATCTAGAAAATATCTTATTGAGTGAGATAACCCAGACCCAGGAATGTAATATGTACTCACTCATAAGTAGCTTTTAGACATAAAGCAAAGAAAAAACAGTCTACAATTCACAACCCTAGAGAACCTAGACAATAATGAGGACCCTAAGAGAGACATACATGATCTAATCTACATGGGAAGTAGAAAAAGACAAGATTTCCTGAGTAAATTGCAAGCATGGGGACCATGGGAGAGGGGGAGGGGGAAGGAAGGGGAGAGCAGAGAATAATGACAATAAAAACAATTTTAAAAAAAGCAGGCTGAGTGAGCCATGGCGAGCAAGCCAATAAACAGCATGCTTCCATGGCCTCTGCTTGAGTTCCTGGCTCTGAGGTTTTGCTACTACATCTCTCCTTCATGATGGGTGGCGATGTGGAAATTTAAGCTGAAATAAACCCTTTCCTTCACAACTTGCCTTTAGTCCTGCTGTTTCCTTTCTACCTACATGGACTCTAACCTTCTGGAGCCCTAAGTCCAAATGAACTCTTCATTCTGTGATTTGCTGGTCTTGGTGTTTTAGGACAGCAACAGAGAAGTCACTAGGTTTCCTGTTGCTCAGCTCTGTTGAGCCCGATTGTCTTGTTACCATCTCCTCTACTCTCGGTGCCTTTAGCATTTTCCAGTTCTGCCTTGGTGTGGTTTTTCCTTCTGCTTGAGGCAAATTCCTTAGAATGGCCTGTTGACATGTTGATTGATGGAAAATTATTCTATTAGGTGCCTTTGTGTCTGAGGATGTCCGTGCTCCAGCTGCGGGGTGAATGAAAGCTTTTCTCGGCACACAGTTCTGCTTGCAGTGTGCTGGTACTTCATCCTCCCGTGGCCTCTGCCGTGCCTGCTGAGAAGCAGCCCTAGGTCTCACCTTTGCTCCTTTCTGGTTGAGTCTTGTTTTCTCCCTCACTGCGATCACTAGCTTCTCTTTGTGTGACATTCTCCTGCGGTTTAACTGCGACCTATTTGACTGTGGGTGTCTTCCTTTTTTCATGTCATTTTCTAGTATCAGACCGCTCCTGCTTCCCTTTGATCTCTGGAAATTCTTAACAAATACCAAATGAAGTGGTTTGTATTAGATATTGCTGGCTGGTGTTTTGTCAATTTGGCACAACCTTGAGTCATTTAGGAATCTCTGTTTAGAAAATGCCCCGTAAGATTGGCCTGTAGGCAAGCCTGTGAGGCATTCTCATGATTGATAAGTGATGTGGGAAACTCCAGCTCACGGTGGGAGGTTCCAAATCCTGGGCAAATGGTGCTGGGTGCTCTAAGAAAACAGGCTGAACAAGACACGAAGAGGCAGTCAGGAAGCAGTGTTCTCCCGTGGCCTCTACTCCCAAGTTCCTTCTTCCTGGGTCCTGCCCTAAAGTCTTTCTCCTCCTGACGGACTTAAAAAGCTGTAAGGTGAGACAACCCCCTTCTTCCTAAATTGCTTTGGTCATGATATTTTATCACAGTGATATAAACTTCAACTAAGACAATTACTTTTTAAAATGAATTAAGCAATTACTGTGGGTGGAAGTGGCTAGCAGGAGTGTGCCCAGTGCGTGTATAGCAGTCAGAGGCCAACTTTCGGGAGTCTCTTCTCTCCTTCCGTTTGCGTAGTGGAGCAGGAGGCAGCTGGCTACATCGTGTTCAGAGTCAGGAAACAGAGAGTGAACAGGAAGTAGGGTGATGCAGTGGAACCTCAAAGCCCATCCTCGGAGATCTACTTCCTCCAGCAAGGCTCCACCTTCTAACAATTCCACAACTTTTGCAAGCAGTGCCAACAGCTGGGGACTGAGTGTTCCAACACATGGGCCCGTGGCAGACAATCAACAGCCAAGCCACAGTGTCTTTTCCCTGTGTCTTAATTCTGTAGAACTGAGCCAACACTACTCTCTTTCTTCTTAGTTCTTTGTCTTTTATAAAAGTTGCATCCACACATACTGTCTTAGGGTTTTGATGGCTGTGAAGAGATGCCATGACCATGGCAACTCTTAGAACAGAACACATTTAATTGGAATGCCTTGCAGTTCAGAGGGTTAGTCCATTATCATCATGGCAGCAGACGGTGGCAGGCAGGTAGACATGGTGCTGGAGGAGGAGCTGAGAATTCTGTATGTTGATCTGAAGGCAATAGGAAGTGGACTGAGATACTGGGTGTGGCTTGAGGAGTATGAAGCCGCAAAGCCCACCCCACAGTGACACACTTCCTCCAGCAAGATGGCCCCTACTCCAACAAGGCCGCATCTCCTAATAGTGCCTCTCCCTATTAGCTTATGGGGGTCAGTTACGTTCAAACTACCACACATACAACACACGACACACCTCATTTCAGTTCAGGCCTCTGTGTACCATCTGCTAAAAGCCACCACTGACTTGCAATTGTTTTTTTTTTTAATAACGTTTTTATTAATTCTTTGAGAACTTCATACAATGTATTTTGGTCATATTTACTTCTCGCCCAATCCTGCCAGATCTACTTCTACCTCCCTACTCACCCAACTTCACACTCTTGTGTGTTCTCTCTCATGCCACTGAATCTAATTATGTTCTCCAAACACTCTTGGGTCGGGGGCCTGCCTCAGAGAGTGGTTGACCCTTCGAGAAAACTGACTCTCCTTCTCCCAGCATCTATCAAATGTCTGTAACTTCTGAACCATGGATGGACTTTGTGTCCCACACCATGCTGGGATTTTGTGTGTCTCCAGCTTACACAGGTCTTGCGTATGCTGCCAGGAGTTCATATATGCAACTGCCTTCCTATGCCCCCCAAACATTGTTTGCTATAGTTACCCACCACCTCTGGCTCTTACAATCTTTCCACCAGGTGGGGTACGATGTAGATGTCCCATTTAGGGCTGAGCACGCCACAGTCTCTTATTCTCTTGACCAGCCACAGTCTATCTCTGTGTTAATCACCATTTATGGCCAAAAGAAGTTTCTCCGATGAGGATTGAGGGATGCGCTGATCTATGGGTATAGTGGCATCATTAGGGATCAGGGAGAAGGTATTTTTTGCTTTTGTTTCTAGAACCACTATATGCCTTACCAGATCTACAACATCGTTCTTATAGTTTCTCACACTTTATCCATACTCCAAAGTTTTACTTCTGAGAACACAGCTCAGCCATTTGCCTTACGTTTTTAGCTTGTTTAATCGCAGTTGCTAAGACCTCATGACGGGGTTCTCCGGCCTGGTGTTCTGTTGGCTGTCACACACATAGCCTGCTTCTGTGTGATTTTTTTTCCCTTGTGCACAGGTCATCATTATAACTTGATGTGTGAGAATGACTTGAGGCCTGGGCAGAAGGTGTGCCGCTGGAGAGAATTTTCTTTGCATTTGATTCAACTTGGGGCATTGGGTCACCAGTGGCTCAGACAGACACCTCTAAAATAATTTCATATTTTTCCAGCCCTTTTAATATAATTGGTATGCATTCAAGAAAGAAAAAAAAACTGCATGAGAACCGGCTTAGGGTTTCAAACCATCAGGGGAGTTTTGTATTTTCTATGTGCTTGGCAGCCAGTCCAAGGGGAGAAACCACTTTATTAAATTTCTGCTTGGGTCTTTGTGTGTTTCTAGGTCACACTCATATGGAGGGGTAGCTCTTTGAAGTCCAGATCATGCAGCATTGTCTTAGGATACATTCCTCTTTGAGGTGACTAGGCCTTTGACCTCTGTATCCAGGTCTGGTTGACCCACAGGCTAAAAGGTCAAGGCCTCTGACTGACCTTTCTTCAGGGTCCTTTTCTCTTCCTGAAATGCCATTTACATACTGGGCTAGTCAGGCTTCTGGCATGACAGAATTCCCAAGAAAATCAGCTTATAAAGAAGAGAGATTTATTTGGCCCCAAAGTTTTCCAGCTTCCTGTCATGCCAGTTGGTCCCCTGACTTTGAGCCAATGGTGAGAGAGACCACAACTGCTGTTCCCAGACAAAGCATCAAAGAAAGATGAAGGGGCTGGGACCCAATTTCTCCTTCAAAGGCCCTAAGTGCTCCAACTTTTACTAGACACCCCCTCCAAAAAAAAAACCCCTCTGATCTGCCCATGGAAAGCTTTCTGTGACTGTGATAAAATGCCCAAGACAAAACACAACTTTAAATGAAGAAAGGGTGACTTTGGCTCATGTTTTTTGGGTCCAGGTCACTTGGTTCAGTGGCCTTTATGGCTATGACAAGGATGAGCATCATGATGGGTGTGTGGGTAGAGGAAAACTCCTTCTTACATGATGGCCAAGAACCAAAGAAGGATGGACAAGGGGCCAGCGTCTCCTTAAGGATATGCCCTAATGACCTACTTCTTGTGATTCACTTCTTAAAGCTTTCAAAACCTTACTAGAGCATCACTGGATGAGAACCAAGCCTTCCACACAAAGGCCTATGGAGAATATCTAAGATCCAAACTGTAGTGTCCAGGCCAGTTAGACCCATGAACTGAAGCTGAGATGTTCTTTGACCCCAGAGACCCATTTGCTAGAGCTTAATCTTTAGGCAGAAGAAGGCAATGAAAGCTTGGAGGCAAACAGAGTCTGTAGCGGATGCCCAAAGAGAGATTTCACCTCTGAGAGACTGGATGGGCTGGCACAAAGGCCAGGAAGGATAAACAGAGATGACGTCTGCCCAGTTCAGGAGTCTCATACCAGGCTACAGAGCAGTTGTGGCCCAGGATCACAATATCTCAGAGGGCCCCAAATCTAAACCCAGAAACTCCCTACACTGTGGTACCTGGGTACTGTGGCTGTGGGGGTCCTTGCAACTGAACTCAGCCTAGAATCAGATTCTTTCCATCTAGAGGTGGGCACAGCTCTTCTGTACCCACCCTTCCACATCTTCAGCTGATGACTCCCCCTTGCTCCTCATCCACAGCAGTCAGGTCACAGTGAAGGCTGGTGCAGAAAGGGGCTGCAAGTATAAAATGGAGAGAAATATAGCAGATATACGGGTGTGTGTGTGTGTGTGTGTGTGTGTGTGTGTGTGTGTGTGTAGAGAGAATAAATGCTCATTTGAACACATGTGTGTGCACATGCACGTGTGTGTGTGTTTAGAAAGAGAGACGGAAACAGAGAGAGAGAGAGAGACAGAGAACTCAGTTTTGTGAATTGGCTTCCAGTGTGGATGCTGGCAAGGCAAATTTAAGTATGAGACCTCAGGACACAGGATTAGGTCAGGGACTTGAAAAGCTGCTGTTTTTAGCTCAGGTTCCCTCTCTTGTATATGTCCTTCTCACTCAGGGACCACAGCCTTTGTTCTCACAAGGCCTTCTATGGATTGGCCAGATCCCACCCTCAACATGGAACACTTTTGATCTAAGTCCATCTCTGTATGTCAATCCTACCCAAACACCGTCCGTACAGAAACTTCCAGAAAAAAATGCCTGACAAACTACCAAGGCACCATGAGCTTCTTGATTCATGAAATGAAGTCTCATGTCCACGGCCTATCTTCATGTTCGAAGGTAGGTTGTGGTGGCAGAATCAGTACAATAGCAGCTGGCTGCTCATGTCCCTCAGATAGTGATGGGGGCACTCTGGAACATCTCATGGTCATGGTCATTTCTGCTCTTAGTAATTTTTCTCCATAGACTGAGAACCCTTGGGGCCAGATTCTCTATCACCTCGTGGGAGGACCTGTGCAATGGTGCTCAACGGAAATGCACGTCTTCTTGGACCAGATGGCCTGGCCTTCCAGATGCTATGAGTTCACTATGCCCCCTGGGCTTATGGTACCCAGGCTTGCTAAGCCCAGGGTTTTTACAACAGCCCAGCCCAAACTGAAGGGAGAAGAAGCTTGCTCGGGGTGAAGTAGGTGCCGCAGAGCCGGATGGGAGGATCAGGTCTCATGTCTTCTCTTATTGCTGACACCTACCTTCCACCTTGCTTCCCCATACACTGCCAGCTCTGTGATGTGGTGGGTCACAGTTCTTGATACAACCCCTTCTTGTGTTTCTTGTGCTCATTCCCAGATCCCTAGGGGACATTGGGTGATGTGTATTTCCAGTCATGTGGCCTTGAAAGGAAGTGAAGTAACCCCAGATCCCCTCCACACCCATTGCTATTTGTCAACCAAATGGCAGAGGCACCATGGGCCCCAGATAGTGCTGGTGTGAACCGTAATTGGTCTCTCACCCTCTGCACTTTCAGATCTGCGTCCTGAAATCCACAGCTTAGTCCAGGTCCCTAACTAAAAGCTGTGCTTCCTTCTCCTCCTAGCTTCCCCAGGCACTTTTGTAGGGCCAGAATTCCTTGTTCTCTATACCTTGCAGAACCCTGCTGTGCTCTCCAAGTAAATTTAGTCCCCTGGAACCACCCTGAATGGACTATAGAGTGTCTCTGGCCCTGATGGTACCCCTGCATTCTTTCAAGAATGACAGGTTACTGTTTTCTGTCTGGTAACACCAAGTGCGGAATTGTCCACCTGGTTTTTCTGTTCCACCAGGATGAACTATGCTGTGCACATTTAGTTGAATAAGAGTGGATCAGTGCTGAGTCCTTTGCCCAGTGGAAGGAGATTGCCACCTTCATCTGGATGTTCTTCCCCTCTGGGGATGGGCTACCAGGGATGAAGGAGACTTGGAGACCCTCTGCAAGGGTGCGGAGCACCAGGCCTTGCTGGGTAGTTGGCCCTGCACTAACTATCATTGCAGTTTGGGGAAGATGTTTATTTGTCTCATAACCAAGCCACGGAATCTTCTCTCCTCATCTACGTTTATGTGTACAGTGTCCTCGCAGGTTGTTCAAAAAAGCAAGTTTTAGACCATTAACTTTTTTATTTTGCCTTTTATTGGGGTTTAAATAACAAGGTGAGTGAGGCGCCCAATGCAGGATGATTACAAAGCAGTAAAAGGTGTTAGAGTACTCCCGGGGCAGGCGAGACGCAGGGGGGAGGCAGGGAGGAAACAAGCTGGCTACGGTGGCTCCCAGCACAGCGTTTAACTAACCTTTCTTTTAGTGGAGTAAGTTATCAACAAAAATAAGAAGGAAATCAACATTATGGGGCTGTGCACTGGCCTGTGCCTGGTCACCAGGCACTATTAGAGATTACTTCAGAGTGGCAGTCGGGTTGTAAGGAGAGAGCATAGCCAGCATCCAGTAGGCGTATTCCGTCTTCTGGGTACAGCTCACTGGAGCTCTGTTGCTACATGGGATGCAGAGAGAACAATAGTAAGTTTCGGAATCCTCTATGATAGTGTGAGGAACCTGGTTGTAGGGCCCTCTAGGTCCCCAAGCCTGGGTTTCTTTGGTTCAACAGGAGTGAGCTATCACAGGGGTATCAGCACAGATAAATTAGGCAGTGAGAGAATGGTTGCCTTCACAATGAGAATCTATGAATGTGAGTGACCATTTAAAACATTGTTTGGGTCGGGGAGATGGCTGAGTCAGCAAGGAACTTATGTTACAAGTATGGGTCCTTGAGTTTTGTATTCACAACCCACATTAAAAAGCTAAGCATGTACCTGTAACCCCAGAACTGAGGAGGAAGAGATAGGGATCCTTGTGGCTCACTGGTTAGCCTGCCTTGTTTCCTTGACAAGCTCCAGGCCAATAAGAGAACCTATCCTGAAGGAAGTAGACAATACCTGATGAATGACATCAATTCATCTACCTTTCATCCATGCATCCATCCATGCATCCATGCATCCATCCATGCATCCATCCATGCATCCATCCATCCATCCATCCATCCATCCATCATCCATCCATTCACCCATCATCCATCCGTCCATCCATCCATCTATCCATTAATCCATCACCTATCCACCTACCCATCATCCATCCATCCTTCCATCTATCCTTCCATCCATCCATCACCCATCCATCCATCCATCCATTCATCAATATGTACACATCCATTTATTCATCTATCCACCAATCTATATAACCACCAATTCATCTGCCCACCCACCTATCTATTCATCTACCCACCCACCCACCCAATCATCTACTCATTCATTTATTAATTCATTGTTTTTTTTAACATGTATTTTTAGATTCTACTCTGGTTGCTGCTAGTTAGCCCTTGGAATACAAAGATGATTTTGCTATTTGAACAAATAGCTTTAATACGATAAATGGTCTTGGCCAGCTATAGCACGGGGTAAACTGGGTGAGTTCATACGGTCAGGATCCAGCTGAGCTACTTGCATGCCTGTGGATCCATTTGAGCTATTTGCAAGTCCATAAAGCCCCTTCCTCAAGTTCATGGTCTACTGGATAAGTTTCATGCCATGTGAGACAAAGAAGTGGTTTAGAGGAAGAAAATTAGAAGGCATCTAGGTGACCCTGGCGTGACTTTCAGTGATCTTTGAAAGAAAAGCAGGGAAAACAGGAGGAGGAAGGAAGGGAAATGGAGTGAGTGATGAGGTCATGGGGGTGAGGCTGAAGATTACTCAGTCTGGGATAGCATAAGACAGATGTAGATAGCTCTGTGACGTCAGGCATGTCACAGTTAGTGTTCTCCTGTAGAATACTGTCACTACGAGGTATAAGCATGACCATAGAGGGTTGAGGGATCTGAGAACAAGGTCACGGGATGGTAGCGGGATCCCTGATTGACAATGATGGAGGGGCCAAAACCAATGAGAAGTAAGAGAGAGCGGTCAGCAGGGGAAGGAGGCAATTCCAAAAAGGGGCAGAATCAAGGCAGATGTAATCAACTCCGTCAGAGCGGGGCAGGAGGCAGAGTGTTCAGATGTCTGATATCCCGAGTGAGCATGTTTTCAGGAGTGATGTAGGCTGAGCAAGGATGCTTCCGGCTGATGGAGGAAGGTCATTGGCTAATAAAGGAACTGTCTTGGCCCATTTTACTGGTTAGGACATAGGTAGGTGGAGTAAACAGAACAGAATGCCGGGAGGAAGAGGAAGTGAGGTCAGACTCGACAGCTCTCCTCTCCGGAGCAGACGCCTCAGAGAGACACCATGCTCCCCGCTCCAGGGAAGATGCACGCTATGAAGCTCTGACCCAGGATGGACTTAGGCTAGAATCTTCCCGGTAAGACCGGTGCTATACAGATGATAAGAAATGGGCTAGTCCAGGTGCGAGAGTTAGCCTAGAAGAGGCTAGGTAGAAATGAGCCAAGCAGTGTTTAAATGAATACAGTTTGTGTGTTGTTATTTCGGGGCAAAAGCTAGCCGAGCAGGCGGCTGGGGTGTTGGGGACGCAGCCTCGCTGCCGCTTCATATCACTACATCTGGCTGTCCCTCCAGGCTCAGCAGCTGCAGAAGTCCCACAGGCTTTCTTGATGGAGACAGGAAAGCAGAGCATGGCGGTGGTGGTGTGGGGCACAGATTGCAGGAGTTTGGGTCCAGATGGGTGGAGTGGTGTCGTATTTGGAAGGGACGACTCAGGTAGAGACAACTTCCTGAGTGACCTGGATCTCTGAGGACACCTAGGTTATCCAGACTGTCAGGCGTGGTTCTTAAAAAAAAAAAATCACTTGCTGAGTGTAAACCTGGGTTTATCTTTATTGAGGATAAAGCCATTGTGCTTTTTTTAAAAAAAAAAAACACTTTTTAACTGATCTTATTGAGCTCTACATTTTTCTCTGGTCCCCTCCCTGCCTCTCCCCTCCCCTTCAACCCTCTCCCATGGTCCCCATGCTTCCAGAAAATACACCCTCTTTCCTGGAATTGTCACAGGTGTTAAACACCACCCCTTTTCCTTTGGTGGTTATAATGAATTCCGTTAGTTTTCATTCCCCGCCAGTGACCAGGCTTCTTTGTGTGTTAAAAAGTGTATAATAGTGCACATTTAGGCTGTCACGGGAGTTAAATGAGTTCATGTTTTTAATCCGGTAAGCGGCACTCAACAGTCTTTAAAGTTAGCCCTCATTGTTCTAAATCAGACTCTTGTTTGCTATAGAGATAATACTTCCCCACCAAAGCCCTCCAGAACCCATTATTTATCTTAGCATAGCCTCTCTCTGAACTGAACTCACTAAATCAGCAGGTACAGGCTTTAAAAGAATGAGCATGTGTGTGTGTGTGCGCGCGCGCGCGCACAATGCACTTATGTGCACATGCGTGTGTATGCTTGTGTGTGCATAGACATATATGCAGGTAAGTTTCGGAATCCTCTATGATAGTTGTGCTCAATGTAATTGAAATGAAATTGGAGTTGATTTAATTATTGGCATTTAGAAAACTAAATTTTTCCCGATACATGCGTGTTACGTGGGAATCTAAAAGAACTCGAAACTCCAGTAAGTGATTAGCTCATTATGTAGACTAATTGCTTTTACAGTTATAAATAAATTCCAAACATCACAGCTCTAAAGCACACACCTGTGCACTAATTGCTTTTCTGAGAGCAGTTTCCATGGCTGCGGAGCAGTCATCCCGCCACCCACGGATGGGCTGGTGCAGGTGGATACTGGAGCTTGGTGAGTGTGCCAGCCGTCAGCACTACGTGCTTCTGGACAGCTCCACCCTGCGTGACTCTGCTAACTCAGAATTCCAGAAGAATAGTAATTGGGTTTGAACAGGCTTTTCAATAGTGAGAATGTTGGCCTCAGAGACTTCAAGATCATCCCCCGTGTCCCACAGCGGGTAGAGCTGCAATCTGGAGCTGGTGCCCTGGCTCATTTGAGCCCACATCCTTAGCTCTCCTTCCAAGGCAATTGGTGGAAACAATGCCTTCTTGGGAACACTTTCAAAAGAAACTAATGACCAGAACCCTGGATGCTTGAGTTAAATATGTGCATTTTAAAAAGTCTACTTCTGCCTGGATTTACATAATGGTTCTTTCCCATAGGCCACAGTTACCTTTCACTCTGTTTAATAGACTCAATGCTGCCTTATTAACAAGCATATGCAGAAAGATGACCTCAGGAGGCTCCTTCCCCCAGCATGCCTCCTTTGCTGATTGCCCACCTGTGACCTCGGCGGCCCTGTCAGCTTCCTAATGGAGTGGAAGCCAGTCTTCCACCTGGTGTGTAAAGGGAGCCTCATTGCCCGATTGAAGCCCAGGGCTGGGAGTGGAGTCTGAGTGAGATGAGAATGACCTTCCTTTCCGAACCTCTGTTGCACCTGCCCTTCCTTCAGGATTCGGCAAAGTAGGACGTGCGAGCCCCTTGGTGCGACTGTTACAGAATGCCCAGGAGCAGGAAAGTCATACAGAACAGCAAGTTACTTCTTACCGTCCCTCTGACTGGGAAGACCAAGCGCAAGGGGACAACAGGTTGTCTGGTGAGCCCTGCATCTCAGGAAGGGAGGACCACCGTGCCCTCCAGGTGAGCACTGCATCTCAGGAAGGGAGGACCACCGTGTCCTCCTGGTGAGCACTGCATCTCAGGGAGGGAGGATCATTGTGCCCGCCTGGTGAGCACTGCATCTCAGGGAGGGAGGACCACCGTGCCCTCCTGGTGAGCACTGCATCTCAGAGAGGGAGGATCACTGTGCCCTCCTGGTGAGCACTGCATCTCAGGGAGGGAGGACCACCGTCCCCTCCTGGTGAGCACTGCATCTCAGGGAGGGAGGATCACTGTGCCCTCCAGGTGAGCACTGCATCTCAGGGAGGGAGGACCACCGTCCCCTCCTGGTGAGCACTGCATCTCAGGGAGGGAGGATCATTGTGCCCTCCTGGTGAGCACTGCATCTCAGGGAGGGAGGATCACCATGCCCTCCTGGTGAGCACTGCATCTCAGGGAGGGAGGACCACCGTGTTCTCCTGGGTAGCAAGTGGATTGAACAAGGCAGGAAGTCTCTTTCATAGAGGTCTCATGCCTCGACCTTTCTCCCCCTCCACTCTTCCCTCTGTCACTGCAGCCCCTGAATTTCCAATGGCCCACATATTGGATCATTCATATGTTCTTCCTTTTATTTGGAAACATCTTCAAACTTACAAAATAAGTTGCAAAAAAAATAGTGTTTTTCCTTTGGGGCTCCTACTTAAGTGACCCTGTTGTCCCAATGGTGTTCTCACCTGCTTCTGAAGAACCAGGAAGAGTAGAGCCAAAAATCTAGGTTAGTGGTTCAGTGACCCTGTTCCAGGAACTAGCTGACCATAAAGTTAGATTATAATCTTGAGAATAATCTTGAGAAATGGGGAGTTACCCCCTTGTGATTATCACTGGTATTTTTGGAATTTTCCAATGATCAGTGGTATTTTCAGAATTTCCCAATGACGCCCTTCCTACTCCCTTTGGGTTGTGGTTTCTTCTCTTAAATACCCCTTCTACCAGCTTCTCGGGGTCGAACTCCTCTACCCCTGCATAGGATATGAATCTCGGCCCCAGTGCGCTGGTTCCTGTCAATAAACCTCGTGTGATTGCAGCAAGGATGGTCTCTCATGAGTTCTTGGAGGGTCGTGTTATCCCGAGACTTGAGTGAGAGTCTCCCCACTCTGGGGGTCTTTCACTTCTTATCACATTGACTTCTTATCCTCTTTAGTAGAACCGTGATAGGTTTGATGGTGACAGGTCAGTCATTTGGGCTTGCTCTATGCTTCCTCATGATTGGACCCAGAGCCTGTGACGTCAGCCAGAGCATTCCACGTGGTACTCTATCATGGCTGTCACTTTCTCCTGGGTACCATCTGAGCTTGGATTCTCCTGCTGTCCGTGGTGTTGACTGTTGTCACTGGATGTGATGTTACATGGGGTGTGAGACAACCGATCTGACACTTGGCAGTCTAAGATGCATTTTGTAGCCTTAATGGTCCGTGTGCAGCAGGAGTGACAGGTGGTTGGCATGGAGTCTTTGAAGGGGACAGTGAGATGTGACGGGGATGGGAGGCTGCTTCTTTTCCTCTGTCTCCGCACAGGCCCAGCACTTCTTTAACACAGATAACTCTAAGTGTCCCCATCTGTCCTACTTAACTGTGACTGTCAAACTGACACAGCCTGGAGTCACCTGAAATGGAGTCTCCATTGATGCATAGCCCAGGTGAGATTGTGCGGTGAGTACAACTAGGGAGATTGTCGTGGATTTTGACAAATATAAGAGGGCTCTGTTCACTGTGGGCAGTACTGTTTCCTGAAAAGGCATGCATGGGCCATGTAAGAAAAGTGTTGTAATAGGAGCCGCGGGTCTGCGTCCCCAGCACCCCGGCCACCTGCTAGCTTATGCCCCGGAATAATTACACAGACACTGTATTCTTTTAAACACTGCTTGTCCCATTAGCTCTAGCCCTTACTGGCTAATTCTCATATCCCGATCAACCCATCTCTAATAAACTGTGTAGCTCCGGTCTTACCGGGAATGATTCAGCATGTCTGACCTGGAGGTTTGCTTCATTGTGCGCATCTGCCCTGGAGAGCGGAGCATGGCCTCTCTGAGCTCACTTCCTCTTCCTCCCAGCATTCTGTTCTGTTTATTCCTCCCACCTATGTTTTAACCTATGGGGCCAAGCAGTTTCTTTATTGCTTAACCAATGAAATCAACAGATTGATATATGACACTCCCACATCAGAAAAAGTACGCCTGGACTATATAAGAGAAGGCATGTGTGGGCCATATAAGAAAAGGTGTGCATGGGCTGAGTAAGAAAGGGCATGCATGGGCCGTATAAGAAAAGGTTGCGTGGACTGTATAAGAGAAGGCACGTGTGGACTGTGTAAGAAAAGGCATGCGTGGGCCGAGTAAGAAAAGGCACGCATGGGCTGTGTAAGAAAAGGTACATGTGGACTGTATAAGAAAAAGCATGCATGAGTTGTATAAGAAAAGGTACACGTGGGCTGTGTAAGAAAAGGCACACGTGGACTGTATAAAAAAAGGCATGCATGGACTCTATAAGGAAGCCATGGCCTCCTTTAATGATGAGCTGTGACCTGGAAGTATAAACTGGAAACAAATACTTTCCTTGCCTAAGCTGCCTTTGCCAAGTGTTGTCCCACAGCAATAAAATGGGCTGGAAAGATGGATCCATGGCTAAGAGTACTTGTTCTTGCCAGGTGGTGGTGGTGCATGCCTTTAATCCCAGTATTGGGGAGGCAGAGGCAGGTGGATCTCTGTGAGTTCAAGGCCAGCCTGGGCTACAAGAGCTAGTTCCAGGACAGGCTTCAAAACTACCAAAAAACCCTGACTTGGAAAAAAAAAAAGAGTACTTGTTTTTATAGAGGACCTATGTTTGATTCCCAGCACCCACATGCTAGTTCACGACTGTTCATAGCTCTAATTCCAGCATGTATGAGATACACAGACACCTGAGCATACCTCTCATACACTTTGTCTGAGTTAGTGTGTCTATTGTTGTGAAG
Organism: Microtus pennsylvanicus; assembly: GCF_037038515.1. Lineage (NCBI taxonomy): Eukaryota > Metazoa > Chordata > Mammalia > Rodentia > Cricetidae > Microtus > Microtus pennsylvanicus. Next base: position 15,288,289 of record NC_134580.1, read on the forward strand.
GGACACCATGACCACAGTAACCCTTATAAAGGAAAATACTTAATTGGTGCTGGCTTATAGGTTCAGAGGTTTAGTCCATTGTTGTCATAGCAGGAAGCATGGTGGCATTCAGGCAGACAGAGTTCTATATCTGGACAGATAGGCAATAGGAAGAATGAGACATTGGGCCTGGCTTGAGCATTTGAAACACAAAAACCCACCCCAAGCGAGACACTTTCTCCAGCAAAGCCACACCTTTGTAAACTCCATCAAGTAGTGACCCTAATGACCAAGCATCTAAATATAGATTGGAGCGATTCATATTCAAACTATCACACACACACACACACACACACACACACACACACACACACACACACACACTAAACAGATAAATAAACATAAAAAATGACTGAAACTAAGACAGCATCCTTGGGAGGTATCCCCTGAGTGCAGCGTGGGACCTCTAAGCTGCAGCTGCTTCCCAGGGGTCATATCCAGAGGAAACTGGTGGCAATGGGGGGCACCGGTATGACCCAGTCTCAGGTACCCCGTCCACTGTGCTTTTGGTATCCAAGGATGATGCACAGGCCTGCCTTGTTCACAGAGACAGTAGACCCCCCCAGCCAGTGTGACAAGCATGGAGGAGGGATGATGGTGAGAACGGTTTTAGAAAATGGCCTCTATTCAATTGCCAAAATTAAGTTTTTTCCTTATGAGAAATTATTCTTAATATTATACAGATCTTTAATTCTTTAACAGCGTATGTTCCCTGTAGTGTTGGGTTTTGTGAGGACATTTTCTTTGAAGTGTATCCTGCACTTTGAGTACATTCCAGATGCTTCTTTGCCATGGCTTCCAGCTTCTTAAGCTTTGCTTCCCCTGAACTCTGTCTCTGTGTTTTTCTTGTCTCATGCACGGAAAGTTCTCATTTCTGGATGTTCAGTTTGGGGCATTTTTGGTTTTCATTTTCCACGAACATATGGAATTAATGTCTTGAACATATGGGCTGCAGCTACAATGGCTCTTGATGTCCTTTTCTGACAGTTCTGCTTTCAGTATCATTTTGGGTTTGCTTGGCTGTTTCTTCATCCCGAGCTGGATAGCCTCCTCCCCTGCGTGCCTCATAATTGCTGGCTGCATGCCACACATGGTGAATGTCGCCTCCTTCGATGTTAAATGGTTATAATCCCAGAACACTCGTGAGTTGTTGTTGTTTGTTTGTTTTTTTTTTCTTGGATGCAGTTAAGTGACTTGTACCAATTTGGTCCCTTCGGGTCTTGCTTGCAAGACTTGTTAGGTGGCAGAGCAACTCCATCCAGAGCTAATTACTCCTGACTCCCGAGGGAGAGTCTTCCTTCCCACTGTGGACTTGGCAAGTACAGACCTGTGTGAATCTAAATGGAGATCAGTGAAGTCCTCCAGCTGGTCCTAGGACAGTGACTGTTTGCATCAGTGACTGTTTCTTTGATCTTGCATGGCCATTTCCTGATCTCAATTCTTCTTACTTGTATGTCCATTGGTAATCAACTAACAAACGCCGCTCTCTGGAGTTCTCCTTGAAGGCTCCTCCTTATGCTGTCTAGTGGGCTCTCTAGTTGCCTGTTTCCCCAGTGGAGCATCCCTAAGACTCCTCCCATTTTTCAGGATGGCTGTTTGTCACCTAGAGCCTAGGGTCTCACAGACTGTTATGTCACACACTGTCATGTTTCTGGGTTGTGTTGGGGACAGTGTTTAAGTTCAGTCCCCTGAAGCAGAGATCTTCTGTCTTTTTGACATGTATGCATCATGTCTGAGAAATCCTTCCCAGACGATAGGGTTGGGGAGCTCAGTGGCTATGATAAGCAGTTTAATGTGTGTGTGTGTTTGTGTGTGTGTGTGTGTGTGCAGTACCAGGGAGCTTTGCTAACACAACCTCTAAGTGAGAGTCTGTGTGAGTTATGCATAACAGCAATTCATGACTCAGTGACAGTGACTTCAGTCACTAACCATTTGGAAGCAGGGCTGAAGATTTAATACCCTACCACAACTGGCCATATGACCTCCCCTGATAGCCACATGCTCCTACATACCTCAGTTTACCTGCCTGTAAAATGCTGGCAGCACTGGCAGTCGAAGACTCACCTTGGGGAAGAGGCTAGACCAGCTGGATTTCAAGGACTTTCCTCTCAGGTATGAATGAATGAATGAATGAATGAATGAATGTCTTTTCACTCCGAAGGTCCTGATCTCAGGTCACCATCCCAGTGACAATGGCCACTCCGACTGTACCTTTAGCATTGTTCTTCTCCTGGCAACTCTGGCAGCATTGCCATTTTCGCCTTCCCGTCTTGCCCCAGGCAGGCAGCACAGTGGTCCAGACTACAGAAGGATCCTGGCATCCCTAGTGTCCAGTGCTTGCCTTGGGTTGGACCTGCCTGGAACCCCCACCCCCACTCACACTGACAGAAGCTCGCTGCCTGTCAGAGGCTCTTCTGACAGCCTCTTGTTTATACTATCTCATCACCCGCTTGAGAACAGGGAAACCGAGTTCCTGTTGCTGGCTAGCCTGCGAGTATCAGAATGAATGAAGGGCAGGGCTGGCTTTGGGGCTTCCAGGGCCGTCCAGTGCGGATATGGACTAGCAGGACGCTAGTCCTGTACTGGAGGCTTGGGTGGAGCTCTGCAGCCACCAAAGGGGCAGGAGCACCGCAAAGGATCAGGAGTCCTTTAGAAATGTAAAGTGCTGTAAATATTAGCCTCAAGGAGCCATTTCCATAATCTCCCATTTTCCATTGTATTGCAAATTCTCGTACACTTTCTTGCTCTCTGGGAAAGATGAAGGCCGCCTGTTTAATAACCATACTATTAGCAAGTTATCAAGTATTTGATTGCGTTTTCCAGAAAGCACCTCAGTGGCTGGGGGACCATTTCGCATCTGCCTTCTCTTCTCACACTCAGCAATTCCAGCCCCGCGGCCTGCATTCCTCGGTGTAAAATTGTCTGTGTATGGTGGTTGAGGGAAATTATTTTTTTGCAGGGAGGAAAAGAGCATCCAGTTTACAGATGTCTTGAGTAACACAGAGAGCAAGAATGGCTCTTCCCGGCCCCGAGTGTGGATGGATTTAGCAGCCGTCAACAGAACGTCGCAATGTGTGTCAGATAGAGGCCACTTCTCCCTAAAAATTCTCAGCAGAATCTTTGGCTTACTTGCTGTTGCATAGAGTTTGGGGTATGCACCCTTTTCCCCTTACCCTGCTGCAGTGACTCCCAGTCCTTCTTAGAGCAAAGAGACCATCACATTCCTCTCCCCTCCCCTCCCCTCCTCTCCTCTTTTCTCCCCTCCCTTGCCCTCTTCTCTCCTCCTCTCCCCTCCCCTCTCCTCTCCTCTCCTCTCCTCTCCTCTCCCCTCCCCTCCCCTGTTCTCTCTCCTCCCCTCCCCTCCCCTGTCCTCTCTCCTCTCCTCTCCTCCCCTCCCCTCCCCTCCCCTCTCCTCTCCTCTCCTCTCCTCTCCTCTCCTCTCCTCTCCTCTCCTCTCCTCCCCTCCCCTCCCCTCTCCTCTCCTCTCCCATCACTTCCCCTGTCCTCTCTCCTCCCCTCCCCTCCCCTGTCCTCTCCCCTCTCCTCTCCTCTCCTCTCCTCCCCTCCCCTCCCCTCTCCTCTCCTCCCCTCTCCTCTCCCCTCACTTCCCCTGTCCTCTCTCCTCCCCTCCCCTTCCCTCCCCTGTCCTCTCTCCTCCCCTCCCTTCTCCTCTCCTCTCCCCTCACCTCCCCTGTTCTCTCCCCACCCCTCTCTTCCCTCCCCTCCCATCTGTCCTCTTATCCCCCCCTCCCCCCTCCTTCCCTCCCTTCCCTCTCCTCCTATATAAGCTAGACTCCTGGTGTCCTGGGTGTGGCCTTTGTTTCAAAATGCTTAACTGATACTTGTGAGTCAAATAATGCCCCCTAACTTAATGTCCATCGTGGAAGAAGAAAGCCGAAGACTGAGCAAAGCACCATCAAGATTAATGTAGGGAAACCCATGAGAAGGCAAAGGTCATTGCTGCCAATCCTGAGGATCCAAGTTCCCTTCTAAGGAGAGAACTGACTCCTGAAATTACCTTCTGATGTCCACACAGTTACACACACACACACACACACACACACACACACACACACACACACATACACACACCACACAACTTCTCTTGTGACCCAGAGAGGATGTCAAATCCATGTGAGGATGCATGCATGTTTCACACACTCAGTAAATAAATAGATGTAATAATAAACCATGTATGTAGATTAACATATGAAATGAGCCAGTTGCAGAGAAAGACTGGAAATTCTTCACCACTTGGGCTTCATACAGCAAACAGAGCATGCTCAAGAAAAGCCCAATATATGCAAATCTGGGGATTGGTGGGTGCTAAGTGTTACAGGTTCCTGCCATGAGTGTGGATGGATTTAGCAGCCATCAACAAAACACCACAATGCCTGTTAGACGGAGATTGGACTTTAGAGCCCTGTTTTCCTCTGCTCTCCTGCCCTCTCCCATCTTCGGGTGTCCTTTCTCTTTTTGAACAAATTATCTATATTTCTATTTCTAACCCTGTGTCTCTGGTACAGTTCTTTGTTTTGAGAGATACAACCTGAAGATGAACGTCAAGTGCCTGCCACACACCGATGGGCATCCTCTGGCCTCAGCTCTGTCTATACCTGTGGTTATCAGAAGCCTGGCGGTGTCTGTGAGAAGATGCACTTACTTCCCTTGAGAAGTAGCCAACTTGAGGTCATGATTGGCATCAGTGTTAGGAGAGACACGAGGACAGAGAATCTGGAGAAATAGCTATGGGAAGCTGGAGGCAGAGAGTAAGATGGCGTAGTAACTAGACTTGGAGCTCCAGGCTGCTGGAGAGAAGCCTGGGCAAATTTCTTCCCCATCTCTAGTTCACTTTCTCCACCTCCTGCCTTGGAAGTTCTGAGAGGAGGGAGGTTGGGTTTTGGTCCTCTGGGCCTTTTCTTGGCCACTGTTACACCCAGAATGGCTGTGCTTGGCCTCAAGACACCATGTTCACACAATTATCACCCAGCTTGGCATGGGGGCTCCTTCAATCATAGTGACCCAGAAAGGATGTCAACTCATGAGGATGTATGTGCTTTACACACAAATACCTGGCATGTCACAGAGGGACTTAGCCTGAGTGTCTGAAGATCTGATGTCTTCAAGCGTTCTTGGGATCAGTCACCTGGACACAGGGAACAATCTGATTCTCGGTGTTCTGCGGAGAACCCCTCAAAGACCTTGCTGGCCTAGGGACAATGTTTTCTCTCCCTGTCACCACCTTCTAAGCTCCTAGGAACAGACTCCACCTGGATCTCTGATATCTCCCTTACACCCTCTTGTCAGTACCAGAAGACTGCATGTGTCTGTCATAGATCCTATATCTATCTGTGACCCTGGGACCCTTCCTGCTTGGAGCACCCTTACCCAAGTCTGGGGAGTAGCACCTCTGGGTCTAAGCTATGTATGCCAAAGAGAGGTAGTGACTTACACTGTGTGTCTCAGAAAAAGAGGGTTGCTGGTTATAAGGTCTTGGGGTTGGCTGGCTTGTGTGTGAAACATAGCTTGTGACAGGTTGCTAACCGGCTCTAGGAATGAGTTAGCCCTGGAGACCCATCCCTCCCCAGACAGCAAGGCTCTTCACTATATCAAGTCATCATAAAGGATGGAAAATCAAAGGCCTATATAGCAAACAGTGCGAGTTCCCCAGTCCCATAAGCAATGGGGCCCTCACTGTGTGGTGTAAGAGAAATGGCCTTCACTAAGGAGTTATGCTGATCTAGGGTGTTAGTTCATGGGAGGACCACAGTGATGTTGGGCTCTGGGACTGTTGCCACAACACCCGGCTAAGGAAGGTCAAGGTGAGACCAACCTGTGTATCCCTGTGGCTCTTGGCCAGACAGGTTCTTGGATGAACCAGAAACGAGTATCCAGGCAGACACAGGGAGGCTCCAATGGGGGATCATGAGAAGATGCCATGTAAGCTCATTGGTGCCAAGAACCGGTTTATACAAGTGCCACTGTGCTGTATACAGGGTCGTTTTCTACTAAGTCAGACTAAGTTCCTGCCTTCATGACCAGCTGTGAAAGACAAGAATACTGACACAGTGTATCTTGTCTGCAAAGGCAGACACCATAGGGAATGGACGGGTATCTCCCCCTGTTGGTCCTGATGAGGCCCCGGTGAGGCCCAGTGTAACTTCCTGAGCCTAACTCAAGTTTGGTGACCTGTCTTTGGCCATGACTTCTGCATATGATGACTCATCACAGCCTGGCCTAAACCCGCCTCTGCCCAGCCACTGCTAACGTGGCAGGATATTATTGGCCCTTATTCCTTACTCCACCTCAACCCATCCCAAGACTCCTATCCCCATCTCAGCCCTATATCAGTTCCTGCCTGATGCAATAAAAATGAGATTCTGCTTCGATGAGACTCCCGGACTCTGTGTGGTTCTCTCCGGTGGCTAGGAGGGAGGTCTGGGTTGTCAACGTTCATCATCCAGCTCAGCCCCAGGGAGAGTTGGGATGGACCAGCTCTGCCTCTGCCCTATCTGCCCGAGATCCAGGCACCCCTCCTCCCAACAAGCAGGGTTTTTTTAGGCTCTGAATGAGCCTACTGGAGCTTACAAGCCATAAGACACATTTGCGTTCTTCAGATCAGTTCACTCTAGGCTGCCTCCCTGACTCCCTCACAAAGACCCTTTTCCCCTAGCTCGTGGCTTAGACCTTTTCTTGGCTCTGTTCTGACTCAACCTAGAACTCCCCCTTCTGCCCTCCTGCAGGCTATGTTCTGCCTGTCATCAGAGGAGTAGAGAGGAACAATTCTCCCTTAGATGACACAGATCCCTTTAAGTCATCTTACAGTTTCCTTGTGGACATTTATTTCCAATCCTACTAGGAAGAGGGCTGCGTTTTCCAGAAAGAGTGACTTGGGATGGGAATACCCTCCAGGGTCCATTGGTCCACTGTGGGTGGGTTGTACAGAGATGCCTCTGTACCCCGGGAAACAGACCCTAGTGCGTCTTCTCTCCAGCACTCTGGACCAAGGCATTCCTCAGACGAACAGGACATCTATTTCAGGATCATCATGTAGACATCTCTCAGAAATTACTTTGATGTGTCTATCTCAAGATGAGCCTCGAGCTTGGGCAAGAAACCTTGTTTTCTGGAAGGGAGCCTGAGCCGGGAATTGACGGCAGCTTCATCCCGTGGTTTATTCTTCCTGCCTCGCTTATGAAATCAATGTATCTCCTTATGATAATATGTAATCAAAATTCAATGAATAAAGTAGTGAACTCTCCCAATAAAAGGCAGCGTCTGCATCAGCAGAACCCGCAAGCAGACGCTGGCATCGGCTCCGCGCTCCCTGGGGACTGTTAAGCGGTGCCGGATGTGCTGCCAAACGCTCGCAGAGCCGAGAGCTGGTGTTTCCGCCGGGCCCAGACTAGTCCATCCTGATGGCTCGCTGGCTGGTTTCATTTTGATGGCTTCAGCTTTTGCTGGGTAACCCCATAAAGAAGTCTCTTAAAATGCATCTTTGAAATTCTGGCGCTGTCGTCTCCAATAAAAGCCGTAGAAGGGAAATTTCAATAAGATAACTCAAGAACATTTAATTTTCTGCTCCTCTGGATTCGCTATCTTATTACAGCCATTCAGTTAGCTAATAAATGTCCAATCCTGTCCAATCTTCATAGCGAGGAGAGAGGCTGGGATTTAAATAATTGGATGGAATGTCTAGGGGGCAGCTTTTAGCTGAGGCTGCCAACAGAATTGGTGGGTGCGCTGTCCGAACTGATTCTGGAAGCTGCCTCATCTCATCCTGGCCATGTCAGGGTCCTCCTTGCCCCTGGTCACCTCTTCTGCTCTCACTATAAGCCCCAGAGGTGTGTGCAGAAGGGCTAGGGACAGCAAGAGAGGGAATTAGGGTCCTGATTTCATTTCTTTTAGAAGCTGGGACATGTTCCGGCTATGAGTTGAGCAGTCTTCAATGGCCGGCCTTCCCAGACAGGCCTCACAGCTCACGGTGACACAAACACCATGTCTCACTAGGTCCCATGGCTAGGGAGTCTGGCTGAGCTGTGGCTGCCTGTCTGGTCAGCGCAAAGGAGACTCAGATAACCCTCAAAACAGCAGATCGCTGGGATCTCAGTGTGACAACGTGTGCTTTCCCCGGGAGTCTGCGACTCCAGCTGTGTGTCTGCTGGCCTTTGGAGCCATGGTGGGGTCTGGGTTTGACCATATCATCTCATTAAGAATGACCTTGCTCAGGAGCCTCTCTGAAGGGCCTCGGTTGGGGCTGCCTAGAACTGAGCCACCAGCCTTGGTCAGTCAGAGGCTTCTTGATGTCTCCCTGCCCCCCCCTGCAATCCAAACCCACCAGAAAGCCATAATTGATTGACCTCAGTTGGTGCTAGCCTCTCGTCAAGAATCTAGAGACAGAAGGATGATGTGGTCACCTAATCTTGCCCCTCCCCCTAACTTTGCCCGAGGTCTTCAAAAAGCTCCTGAGGTTGCCTGTGTCTCTGCACTGCTCAGCAATGGTAGATTAGTAGCCATGGGGAAGGAGGGGCAAGGTTCTTTTGCTGGTGGAGGGCCTGCTAGATGGAAGAACATGGGTTGTGGATCACTGTCCTTCACACAGGATGTGGCCTGGACCATCTCGCTATTAGAACAACCAAAGTGACCTGACTGAGACCTTTATAAGACATTCCCTTGTGGGAGATGGGAAGACTTAAGTACCCGCCCCCCAATCCCACTTCCTGAGGATATATGAGCTGTTGTCAGTTGTTGGGTTGGGGAATTTTTCTTTAGGGGTATAGATGCCTATAAGAGGTCCATACTCCTGTAGTTAATCCTAATAAAACTCACTGTTCACCAGTCTAGACTTAAATAGGATCATTTCTTTGGTTGTTTGCTCCATCCCTTTCTGGGGTTGATGGGAATTGACTTTCTGGGGAAAGCCACACACAGAATTCTTGTGGCATGCTGAGACTAGCCAGAGAGGGATGTTATTAACCAGATCCTGGTCCTGGAGACGTGATAGGAGTTCACTGGTGTTGCCATGGAGGGAGCGTGCCCTGGAGAATGGGCCAGTGGGGACCCATGTGTGCCCAGGGCAGGGCAGTACTCGGTAATGGCTGGGAGAAGAGTCTGGAAATAGCCAGAGTTCAGAACACAAAGACCTAGGGCCAGGCGAAGGGAAGACAGGGGAGCTGGGTCTAGGCTAGCGAACAGCTGTGAATAAGAGATTGTGTGCATTTTTATCTTCAGGCCTCGTGGTACTGGACACAGTGACCCCCCAAGCCTTGGCTCTCTCAGGAGTCTCACTGGGAGGGATGGCTTTGGCCTTCAGGCTGAGGGTGTCCCTTAGACTTGTATAAAATTTTGGACCCCAAAGATGTCCACATCTTAATACCAGAACCTGTGACTCTGATGTCAAACAGTGCAGGCGAATTTTCAGCCCTCATGATGAATCAAAGGGCCTGGGGGTGTGGGTATGCCCTGGAGATGGAGTGGGCCAGTGAGGAAAGGAATGCAGAGGAACGGCAGGCTTCACAGGGCAACAGAAGCTGAGAGAAGCCTGTAGACTTAGACCATGGGCTTGTATGTCGAGGAGGGCTGTGAACCTGAGAAGGCCAGGAGCCAGCTCAGAGTCTTGAGAAGGCAACGGACCCCAGAGGGAGCCAGCACTGTCTACACATCTACACCTCTGCTGTAGCCCGGGAATATTGACTGTGGAGTTGAGATCTGCAGGCATGGAAAGGAACAATGTGTATCTTTCAGCACTTAGTGTGTGGCTCTGTGACAATGATGCTTATGATGGCGGGAATTCATATCCTGGTCCTTTTGAAGAGGAAGATGGGGAACCAACTGGAGCAGAGTGGGGTTGTTCTTGCCACTTGGAATTCTAAGTCTTATGGTTGTCCTTGCCACTTGGAATCTTAAGTCTTACACGTTCCTTCTAGGAGGGCAGTCAGAGCTGAGGCATGAGACTCCAAGGAGGAATGAGTGTCAGTGGCATGGGCTTGTAGGGTTCCTCACAGCTGGGAGATATGCTCTGGATGGTGGCAGGATGATCACTTTGGAGTGACCAGGTAGGAGAGGTGACAGAGAAGCACTGGGAACCAGTGCTGCAGCAGAGTCACGGTTCCCTTCATACAGTGTAAGAGTGCTAGGGCTCAGTGTACCCAGCACTGGCCATAGACTCAGGGCCACTGGCCAGGGTAGACACCAGCCTGGTGTGTGTGTGCATGCGCGTGCACGAGCGTGCATGTGCAGCAGCTGTTTTGGGTGTGATTGGCCTCTCTGCTGCTCTCACTGCATTGAGGACTTTTGGTACTTTATGTTATGCATGGGGAAACTGAGGCTCAGAGTGGTGACCTAGCCTTGGCTATTGTGACTCATGTCTCTGGGGCTATAGCTCACATCTGGGTAAGCTTGTCCAGTCTTCATGGTCAACCTACATCATTTCCAGGAACCAGATGTGTCCCAGGAATCCCTGCAAGGGATAGGATGCAAAACTGAATGTTGTATGTTCTTCTTCTTCTTTTTTTTTTTCTTGGTCAGGCTTTTCAATAACCAACCACATAATCAGCTGACGCATTAAACAAAAATCAATGCATTTCTTCTCTGCGACAATGCTTAATGCTCTGTCACAGCTCCTGCTATCTGTTTGGGCCAGGAGAGAGATGGCTTTATTTCCCTCATAACTCTTGGTAGCACAATCCCATTGTTTACTTTGTGACACAGCGGGCTGTCATTAATCACCTGGGGAGAGAGAGAGAGAGAGATGGGAGCCCAGCTACCGGCTGGCTCCCTGGCTTGCCTGAGAGCAGGCTAGGATGTGGATTTGATGGGCGATGCTTCTGGGCTGAGGGACCTCTTCCTTCGTGCAGAGTTTGAGGACAGGGGTAGGGTAGGAACTTCTGTACCTGTTGCCTTTTCACTCGTGGCTCTATAGATCTTTATCCTCTGCACCCCAGAGCAGAATCCCCCAAAGTTCCAAAGGGTAACTCCCAGCTTTCCTACCCCAAATTCCAGCTTTGCTGGGTTTGTCCTGGGGAAGCCGATACCATTAATTTGCAATCGCCTCAAGTGTGGTGGAGACATTACTGCTAATTGGCAATAAGAAATGCTAAATGGAGCAAAGTTTCATATTAATGAGCCGTTTATCAATACTAAGCGGACTGGCGGCCTCCTTCGATCTCTTGATTGACGCTGGCTGATTTACATCCACTGCCACTCTGCCAGAGGATCCAGCTGCTTGCTCTTTCTTCCCAGCTGCCCTCAGATGGCCTCCACATCCCTCCTCCCCTGTTTATCTTCAAAATCTCTGGCTTCATCGTTTTCACTAATGGAGCGAGTTGGCCCTTTCAGCTCAACTCCTGTTTGGTACCGAGAATTTCCCACATAGATAAGAGAGATCAGGAGAATCACTCAAGGTCAAAAAACCCCAGCAAGGTGGGCTCCAGGCCTCTTCCACATCCAGCCTGTCTGAAGAGTCAAAGCACTCGGGGTACCAGATGGAGGTGTGTGTCCCTGCACTGGCTCTTGGTTAGGCTCTTCCTGGCTGGGTTCCAGCAGGGGCCATCCTCAGCCATTACTGTGACCCTGGACATGTCAGGGGATGTACCATGGCCTTAATAACTTATCACAAACTGGGTGGCTTTCGGTAGCTGAAATTTATTTGCTGTCAGCCCCTGAGGATTCAGGCTTTTCATCACGGTGTCTCAGGGCCTTGTTCGCTCTGCAAGCGCTAAAGACTCCTCCCCAGGCCTTCCCCAGTCAGGAGAGGCTGTAGACTCAAGATACATCTCTGCTGGTCTTCACCTGGCTTCCACGCTCTATCTGGGCTCCTCCTGGCTGCTTGCTTGGTGTTGGATTTCAGACCTCCTGGATGCTCCTGGGTGACCTCGTGTTACGGTCTTCTGACTCAATCAGAGTGGCCAACACCCCTTTTCCAAATAATATCATGTCCATTGGGGCACGAGCATAGCTTTTGAGGGTTTCTATCCAACCCACTGTAGGAGGGAGACTGGCAAATACTTTGTCCTCAGTTACTGGAAAGGTAGGTCAGACCTCAAGAGCAACACCCTGTTGCTACCTCATCTATGGAACTTGCTAGAAGGCTCATCCGATCTACTCAATAATGGTATCTTTCACCAACTTTCAAGGATTTCCACGACCGCTGCTAGTGGATGGAGTCTTTACCCAGCTCCCTTTACCCAGGGAGGTTGGGAGGGAGAGAATAGATCAGTAGTTATGCTGGATCTTAGGTCCCTGATAGCCAGGGCTGGGGAGGCCACGCACAGCTTAACAGCCTAGTGCATGCAGGCTCCTCGATGTTGAAGAAGCTTGCCGCGCTCCCTCTCCCCCTCCTAGTTTTAACAGAGGAAGGACAGATGCCAGGGATGGCTCAGAAAGTGTTTAGCTGCTTGGCAATGTGTTTGGGTCTTAGCAAAGCTGCCAGAAGGGGATTTAGCAGCAGAAGGGGCCGCACACCCGGCCCAGCCACTTGTCGCCTGTGCATTGAACTGCGATGATTTTGTAATTTGGATGTAATTCCCACATCCATCAAATGAGAATCCTGTGCCCTCCTTCCTCCTGCCCCAGCTGGTTGTGAGGCAGGAAACTCACAGAGAAGCACTAGGCCAGGCACCCGATTGGGAGCCCCGTGTGTGCACAACAGATGTTCAGTAGGTGTTAGCCGTCTTTTCCTTGGGCAGAAGAAGGGTGCTGGTACCACAGGTGCTATAAGACCTGGAAGGATCCATGCACCAAAGACAAAGGCCTGGCGGACTGAAGACTGACATGGATTCCATTGAGAAGGTCCTTGTTTCTCTGTGAATCTGGTCTGGCCTTGGCCACTCTGCCCATTGGGGTAGGGTGGGTAAGATAGACCCAGGCTGTAATTGACTGGCAGTCAAAAACTGTCTTTCTGGAGTTTTGCAAGGTCAGACTAAGCAGAGATCAGCATGCTGGAAAGAACCCTTGCTTGCTAGCTGGGGAGAGGAACTGAGGATCCAGCCAGTAGCTGAGACACAGGGTAGGACTCCCCAGACCTAAGGCACAAGGCCACTGTGAACTATGCTTCCCTCCTTCCAGTCCAATCCCAACTGAGGCCCAAGACCTACAGGGCAAAGGTGGCCTCTCCTCAGTCCCCATGTCACAGAATTAAGAGGGAAAAAAATGGCTTTGCATGGTATCACTGTTTGAAAAAAAAGGTATGTCATCTAGCAGTCTGTATCCAGATCAGAAGTTGCGCAAGGGCAAAGAAAGCTGCACCCCACTTTCTGTTCTTGTCCGAGTTGCCAGCAATGGCTTATCATCAGTATATAAGACTTAACACTGGAAGCTACATATGGCCAACAACAAATAGTCACAGCAGCATGACTTGAATTGGCACATGTGGGGTTCCTCACGTGCCAGGCTGCGAGGGCAGAGGGGACAGGCAACTGGGAGCACAGGAGGTGCCCCATAACCTTGTACGTGAGGTTACACTCTGCCTCCTTACATATAGAGAGAGCAGAAACAGTGACACCCAACCCTTCTCAAGCTCATAGGGCTACTTCAGACCTTCAGCTCTCCCCCTTGATGTGACCTTATCCCCTGATGGTCAGCTCCCATGAAGGTTGCTTCCTGGCACCATCTCCTCACCCCTCATTGGTGCCTCCACATTCAGCTCCTCTTTTGGGTGCTTCCTGAGTGGGTCTAAGGGTTCAAATGCAGGAACGACATGTGTGTAGTTTGGTGAGTGCGTGTGTGCTGCACATATGCAATGTGTGCATGCCTGGGGTGTGTGTGCATATTTGCATGGTGGCATGTTTATACACTTGGGAAGTTTGTGAGTGGCCTGTATTTGTGCTATGGGACAATGAGAAGAAGGCTGGGCTTTAGTCACATTGGTGTAAGGGATAGCATGCAGTGGTACAGGAAGGACAGGGGTTTGGGGACCTGGGCAGCAGTGCAGAGGGTAGCCTGGCCAGGTCCTAGTCTCTGCCCTAAGGGGTCAGTGAGTATGTGGACAGTCAGGTCCTGTAAGAAGGCTTCATAGGCTCCCCTGATGAATGGGATGCCATGTGGATGACAGCAAGGGTCAGAGGAAGCCACACAGCCCCATGTGCCCACTGTGTCCCCAGGGTGCTGCCATCTCCTGATATCAGGTACTGTTTGGGGTTTCTTATCTGGAGCTTGCAAATTCACCAGCTCAGCTGAGTGTATTTTGTGTGCGTGGGCTGTAATTAACATCACTCTCCATCATCGTGAGGCTATTAAGGAAATACTCCCCAGCCCAGCGGAGGTGGCTGTACGAAGACTCTTTCTCATCGCACACAGGGTTTCCACGCTTAGCGGAGGTAGAGTAGAGGGGGTGGTGTGTTTCTTTCTCTTATCACACAGAATAATGATCATTTCAGGGTGTTTCCCCAGTGTTGGCTTGGAAAGCAATAGCATTGAGGGAGGAAAGCGGATAGCAGGTGTGGGAAGGATGGGTGCCCACCTGAAACAGTTTCAACAAGGGCACTGGGGAATGAGGGGCATCCTGTGAAACTTCACATCAATGGGAGTCAGAGACTACAAACAACACAGGGATGTTATCTGGGGCTGGGACATGGGGGCGGGACTTCCTTAAGGATGGGAGGAGAATCCTGCCCACTATCTCCACCCCTGGCTCCTAGCCAGAGCCAAGCACCACCTCCTGCTTTCCTGCTCAAGCCCTCTGGATCTTTTCATTCTATTAGGCCTGAGAGGAGATGAGAGTACCTATCTATTTACGGTTGGCTTGAAGTGGAGCCAGGTGCCTGGTGTTGGTGCTGAGCACCACAGAATGGAAATTAACCTACCAAACCCCAGAGTTCTCCCTTCAAGGCTCAGCATACTTTGCTAGACAGCATCCCAGATGCCCATCCCATGGGGCCTGCCTCCCTAGTCTGCTCCCTCCCTGGTTCCCCCCTCCTTGACCCTTGACCCCAGGTCTCAGGGATAAAAAGGCTACCTGGGGAATGGTGGCTCTCTGCAGAGTATCTCTCTGCACCATGTTCTAGGTGCCTGAAACTTCCCTTCCTGCTCAGTGTTAGGTGAAGGAAGGCACTCCTAGGCATCCCTGCCTCACTTTCTGGAATCTGAGAACATCGACAACTTCACAAGGTGAACTCGGTAGATGTGAGGCAGTTAAGGACTCCGTCATAAGGACAGTGGCTGCATTATCAAGCCCAATGGAGCTGCAAGGGTCCTCCTTACAGGTGTGAGGTTGCCTGAAAGAAGGAAGCAGAGGTCAGTCATGTGATTTCTACCTGTGGTAATGAATGAGGCTAACAACTCAGTCTCTGCCTTGTCTCTGATGTTGGTAGGTGCTGGGCACATTTATGAGAGGCCTTGGCACGCCCATGTTGAATGAATGCCCACTGTGGTCTGAAAGTGCCCTTGTATTAGTGAGGATTCTTTGGAGGAATAAACCCTTCAGAATCAGTGTATAGTACAAAAATAGAGTCAAAGCAGCTTCTTTCCTTAGGTAGATAGCTTCCTCAGGTCAACAGAATGGGACGAACCTGCCTCACAGAGATGGTCTTAGCGTGCACAGGAAATTTCCAGGCTCATTCCATCCTTCAGTCTATCTTACATAGACTGTGGGGGCTGGGGGATTCAGCTATCACCAAGATGCTGGTAAGCCTACTGGTTCCATCTGTGAGACCCAAGGTGCCCTCCTCTTAGGCCACATACTCATCCCAGGGGACAACACTCAGGGTGCCAGGCTCCGAGTCAGGCTGTGGGGACAGAGAGGTGAGAAATGGTTGCCTTCCCTCTGGAGTAGTGAAAGAAACTGGCAGCAAGTCCCACGAAGTCTCTTCCAGTCTCTGGGCTCTTCAGGGATGGAGGGAGACACTTCTCTTCTCTCCCAATAAGGCTGTGCAGCAAAACTTCCTGCTTAGGGAGATTTGAGGCTTTAAGAGGTGTGCCTTAGTTGGAGTTTCTACTGCTGTGATAAGACACCATGACAAAATACAGAGAGGTGTGCCTCTTTAACAGTCTTCATAGTTCAGGATTAACAGGTTTCAGATGAATCTTAAAAAATCCAGAGTTCCCAATTCCCTATGTCTTCTAAAATGCACATCCTTTTAACCTAAAGCAATAGCCTTTTGCTATGACACCAAGATGTAAATCTGTTCCAGTTCTCCTACAGATACCTAACTTTTTCCTGGAAAAGTTCTGCTGCTGTATCAAAAATCAGGTCTGGTAAAAAACTAACAGTCTCCAGAGCGTATTTAACCCCACCTGTTTTCAAGCATATTTTATAGGTCACTCTTACTGTCTGGGCCAAGACCAACTTACAAAGCGCTCTCCAGACAATGCCAACACCTGCACCAGCTCCTGGGACTTCACCATTGGTACTAACTCTCCTGGATCAAGGACACCTACCACTTCCACAGGCTAGTTAGGCTGATGCCCAGAGAATAAACACGTATGTGGTCTCTGGGTTTTGCGTGGTCTCCCTTTCTATTTCTTCCCCTCACTATGCTTTCCTGGGGCCACGTGGGAGTACTGCATTAAACAAGGGCATCTTTTATTTGATCTGATTTGGTCTGATTGGAATTATTTGCATTGGTGGAGAAGCTCATCTTAAAAAATATTTCTAACAGGGAGGAAGTTGGAGTCACCTTATGACTTTTAAGTCCATCGTTGGGGGAGACCAGGACAGGAACATGGAGACAGGAACTGATGTAGAGGCCATGGATGGGTGCTGTGTACAGGAGCTGATACAGAGGCTGTGGAGGGGTGCTGCTTACTGGCTTGCTCTTCATGGCTTGCTCAGCCTTTCTTACAGTACTCAGGACCACCAGCCCAGGGGTGGCCCCACCCACAGAGAGCTCAACCCTCCCACATAAATCATCAATTAAGAAAATGCATCACAGGCTTGCCTGTGGGTCAATCAGATGGGACATTTTCTCAGCCGAGGTTCTGTCTTCCCAAATGATGCTGGTTCATGTCAAGTTCACAGACAGACAATCAGACAGACAGACATGCAGCTAGCAGGAAGTGGAATGCTGCCTTGGAGGTTTGTGTCAGGATGGGAGATCTGACATCGGAAACCTGTCTAGAGACTCCAGGACCCAGAAACTGCAGAACATGAGTACATAAAGAGTTCCCATCTGTTATGGAAGTTGCTATGCTCCTGTCCTGTCCCCAGTGTGGACTCTGTAGTGACAGGGGTATAGCAGGTGGGGAATGGAGGCCTGTTTTCAAGTTGGAATTCAAGTGTCCAGGCTTTGTCTCCCAGCTATGGATCACAGCCCCGATCATACCATAACCCTCCATAGCTTTCTGCCCTTCAGTGGGGGTCTCATCTTTCCTTCCTGCTTGTCAACAAATTGAACACTGTCCCACAAACAGCCCTGTGAGCTACTCTTAACGCCTACCACATTCACTGCTGTAGAGATGGAGCAACAGCCTTGTCTACTTGAATGCTACACAATGAAGGTGTTTTGCAAGGTGCTCATATCCTGGTTCAGCCTCTCTGAGCAGAATTCCTGAAAGGTTCTTGGTAGCCCCCCAAGTTCTCTCTGCAGCCTGGCCTGTGGTAGAGTCCTACTGGTCAAGTGATCCTAACTGGGAACCCCTCCAGATCTCCCGTCAGCCCTCACTTCCACTTCCTGTGCAACTGCCCAGTAGCCCATTAACTACCCACCGGACTGGTGCTTCTCACGTTTGGGTTCCCCAAGATGCCTGGAGCTGTGCCACCAGTCAGCTGGTACAAGGGTGAGAGACACCAGTCTCTCTTGCTAACACGAAGCCATGACTACAAGCCGGTTCTCAGGTGCCATCTGGCATGGCAGTGCCTACCAAGGGCTATTTTGAGTCATGACATCATGTGCTTGCCTGGACTCCCTCAGTCTTCAGTTCCATGTGACAGAGGGGTTGTGAGTCACTGTGTGTGGGAGGACCCCGCTGGGCCAAATCTCCTCTGGTTCTGGTTCATTTTTCCCTTTGGCATAATCGGTCACGCGCCTTCTTTCCAGGCCAGTGCCAAGGAGTGCCTTGCAGAATGGATAATCAATTTCAATAATAAGTTAAATGGGTTTGCTTTTGTTCCCAGAAAGACCCTGCCGGGAGAGGGATTTTTTAAAAAGACTCCTGGGTTGAGTTTTACTTCTGAACTTGGGCCTCCAGCTGCTTCTGAGCTAATTGAGTATAGAACATGAATAAACATGGATGGGATGTAGTTCTTTACACCCACATAGACCGCAGGGCTACAAACTCTCCGGCTACCTCTAGGGAGTTTCCCAGTAGGCGCTTGAGCAAACACTTCTATAGCCTATGTTGGCAGGACCACGATGGGTCACAGCAGCAGCGTGGGTCTCCACTCTGTTCAGGTGTCATTTCTGAGCCAGTTGTTTCTCCTGGAAACACATGGGTGCCAAGATACACACACACACACACACACACACACACACACACACACACACACACACACCTCTGAGCATCTAATAGCTGTTCTGTGTCACTGCAACGGAACACCCCAAGAAGTTTTTGTTTTGGCCCTCAGTTTCAGAAAGTGCAGTCTGTCACAGGAAGGGATGGCTGTGGGAGTGTGTGGCAGAGACTCCTCATGTGGTGGCAGATCAGGAAACAGAAAAAGAAACACGTTCAAAATCTCACCCACAGTGACTTCTGCCAATCAGGCCCTGCCTTCTGAAGGCTCTGGAGCCTTCAAAACGTCATACAAGCTGGGTCTAGATGCTCAGACATTAGCCTTAGGAAGACATTTCAGATTAAACTGTAATATCGTTTAACTGCGCATTGAAAAACCCAGTCTGGAAACCTGTTGCATTCTGGGACAGACCCGGGACTGTGCTGTCATTGTGAGGTGACAGATTTTATGTCTCCGAGTGGTGTCGTCTTTGCTCTTGGCTCTTTAGGCTCATAACAGAACGTGCTATATAGAGTTCAGTGAGTGAGTGTTTGATTATTGAATGAATGGCTGGATGGATAATGAGCAAACAGTACTAAGCTTCTTTGTATCATTTGGCTCTTCATTGTGAGGATGGCACATCACTCGTCATGATTCGTAAGCATGCTGGTGGTCTGTCTCGCCGGCTCCATGCATGTAATGGAAAGACTATCAATCGGGTGTCAGTCAAGGAGCCTTTCACATGGGGCTTCAGTTCTCGGTGACATGACAGGAGCCCCTCATAAGTGATCCTCTCTTTGATAAGTCCTCAAAGCACCTGTAAACATCTTTGCAGTGTGGTATCTGAGAGCTCCTGGTGCTGTAACCAGGGGACATTTCTTGACTTGAAAACTAGATCAAGCCCTTGTTTTGCATTTAGGGCCATTTTGTAGTGAAGCTCTGTGGTGTGACGCCGTGCACACACGTAGCCAACAAGCTGCTAGGTCTGTGAGGGCTGCATAGGGAATGGAAGGGAGGCAGATTTGTACTCTGTGTCTGATCACCCAGTGCGTACAAAGGCAGGACAAGCCAACCACATGGCTTGAAGTTTCTTCTCTCCGCTTTTCCTGTAGTACCAGGAGAATAGGGTACTCTATTGTGCACAGTGTGGCTCCCCCACAGATCTCATTTCAAATCGATGGCTTGGGGTAGCCCGACCATTTCTTGTTGAATATGGAAGACTTTACCATTTAGAAAGACAACTAGCAAACTCCCTTACCAGCTTACTAACTAACCAACATACATACCTACCGACTAACCAGCCCATACAAGCAATTTGCCAATCCATGCATCAGCTACCCAAGCTACTCACCAATTTACCAACTAACTAACCCACCCACTAGCTTACTAGCCAAATGACCATAAACTAACTCATCCAACCAAGTAACCAACCCCCCTCCCAACTGATTATTAACTCACCCACTTACAAAGTAACTCTTACCAACTAGCTCACCCAGAGGCTTATCAGGTAACAAATCTACCCACAAATTAACCAACTTGCCCATTCACCACCAACTATCTGACTATTGACTTACTACTAACTAACTAACTAACAAAACTAACCTCCTACAACTGACTAACATATCCATCCACTAAACTGCTAATTAACACACCTACCAACTAACCAACCCACCGGGGGAGGTCGGGCCCACCCAGGGCAACCTTCCCCTATCTTAGCACCCAGCCAGCTGACTAGTGCAGAGTTTCGCATCAGACTTCAGACTCCTTGTTGTGGCAGCTAATTTGATGATGAAAGTGCCAGACTGACTCAATGACGCCCTGCTCACACTGGGAAGGGAGTCTGCAGTGTGTGTCACTGTAGCATTGGAGGCCTCCAGGTCAGCTCACAGCTCCGCCATCTTGTTTGGAGCGCATGTCTCCCACAGTGCTGTATCGAGCATGCCAGAGCAAGGCTTCAAAAGTGTGTTCCGCGTGTCACAGACCCATGGGTTTTAGCTAAACCCTTCCATCCAAACAGTTTCTTGGACAAAAGCAACATTGAGAGATCTTGTGATGATGAATGTGGAGTTTGAAGCCACAGACAACACTGGCGGAGCTGGGAAAGACATATTCTTTTTTTTTTTTTGAGGAAAATATCTTTTAATTCTTATTCGTGTTCTTATTTCGTAAAGAAGACTCAAGAGACTAAGAGGCATAGAGGTGAATGGCAGACTTCACAGGATCCGAGTTCAAATCTTTACACAGCAGAACCATCATAAAGGAGGCCTATTCTTATGTTAAATGTGCCCACTTTGTCTGGCTCAGTGGGAAGGGGTTAGGAGCTGTCCAGCGTCCTCAGCTGGCCCATACACTAGGTTCATGGTACCAGATGAAGGAGTCAGTGTTGGATGTTGCTGGTGCCCTAAGGCTTTAGCAGTGACCTAGGAACAGCGTC
This sequence comes from Microtus pennsylvanicus, assembly GCF_037038515.1. NCBI lineage: Eukaryota > Metazoa > Chordata > Mammalia > Rodentia > Cricetidae > Microtus > Microtus pennsylvanicus. Next base: position 15,309,126 of record NC_134580.1, read on the forward strand.
ATTCTGGCTTCTTAAACTTCTCCCTCCCTCCCCATCAGGAAGCACACGTGTGTCTGGGGCAGAGTGTGGTCACCTGAAGACCACCTCCCGGGGACAATAGAGGGACCCGAGTGTTTTCACCCTTTGGAAGGTTTAGCTGCAGCCTTCCTCTCTCTTTATTTGGGACTCCTAAAGGACATCAGTCAGTCACCCACTCCCCTAACAACCAGCAGTCTTTGGGCTATGCTGCTTGAAGCTGTGAGCATAGGAACAGGGTGAGTCTGTAAGTTCAGCCTCTCTCTGATGGTGCTCTGAGTGGCCTGGGGGTACCCTGAAGTCTCCCTCAGCTTGTCCAGGGTGCAGGGAAGGACTTTTGTAGGGCAACTTCACGTTTCCCTCAGCTGACTGTGGAACTCTCTCGGTGAGGCCGTTGGCTTCTCACTGAACATTCCTCCACACTTGGGAACCCATCCTTTCAAAACTGTCGTCTGTTCGTTCAGTCATACCCATCGGATGCCCATCCCATATCACACTCTGGCTCCTCCATGCTGAACGTAGTGTGGGGATGGTACAGGTATGGTTGGAGCCCTGGCAGAGCTTGGGAAAGCCACAGGTATTGCTAATAAGAGGTGCGGCTGTAGTGTGCCCGTTGGTGGTCAGTAGCCCCATCTTGTCTGCATGCACAACCCCTTTCCTGTCCTTGTCACCCCTCTAGCCATTCTCCCATGATGTCAGCCAATGCTCTCCCCTTTCTACTGCCCCCACTATCACCCAGACACATTTCATAGCCGGCCTGTCTTCTTGGACCATCTAAGTTGCTGATATGCCTCTCTTGTCTTGCGCTTGCAAGAATTGTCCTTCCCAGACTGCAATAGGAATCTTCAATAGTGTATGACCACACCTGCTTATAAGAGCTCTCTATCCTTCCACGTGTCCTTTAGGATGCTGGAGACCTGGGTACCACGGGGTAGTTCTGCCTGCTCTCCTCTCTGGCTGCTCCTTCCAGTATGATTCTGTTGCATACTAAGCTTTCCAGCTCCTCTCATGGCTGCTTCCTCCTGCCCGTCTCACCAGCTGTCAAGTTCCTTTCAGCCCAGCCCTGGCCTGCCCTCACTCCATCTGAAGTGTCTCTTGAAAAATCCCCCTCGGAGATAATAATCAGTCTTCCCTATTGTTCTTCTATGCCTCCGCCCTTGTTGTCCCCGCGGCATCACTTAGGTGCAGTAGCTTGTTTACAGTGAAGTGCATCCTGTGAAGAGCCTGATTCTACAGTCACTGAGGAGCTGAAATTACCCCTAAAGCCCTCCGAGCTCTGCAAGAGCCATGCACGAGGCTTGGTGCCAGGAGGTATGCACATGAGCGTGTACATTTGTGCACGTGTGCGCATGTGTGTAGATACCAGTATGCGACTGTGTGTTTCTTTGAACTCATCTCTGCCGAGGGCCCCAAACTGTGCATGTACGGGAGGGCTCTGGCTCATCTGAGCACTGCCATTGATGTCCTTGTCAGTTCAGGCCAAATCTTATGCATTCAATTTCCACAAGATCCTTTTGGGGTCCCTAGAAGCTGGGGCAGACACAGCATCTCTCTCCGGTTTCTTGCTCAGTGCAGAGTCTCTTACACCCTTTTCTGACTTGAGTGGCCCCAGGTGGATGTACTTTGCCTAACTCTCTGGTTTTAGCTCAGTGTGACCATCATAGCTCAGGACCATGGTGTAGCCCATACCCAGCTCAGAGGCCCCTCTGCGATCTAGGCCTTGAGCTCTGACTTTGCTTCAGATGGGTGTCATCTCTTGCCTTCTTTCAGACTAGAATATGCTTGCAGCTGCAGATAACACTCGCATCTGTATGTTAGGTCAGCATTTCCTGGTATGTGTAGCAAAGGGGGTGGGGCTCACATGCCTCTGCCTGTGTATGTATTCTTCTCAGGCAGCTTGAAGCTCTGCAAGAGCAGAAAGTGCTTAGGTCCTAGTCGTCATTGTTCCTTTGTGCCCTAAACAGTGCCTGCCACTCAGGAAACCCCTGTTTCTACTGCTGATAGATGAGAATTTCCAAATAAAGTTGTTGGGGGTGGGTGGGATACCCACGGAGGACACTGACGGCTTTGTTGCCTTCTGAACTCGCTTACTCTTCCCTTCCCACCGCATGAGCTTCCATAGGGCTGTCTGCGCAGGGAGAGAGAAGGCACACACCTTTGTAGTAATAGCCTTGTTTGTGGGAACATTTAAGGAGCCACTCTGGAATGTTTCTTCCTGCCGTTTTCAGGGTGGCCAGAGCAATGTTGGGTCCCTGTTGTAGAAACCCAGGGTGCTGTTTGATGAGCACAGTGATGAGGTGAATAGGAAGGGATAAGATGCCTAGGATAGAGGTTTTCCTGAACAGGGGGTCATCAAGCTGGGTGGGTCAGCCTCTGCAAGCTCCCTGGAAGGACATGGGGCAGGGAGAGAGACAGGGCATTGCATATAGGGTCTAGGTGTGTGGGTTGGTCCAGGTGCTACTGGTCAGAGGCTACAAATGCGTGTACTTCCAGCTGCAGCCCCCCATGTCCTCTGAGTCCTCCCTGGTCCTGTAAACAAGCGACTCTCCTTCCACGCACAGCTGTGCTCAAAGCACTCTGCACACCAGGAAGGAGTCACTTCCTCATCTGTGCTCTGGAGGCTCCTATCCCAGGAGGACACGGAAGACCTCTGGATGTCTCTGGGACTGTCCAGGTTGGCTCTCACTCTGGGCACCCCTGGGTCTTTAGGATCTGCCACATGGAGGTATCCATGAACTCGAGTGTGTGCACCCAGGAGGGTCTTCTATTGCGCACAGATGTGTGTCACATGTAACTGTCTGTGCCCTTGAAGACACTGGGTCCTTGCTTTTTAGTCTTGTCGTTGCTGACATGTTTTCAACTAGCTTTTCCTTCTTCCTCCTCTTTCCTACTTAAGGAACCGATACTTTATTTTGCTCAAATTCATATTTGAAGCACTAAGCCCAGTCGGTCTGCTGCCTTCCCCCACCCCCTGTTCCTCAGGGTTCTTGGGACAGGGATAAGATCCCTTGGGTTAAGGAGGGAGACCCACAGCCTTCTTCCAGCTCTTTCCCAGGGTGCATCACTCTCTCGCAGGCAGGGGAGGAAGTCAGGGGAGCGTGAGGTAATCGAGCTTGCACACAATTTATTAACTCTGACTTGTAAATTAAAACACCAGTGGTACAAATTAGGGCTGAATGGAGAGCAAATGAGACACTGTCTCCCCTCTCCTGGCCTGGAGTGGAGCATCTCCAAGTCACAGTGGAAACTTTCCCAGGGCTGTGCGCGTGGTTCAGGACTCGCTAGCATCCTGGCTCTGGGTCTCGTGAGAGGAGACCCTCAGATCAACAGGGCTGCCTGCCTGGAAAGGCTGTGGCATCTGGCATCTGTGCCTTACTCCCAGACTACATTCTATCCCAGAGAGGGTGGACTAAAGGGAGACCCTTGGTCCAAGAATCAGCTCAGAGCCAGGCTGGCGGACAGCTTCCTGCATGCGTTCGCGCTACCTGTGAAGTCATGTTCTGGACATCTGGAACCTCTGTCCAACTGCATTTGTGTCTGGAGTTTCTCGAAGTCTGAGTCGTTGCTGGCTCCACCATGGGGTGGCAAGGCAGGAGGCCAGGACTCTATTAGCAGGCAGGCTCGCTGGAGCAGAGACGTGTCTTTATCAAGCTCCCCTGGGGTCCCCTTGCCTGCTGCCCTTGATGAGTTTAAATCACACCAATCAATTCTGGCCACACAGGCCCCAGAGGGAGGCCAGGACGGAGCAGCAATCACTCCTTGACCTTGACCGCAGCTGCCAGGGCTCTTTTAACCCAGGACAGAGGGCTTGACTGTGCACCAGGGGACTGCTCATCTTGGCTAGATTTCCTTCACAATAAACTGTGGGTTTATAGGAGCGGGCAACATCACCCCTGTTGTACCCCAGTTTCTTCAATCACCCTCATTCCCTTCCTTGCTCTTGGTGCCCACACACTTGGGCTCTGGTCATCATGTGACCTTAGCCTTCCACAGGTGGAAGGACTCAGGCCTCAGGACGTGGGGTGTAAGCTTGAGGTCAGGCCTCTGTATGCAGACAGCATTGAGCCCTGCTGTGTGCTGCTGACGGCTCATAAGTGGGCTCAGGGATGTTCCTGTCTGGTGGGGAGGTGGGAGGACCTGTGATAAAATATGGTCTCTAGCTGCAGAGTGACAGGAGCCCGAGGAGAACATAGAGGAGATAGTGTGGGCTGAAGGGGCGGGCAGGCAAGGTGAAGGAGAGGGTTCTGGGTAGCATAGTAACTAACTTCCTGCTTTCTCACGCACCTGCAGGGACATCCAGGGCTCTCTGCTCTTCAGGCTACCTTCCTGTCTCTGCCCACACAGTCCTTGTGACTCTGCCCTTCTCTAACTACAGCCAGGGACAAAGCCATGTCTGGCATCTTCAGGCCGCCTCTACTGCCTCTCAATCATTCTGCATGATGCTCAACAGATATTTCCTTTTGCCTCCGCCCACTATTCAGATGGCGCAACTGGGTCTCTGGGGTGTCTTAAACATGGTCTCAACCTCCCAGGTAGCTTCCTGGTGGAGCAGAGTTGGAAACACCATGCACTCCGGTGTTTGCTACATCAAGGACTCAGTGGACTATTTGTTCCATAAGTGGAGTGGTACTGTGGTGTTCGACCTGTAGTAGATGGACCACAGGGACCCACCACCATCATCACAAGGGGTTCTGAACGGGGTGACTATCACGTTTCTCTGTAAAGCAGAGCCTTTAGTCAGGGTGGAGCTGGAACTGACTGGTGCTGAAACTGGCTGACGCTGTCTTGAGCTGGTGCTGCCTGGAGTTGGAATTTGCTGGAGTTGGTGCTGGCTGGAGCTGATGTTGACTGGAGCTGGTGCTGGTGCTGGTGCTAGTTGAAGCTGGCTGGAACTGGAGTTGGCTAGAGCTGGAGTTGGCTGAAGCTAGGAGCCGGCTGGTGCTGGAACTAGCTGGTGCTGGAGTTGGCTGGAGCTAGGGCTAGCTGGTATAGGAGATCACTGACTGGATGCTAGGGTTGGCCTGGGCCATTCCAGGAGAGGCTGGTGAAACTGCCAATGCCCAGTCAATAGCTGGAAACAGGCCATGGGGGAGCCCTGCTGTTTTCCTCCAAACATGCTCTGTGATCATCCGTAGCCTCTCTATTGACAACCTCTGTGTACTGATGTGGTGTCTGAAAAGCTTGTATCTTGTAGCTGTATCCCCTGCCCGTGTTGGCCCTGGCCATGGCCATACCATCTGCCTTGGAGGGAGAGCATGCGGGAGCAATCTTGTCACTGGTGATGGTGGATGAGCGCGAGGCTCTCCAGCAAGGTCTTGCCCAGTGGCTCAGTACTTGGGGATGTGATATCATGCAGGGTAGAGGTCATGACACTGACCATACCTCCCATTTCCAGGCACAGCGGTCTGTTTGGTGGCTTACACGGCCTGGGGTTGAATCCATTCTTCTGCTCTGAGCCCTGGTTCAATCAGAGCTTGCCCAGAGGACCCAGCCTTCTAGCAGACTCCTCCCACCTCCTCCTCAGGTATCTTGGCTAAGCCATGTGATTTTCATATAGAAGCTGTCTTTCCCTGAACCATTTGGTATGTGACCTGCATCTACTTTGCCTCTTTACGATGTCCCCAGCTTCGAGGCCTGGCCCCAGCACCGAAAGGCCTCTCAGTATGCTGATGGAATCCAGAGTGACTGTGTGGCTGTTGTGACCGGTAGGAGGCACGGCATACCGTGTCTATGTTATGTCCATCATCACGCGTGGTCAGCTCTCCCACTGTGCGATGTCACTGTCATCTTGTATGTGTGTGGTGGTCACCTCTGTCCCTATGACATCACTTAGCATTGTCTTGAGTGCCCTACAACCACAATGACATGTGTGCTGTTACATGCCCCACTGAGCATCACTACTACTGCTGGGACTTACTGTCCCTTCCATAGCACTGGCGTGTCGTGTCATACCCAATGTTTTCCCAGGGATAGCTGTGGCTCAGGTCACTCTGCGCCTGGCATTTTTCCATCATGTCTAGTTTATATTCTCACCCTGAGGTTGAGCAAAAAAAAATATTGAATCAATTGTTTTTAATTATGTCCATCTTGTATCGTTTAGGTTACAGGCACCGTTCAATATTGCTTTACAGTCCAACAGCCGTGGGAACATTGCTCAATATCCCGATATGGAATACCAGAGTTTTCTTTCTGTTTAACTCATAAACTAGTCTAAAAAGTGCCATATTTTTCCGCTTCGATTGCTGTCCTCTCCCTTTACAGCTCTGCACATTGCTCTGGCTACAGAGCAAGGCTTTGAAAAATGCTAATGATGTTTAGTTTACTACCCCAAGGGCTGTCTGAACAACAACAGCCAGTGGGAGGGGCCGCAGAGCCCTGGGTATGTGGGCATGAGGGGAAGAGAGCCTCCTCTGGCCTCTCGGGAGCCCTTTTGAGGTCACTGCTGCTGGTTTCCTGCAGGGAAAGAGTCGGCAAATGGGGCTGAAGGCCCCACAGCCGAGAAGTCCAACCCTCTCCTAGATAAGGCAGGGATCAGCATTTAACAATGGGACAAGCAGAGACACAGGCCAATTTAGAGTCTTCCTGGCTGTCTGAGCCCATTTCTCTGAGTTTGGGTCTCACTATTTCTGAGATGAATCAAACTGGCTGAACTTGTAGGTCCTTTGGCGGGTGAGAGGAAGTGACCTTTGGCCAGCTTCTCAGTTCATGTGGATCTGCTTGGAACCTCTGAAGATGTGATCAGATAATTAGAGTCACCAGGTGGTGTGAACATCCTGAGGTGCCACCTCCAGGCATAGCATGGTTGCTCCATTTGCAGAGGCGCATGAATGACCCTGCACACAGTTCGTGCAGAAGGAGAGGCAGTTGCTGAGGGAGACAGAAAAGAGGCTCAGAACCTCACAGTCCTCCTTGAGAGGATGACCTGTCTGTTCTCCCAGTCTCTTCTCCTTCACTCTTGGACCAGACTGTGTCTACTCTCTGTGCCCCTGTGACTGGCTCTTAGCCCCATGGACACATGTCCCACCCCCAGGCACCTGACAAAGTAGCCTGGACTGGAGAGGTACGGGGTCTCCAGATACAGAAGACATGGTCTTGGAAGTGCTCTCTGCCGATAGCCTTGACAACCCCCAGAGCCTGGCCGACCAGACCCTCATTTCAGGGAAGAAAAATGCCTGGCTGTGTATAAAAAGGCCCAGCAGACCCCCACTGCGAGAACCAGGCTGTTCAAAGAAAAAAGATGCTTCCTGAGGGCTCCGGGCGTGCTGACGAGCTAAAAACCCAGCACTGCAGATATATGCTTTTCAATAAGTACTGATATTGGGCACAGGACAGAGAAAATAATCCATTTCACCCTGCAGGAGCGGCCAGCAGGAGAGCAGCCCTTCTCTTATTTATTTATTTCCTTTGGAAAGGAGGCTGTGTGAGGAGATGCTGCAGCCACAACATGCCTGGTCCTCCTGGTGCTGCAAGCCCAGGGTAGGGCTGGAGGTGAACCACTCCCAGCCCCTTTCAGCTGGGCACAGGCAATGGCAGGGGCGGGGCTGGGACAGCTTGTGTGAATGGGAAGCGCTGCCCAGGGATGGGATCTGTGTTCTGGATCTGTGGAGCTCTCAGCTGATGCTGGAGAGAGAAGAGAAGCTGCAGTGAAGGCTACTGAGTCTGAGTCTCCTGGGGTCTTCTGAGTGGGCTTCTGGAGGTCCCTGGGCTCCTCAGACTTTGTGATCCCCGAAGCAGCTGCCAAAATAGATGTCCCTTAGGAGAGTTAAGAAGCTGGCGTCTTGTCTGTGCCCAGGTCTTTCAACACAACCTTCAGCAGAGACGAGCCTCCCTTCTCCATTTTAGCTCTGTTGCTGCTGTTGACAGTAATGTCCAAAGCAGGAGCCACCTCCCATGACCAGAACCCACCATAGCAAGTTCTCAAAGATTTTGACCCTGTGAGAAATTTCACTATGGAGTGGGGTTCCCTCTGTGAAGAAAGGGGATCAAGATACAGGAAGGGGGCACTGTAAGGTCACCTAGCATGGGCACCCAGCCTACCTAAAGTGACTTCCAGCCCAGGATTCACCCTGACCCCAGGCTGACAGACGCATGCTTCAAAGCAGACCAACCTCCTGCTATTTTACTCAAGGACACTCTATGGCCGTCCCTTAGCTTCCAGTCATGGTGGGTGCCATGGCTTCATGCTTCCTGTGCCCTGACTGTTACTCATGTCATAGAACTCTTTCTTGTATCTCCCACACTGGTCCCCACCTCTGCCTTTAACTGCTCTTGCTTTTCCTGAGCCTCTGTCTCTGGATACTGGCTTCCTGTTTGGAGAAGCCTTGCCGAGTCCTCCCCCCTCTATAACTTCATACTCTAATCTGAATTAATTTATCCCACTCCATTCCTCAGCATCCATTGCTTCTCTGGTCCTCTGGGGGCAGGCGCCTGTCTTGGCCCAGTGTGGTTCAGTATCTGAGAGGAACAATGCAAACTTCTACTCCACTACTAGAGATCTATTGTTTTATTTACAGCTCATGGATTCACATGTTTTAGTCCATAGTTGGCCAGCTCCACTTTTCCCCCTCCAGGTTGGGGTAGGGTGGAAGCTTTGTTTCTTACTCTTGATTCTCATTTTCAGCCTGGCTGAAAGCATCCAGTAGCATTCATGCCGCAGCCTGGGCATCCTTGACATCAACCTCTATTCTAGAACTAGTCCATCGCATCTGAACTCCAGCTCCTGCATAGCCTCTTCAAGACATAGACAAATCCCTTGGCACTGTGTAATACACAAAGGCTCTAGCCCAGTTCCCAACAGTCTTTGTATGCTTTTGAGATTCCAGGAGCACAGTCTTTACTCTGTGTATTCTTGTTGGCAGTCAGTTCTTCTGTGCTCCCTGCCTCACTGAGCTCTGTCTAGTCTGTGTAGTCTCTAGTCTGATTTTAGGGATCTGACCCTGTCATGGGTTGTCTTTCATTTCCTGGAAATCATTTCCAAAGGCATCCTGATCATATTGCCAGTCAACAACCCCACTTCTGGTTACAAATGGTTTTTGTGTGTTTGTTTGCCAACTTTTTGTTGCTGTGACGAAATATCTGAAAGAAACAATGTGGAGGAGGAAGGCTTTATTCTCCCTCACCCTTACAGAAATTTGGATCCATGTGTAGCCAGCTCCATTGTTTTTAAGCTCTGGTAAGGCAGAACATTGTGATAGAAGGGTATAGTGGCCAGAAAACATGATATTCCACCATTGAGTGCTGAGAAGCCATTGTTTCCGTAGCCCAATATGGAGCCTGTTTACTGTTCGAGCTTACGACAGACAGACCTTGGTGACCTTCGTGAGATGCTAGTTTTATAGGCATAGAAATGAAAGAGTAATGGAAGTTTCTACCCAGATGTTAAAGAAAATTTTGCATCTCCAAACAACATGTGACAGGGTCAGATCCCTAAAAGCAGGACCCGAGACTGTCGTGAGTGAAGCTTTGGTGGATGACTCCTTCAAGGATATGCTGTCAGTCACCCATTCCTCCAGGAAGACACCCCCAACACACACACACACACACACACACACACACACACACACACACACACCTCTTAACCTTTCCTGTTCCACCCAAAATAGTAACACACAAGTCAGTGTGTGGGGGAGGGACCCTTCAGGTTCAAGCCATAGCACCCCGTCCACATTCCCCAGTCAAGCCCCAAGACTGATAGAATATTCAAGGATGTTCAATGCACCATTATGAGTCACTGTGACAGTGTTTTGTGTCTTAGGTTTTATGGCCATCACCATAAGGGAGGCTAGAGGCACCAAGGCACAGAAGAACGATGTCCCATGACATGTGTTTGCATGCACCCCTACGTGATGAGAATAGAGCACACACACAAAGCTCAGGCCATCCTGTCTCCACTCAGCACCCAGATTGGGGGACCCTCCCCTCCTCACAAGCTCTGTTTTAGGGTTCTCCTGTGGTTATGAGATAACTCATCTCCCCTGAATGTTTCTTTCAGAACTAAAGGAGGGGCCATCTCAACAGCTGATTTTATTCTCTCTGTCTGGGAGAAGTGAGAGTAGGTCCATTAATTTGCAGGGCTCTTTCTAGAGACCTTGGATAAATGCAGCTTTAGTCTCTGAGCTTTGATGCTTGGCTTCAGACTGCTGTGTACCTTTGGGCAAGCTTCTTGACTGCTCTGTGCTCTGGGTGTTCCTCTGGCACAGGGGTAGCGGCAGTTCCTGAAGAGAGCAGTAGCACTCTCGACATGTACCACACAGGAAGACCCCTCTGGACTCCCACCGCTGAGTTAGCTCTGAATCCACTGCCCGTGTGACTCTGTACCCTCTCTAGGCTCCTGCATCTTAATGCAGCTGCAGTGGAATTTGCGGACTTCCGTGTCTCCTCCAGGGAGGCCTGCTGTCCACTCAGCCATCCTTCTGGCATCCTTACCTATATGCATTGTGCCTCCTGGGGTCAGTGGTGATGATTCAAGGTCTGGGAAGCACCCGGGGCTTACCCAGAGCAGCTCACCGGAGTGATGTCATTCAGAGGGTTCAGGCCAGTGCTGTGTGAGGGACACTTCCAGGGCCCACCCTATCCTTTCCCAACAGGGCTGGCCTCAGCCTGGAATCTGCCCATGAACTCATCTTATATGGGTGACCCTGACTCCTTATCTCCTGTCTTACCCTCAGCTAGAGCCTCCTGGACGAGGTCTCAGGACCCAGACTGCATCATTCTGCAGGATTATAGGTGGGCAGTGCTCTCCAGGGAATTGGGCACAGGGCACCGAGGACTGCCTGCCTGCCTACGGCTGTCTGTGGCTAAGATCTGGACAGGATATGCCTGTGGATGGGTGAGAGGTAAAGGACTGGGTTTAACACGGAGGTCAGGAACACTTTGTGTCCCAGGGCATGGGAAGCTGACAGGTGCTGGGAGAAAGTTTTATAAACACAACTTGGGGGTTCAGATTCACTGCTAGGCTGGTCAGCCAGGGGCCAAAAGTGTTATAAAGGGTAGAAATTTGTTCTGGGGTTCCACCATCCAGAAGTTGATTCCAGCTTTTTTAAAATTAATTAATTAGTTAATTAATTAATTGGTTCTCTGGAGTCCAGGTAAGGAAATCTTTGTTCTGAGGAAGCAGCTGGGGAGCTGGGATGGTAGATGGGGTAACGGAGGATGAAGTGCCTTGGTCCCTGGCACGGGTCATCCGCCTCATTCCCAGCCACAGATTTCCCCACCCTACTCTCTAAAGCTCCCATGCTGCGTATGCAGGGGTTTCTCAGCCTGCCCCCCTTTCATCTCAGCTCTTTTTTTCCTCACCTTGTAAAATCTGTCATTTGCTATTAAATGTTGTTTATAGTGTTTCTGCAAGGATAAAATTTTTTTCTTTATTTTTTATGTAGTAAGATAGAAAAAAAACCTATCAATCTTCCCTTTATGGTGTGTTTATGGGTGATATGTGGGGGAGGGGCTGCTCGGCTGCCGCTGGGAAACCCTTCTCCACCGCTCAGCCCACCACAGACACAGTGGAGTCCTCTCACCTCTGCCTCTGCCGGGCCTGCACATTTCATTGGCTGGTGAGGTGAGGCAGTAGTTCAGGAGTTAGGTGCTGTGTGGGCCTCACAATTCAGTCTCCACCCACCTGTACAAATGAAGCAAATCCTGGGACAAAAGGGGCCATCTCTAGTTCCTGTTATCCCTCCCCACCACACCATTTCTGTCCCTCACCACTCTCTCCTTTCCTCCCCCTGTGCCCCCTCCACTGTGTGAGTTTGTGTTTGTGTGTATATGTGTGTTGGGGGATGGGGGTGTGGGTAGGTGGGTTTATTCATGTGAGCAGGTGAATGCATGCAGAGGTCAAAGTTGACACTGGATGTCTTCCCAATTTCTCTCTCTCTCTCTCTCTTTCTCTCTCTCTCTTTCTCTCTCTCTCTCTCTCTCTCTCTCTCTCTCTCTCTCTCCATCCCTCCGCCCCCCTCCCTCCCTCCCTCCCTCCCTCCCTCCCTCTCTCTCTCTCTCTCTCCCTCCCTCCGCCCCCGTCCTCCCCCCCTCCCTCCCTCCTCCCTCCCTCCCTCCCTCTCTCTCTCTCTCTCTCTCTCTCTCTCTCTCTCTCTCTCTCACTTTTTGAGACAGATCTCTCACTGAACCTGGAGCTCACCATTCTGCCTGGACTGCCTGGGCCCCTAGGACCTGCTTATTTCCCATGCTGGGATTACAGCCACGCTCTTCCACACCTAGCTCTTTCACAGGTGCTGGGGATCTGAACTCAGATCCTCATGCTTGCTCCGCAAGTGCTTTAGCCGTGGAGCCAGCCCTTTACCCTCTCCCTATATTCTTGTTTAAATTTATAATGGTTTTCATTAGCACTGTATGGTGTGCCCTCTCCTGGCTCTGGAAAGGGAGAGGAATAAACAAAAGCTCTTTGATCCTAGCTGCAGGCATGAGGTAATGGACTTTTCTGTTGTTCTATGGCATAGCCTTAACCAGAGCCAATTCAGGGTTCAAGGCAGCATGATTCTTCAGGAATCCACCTCATAGTGGTGACTCTCTCTGCCAGCCCATCTCAGGATGAAGCCCAGTGAGGTCCCTTCACTTTCTTCTTTGCTTCTCCCCAGCATCTGTCACCTTGACATCTGTGTGGGTTTCGCAATCAGTAGCTCATGCTTTTACGAGCTGCGTGTGTGTTCAGCAATCTTAACGGTGTTTTGAGTGTTTAAAGTCTACCGATATGGCATCATATTTTACTGGCTTTTTAATTTTTTTACTGGTATTCCGAGGTCTAGAAATCACTGTAACGGCTTCATATTTCACCCAGTTACTGTGTGAAATGTACCCACTCCTTTGTTGAGTGACATTTGAGGCGTCTGAGGCGTTCTGACGGCAGAGTAGCGCAGCAGGGCTAGTGATGTCCCTGGTGTAGACCGTGAGGTCTGCTCTGGGGGGGGGGCTTAGGAGGGAGCATCACATCCTCAGGTGTCCTCAGAAGACACTGTCGAGGGGTTCTACTACTTCTCCCCCACTGGTGGACTGTGTCCTGGTGGCTTTACCCCTCATCGGCCCTCAGTGCTGGCAGAAATGGGAAGCTTGTGGTTTCATTCACTGTGCTTTCATCTCCATTATCCTGGTCCCTAGGAAACTGAAGCCCCATTTATATTATCACTGGCCTTTGAAGAATTTGCCTATAGAGCTTCCCCCATTGTGGTTCATTCTGCATTTTTTTTCAGTCAGCTACCTTGCCATTTCCCATTGATTTGTAAGAGATCTTTACATATTATGGATATCAATGTTGGGTCTGTGGCACAGGTTTCAAGTTCTTTTCAAATTTTATATTTATTTTATTTTACATGTGTGAGGGTTTTGCTTGCACGTATGTCAGTGTGGCATGTGCATGCATGTCTGGTGCCTGAGAAAGTCAGGAAAAGGCGCTGAGTCTCTAGAAATGGAGTTACATACAGTTGATTAGCACTATGTGGGTGCCAGGAGTTGAACCCAGGCCCTCTCCCCAGTTTCTCGAGTTTTTAAAAGGTTTATTTTCTTTTTAATTATGTGTATATAGGAGTGTCCATGTATGGGCATGTGCATGTGACTGCAGGTGCCTCCAGAGACCAGAAGAGGGCACTGGATCCCTAGGAGCTGAAGTTGAAGGCAATAATGCACTGCTAAACATTGCCGCTTGGAACCAAACTTGTGTTCTCTGCAAGAGTAGCAAACGCCTTAACTAACCATCGAGTCATCTTTCCAGCCCCTTAGGCTCACGGCTGGTGCATTTCTCTTGTGAGGCACTCACAGTATAACCCCTTTCCATCCCTCATTCTCACGAGATTCATCCATGGTGAGCTGTACAGTGGGCGCCTCCCATCCTGAGAATAAAGTGACGGCCACCTATAACTCGTGTTCCACATGATAGGGTTCCACTTTCCTAATTCGTTTTCACTCTAAAATTCTGACAGCAGCTCTCTCCAGGTGGGTTGGACACCATCACCATAGACGAATTCCACCCCTGGCTAGATGACGAACTGAGTGAATGAGCCACTGCCGTCTTGCTTTAACTACTTAGGTTTCACAGTGACAGTCTGCACGAACCTCACACAGTGGAGAAGGGTTGATGTGTGTGCTCTTTCGCCTGAATTTTGCACAGTCTCAGGCACTTGCTTTTTGTGGAATCTGTGCTTGATTTTTAGAATAAGGTGACTCTATCATGAAGCTCTAACATCTGCTCAGACCCCTGTCCCTCCCTGCTTTGGGACTCTATCAGACTTTTGTTTCAGATCTAAGTCTGCTGTTGTATTTTCTATGATGTCATTTATTTATTTTTAACTTTGTAGATGCATGCAATGAATTTCACCAATATCCCCATGCCCCCTGCTCCCCCACAGGATACCTCTGTGGAGGTTTGAAAGAGAAAAATCCCCGACATGCTCAGGCATTTGAACACTTGGTTCCCAGTTGCTGGTGCTAGGAGAGGCTTAGGAGGTGTGACCTTGCTGGAGGAAGTATGTCACTAGAGGTGGGCTCTGAGAGTGTATAGTATCAACACACTTCGTGTTTACTCTCCCTGCTTCAAGCCTGAAATTGAGATCTGAGCTGTCCACTCCTTGCCCCGGTTCCCTTGCCTGCTGCTTGCTGCTGTGTCTTACAGTAGACTCTCCCTCTGGAAGTGTAAGTCAAATATTCGGTTCCTTTCATAAGTTGCCTTGATCGTGATGTTCTATCACAGCAACAACAAAGTAACAGTTCTCCCCACTGACATCATGTCTCACCACCACCACCACCATCATCATCTTCCTCATCATCACCATCTTCCTCATCATCACCATCATCATCTTGATCACTATCTTCCTCATCATCGCCATCATCATCTCTAACTTCAGTTAGTGCTGACCATATGTACATAAGTGTGTGGGCCAATCCAATGGGGCAAGGACCAGACTCGCTCTCCCTCAGCTCCTTTCAACTGCCAGTAGCCCCTCCCCAAACCATGCTGGAATTTTGACTGGCTTGATCTCGTGTGGGTCTCAGTGTAGGCAGTTGCTGTGTTATCGCTTTGAAGTGGGAAGGGTCCTTATTCATGGAACGGACCCATTTTGATTTGCTTGGGTCCTCATTTCTCTCTTCCTTCAGCTCCCTACCTCCACTCTTGATGGGCATCCTCTTGTATTTCACCTTGCATGTCCTTCTTGTAGAAGTGTCCTGAGCACTGCATCTCTCAGAGACTGGGGTTTGAGGTTAAAATCTGAGACAGAGCAGGTCTTTCTGTTCCCTCCTTCCATGGCAGTATCAACACAGCTGGCACAAGACCCATCCCTCGTCCCTCTGCAAATGTTTGTATATGGGTCCACTAGGTCTGTGGCAATCCCCGCCATCCTTACTAGTGTCTCATGGGGCATTTGTGGGGCCTTTACTTTTGAGGGCATGTGTGTATATCTAGCGGTATGGTTCTGAAGTCATAGGCTCCAGGCATCCCCACCTTTGCTTCAGGGATTTTTCCAGGTGAGGAGACAGTGACAGGACAGGAATTCTCAATCCCTTCTGCCCTGCCCACCCTCTATGTCCCCAAACCGGCTCAGAGAAGTTTGGTCTCTATTGTTGGGTCTTCTAATTTGGGATTATTTATTTATTTATTTTACCTTTGTTTTGTTGAACTAGGAACAGAACCCATGGCCTTGGTTCATGCAGGTAAGTGATGACCACTGAGCTTCTGGTTCCAGCTTTTGGGTTCTAGGCCCCTTTACATTTTGGCCTTGCTTTCTTTCCTCTCTCTGCCTCTGTCTGTCTCTCTGTGCCCGCCCTATGTTCTTGTGTGGGAGCACACACATGTGCCTATGTAGGCCAGAGGGGATCCTTGAGTCCATTCCTCAGGTGTTGTCTACCTTGCCTTTGGAGACGGAGTCTCTTAACCGACCTGGAACTTCCCAAGTAGGGTAAGTGGGCTGGCCAGTGAGCCTCAGAAATATCCTTGTCCCTGTCTGTCCAGCACTGGCATTACAAATATAGGCTGCCACACACAGCTGAGTCCTTTTTTTTTTTAAAAAAAAATGTAGATGCTGGCGAGTGAACTCAGGTAGGCCTTTGAGCTTGCATAGAAAGTGCCTTACTGACTGGTCCTTCTCCTCACCCTGGGAGGAAGGTACCTTGTGGCTATGGTAAATTTCAGGAACTTTTGAGATATCTGGCTCTTGACTTCCAAGTCCTAAGGCGCCTTCCCTTAGAGCTCCCTGAGACTTAAGGTGAAGTATAAATCTAATTAATCTTATCAATTAAAAACCCAGAGTCAGATATCAGGGTAATAACCTGAAAGATCAGAGAAACAGAGGAACAGTCACCTGTGACCTCCTACCTCTCTGGATTCCCCAGATCCTCTGACCAAAAGGGCGAGATCCTGTCTCCACCTCATCACTTCCTGTCTCTACCTCCCTAGTGCTGGGATTAAGAGCATGAGCCACCAAGGCCCAGTTTCTATGGTTAACTGGCGGCATGCCCACGGCCACGCTGGAGTGCTGCAGTTACCATAAGCTAATGCCTCACTTGGCAAAGCACTTTCAAAAGGGCTCTCATTTTCTTTTTATCATGGTAAAACATGCAAAGCCAAGTTTACCATTTTATCCATCTTCAAGGGCACAGTTATGGGTACCAAGCATACTCGTGGGTTCTGTCGACCTCATTACACCCATCTTCAGAGCCTTTACACCCTGCAAAACTGAAACACCACCTTATTAAACAGCCATTCCCTCCTTCTCCGCATGCCCCTTGGCAACACCTAGCTACTTGTTACTGCCATGAATTTGGGTATTCTAGAGACCTCATACAAGTAGAATCATTTAGCTTTTTTTTTTTTTTTTGCTTAGTTTATTTTCAAAGTTTATCTATCTACAGCTTGACATATGTCACAATCCACTCTTCTTTTTTCTTAAATAGCCATTGGTGTTCTACCCAATGTGTGCGCTCCATTTTGCTATGTGTTGATCTGTGGATGGGCATATGGATTTCTTCCTCCTGGTCATTGTGATTGGGTTGCCTGGAACTTTTCTGTGTCGCAAAACACAGTTTCCAAAAGGGCTGCCTGCATTTGCTTCCATTAAACAGTGAAGAACGCTGATACCTAGGGACTGTGTTGTCATGCTTCAGGTTGGGCAAGCTGGAATGATGCCGAACCTTTACTGTCTGCTGTCTGCATTATGACTTCCTTGGTTCTAGAACAAGATATTCCATGAAGATCTGTAGACAGAGTGATTGACTGAGCCAAGAGGAGCTTCTGACATTATGTTCTGGAACCTTCTCCTGTCCTTGCTCTGCCTTGTGTGTGTTTGCTGTCAGAATGCTTTGACTATTCCTGGTGCTGGAGTTCTGTCGTGGAGACAAGGATCCTCACCCGTGAACCCCAGCTGTGAGTCCAGGGACTGTCCAGAGGCACCATGGCTAGGTTCTCAGGTCAACACCACCTTCCTGCAGGCGTGGCTGTTTTGATATATTCTAGAGGTCACACCCTTGGAGTGCTCTGAGGATAGAAATCCGAGACCACAGAGTTCTTCTTGTTTGGTGGATGCTGGATGTCCCTCCCATAGACAACTGCTTATTAAACTAAGCTCACAAAAGGTGATAGGCTTGGGTCAGACTTTGTGTTCACCCCCCTCAGAGAGGCTAAAGAGGCATGGTGGTTTCCATGGCAACCAACAACAGATGTCATGGGTCTTAAATGCCACAGCGAGTAGAAACAGGAGCACACCAGGCCATCGCCAGCCCCGCTGTCCGCCTCAGGTGGGAGCAATTGCTTTTTCTTCATGGCCTTCCTGTTCCACATTTCTTTTCATCAGTCAAAACAAGGTAATTCCAGCCGCACCACTGACTCGCACACAGGAGGGGTGGCTCCCCTCAGACTTACTGGCTTGATTACTCTGTTTGTTCGGGCTCCAAATGGAGGGAGAATTTTCACATGGCTGAAGGCCCTCGGCTTCCTGCAGGCCAGAGAGGCTGAGAAAGTTGAAGCCAGAAAAAAGTGAGAGTCTGAGCTGTCCCCTCCATCTGCTTCCTGTTGTGTCTTCTCTCCAGTGAGACCTTCCTCCAGTGACCTTATCCCTCCATGTGAGTCCTCCCTCCTGGAATCCTCCCTCCCTGAGTCCTCCCTCCCTGCGAGTCCTCCCTTCCTGTGAGTCCTCCCTCCATGTGAGTCCTCCCTCCATGTGAGCCCTTCTCTCTCCCTCCCTGTGAGCCTTTTTCCCCTGAGTCCTCCCTCCCTGTGAGCCTTTTTCCCTCCCTGTGAGCTCCCCCTCCCTGTGACCCCATCTCTCCCTGTAACCTCTTCCCTCCTTATGGCCCCTCCCTCTTCACTGTTTTGCCCTCCCCTAGTCTATCTCCCCACATGGCTTACTGATGGGATTCACCCTGCTCTGCTTCTCTAGGTGCGTTCCACAATGTGTTCACACATGCAAACACCCCTTTGTATCCCGTGGGCGGACCGAGCATGCTCCGCTCCTTATTCTAACCCTGCCACACACTGTCCTGGGTGCTATGCCCTTCCTTTTCTGAGTGTGTTCCATTTCCTGCTCTGACAGGGTTTCTCTTCCTGTCCTGGGTCCTTCTGCTCCAACAGGCAGTTGAGTGTATCCTTGCTCTTTCTCTCATAGCTTCTGCCTGTCACCTGCCTCCCAGCACACTTCCTAGGCCATGTGCTCTGGTTCAGCACCCTTTTGTCTTGACCCTTAAACACATCAAGTTCCCTTGTTCAAGGCTGTTGGTTTTGTTTTGTTTTTGCTAGAAGGTTCTTTCTAAAGGTTGGCTCTCCTGAAATATCCAGCTGTCAGGTAGTGTCAGCTGCTCTGTCCTGAGCCAGCTCCTGTAGCTCCCCTTCCTGCTTCCCAGCCCAGGAGCCTCACTGCTTGCCCTTTAGAAGCTGCCTGGGACTTTTGAGCCACACAGTGTGCCCAGTCTGCTCTGAGAAACTCTATAAATGGGAAGAACACTTTGCACCTCCAAGATTTACATTGGAAGAAAAAAAATAAAAGAAACAGAATGATCCAATAATTTTTTTCAGATTGGTTCCTTATTACAATGCTAATACTTTGGATATGTTGGGTTTAAATAATTATATTATTGAAATTAATTTCACTCAAAGGGTATAAAGTTCTAGTTAGTCTGAGGGATAGTTCTAGATGTCTATTCTATATTGGGTGAGTTTGCTTTATAAAATGTCATGTGCACTTGAAAATTGCCCAGAGCATGGATTTTTAAGTGCTCTCACCACAAAGATGGCAAGATGCAAAGTTATGGATATTCTAATTAGCATGGATCATCATCCCACGGCGTATACATACATATATCAAAGCATCACATAGCATGCTGTAAATAGATGCAATTTTTATCTGTCAATTAAAAAACAAATACATTCAAAAGATTAATTATATCTGTTACTTTTTGTTGTTTAAAATGTAGCTACTGTAAAATCTAAACTTGAAAGAGAACCTGGCATTTGCGGCTTGCCTAAGCCTGATCTGGGAAGGTAGCTTTACAGTCTGGCTAGTTGCACTGAGACGGGCTGGATGAAGAGACTGTACTCTTAATTTCAAGATTTACTTTGAAAAGATATTAAAAAGAGTAAAACAGCCCATCAGTAATGGGCTCTGATGATGCCTCAGCCTGTCTATGCCTTGGGTACTATGAGGGCATAACTACACACAGAAACTGGCAGGTACCAACACCTGCTTGACCTCAACTGTTCTTTGTTCCATTGTGCATCTTACTGGCCTTTCTTGTCTCTCTGTTCATCATCCCCACTGAGCTCTAAAAGAGCCTTTTCAATCACTGTGCATTTGCTTATGTTGTCTCTGCTCATGAATGTCAGCCCTGGGAATGCCGGGCATTGTCTGTATTGCTTACTGTGGCCAGAGGCCTGTCTCAAGATCACCATGCAGCAAGGGCCTGAGCAATGCATGCTGAATGAATGAATGAATGAATGAATGAAGCTGAGCTATGAACTGAAGGGACACTTGTACCCATTCTGCTGAAAAGAAGCTGATGGTGGTGGTTCATGCTTGTAATGCTAGCTCTTTGGAAGTTAAAGGAAAGATTGCTAGGAGTTCAAGACCAGCCTGTGCTACATGGTAAGCCCTTGTCTCAAGGAAAGAAACAGCAATTGGTTTGTGATATAAGCACAGGCTTGCCATAGGTTGAATACAAGATCAAACTTGGAATATAGACATCGGGCAGAATCCATGATGCTCTGAGCATCTAGAGGAAAGAAGTCTCCTTGATTCTGTAGCCTCATGCCTGGGACATCACAATATCTCAGAATGAGAACAGGGTTACTGGTCTTGAGATTGGTACACTAGGATGTATATGACCCTCATCTTCAACCTCATTTTCTGCTTGAAGCCTCTGGAGGACAGTCCTTCAGAATGTGAGAATATGAGTCATACTAGATGTCTCATTTAGAATGGCTTGTTCAGTCTGATTTCCTATGAATATCTGAGCCCTCTCAGCTGTACCAAGCCTGTATACTCTGTCTGAGGTCATGATCTACCTGGCAGGACCCTGGAGCCCATCTGGTGCCTCTCTGGAGAGCCTGATGGGAGTTGGTTCTGTGTTGCTATAGTGAAACATGGAAGTCAGCTCTGGTTCTGTTCAAGAGACAGAACATCCAAAGGGTGGGTATGCATAGGCTCTGGTGAGGATCCAACTTGGTCACATTAGCTCATTGTTTATGACAATAATGGGTGTGTGTCATAAGTTCCAGGAAGCCAGAAGATCTGGATCTCACAATCTACTATGAGGGTCCATCTATCCATCCATCCATCCATCCATCCATCCATCCATCCTTCTTCCTTCCTTTTCTTTCTTTCTTTCTTTCTTTCTTTCTTTCTTTCTTTCTTTCTTTCTTTCTTCCTTTCTTTCTACATTTATTGTGTGTGTGTGTGTATTTGTGTGTATGCATACATGCATGCATGCGTGTGTGCATGTGTATGTGTATATGTGTGTTTGGAAATTCATATACCACAGCACAAATGTGGAGGTCAGAGCGCAGCTTGAAGCAGTTGGTTCTTTTCTTTCACTGTATGGGTCCAAGGGATTGCATTCGGGTTGTCGGGTTTGGTAGCACGTGATATTATGCAGTTAGCCATCTCCCGGGCCCACATGGTACATCTTGATAATCAAGGACTTTCTGTGAGGCTCCATTCTCCCCATAGCACCATCAGTCTTCAGCATCTTAGACCCTTGGCTGTGTCTTTTAACCACATTCACACAGCAGGGCTGACCAACCTAGGTCTCCTCAGCCCCCTGAGAATCCCCAGATTGAGGAATGTAAGCCCCACCTTCATTCTCTAGAGGGGTGACCTGAGATGGGAAAGAAGGATGTCTCAAGGAGACAGGATGGCAGCCTGCTTAAGAAAGATGTGAACCAGAGCAGAAATACGAAGACAGAGAGGCTATGGTCCATCCTTGACTGTGGTATGATGGATTATGAGGAAGGTGCTTGTAAAATAAGCTTTTATCCTTGACCAAACTTCCTTCGTGTCCTCTGAGCCAACTTGACCCTTGACCGTGGATTGGCAGGCTGCATTCTGTCCCTGGGCTGCTCCAGCTGCCTCTCAGTGTGTAGCTGCCTCATGCTCCCCTGCTCAGGGACCTTGATATTGATTGTCACAGTCCCGTCTTTAGCAAATGACCCAGAATGAATTCTCTATTATAATGTCAAGGGGTTAGGGACAACAGAAGGAAGTGTTAGAAGACTATATGTATTTCTTTCCAAAGGCACCATGTGCCCAACCTTGAGTTAAATGCATGGAAGCTTCAGGAAGAAGCCAAATCCAAGCTCCTTCTGAGGACCTGAGGAAAGACTTGTCAGCTTTGTTCAATAGCCAAGCTGGGTTCTAAGCACCCCTAAGCCTTCTCTGTCTGTATGACTGATTTCTGTCTGTCTGTGATACGGGACAGCAGCCAGCTTGGTTTGCTCATAGCTGACGCTCACCTCAGTTCACCAGACCCAGGGACTCTACTGCAGTGACAGCCAGCCCCCAGTCTGCCTTCCACTGTGTCTCCCTGATATGGGGACAGGGCTGGAAATTGATGCTCTGCTCAAGGTCACACCGGCATTCAGTGGGAAGGAGCCCAGGTGCCAGGGCCATGTCCCGGTGCACCCGCTCCCTTATCATCTTGGGCAGATGTCTCGGAGCCTGGCTCTGCTCTGCCATCAGGCAGCGTCTGACCTCAGGAGCCAGCAGCTTCTTAGTAACTGCATCAGAACCCTTTATTCCTTTTGAGCCGTGACCCAGAAAAACCCCATTTGTGGAGCACAAAGCTTGCTGCCTGCTCGGAATACAGGAACAAATAATTGCTCCCTTCGGACCCTCGGTTTCCGGTGGACTGGGAGGCAGCCACAGCTGTACCTGGATTTAGAAGATGGGGGCTTTGTGGGCTCTGTGGCATCTGGGGGTTCTGGAGTTCTCCAGGCAACAACACTTGTTTTCCTGCCCTGAATAAATCAAAGGGCCTGAATGCAGGCTGGGTCTTGTTGGAGGTGGAGCCTTGAGCTGAATGAACCCTTCTGGGGACAGCTTGGGGGTTGTGTGGGGTTTGGGAAACAGAGAGCACCAGAAGAAGGCCTGGGAGTCAGAAATGCTAAAGGGTTGGTAGATCGGGTCACCTGTTAGAGACTCTGGACTCTCAGGAGCCCGGAGGATGTCAGATGTCTGAGCACTGTGAAGTGCTGAGTGGGGGTGCCACTCTCTCAGACAGGAAAACACAATGTGTCTCTGTTATCAGTTCAGCAACCCCAGGCTTTATTTTGGGCTATGAAGTTGCCTAACAGGATACGCACAGACTGTGAGACAGAGTCTGGCTGGGGTCGGCTGAGGACCTCCCCTATGGCTCCAGCCCAGTCTAGACAAGATGGGGTCTAAGAATAGTAAGATGGGAGGCGAGTGCATGGCGGAGCCTGGGGTGCTCCAGGGTCAGAATTCTGAATTCTTCCAGGAGATCTTGAGGCAAGAGGGTAAATTCGCCACTTTTCTCTGCTTTAAATAAGAACATTTCAGATTAAGGAGGATGGGGCAGACACGAGGGAAGATACCAAGGATGCCATTTAACCCTGACTGGTACAGAAGCAACAAGTCTCTCCCAGTACCAAATAGAGATGCCCTTGTCTCATAAAGAGGAGGCTCAGTCCTCTTTGATTTGGAAGAAAAACTTTGGGTAAATAGTCTAACGGGGCTTCCAGACGGGCAGTAGAATTTTCTAGATGTCTACGTCTACTGGAACACTGAGTTTCTTAGATTTTGTATCTATAACAAGGACTGAAGTTCTTACTAGAGCGGAACCTGAGATACCTGACCCCACTAACCGGGGAATGAGAATGGGGGATAGTTTGCTGAGCATGGGGAAACCTAGAATCTAGATTTAGGCGGGCCCCATCCTCTTCTCCATTATAAAGAGAAACACTTGTGCTACAACATGTCCAAGGGCTCAAATGAGTAGGTTTTCCTGCAGTGTAAACAATGTTAGGATTATGAAGGGATCAGTGTGCTCCCAGGAGGACTTGGTTTTGCAAACCCCCTGAGCACAGTTTTATTCACCTGGCTTCTGGAGAGGCTCTGAGAGGGGGAGGCATCAGCTAGGCAGGCATAGGACTGGATAGATCAGAGCTTCTCTTCACTGGTGGGCCTACAGCTCTAGGGGTGTGCTCCTCCCCAGGAGCAAGCGACCCACCCCCTCAGTAGCCTCCGGATGCCATATGTTACAGAAGTCTACCTGGAAGGTGGGTTGGATCTTAGTGGCTAGATTGACTATGAGCTCATAGTCTTTTTAGATTTCCATCCAAGGTTCTTGTTTATGGGGATTGAGTCCTTTCCCATGGGGAGACAAAAAAGACAAAGTAGGACAACCATAATTCTAGGGCCCACATTAGTCTTGTCTTTGGGGGGTTGGAGGACCTAGTGATGACCCATCTGTCATTTCTATAGTCTCCTTTAGTTGGGTATGGTGGGTCCACAGGGTAACTCTGGCCACCTTAATTGTGATAGGGGTGACAAAGACCACAGGGTGCTTTTGCTTGTTGGCTCCGGGTTCTGGGTCAGGATTTTCCACTAGGTGGAACTTGTGGGCAGGCTCAGATACAGGCAAGGATCTGAACCTCTTGAACCATCTAATCAACAGCCCTCTGGATCTATGGTGGGGCCTGTAAGGACCCAGGGAGAGGATGGCTAGTCATTTCTGTCTTAAGAATGTCCCCATATGGGAGTGCACCTGGCTGTTAGGAGTGCAAAGGGTAGGAGGCTGGCCCAGTTTCCCCATCTCAAGGACATACTCAGTCTACCGGTCTTGAGCTTTGCGGCCTTTAGGCAAATGGAGTTTCTAATCAACATATTAGGTCCTGTGATAGATTTAGGGAAACTTTGGCTGTGGATGCTGGGCCATTGCCAGACCCCAGGGAGTGAGGTAATCTAAATTTATTATAATAAACCCGAGTAACACATCAGTTTTAGTTGCCCCAGATGAGTGATGTCTTAGTTAGGGTTTTAATACTGAGGAGAGACACCTTTATAAGAATTACAATTCTTATAAAGGAAAACATTAAATTGGGGCTGGCTTGCAGTTTCAGAGGATTAGTCCATTATCATAATGGCAAGACGTAAGAGCGTGCAGACAGACATGGTGCTGAAGGAGCTAAGAGTTCTACATCTTGACGTGCAGGTAGTAGAAGTGTCACTGGGTGAGGTTTTAGTATATATGAGACCTCAAAACCCGCTTCCACAGTGACACACTTTCTCCAACAAGGCCACACCTACTCCAACAAGGCCACACCTCCTAAATGTGCCACTCCCTATATGCCAAGCATTCAAACACAAGAGTCTTTGGGAGCCATATCTATCCTAACTATCAAAGGTAGCGGCTTGGTGGAGTTTGGCGACCACCTGTTTCCCAATAAGGGCAGGAAAGTATGGGTCTTTTGTCTGGCAAGAACTACCATCCACTTGCCTCCTGTTTGGAATATTCCCCCATTGCCCACTTGGTTTCTGTGTGTATACAATGGGCTCTGGTGCAGTTCAGGTAGGTTCAGGTAGGGTAACCAAGAACTAGAAAGCCACACTAGTTCTGAGGCTGCCTTCTGGGTAGTCTACTCTGCTGCCCTGTTCTATTAGGCCTCTAGGAATCCCCCTTTTGATGACCTTTGCAGTGGAAAATGGCTGCCTCTCTTGCCAGCCATATGGCCTCCAGTAGCGTCAGAATTTTATCTTTGCTTTTGATTTCCTTTTTGCATGAGGTGAACAAGCCCTTCTCTCCCTGTAGAGGGCCCCATGCACATGGGCCATGGCAAATGCAGACCCATTATCCTTGTACACAATGACGACTTTGCCCTTTTCTCAGTGAAGTGCCTGGGCTAAAGCTCAGCCCTTTGTGCTGAAGTCCCTTGGCAGATAAGTCCAAGGTGGCAGCTGTGCCTCAGCATACCTGATTCCATCTTGAACAAATTGTCTTCCATCAGTGCACAGCATCTCCTCTATTTCTCCTAGCAGGGCATCTGTTAGGTCAGGTGTGACAGACTGGATAGCGCCAGTCATTTCCAGGCAGAGTGAAGATCAGGAAGTGTGGACAGAGCCTGGAAGGTACGGGCCATCCAGTCCAGGAGCTGATTGGAGGATGCAGCAGTTGCGGTCTTAGGGGCAGCAGCAGCCAGGACTAGGCTCTGCTTGAGGTGGGAGCTGAAGCTACTGGGACCACTTTTCACCAGGCACTTCTGCATTGCTAGAACCCATCTGGGTGAGCTGAACTATGAGCTCCTCCTGGATGAAGACAGAGGGACCAGGGCATCTCCCCTCACAGGGATTGGTGCCACAGAACCCTGTCATGCCCTGCTGTGTCTCCCATCTGATTAGAATCTGATGACCATGACTTGACTGCTGTCTTAGAGGGGCTCTGTGGGTTGTTGTTGGACAGCAGGCTGGCTGGGCTGATGGCTGAAGTTTCACAGAATCAGACACAGGGTTGGTCCAGGAGACGTGCCCAATAATGTGTTATTTAGGCATTGTACATTCCCCTCTCTGAGGTCCCCCTCAGGAGGGTCACTACAGCGTGTGGGGTGCTTAGGAACAGTTCCTAAAGTCAGCTTGTCAGCTTCTTTGACTAGCACAGCTGTAATGGCAACTGCCTTCAAATAAGCCAGCTAACTGCAGAGACAGGGTCCAGATAGGTCATTGGCATCTTCCAGGTTCCATTTCTGAGCAAGGATACCTTTGGCAATCACTTATGTAAGATGGGGAGTTCTGCTTCCCTGTTTCTCTCCTCGTGTCTTTGGCTTCCCTCTCTCCTCTGGGATCTCTTTTATCTTCTGTTTTTACTTTTCTATATGTATATAGAGTCATCGTTATTATAAACCTCTTGAGCAACCTATTTATATTTTCAAACCCTTTTAACTTCTGAAGTTTCTTTTCTAATCTTTAAGTCTGACTCAATAGCAAAAGCAATATATTTTTAGCAGTTTTCTTTAATCCTTTTTGTTTAAAAAAAAGACCTAGTGAAAATCGTCCTTAGTCTCCTTACCTTAGTGTTTGCTCTTGTTTTTGGAAGGCTTTTCTGCCTATGTGCTGGGTTTCAAGGCCTGAATGGTCCTTCCATCACTGCATTAGCTGTTCTGAGGTCTGCGGGCCTGCTATAGAACCTCTGGAAAGAGACCTGAGCACAGCTGGATGACCCTGACCTGCTCTGCTTTGTAGGGCAAACCTTCTGACTACAACAGGAAAGAAAAAAATAAACCTACAAAGAACCCATTGGATGGGTCTGCTCTGGAGAACATACCAAGTTGAACATCTCTGTGTGTTCACTAGCACACAAGGTGAAGGAAGATTTGGTAAATAGCTAATAGAGATGATGTAGTCTACTAAAAACCAGTGGGGAATGGGAATGACCTTGAGACAACAGCAAAAGATCTAACATCCCTGTCACCAGAGTCCTGGAGGAAAGAGGGAAGTGCCAGGTATAGAAAGTATGTGTAAAAGAAATATTGGCTGAGAACTCTGTATAATGAAGATCTATGTAAACGTATAGATTCAATGACCAAAATTAACCCAAAGAACTACCTGACCAGAAAAAAACCACAAAACTGATGAAAACTAAATACAAAAACACAAAGTGCTGAGCCTTGGGGCTGTAACTGCTACTGGGAAGGCTGAGGCAGGAGGATTGCTAGTCTGAAGCCCATGTGGGCAATACAGAAGTTGAGCTAGAACTCAATGGAAGAGTGTTTTCCTGGCTTGCAAGCTTATCCCTGGCTCTAGTCCCCAGCTCTTCAAAAACAAAAACAGAAAGAAGAGATAGGAAGGCGGGAGGTGTGTGAGACAGAGCGGCCAGCAGGAAGAGGATTAGGTAGCTGCGGGTTTCTCATGGGAAATCAGAGAGCCAGAAGAATGGATATAACACTTTTAAAATTCTGAAGGAAAAGAATGGATGACCCAGAAACTGTGTTCAACAAAAAGTCTCTTCCAGAAGTGGAAAGGGACTGGAGGACGCTGTGAGCGCTGGGTGTCAGCAGCTCTTTAACAGACAACTTAGTGGAGGGGTTTTTTGAGAAGGGAAGCTTCACTGGAGGGAGTCTGTTGCTCCGTGGTGAGGAAGAACAAGGAGTGCAGTGAGCCTGTGGGTAGGGATGGCAGCCAGTTCAGCATTCTTTAACCTTTAGAGTCTGAAGTAAGTGTAGCCATGAGAGAGGAAGATACACCTTGGGTGGGTTTTCAGTGACCATAAGTGTAAGCTGATGATGGCTGCAGTGTAAACAGGGTGGTGGTGGGGGGAGAGGTGTCTGCCTCCACTTGGAGTGGTGAGTACTGATTCAGTCACTAAAAGTTAAATGTAGACCCAACAATGCCCAGAACAGACATTGAAAAAAATTATACTGAAGCTGGAGAGAGAGAGAACTCCAAAAAGCATTTAAAGAATCTAATCAGAACATGGGAACTGGTGGTGGGAAGTGGAATCAAAATGATTAAATGTGAACCAATGAAAAGACAGAGATTAGAAGCAAATCCTGCAACTGTATCTGGTGAGGGAAATTTCCTGAGTGGGATGATTCACAGAGAGAATCTGTGACCACCCGGTATCATCTGTCAGTTTATCTATCTATCTATCTATCTATCTATCTATCTATCTATCTATCTATCTATCTATCTATCTATCTATCTATCCATCCATCCATCCATCCATCCATCCATCCATCCATCCATCTATCTATCTATCTATCTATCTATCTATCTATCTATCTATCTATCTTTCATCTATCTATTACATATCTATCTATCTTCTGTCAATAATCTATCATCTATCTTTCTCTTAGAATTACTTATTCTTTGATAATGTTATACCTGTATATAATGCATGTTTATTACATCTGCTCCATTCCCATCCCTTGTCACCCTCCTACTCCCTCTAGACCCCTTCTTTATCCCAACAATTCTCTTTCCTATTTTCATGTGTGTTTTTTTATGATCCATTGGGTTCAGTTAGGGATACATGACCATAGGTGTGGAAGTATTAATTAAAACATAGGCTTCTTACCAGAGGCTACACCACTGAAGAAAAGTGACTCCCTCTCCCCTAGTAGCTAACAAGTGCCAAAAGCTTCTCAGCCAGGGTGGAACCTCATGAAAACCTCATATATCCATGTTGGAATGTTCACTGACTTCATCCTGTGCATCTTGTGGAGGTCACCATGGCTTCTACAAGTTCATGTGTACAACAGCACTGCTGTGTCCAGACAGCAGTATTTCACAGCGCTGTTCCCCATCCTCTGGGTCTTGCATTCTTTCAAGCTCCCAATTCTATGATGATTTTTCCATGAGCCTTGAAAGGGAAAGATGTCCTGTTTTGGGGTTGAACACTCAACAGTCACCTTTTCTAAACAACTTGACCAATTATGAGGTATATTAAGAGGTATTAACCTCTTCTCCAACCAAGACCAACAGAAGCGCTAACATATGGATGTAAATATAATCATTGAAGGTAGTTTGACATTTAATGAAGCAATAGCAGTAGATTCTCCCAAAGGGCCTACAATATCCTAAGCCACGGAATTTGGCCAGGTTTATAGCATGAAGCATGAAATCCCTCCTCTGGAACAGGCCTCAAATCCAGTCAGAAAGTTGTTGGTTACCCCTATAACAATCACGCCCCTATTGCATCAGTGGGCACCATAGTGCCCTGGCAGGTTGGGACCATAGCGTTCAGGGTTCACAGCTGGAAGAGCCTGCCGATGACTTTTCTTTCCCAACAGCATACAGAACTTTTTGCGCTACTGTGAAAGCTAGCCAGCAGGAAGGAAGCTTCCAGTTTAGACTCTGCTTGGTTTCTATGTGCCCTGTATCCAAAGGACGTGGCACTTTCAGTAATAGGGTCTTACAGTCTAGTTCTGGCAGGCGACCGAGGGTGAAGACAAGAGCCTATATAGTTTCAGGTGTCTCTGGGCTCTCACTGATTAACAACTCATGATTAACAACCCACACCTAGCTCTGGGATTTTCACTCAGTAACCTATGGCTTCTGGTAGAATCAGTCTCCACCCATCCAAGGCACCTCTCTTACTATTAATTAACCATATTAACCTGCCCTCCTCTCCTTCTCCCTGATGCCTGCTTAAATTTTTCCACCCCCAGTCTTACCTCTAATTCCATATCTTGTACTCTATCTTCCCCCACACATAAGGTCTTTCCCCATCCCCCATCTCTCTTTATTCATCCCCTAGATACTATTTGGATAAAGAGAGTCTATATACAATTCTAAATATGTCAAGAAATGATGAAGAACCCACTCTTAATAAATTCTAACATGTTTTACTTAAAGGAAAAGAGCCTAAAGCTGGCTTACATCAATCAGGTAATCAAACACATAGTTCAAAACTTCCACACTCTGAAAAGAAATCCCCAGGCTTGGGTAGGTTTCACCAGTGAGTTTTACAGAGAGTTGAATATGCAGCACATTTATATGTATTTTTTTAAAAAATAATGGGATATTTTATTAATTCTTTGAGAATTTTATGCAATGTATCTTGATCATATTCACTTCTTGGAATGGGGCCATCTTTTAAGACATGGTAGACCTACCATGGGCCACATCTTTAAAGAGAACTGATTCTCCCTCCCAAGAAGCCGTGTCCTTGTCCTCAGTTAAGGATGGGTGCTTACCAGCCCCTCCCCCCTCCTCTTGAGGATGGTGCCTGGCCTGATCTTGTTCAGGTCTTGTACAGGCAGCCACAGCTGCTGGGAGTTCCTGAGTGCAGCAATCCTGTCATGTCCAGATGCCACTGTTTTGCTCTGGTCCTTACAGCCTTTGAGTCTTGCAACCTTTTTGTCTGCCACAATAGTCCCTGTGTGTGTGTGTGTGTGTGTGTGAGAGAGAGAGAGAGAGAGAGAGAGAGAGAGAGAAAGAGAGAGAGAGAGAGAGAGAGAGAGAGCACATGTGATATAGTCATCCCATTTGTGGCTGAGAACCCCACTGACATTCTCTGTACTTTGTGAATTTCTACATTATCCATCATCTACTGCTCAAAAACATTTCCCTGGCAAGGACTAAGCACCACACTAAGAAATAGGGGCATAGTCTCGGCATGTTTTTTTTCTCAAAGAATTGAGGAGGGGGTGTCACTTCATAATCCATGTTATAAGACTGAACTTCTTGAGAGTCAAGCTAAGAAAAGCAACATAAGGGCAGACCACTGAAGGTTGGTGCTATTCGTGACTAGAGGTACAGAAACAAGTTCCCAGACTGAGTCTAAATAGAAACTATTTGCCGAGCATTCAATGGAACCCACTGTAGTAAAGGGGAAAAGAAAATGAAAGGGATAAAAATAAATATCGCAGTAAAGCATTTTATGAAATTCGGTCTAATTCATGACCAAAACTGTCAGCAGGCTAGGAACAGTCAGAGTGACTTTCACCTGGTCAAAGAATCTTCTAGAAACCTCCAGTTAACACTCATACATGGAGATGAAGATCCTAATTCATTCTTTCTAGGACCAGGAAGGCAAGGCAGATGCACATTTTAACTTCTCATTACAGACCGGGATTCCCTGGTTGGGCATTGAAACAAAAAGGCTGCTCAAACTGGTAAAACCAAAAGAAAATGAGGCACAGTACCCAATAACAGGAGGGTTGATATCCCCAGGAAATCGAGCAAAAATATAGCTTATATAAATGTATAAAATATAACATACATGGACTATAACAATGCTTAGCTGTATTATTCACTAGAAAGAAAGACATATAATTATTGTGGTTACTTGTGTATGGTGTGACTTCCGGCAATGAAAACCCAAGGAACCTGCAGAGGCATTTGCTCAAATAAGTTGGCTCAGGGCTTAGCAGACGCAGAATATAAAGTCCATAGAAAATATCCGTCCCATTTCTACGCACTGAGAATGAACGAGCAGAAACCCAAATTATTATAAACATCAATAACATTCCACTCAAAGCAAAATATTTGTCTTTAAATACAACATATATGAACAGAATAGTATCTGAGACAGAAATATAGGAGCAGAAATGAAAGAAGATACAGGGAAATGCAGAGATAAACCATGCTCACTACTGGGAAGTCTCCATACAGTTAAAAAGTCAGTTCTTCCCCAGTAGTCCTATAGCTTCAATGCAATTCCAGCAAAAACTCAAGCTGACAATTAACACAGAGGCCCAAGGTTGGTCAAGGTGCAGAGAAGGGGCTGTCAAACCCAGCCCTAAGTGGACTGTCTTGCTCCATCCCAAAGCTCAGGGGTTTGCATAAAAGGGGGCAGAAGGGCTGTAGGAGCCCGAGTGATTACAAGGAAAGAATGTTTTCTGGACACAACAGGGCGGGTGCACATGTGAATTTATGTTGGTTGGGATAAAATGTTCAAAACCTGGGCAAACACAAATCAGACAAAATCCCAGCATGGAGAGAGGGGTGGCTACAAAGCCCTGGCCCTAAATGAGAGCTATGGGCAATTGCTAGCTGCTGGAAGAGTCGGCTTTCTTTAAGAGGGTGAGCCCATGCTCAGGAGAAGACCACACAGCCAAGAGTATAAGCGTAGCACAAACTGGACTCTGGGGGCTAAAGGAAAAAGCAAAAGCAAAGTTAGTTGGGTAGGGAAGGGTGTGCACCTGGCAGAAGTTGGGGGGAAGAGATGAATACAACCAGAACACATTTTGCAAAACTTTCAAAGAAGCAGTAAAAATGAGAAAAAATACATAGTGGGAAACAAATGGAGTAGAAGAAATGAAACAACTTTTCAAAAGAAAAAACCCTTTGGGCCCGGCCTTGATACCGACTTCAAAGCCATGGTCATGAAGACAATGGAGACATGGTGGAGATGGAAGTCCGGGTCAAAGGAACAGAACAGCAGTCTCAGAACCCTCCTCCCCCATTATGTTAAATCCACTCGACACGGCTGCCTTAAAAGGGGGCTGGCTTTCTTGTTCAGCAAGTGGTGTGGGAATAATTGGGCACTCATGTATAAAGGAATCTGGATTTAAACTTCATGCTTCATACGAAAGCAAACTCAGCAAGGGCCACAGGACCAATGGCTAAAGCTAGGCCGTGAAATAATTTAGAGGGGAAATTTAGAAGTCAATGAAGTGAACTGATAGGCAAAGAATTCCAACAGTGTGACCCACAGAAGAAATGGGGGTACCCCTGTTAAGCCAACAGCTTCCGCCCCAGGGAGATGATAAGAAGACTGGTGTGCATCACATCGGACAGCAGAAGTCTGTCCACAATACTGAACTCGCAGCCACCAACCAACCATCAGAAATAGACGGCCCCATGGGTAAGATAAGTCACTGAACAGAAACCATGCTAAATAAAGTGTGTGGGTGATAAATAAACTGAGAAAAAGACTCAATATCATTGGCCATTAGAAAACACAGATCAAAACGGCTGGCTATATGATGCCTCCGAGCACTTGTTCCATGACTAAGCGCTGGTGAGGAGGTGGCGCAGTCCAAACAGACGTGCAAGGCAGAGGGAAATTCAAGACAGACATTTTAAGTTCAACCCAAGTCTCTGAGACCTGTTTCTGGGGTTCACTATGGGCACAGAGGGACAGCTGAAGCTGTTTGACGATACTTTCCCAGGGTGAGGATAATCCAAGACACCTCAGCTGGTGAGAGGATAACCTGCTGCCCTTCTGTGTGACGGCAGAGGGTTTGCCAGGATGTTGGAGAAATATTGATTGCCATCTGCAGCACGGGTGAGTCTCCCTAGGGTTCTGCCCATGACAACTCTGGAAAGACTGAACCATGACTCCAAAGAAGAGATCGGTCATCGTTGGCGGCAAGGGGTGAAGAGATGGCAACTGCAAAGGAGTGGTTTTGGGGAGGACTCGAGGTATCTAGATTGTTCTCAGTCCCTCAGGTCTGCTAATCAAATCACCACATGCCAATTTAAAAGGGATTAAGTAAATTTTAGACTATATAGAGGCAAAAATTTATCAGGCCTATCAGTGTGTTTGGTGCCTCTGGTTTCATTCCCGTGGGTGCCCAGAAGGCTCTACTGTCTTGTTGTGGGATAGATGAATGTGAGCTCATAGACACGCTGAGTGTGGATGCCCAGGCCCTAGATAAGCACTCTGTCTTGGTCACCCAGAAAGGTTGCCTAAGGCTTACTTGCCTATGACCAGTTTCTAAAGGGTCCCACTTAATATACCAGCACCTTTTATCCTGTGTCTTGGCTCATGAGGGGCCCTGCTCAGCCACCACATGCACAGGACCTTAATAACAGACTGTGCCCAGTCCCAAGAGGATCTACATGACATGGCCAAAGCCCCTGACCTGACACCAGCTCTCAGTGTGGGTCACTTGTAACTCCCCTACCCTGGGTCTTTTCCTCTCAGCCTTCTCCAAACACTAACAGGGCACCCTGTGGTGAGGGTGAGGTTTGTGGTCCACTCATGAGATGTCCTTGCGACCCAGACAATGAGGTAGATGGGACAGAGTTGTGCACAGCCCTGTAGGTGTATCAGGACTGTCATGCCTAATAAGAGATGTTTGAGTCTGAATGAGCTAGAGTTCTTCCTGGGATCGTGGGCTCTAGTGGGTGCACGAGGGTCAGAGGGCATGCTATATAGGGTACTGTCCAGCTCTACTCTGGGCTGGGGTTGAGCAGTCAGTGTATTTCCAGAGGTGGGACTGTCTACACTCCCAGCAGAAGATGGGCCCCAAGGTGACCCATGCCACAGCATGGTAAAGTAGGCTTTATCTAGAACTATCAAGACAGGGTCAGGGACATGTAGCCCATGCCACAGCATAGTAAAGAAGGCTTTATCTAGAATGACAGGATCATGGGAGGTAGGCGGGGATAACAATATATCCATCATGGGCAATGGAGGGCACAGATGGGGATGGGCTATGTGTGAGAGGATGGTGGGAAATCACTACCAGGAGACACCAGGAGAGAGGGACGCAGGCTAAACCTATCTTACAGAATTACTGAAGACTGGCCAGAGAGACAGACGTCCCTTGGGGACTGTAGAGGATGAGAGCCCCTCAGCTATGGATCCTGATGCTGGAGGGTTCTGATGTCCTGGCTCACTCAGATCCTCACTGAGCCTGGCCTTTTCAGGAGGTGCACAGACGGGCACTGGACTGAGTAAGATCAGGAGCCCCTTCTGTACTTCGCTCAAGCAGAAGGATCTCTGCAGGAAAAACCATTTCCCTGCAGGGCCCCGGCCTGCGCCTCTTCCAGGCCCCGATAATGAAGTGTCTTTGTGTGTCCTTGTTTCTCTTCTCCCCACGGGAGTCAGAGAGTGGGTCAGCACGTGCCAGTGTTTGCACTGAACCCTGGCTCTGCTGCCCATGAGTCTGTAGCGAGTTACACAGGGGGCCTCCGGGACCGGCCCATGCATGCTGATGCTGGCTCATGCCAATTACAGGCTGAGTGATGGAGCGGCCTTGTGTCATCTTGCTGGTGCATGGCAACAGCAGGTGAATGCTATAGTTTATGATTTTCAATTATAAATCAAATAGGCTGAGTTCTCGCTTCTCTTAATAAAGGTTGTAAAAGCACTGAAGTGTGGACAGCGTCTGCAGGAGGGCTTGGGGGGAGCAGGTTGAGTCTAGCTTTGGGGGAAGCATATGTGAATAAGCACTGGGGGAGATAGATGTAGAGCGTCCTCTTAAGGACTGTGGGTGGGAGTGGATCGTGAAGCCAGCACCATACACCTAGCACCCAGCTTCGCCTCGCATCTCTCTGCTAGGCTTAGTGCTAGGTTTTGAGCCTGAGCTGGTTTCAGCAGAGGCCAGGGTGGTTATGTTGGCTTCTGGACACACATCCCTGGGGACCACAGGATGGTGTGAGTCTTTCCATGTGCACCAGTTCAGGGCTATACTCAAGATGGTGGGTGGTGAGATGGAGCAAGGCCAGATCTGAGATGCTGATGGCTTCCTTGGAGAACCTGACTTACACTTTAGCTGTCCAGGAAATTGCGTGCGGGGGTGGGGGGGTGGGGGGTGGGGAGGGGTGCACTTATGTGTCCCTGTTGTGGTTTGAGCAGGAGATGTCTCACGCAGGCTAATATATTTCAACCTTTGGTTGAAGCTACTAACACTGTTTGGGAGAGGTTGTGGGATCTTAGAAGATTTGGAGCCTTGCTGGAGGAAGGGAGTAATTGGTGTGGGTCTTGAGGTGTTCGAGCCCAGCCCCACTTCCTGTTCTCTGTCAGGTTCCTGACTGAAGATGCAATGTGACCAGTCAACCTCTAGCTCCTTCCCAGGCATGCTGGACTGTGTCCCCTCGAACTGTATGCCCCCTTTTTAAAATCTGCTTCTTGTCGGTTTTTTGACTGGAGCAAGTGCAATTGGACTTGGGCTGGACACTGATGCCAGGCTCAAGTTCCAAGAGTTTATTCTGCCCCAGAGCCTAAATCTGTACATTGGGCCTCAGGGCTCTGTGATGCCTTGCAGATGATAAGGTTGGCTCTTTTGTTTGACTCCCCCTACCACCACCATATTTGGGGGAAGTCACTAAATCTGTGACAGAGAGGCTCACAGCCTTGAAAATGACTCAGCAAGAAAACCACGGAGTCTGTGACAGAAATCTGTGGTTGAAGCCCTCCCTCGGGCAGCCTGTTCTTCAAGTCCCCTGCAGCAGCTCCGTCTCCCTCTTATTGGCAAGGATGTAGTCAAGGCATCCCTGTGCGAGGCAGATGGAGCTTTTTGACTGTGTGCATCTGTCCCTTCAGTGTTGTTTCTGTTTCTTTGTTCATTTGTCAAGGAGGAATGCAGAGGTAGAAGTGGCTGCCTCCCTTTCTCTGCCACGGAGGGACAAAGACTGCCAGAGATCTGAGCTTAACTCCAGATGGAGAATGATGGCAAAGGTGGATGGATTTGGAGAAACCAGCCGCCACATGCAATAGCCAGAGTGAGAACAGCCTTATTCACTTCCCAGCTCATTAGCATGATAAATCATCACAGCCAATCATAAATGACCCCAGGAAGGCATTAGTCACTAATAACACTAATTAGGACCATGGATTAGGCTCATTCAGCCACACAGTGAATGAATACTAATTTAGTGCCTACTATGAACCAGACCGTGTTTGCATTCTGGGGACATGGTGCAAGGCAGGCAGCCCCACTCTTCAGTGTTCTAGGAAAGTCGGGTTAAAGAGACTTTGCAGTGTGGACCTGTGGAGCCTCTGGCTCCTTTCCCTGCCTTAGATGAACTCCTTTTGTAGACTTAGTGGAATTTCTAAGGAGTAAAGTAAACAAGCCATCTATTGGCAAAGGGAGGCATTGTTCTGGCTACTCTGGCAAACCCGTGTCACAAAGCTGAAAGATAGTGCTGGTTTAGATAAAGGCAGTGTGAGTGCTCTCTTAACTGTTAGTGACAGGGGTGGGGGGGTAGGGGGAGTGGGAGGGTGGGGGTAGGGGTGGGGGAGTGGGAGGGTGGGGGGTGGGAGGGTGGGGGGAGCAAGCAATGGCCAAGTCAGTCACACACTGCTGAATAAACTCAGACGGTGGCATGCAGCCAGAACAGTCCTCAGGGGAAAACACACGACTGGAAATCACGGTCTGCAAACAGAATATGACTTTAGAATTATGACAATTATATCCGTTAGCTGTGGTTGCATAACAAACCCAAAGCTTAATGGTTTTAAAAGCTATGGTATTGAGAGCTGTGAGTGGCTGGGTCATTTCTCTGACCCGGACTGGTCCCACCAGGCTGCGGCTCCTCTGTGGTCAGCTGACAGACCCAGAGCTGATGAAGAATTGCATTATTTGCTGGCCTGATGGTGGGCAGGTTGTGGGCAGGGGCCCAGGCTTCCCCATGGGTGGCTTGAGTTTATTGTTATGTGGTCCTCCAAGTCAGCAGGAAAGAGGAAAGCCAGGGACAGAGGACATTCCAGTCTGGGTCACAGTTACTGCTGACCTACCAGTCACTGTAAGTCACCAGGCAAAATCCAGAGTCAGTGTGGGAAGTGACTGACAAAGGGCAAGGATACAGGGCCATTTTTATGGCCAGGTTTTCTGAGTATCTATTGTGACTTACAGCTAAATACATAGGAAAAACTACAGAATACCGTGTCACAGTAGGGAGAAATGGTAAATAATAAAGATACAGCAAAAGACTCATGATATGGCGATGGAAGAGTGACTGAGCGAGTAAATGCACTCAGGAATACGTCCTTGTCACAGAACCAATAACATGGAAGAATTAATATCAGCAACAGAAGCAGCGGCAAAGAATTCAACACATACCTGCGGCTGCCAAGAGCATTGCATCAGAACAAATGTGGGAAAACACAAAGTCATCTGAGACTATTGCATATTTTTCTTTGAGACAAGATCTCACGTGACTTGAATTTGCTAAGCAGCCGAGGATGACCTTGAACTCCTAATCCTTTTACCCTAGTGCTTGGACTGCACCGCCATATCTGGCTGTCAACACTCAATCATTATTGCGTGTGAATATAGTTTTAATTGAATACATTTCCAGATGTATTGTTGTGAAGCTTAATAAATGAAGCTCTGAACATGTGTGCCAGACACACTCAGCAATAACTCGAGGCCTAGACCAACAAGTGAGAAGAGACCACCAAAAAGAAGTCAGAAATGACGTGGTCCAGTAGCAGACACAGGCTAGAGGAGGGAGATGGGGTAATGGGATAATTATAGTGGACAGGGTTGGCAGTATAGGACCAGAGCTGGGGATGCCCTGAATCCAGCCAACTAATAGAAAGCAGGAAGGAGACTATTCTCTCAGCTGACTCCCCTGCTGTCAAAGTCCTTGGTCACAGTACTAAGGGTTACAAAGATTGTTAATATAAATAAATCCTTGTTTGACCCATGTAGAACTTCCTGTACAAAATAGGCTATCCAACGAGGATAATGAAACACACACACAAAAAGCAATAAGAAGAAAAATGACAAATGAGTGCACATGTGTTAATAAGAAACAATTAGCTGTCTTTTAAAAGTAGGAGATATTGAGCCATACAGTATCAAACAGAGTCCTCCTGTGCCCTAGGGGTGGGAAGTTGGTTGAGTTGATGATGTTTAACTCTTGTCTCCACTGAGATTTGCTCCCCATCCTCTCATGACTGTGGTTCTCTCCCTTCCTCTTTGATGTGTAGAATTCCTTTAAGCCTCTTCTGCCATGCTGGGTTAGTGTTCATGAAAGGCCTTTATCCTTTTGAATTCTGAAGGATAACCTGGCTGGACATGGTGACCTAAGTTGTTGGGGACTTTCTTTCAGGCCTTGAAACACGTTGTTCATTGGGACCATGGCAGCATGCCCGGAGTCCTGGGTTTGATCCACAGTGCTGCACAGCCATAACAAACAATTTAAAAGCTTTGCGTTTTTCAGGTGCCATTATATTGATGCAAATTGCGTGGATGTTGATCATACCCAGTTTTATTATACATTTGGGACTTCGTGAGACTCATTTGGTTTATTTTTTGACCACACATCTTATGTGGTCTACTTGTAGTTCTGTTTAAATGGGCTTAAGAAAAATAGTTACTGCAGAGGAGCAATGAGACTTTGACTCCTTCCTTACCGGTATTTATGGGGCTCTTCACAATCCTGTACCTACAGGTTCGTGCCTTTCCCAGGGCTCTTCGCAATCCTGTACCTGCAGGTTTGTGCCTTTCCCAGGGCTCTTTGCCATGTCCTGTACCTGCAGGTTCGTGCCTTTCCCATGGCTCTTTGCAGTCCTGTACCTGCAGGTTCGTGCCTTTCCCATGGCTCTTTGCAGTCCTGTACCTGCAGGTTCGTGCCTTTCCCATGGGTTGGGGATGTTTCTTTGCTTATTTTCTTGTGCAGGATTTTTGTGCCTTTAGCCTGTGCTTCAGTTACTTCATCTATTCTGATTATTGAGCTAGGAACCTTTACTACTGTCTGATAGACGGTCTGTGCTTTGGATAGTCTTTAGTTTTCTACATTACAGCCTGAAGTCTTGTGGCTGAGCCCTGGGAGTTGTTCTCCTGCTTGGTCTAGCCTCTCACTGCGGTTTGACTGGGGGATTTAAGAACTCACTGGCCTTTTCGTACCCAGGTTTCTGATAGGCTCCCTTGCAGAAGCTCCGGCTCTGTTGAATCACTCATTCATGTGTGGAAGCATCGTCCTGTCTTCATTTGTCTGTTCACTTCTATCCTTACTGGGGACATGATCATTTTGAATCCCATTCATTGAGTTCCTTGCCCAGAATTTCATCCATGCCAGTGTTGTTGGATCTTGTGACTCAGTGTTCTGAACTCTTGAAGATGTTAAGTTACTGTGATTTTTTTTCTCTTCATGTTTCTATTATGAGGTTTGTGCACCTGATGGGTAGATATCACTTCCATGTGAATGTAAAGTCTTTCACATGTGATATTCCCTGGAATATTAGTCACTTCACACTGTATGACTTCATCCCCAGTAGACTTAGCAGATCCCCTTTGCCTCTGGTTATTGGGTTTCAACCCAATGTATGTGTCAGAGTCTGGGTAACTCATATCCTCTGTCGGTTTCTCTGAGTGGGGTCCCATGGTGGCTCAAGCAGATGTATTATAGAAGCTGGAGTGTTGGGTACCCCTCTGTGTTTATCTGGTATTATTTAAAAATGTGATATCCACATGTTTATGTGGTGATCTGTGCTGAGATCCTTCACAGAGCAATGTCCATGGCAACCGTTATGTTTTCTGCTGCCGCCATAGGGTCAGCCTCCAAAGGCAGGATATGCCCTAACTATGGCTGGGTTGGGCTGGACCTTCGCCTTCTGTCTGTTAAATTGAAGTGTCTGCCATGGTTCAAACAGGACAAGCTGGGGCTCTCATAGGGTTTTGTTTCCATGGTAGGGCTACTTTTCAATGTACCTATCTGATACAAAGTCATGCAGGCTTTGTCCCTAGCTCTATTGAAAGATAGCAAAACACGCGCTGGGAAACAAGTATCAAAGAAGCCAGCCACAGAGATGGCAGCAGAGTCAACTGCATGAGGGTAGAAAGGGACAAAAATATCCTAGAAAAACTCACACAGCTTCAAATGAGTAGGAGCGAAACTATTTCAAGAGGGAAGAGAAAGAGGCAGTAGAAGAGACAGCAAAAGACACACTAGAGTACAGTGCAAAGGAAAAGTTGGGGAAATAACAAAATAAAAATAATAAAAGCATAAATGGAGAGAAGAAAGAGGGAATCCATTATTCCTCCTGCTGAAGTGCTGGGTTGGAGGCAGTTCTGAGCATGCTCAGTCTCCTCAGAAGCCCGGGATCTGGGTCCTGCTGTGTCTGGGCCACCGAAAACCCTTTCCACTACTAAATCAGGTGTTTTGTGAACCAATTGCTTGTGATCAGCCCAATGGCGTTCAGTCTGTTAGCACTTGCCCTGTAAGTGTCTAGCTCTATGAGTTTAGACAAAAGCCCACTACTATGTAATAACTTCCTTCACGATGATACGGACGATTCTGTTGGCCTCACACTTCCTTAATCTCCTCTGTAGTCCATTCCACGTTTT
The DNA here is from genome assembly GCF_037038515.1 of Microtus pennsylvanicus. Classification (NCBI taxonomy): domain Eukaryota; kingdom Metazoa; phylum Chordata; class Mammalia; order Rodentia; family Cricetidae; genus Microtus; species Microtus pennsylvanicus. Next base: position 15,350,050 of record NC_134580.1, read on the forward strand.
TCCTCTTGCCTGATAGCCACCCAGGAATCTGTCCCTGTCCCTTTAGTCTCTTCCAGGCTGCATCCTGAGCAGGAGCACACAGTGCAGAGCTCTGTGTATCTGGCTTCTCGTGCTGCATGGCACAGTTGAGATCCTCCTTGAAATGACTAATCTGTTGAGATTTGTTTACCTTCTCAGCACGTGATGAGCGCTTGGGTTGCTTATGGTGCGACTGAGGGTGTCAATGAAGCTGTTGTAAGCACTCGTGTGCAGGTGTTTGTGGGGCCATATGGTTCCACTACACGCCGGGATAAACACCTAGGAGTGGGACCATCGGGTTGTTAATTGTATTTGAAACTTCACAATGAATCATTAAGCTGTCTCCCAGAGTGGCTGTGTCACGGTGCATCGCCACTGGCCATGCTCAAGGGTTCTGGATGGCTCACATCTGGTTGCTGCTGTCAGTGTTCAAAATATCCACCTATTGGAATGGTCATGTGACAGCATCTCATTTCTATCTTCAATTTCCCTGAGAATGGATGAATGGTAACTGGTGACTTCAGGTCTTGTTTTTTGCTTCACACACACACACACACACATACACACACACACACACCACAGGGGGGGGGAGAGAGAAAGAGAAATCTGTTTAATTTCAGTGTAATCTTTCTGCTATTTATTTATTTGGGGTGTGGAGGCAGAAGAGAAGTTATAGGTAGTTGTGAGCCACCCCATGTGGTTGCTGAGAACAGAACCTATGTCTGAGCAGCAAGTACTCCGTGTCACCTGCCCCCTCATTTGACATCATCGTTGCCCAGACCCCGTTACACAGCTGCTGGAGGGCTCCACATTATGAGACAGACCGTGCAAAGCCCATTGAGGATGCAGATCTCCTGGAAGACCCACCAAGGGCTGGCGGTAGCACCTTGAACAGCACTGTGCTCTGAACATAATGAGGGATTTTCTTACACAGGTAAATGTGTGATTGCGGTGTGTTCTTGAAACCCTGCTGGCAGGCATTCACACAAGAGAACCAAGTGTGGCCATATAGAGACCCTTGTGTCTTCGGCACCTTTATGCAAATTTGCCCAGAACATGAAACAGTTCAAATGTTCCAGTGAGCCAGCAAGTCACAGAGCATCTCTGTGAGCGTAATTTTGTACAAAAATGCACTCAAAATATTTCATATATATATATATATATATATATATATAATCATATGTACCTCTTAATTCCCTCTCCTACTCCCCCAACACCCTCAGCAATCTCCTACCTTCTTCCTTCTGGACCCCTTTCCCTTTCCCTTCCTTCCCCTTTCCTTCTTTTTCTTCTCCTTCCCCTTCCCTTTCCTTCTTTTCCTTCTCCTTCTGCTTTTCTTCTTCCCTTTAACCAAGTCCATACATACAAAAGTATGGAGCCGTAGACTAGAGCATAGTCACCTTACCAATCAATAGCCGCATCTCAAAAGAAGAACGTTTCTCCCTTTCCCAGCAGCCATCAGTTGTCTACAGCTTCTCAGCAAGGGGTGGGGCTATGAAAGCTCCCCCTCATCTGTGGCAGGATTTTGACAGTATAAATACATTGATGAATTTATAGTCAGTGGTGTAGGTGAGGTCAAAACCATCCTGCTAAATAAAAGAATCAGGTCTCTTAAGAGAACACCCTGTAGATAAATAAAGCAATTTCTGTGGTAATCTGAATGTAATTGGCCCCCATAATCTCATAGAATAGAGAGTGGTAATATTAGGAAGCGTGGCTTTGTTGGAGTGGGTATGGGCTTGTTGGAAGAAGTTATCACTGAGGGGGGAGGTTTTGAGGTTTCCTATGCTCAGGATCCTGTCCAGTGTCTCAGTCAACGTCCTGTGCCTGCAAGATGTAGGTCTCTCAGCTACTTCTCCAGCCCATATCTGTCTGCATGACACCATGCTTCCCACCACGATGATAATGGACTGAACCCCCAAAACTGTAAGTGAAGCAGCCCAATGAAATGTTTTCTTTCATGACAGTTGCCATGGTCATACTATCTCTTTATAGCAAGAAAAATCCCAAGACAGTTACCAAATGCAGAGCTGTTTGGGAGGAAGCAAGTCTGTGATGGCTGGAACCTGGCTCGAGGAGGTGGTGACCATCACAGGATTATGAAGAAGATTTGTGGCCGATGGATGTGATATTTTGACAGCACTGGTCCCATGGGTGTAGGTATCTATCATCTCGATTGTCTCCTCAGCATCAGAAACATTTCATTTCCATTCGTGGCGGTTCCACTTGGTTTTGGTTTTTCTTTTCCCTGATGATAGCAAAAAGTTAGGGAAAATATAAAATCAACTTATTTGACCACATTGTAAAACGAGGCTGCCAGGACTCAGGTGGTTAAAAATTCTAGAGAAAATTTCTAGGGAGCAATTTACTAGAAATAAAAGATGATATTTGGATGGTCAGACATGGATGGGGTTTGACAAACATTCCAGGATTTTGTTGTTGTTGCTGTTGAGACGACAATGTTGAGTGCTGTGGACGGGAGCAGCTGGGACAGGGCTCACAAAGACTCCAGAGATCTTTGGATCATCTGAACCTGAGAGTCTTGCCTCTTGAACTGTCTGCTGTGGTGAAAAGCAGGGCTTGAAATGGAATGGCTGCAGAGGAGAAGGAAGTATGTTCCGTGTTTGAAATCTGACATCCAGGAACAATGAGCAGACAACAGGCATGTGCTAAGGGGAGAAATGAAAGCAAACAAAGAAGAAATCCAGTCATTTGTTGGTCAGAAATAGTTCTGAAACACCCCTCTTTAATGTAATCAATAAATTAAAATATCAAGACAGCATTAGCAAAGAAACATGGAAATGCCTTTAAAAAATAAACGGTTAACTGCAAGAATATTTAAAATGACTCAAAGGGGAATTTTTATCAGCAAATTAGAAGTATCTTAAAAGAAAATTAATTAAAAGAAAGACTGGTTATAGTAAAATATCTAATATATTGAGAAACTACGAAAAATACAGATCGTAATAAATACGTGAAGCAGAGGAGAATAATTTGACAGGCGTGTCATTGGCTCTCCCAGAGGCAGGAGTAAAAGAAAACAGAGCAGATGCAGATGTTGGAAACATTTCAGACTTGACACAGATATTAGTAGATAGTTCATAAAATGCAGGGAATCTCAGGTAGAATAAATACAAGAGAAAAATAAAAAACTATGCCAAGTGGTAAGCTGGTAAGGCTGCCGACCATGGCGAGACATTTTCCAGCTCATTAAATGTGGCCTACATCACCTTGCAAGCAACAGCAGTGTTTTCGAAGGTAAGGGTTAGAAGACAATCTCTTTTCTTTGCCTAAACAGAAGCCCACTGAAGAGAATATCAGCAAAAGGAGCTGACCCCTTATGTGGAAATAGCAGATGCTGCCCCAAAAGCTGCTCTCCCCAGAGTGCTTTGTGGACTTAATTGACTGGTACTCAATCGACTGTCTTAGTTTTCTCTTTTTCATTCAGTCTGGGATCCTAACTGGCTGGCTAGTTTTATGTTAACACAAGCTAGAATGATTGGAAGAAGGCAGCCTCAATTGAGAAAACACCTCCATAAGATCGGGCTGTAAGACATTTTGTTAATTGGTGATTGATGGGGTAGGGACTGGCCCATGGTTAATGGTGCCATCCCGGGGCCTGGGGGTTCTGTGTTCTATAAGAAAGCAGTCTGAGCAAAGTCATGGGAGTAAGCCAATAAGCAATGCTCATCACGGCCTCTGAATCAACTCCTGGCTTCAGCTTCCTGTCCTGAATTCTTTTGATAATGAACTGCGATGGGGAAGTGTATACTGAATAAAACCTTTCCTTACCAAGTCACTTTGGCCATGGTGTTTCATCACAGCAATAGGACCGCAGTTAAGACACCAGCCCATAGGGTGGTGCTGCCCACATTCAGGGTGGGTCTTTTCTCATTAATCCCCTCTGGAAACAACCTCACAGACACACCCGTGTCTGTTAGGTGATTCTAAATCCTGTCATACTGACAATGATATCAAAACCCGAATAAGAGGGTCTGTAGAGGTGACTTGTTAGTTATTGACACTTGCTACTTCTCTAGAGGACCTGGGTGTGACTCCCTGCAGTCTCGTGGTGGGTGCACAACCATCTATAACTCCAGGTCCAGGGGATCCAGCACCTCTCCTTCTGGCCTCCATGCTCCCCAGGTACTCATATGGAGCACAGACATGCAGACAAAACACCCACACACATGAAAAGAAATAAATCTTACGGAAAGAGCTGAAAGGGATATGATAGCATGAATAGAGCAGAAATATTTGACAAAAACAATACAAGGTTTTCAGAATGTGAAATATACTGTTTACATTTAAACATTTTTATCACCATACAAATAATTAGATTTCATTGCAACATTTTTTTAGACAAAAATTGTTTTTGTTGGCTGAGGAGGGTCTCCTGAGACACCCCCCCCCAACCCCTAGCTGAAATGTTGGCAGATAATGCCTGCTTGGGGACAGGAAGCCACTGTTCTTTAAGAGTGTGGCCAAGAGTAGGTTCCCAGATCTCAGTGGATGGCCCTACACCCACTAGACTCAGTGGGTTAAAATAAATAAATCAATAACAATAAAAGGAGCATGTGTAGTTTGCAGGGAGATGTGATGGGGAGACTTGAGGGGAGATGGAGAGGTGGCTAGGATCAAGATACATTGTACACATGTATTAAATATTCAAAGAATAACAATAATAATTTTGTCCATTTCATTTCCCTACTTCTACCCCAGCTTCTTTCCTCCTCCGTGTGCTCACACCCCTAGAATCCTCTTTCCTGCTGGTGTGGCACATGAGTCCTTTTGACTCTCTCCCATCCCCCCTTTTCCTAGATATCTCTTGTTCCCCTCTCATGATCTCGTACGTACTCTCACTCATTTATGAAGTACACTAGTTGCTTAATTTGTAAAAGAGTATTTGCAGGAGCAACCTATAAAAAACATTGCGCTTATGGCTACGATAGAAGAAAACGCCTTGCCATGATCTGGAAGGACACAGGCATGCTCAGTCCTACCACTGCTACTCAATATTTTATTTGAAATTTCAATCAGGAAAAGCCAGGAAAGAAAGACTGGTTAAAATAATTGGAAAGCATGAAATCAAACTGTCATTATTTGAACACAAATGATTTGTGCACAAAGAATCCAAAAGGAAATTCAAATAAGCCCAAGAATTAACAAGTACATTTGGCAAGAGCTTTGGAAAGGAGTCAACAAGCAAACACTGATCCCGCTTCTCTGGGACACGCGGTGTCTGGAAACATAGATAGCATTACCATCTCCTGTGTTGTAACTGAGGCTCAGTGACCCACGGAGGCCTCATGCTAAGTCATATGCCTAAGCTGCACACAAGTGAGAAAATAAAAATGAAGACACCACTTAGAATAACACTGGGGGGCATCTGGAACCCCAGACAAGCTTGTAGATCTACACATGGAAAAGGACTGGAAACTTCTGGGAGAGACTGGAGAACTGAAGAAGAGGGCTGTGTTCACAACATCTTAGAAAAGCTGGTTCTGGGTACCTGCCTCAACTCTCTCCAGTAACGCCCAGACCATAACTAGAAGATGGCCTTGGTGATGGAATTTACACCATGGACATTGGCAAATGCTTAAAGACACTTTCTCTGGGGAAACTTGTTCATCATTCGCCAGCACACAAATGGCTGTGTGACACTCAAGGATCACGAAAACTAAACGTGTTTGCACGCCCACCTCATGTGAACTAGAAAAGTTTCAGCCACTTTATAAATGGATTAAAAATCGACATGGACATTTGGGGCTGGGGACATGACTTGACTGGGGAAAGTGTTTCTAGGTAAAGAGGATGATTTGGGTTCAGATCCATGCACCCACGTTGCAATGTGTGCTGGTCTCCCTACTGCTGGGGCATGTGGGAGGTAGGAGGGTCCTTGGCCTCAGAAAGACTAGAGCGCCCCCTGTCATCACCATGGTAGAGGGTATGTGTTTGGCCACAAGGCAATGGATGTGGACATTCTGTGAGGGAAGACACTCATTCTTACAAAGTAACACCCACTCCAGTCTGAAAATGCCCATTTCTGAGTCCCCAGGTACCGCCCCCCCCCATGAAACAAAGAAAGTGGGTAAAACAAACCAATAAATTTTTCTGCCAGCAGTCAGATGACTTTTAATGTCAATAATGAAGGAAGTAAAATTCTAGCCCATGATAAAGACTAGGGTGGAGCATGGTGAGAAGATTCTCTCAGGAAGGTGAGAAAAGTCTATTGTGAAGCAGCAGGCAAGAAACGCTAAGCATCTTTATGCATTATTAGGAAAAAGAGGCAATTATGAATATTAAGTTTGTTTCTGAGACAAGGTCTCCTGCATCCCAGAGTGGCTTCAAACTTGCACGTAACTGAGAGTGACCAGCCATCACCACATCCTGGCCATGAACACTAAATTTATGACATAGCTCTTACAGAGTTTAACGTGTAGTGTCTGTAGCAATGGGAAAGATAAGAGACATTCTCATCAAATTAAGGATGGAGGGGCTGTTGTGGGATATTTATATACTGTGTGAAGATGAGTTGCTGTGATTGGTGTATTAAAAAGCCGAATGGCCGATAGCTAGGCAGGTGACAGAGGTGGGACTTCCTGGAGAGAGAGGAAGAGGATATGCCGTTAAGATTTGGAATGAGTCTGACACACATAATATGGGAAGAGGTAAAAGCCATGTGGTAGAAAAAAAAATACAGGCTAATTTAAGTTTTAAGAGCTAGTGGAACAAACCTAAGTTAACAGACAAAGTTTCATAATTAAGACTCATGTAATTTTGCAGGCTGGTGGTTCCTATGAAAATGCATATTATGTATGCGACCCCACCATGGGGGACACATTTTTCCACATGAGGTTTCTAATAGGGTTGAAGATTATATTGTTATAGTTACAATTTTCCATAATTTTTATAGAAAGTAAATCATTATTTTTTGTTTGGTTTTTGTTTTTCAGGACTGTGTTTCTCTGTAGCCTTAGAGCCTGTCCTGGAACTAGCTCTTGTAGATCAGGCTGGCCCCAAACTCACAGAGATTCGCTTGCCTCTGCCTTCAGAGTGCTGGGATTAAAGGTGTGCGCTACCACTGCCCAGCCGATTTATCAGGTTTTTATCTCAATTTCTGACTCCTGAGTTTTTATTAACACTAGAACAACTTAGTTAAAGATCACAGGGGGCAGAAAGGAAGACTGAAGTGGAAAAAACACCTCAGCCAGGAGGGGTCTGGGTCCTGAGGTCACTGAAATGATTGCAGACATGTGGCTTTGTCTTCCAGCCTGGTAGGTCAAAGGAAAGTTTTAAATGCAGCCAGCGAGGAGGCCCCAGGAGGACTGAATCAGAATCAATTTCTGACTCCTGAGTTTTTCTTAACACTAGAACAATCTAGTTAAAGATCACAGCGGGCAGGAAGGAAGACTGGAGTGGTATAAACCTCCGCCAGGAGCGGTCTGGGTCTTGAGGTCTTCCTTTGTCCCAGCACTGGGAGGAGCCCTGTCCTAATATGAGTCTGGGGTTCTGCATTCTCTGGAGCTGACTTATAGCCATCAGGGGTGTGAGAGAACTCTTATCAGGGAGCCTAGAAAAGCTAAATCTCAGGCATGCTGGGCTCTAGGGCTGACAGTCTGTGTGCATTGGGGGCTCCAAACAGGGAGTAGAGCCTACATGTTTATCTCAAAAGCAGCATTTTTGTTGGTCTTCGTCTGTGACTGGACCTCTAGCAGCAGTCAGAGAGAGGACAGTGGGGTATGAGACAAGAGGCTGGACAGGGCCTCAGGGCTGCACCCAGGGAACACTATCCTGTGGCCAGCCAAGGTCCAGTAGTGTCTGCTGCCTCTTCCTTCCTTCTGACACCACGGTTCACCCCCCCCACACACACACACAAGGTTCCTGGTTCGAGATCAGGCAGAAACCGTTTTAAACACTTCTTGGTTTCCACATAAGCCTGCGTCTTACGGAAAAAATTCCCTAGGAGAATCAGGAACCGGATCTAAACTTTATTCAGTTGTGCGAGGTAAATCATGTCATTATTTCTGTCAGCCCCGCCGCACTGACAAGAACTCTGCTCTCGGGGTCCCGGGGTATTTTAGCAGTTGGCAGTTGCGTGGGCTGCAAAGGCCACGTGTGAATCCAGCCCTCCACAGCAAAACTCAGCTCTGCAAGGCAGACATCTAAGAGGAAGGTGTGGACAGGGTTGTCAGGGAGAGATAGCCCCCTCCTTCCTGCCTTCTCCAACCAGCATCTGTTGAGTTCCGGGCCTGCTAAACTGTCCTTTTATCCTCTCTAAAAGCAATACATCCTAATGAGGTCCCCAGGCAGCACCTCCGAGGCAGGTGGAGTACGCTGGGCCTCATTATCCCTCCGATGGAGTGGGGGGTGCTGATGGAGGGGAGAAGGGAGGACTTCACTCTAGGCTGCTTACTGTCTGGATAACTCTTCATGCTGTGGGAGGCAGGTGGAGGAAGAGCCTTGACAGGACAATCTTTGCTGAGACAGGCTGGCGAGCGAGTGCCCAGCAAGCAAGCATAAAGAATCTTAGACTGAACATCAGTCTCTTCGGCTTTCCAGAATCCCTGCTTGCTAAACCTCCAGCTGCCTGCAGAACTGGCAATGTCTGGGTATGAACTGCCTCCCAGTGTGGCTTCTTCCTGGGAGACCCAGATTCAGCTTCCTATGGGCACCCTTAGACTGTTGGGCACTTGTCACATTGATATCTGAAGCCAAGAAGGCTGCTTTCCAGTTGGGAGAATCTTCTTGTACTGGAATCCACGGTGGGAGAGAGCTATATGGTCTAGAGCGGTGGTTCTCAGCGTTCTTAATACTGTGACCCTTTTAATACAGTTCACCATGTTATGGTGATCCCCCAATAATAAAATTATTTCACTCCTATTTTATAACTATAATTTTGCTACTTTTGTGAATTGTAATGTAAGTATCTGACATGAGACCCCCCCCCCCCCCAGAGGGGTCTAGTCACAGATTGAAAACCACTGGTCTAGGGACTCCGGGTTCTCATAGATACCTTATCCAGTAGGTGGGTGACCATCTCCTGGTTCCTCTGAGGCTTGCTGGGCTGAGTGGCTTGAGCTACTCCTCAGGGCCCTTAGTACAGTGGACTAATTCAAGCCTGTGGCCAGCAAGAGGGCTTTGTCATGCTGGGCAGCTTTTCTCTGTGTCTCCTTCCCGAGCCTGTGGAGACACCTCTTTCCCACCAGCCTGTTGTCTCATGGCCTCCTCGGAGCTGCTGCCTTTTAAGAAATTAAAATAAATGTAGGCATTGCCATGCATTTTATCATGAAAATGAGTCTGTTAAAAATCCACAAAGAAACATCTTCCTGGCTTCTGGGAAAACAGTGAGAAGCACGTGGAGGCTGAACTACCTTGGAAATGCGTCTTAATTAGCACATTTTCCTCATCTTCCAAAGACGCCGGCATCCATCTTTTTCATGGGCTTTGCCTCCCCCCCTCCTGCATTTTTCTAGTGGTAATAGTCTGGTAAGCATTAAACTTCTGGAACTGAGGCAAGCAGAAATTTCACCCAAGGATTTCTCCTGCACAGGAGCTGTTCAGCAGCACGTGCGGGGACAGTGGAGGCTGGGCAGGGAGGAACTCAGTCTTCCCCGGATCACGGATCCAGGTTCTCCCATTCCTGGACAGGCAGTCCTTGCTTCCACATTGTGTGTGTTGTTTCAGCCGAGACAAAAATCCATCCATTGCAACATTTTCTATTTTAAGAGCTTGGTGGGGCATAGGTCAGAAACACCAAGCATATTCTCTCCATGATTCCATCATCTATGGAACATCTCATCTTTACAAACTCAGTTCCTCTAGCCCTTAGCTCCTCATGCATCCCTAGCCTGGGAACCCCTCACTCTGCCTCCCCTCTCTATGAATTTGTCTTTTCTGTTAATAGGGTCCTGTGGTGCATGTTCCTCTTATGAGTGGCTTAGTTTACTCAGCTTGGTGTTTTCAAAGTTGTCTTGTAGGCTATAGTGCATCCATCTATCCATCCATCCATCCATCCATCCATCCATCCATCCATCCATCCATCCACACATCCATCCATCCATCCATCCATCCATCCATCCATCCATCCATCCATCTATCTTGGGCCACTGAGACTCTTTCTGCTGAGTGTGACTGTTGCCTCTTTGCTTTCACAGGACAGTCAGCTGTGCCTCCTCAGAATCCTCGTCTTCAGAACAGATCTAGTCTCATCCTAGCCTTTGAACACGAGTGACACAGACACCGCAAGGCCTGCTCACCACTGAGAAATGAAACCAGAACATAGAGAGGTAGAGATGGCAATGCTGACTTATTGTCTACCAGTTGTAGAAAGCAGTTTTCTACCGACACTGGCATCAACATTCTATCCACCCAGCTTCAGGCACAAGAGAGTGGTTTCAACTTCTGTCTTGGGAATGACTCCGCCCTGTGGGCAGCCACTCCTCCATTATGCACTGGCTACCCATCTAGTCGACAGTGTGGATGGAGAGGACACGACATTGGAACAGGCTCAGCTGTTCACCCAAGCCTCCTGTCTGTTTAGACACATTTTGTATGTGACAGGGAGACCACTGAGGGGGACATCTCTCAGTGAAGCCCTCAATCATGGCAAAGTAGGGAAGGTCTCTACCTGCCCATTGTCCCATAAGTCCACCATCCTTCCTACCAGGTGATCACACTATACTAGAACACAGGTGCTCTTCTTCCATAGGGCCAAGTGGTAAAGAGCTGGCTCCTAGGTTGACTACTGGGAAGGATGGAAAGATTGAAAGGAGGGTCTCCGTGGAGGTGTTCAGGTGACTAGAGGGCATCTTCAAAGGGTCTGTGGGGACTCCACAGGTCCAGTCTGTCTCTGTGTGCTCTGACATACAGTGCTTGCCATCTTGTCCCACAGTGAGGGTGCTGACTAGTCTTCAATGAGAACCTCAACAGTCAAAAGCTAAGGAAGTCATTTTGCTTTATAGGCTCCCTGCCTCATGGACCTTGTTACGGTAATGTGAAGCTGACTGATACACTGGATAATGGCATGTTTCCAGCCACAGACTGGATGACATCTCCCAGGGTTCTTTACAGTGACTGGTGGTCATACGATTGCGTTCTTTCTGTAGGATGCAGAAGAAGGGTCTGACTTGTAACTGGTACCATATCCTCCTGCTGAGAGGCACTGTGGGGAAGTCTCAACCCTGAGTTTGTAGACATCAGAGCATCTCTTCAGGGTTATGTGTGAGGAGGAAAGAGAATCCTGCCTTCTCTAAAACTTCTCCAAGACTCTGCAGCTCCTTAAGGCCAGGGATCAGCCTTACTCTGCCCAACCCCATCTTCAGCTGGTGTTGCTGTACTCTGCATGCCTTTAGTTCAGGCTTCGGGATACTCTGTCTAGAGGTCAGCTGCTGTGAGACTTGACTGGAGGGGAAGCATTACTCTAGATGCCACTGCTCCACAGTCACCATTGGCATCCCAGGACTCTCCCTTCCAGGCTCTTCCTAGGCAGAAACATAGCTTTGAAAAGTAGAGTCATCTTTTCTGTATTATCATCTAACCTACAGTTCTTTGTTTCATGTTCTAGAAATAGCTTTGCTTTTCCCTATTTCAAAATACATGCTTAAATAAAACACACACACACACACACACACACACGTATTGCTATGACTTAGATGTGGAATGTCCTAGGCTCATGTGTTAGGACACTTGGTTCCAAGATGGTGGCATTGTTTGGGGAGACTGAGGAATCCTAAGGAGGGGAACTTGCCTGAACTTGGACATCCTTCAGCCTCAGCCTCTTGAGTCAGTTTGGTTACTGCTCAATTTGTGTCATTTTTCATACCATTATAAGGTTGAAAAATCCCAATTCAAACTGTGTAAGTCGGGGACCATGCACACTAGAGATTAGAATCCTTAAGTAATTTTGCTCAGTATGGGGAAACCACATTGCCTTGTGCTGTTTTACTTAAAAACAGAATTTTTATCATTTTAAATTATGTCTATGAGGGCGTGTCTTTCTGTGTGTTATAGGCAGGGGAGTGAGGTGTTAGCAGAAGCCAGAAGCCAGCATCAGATATCAGATCCCTTGTGGGTGGAATTACAGGCAACTGTGAACCTCCTGATGTGGGTGCTAGGAACAAAACTCAGGTCCTCTGTAAGAGCAGCAAGCACTCTTACCCACCGAGCCCTCTTTCCAGCCCCTGTCTTATTTCACTTTTTATTTATTTGGTGTGCAGTGAGGCTGAAGATACCATCTATATCCTAATCTGTGGCCTTTATTTTCCTTTCTCAGGCTTTCTGGCCCCCAAATGATGTAAAGGATTCCAAAGAGCCCTCCAGGCACAAGCAGACCCCCTGTCCTCTTTCTGCCACTGACTTTTTCATGTGGACACTGCTCCTGGTTTTCTTGCGTGGGTTTTGGCCGTGGCAGAGCTAAGTCACTCACTTTTTGCTATTTCATAGACTTGCTAGTGGAAACAAGAAGAGAAAAGCCAAACACAGAAACCGGGGATTGAAGAAATGAACTGGATTCACAGATTATAAAAGTAAATATTGCCTTACAGATTAAGCTTTTAAAAATACTTCAAGTGTTCTATTCATCTGGGACCTATTTTGGTATCAGTGCAAAAGACAGATCTGCCTTAGTGTTTCCCCGAAGGGCTAATTACACTAATTATATTGATTGAAATATTTGCTCCCTTCGCCTTTGATGTGAAACAGCACTTTATGCTAATTCTCTCCCTCTCCCTCTCTGTCTGGGTCTCTCTTTTCCAGCCTCAGGTTGGCATGTTTTTCCAGCTACGGAAGCTTGCTAACAGGCCTTCCTGTGCACAGACCGTAATTTTGGGAGAAATGAGTCTGCCGATGTCCTGATTTCATGCGTGCTTACTCATCCTTCCTCCCAGGGTTTGTCTCTTGCAGAAACAGCCTCCCATGTAACTTAGCCCTGTCTTCTGCCCCCTCTGTCCTCTTGTCTGTTGCTATGCAGCACTGGGGTGGGGGTTGGAGGGACTGCTCCACTGACCACCCCATCTCAGGCTCAGATCCATGCATGGGTTTCATTTCAACCCTGGTCCCTGGTCGTCCACCCAGGACACCCAGTTATTCTCTTCATTTCGCTGTGTCTGTGTATACAGTTTCAACATAACCACCCACCCTCCGCTTATAAGCTGGGGACCAAAGTCGTTGCAGTTCACCTGACTCTGTGCTAGGTGAGTATGTGTAGATGGTCACAGTATGTGAGGGTTGTTGTCCTGTGAGGGACCTTGCCTGGACCCATCTTCCTATCTGGTGCTGCACTCTCAACCCTGTTTCTGGACGCTATACTTCAAAGCCAAACTTTTGTTATATGGCTCCATTTTAGAGTTCCCATCCCACCTTTGCCTTCCTGGCAGACACTTGCTCATCTTGCCAGCCATGACAAGTTATGAAAGCCATAGCTTGTCCTCCAAGAAGCTGTAGGTGGAGATAAATTGTCCTGGTGACTGTGGTCTGAAGGTTTGTGTCCCGATACATTTTATGTTGGTATCTCCATCCCAACATAATGGGTTGGGAAGTGGGGCCCTTGGGAGGTGATGAGGTCATGAAAAGGTGACTCATGAGGGATCACTGTCCTTATATAAAGAGGCCTGAGAAAGCACACCCCACCAACCATGGAACCCAGAGAGAGAACACAAGAGGAAGGTGCTATATATAAACAAGGGATCAGCTCTAACAAGACCTGGATCTGAGGCTGTGACCTCGACTTTCCAGTCTCAGATTCTAGCAATAGCTGTCTGTGGTGTGTACGTGTACTTTCTCTCATACATGCATAGTATTACATATACACAGGCACTTACATACAGTACACACACTTGCACGTGTGCATGAATACACATTTATTTATATACAGCAATACATACACACATACAGTTATACACAGCACATACAGACATATAGAGACACAGCAGCACACATAGAGACACATAACTATTCACAGCGATACTCAGTCACACACATGTTTAGCATGTGCATACACACACACAGCATGTACCCACACATACAGAGACATACAGACACCTCCACAGCACACACATACACTCATACAAACACACACGCACACACTTGTCATTCTTACACACACACAAACTTGGATTTTTCTCTCAGGTAGGAGCAGTACATGATTCATTTCTGTGGTCAGAGGTACATGCCCTAAACCAAACAATGGGACTGGAACTGCCCCATCTGCTAACCAATTACACTGGAGCTTGCTCTTGGACCACACCCTCAACATTGGTCAGAAGCATCGTCCAGGTATGCAGCCTGAAGGTGTGATATTAAATCAGCTGTGTCCTCTGTTGTCCCTGCTGAGGTAAGCCTGGGCTTGGCACAGCCTCTGGTGCTCCTTGGCATCTGCGGACTCCCATCCAGGTCAGTCTCTAGCATCCTCTTCCACAGGGCAATGTTCAGTAGGGAAAGGATAGATGTCCTCCCAAGCAGCCAGAGCAGTATATACCTGATACTATCTATTCTTTCTGTTTGTGGAGGGAAGACACAGTTAATCCTGCTCCCTTTAGACCATGCCCTGGGTGCCCTGGGTGTCCTTTACTTATTCGTCTATTGGTAGATGCTCTGAAGCACCCACCTCCACCCGTTCACAGGTGTGGACAGGTGCACACATGGCCAGTGGCCGCCCAAAGCACAGCCTGTTGTTGTTGGAGCCAGTCCATCGGCATCCTTGTTGGCTCGCCATGGCTAATAAAACACCCGTAACAACGCCGGAAAAGCCGACTTCCCCCTGCGCTCCACTTTAATAGAGTCAGTCTTCCACGGCGTGCTTTAATACTGTTAGAAGCAAATCAAAATTAATGAGATTACCTCCTTTGAAATGTTATATATAATTAACCTCAAATTAAGGACAATATGTGTTTGAATTTGCCAATCAGTAACACCTCACAATTGCCCAAATACACAGTGGCAAACAGGAGGTGTTGACGCTAAACACCCATTGAACTTGCTCTTTATGTCTTAAGGATGAGGGCTTTGGGGTCCACTGGTGAGTCTTTAGGGCAGCCTGGGGAGAGAGTGGGAGGTGCTGGGCAAACTGGCTTAGCACCACGTCTCAAAGCACCCCTGGGTGAATAACTATAGCTGTGACTAGAACTCCCATCCAGTCTCTCTGTTTTGGAAATCTTCTGGCTGGATAGAGCAAGGCTCTGAAGGGCTCCTGGTAGCTGCTGTGCTAAGAGCCTTCCCGTGACCTGACCGGCTTATAAAGCCTCTTGGGTCTATGCTTCCCTGAAAGAGGACAAAACACCTGTCACCAACCACATCAGCTGGCTTCAGCATTGGATGAGTGTCCTACCTGGCAGAGCGGGGAAGATGGGCTAATGCTCAGACACACCAACAGTCAGATACACCAATTATGATAATGACTAGTAGAATGTATTTCTCAAGGTCTCTGAAGTCTCCTTGGTCATTTTTCCCCAAAGCTCTTGAATGTGCATGAAGTTGCTTTTATCTTTATTCCACAAGTGGAGAAACTGAGGCCAGAGAGCTGCAGTGTGATGCTTAGGGTTGCACTGTGGCAGAAGGGCAGGATCTCATGTTACACAGAATGGTTAACCTCTGGGACTTCCCATGAGTTTGGGGCAGAATCTCACTGATACCCACCTAAAGGACTCAACCATCCCCAGCCCAGCCCAGCCCAGCCCAGCCTAGCCCAGCCTAGCCCAGTCCAACCTAGCCCAGTCCAGCGCAGCCCAACTCAGCCCAGCCTAGCCTAGCCTAGCCCAGCCCAGCCTAGCTCAGCCCAGCCCAGCCTAGCCTAGCCCAGCCCAGTCTAGCTCAGCCTAGCCCAGTCCAGCCCAGCCCAGCCTAGCCCAGCTTAGCCAAGTCCAACCTAGCCCAGCCCAGCCCAGCCCAGCCCAGCCTAGCCTAGCCCAGCCCAGCCTAGCTCAGCCTAGCCCAGTCCAGCCCAGCCCAGCCTAGCCCAGCTTAGCCAAGTCCAACCTAGCCCAGCCCAGCCCAGCTCAGCCCAGCCTAGCCTAGCCTAGCCTAGCCCAGCCCAGCCCAGCTCAGCCCAGCCCAGCCTAGCCTAGCCTAGCCTAGCCCAGCCCAGCCCAGTCCAACCCCAGCTGAGCCCCCAACTCAGCCCATCCCAGTCCATCCCAGTCCCAAACCCAATACCAACCCCAGCCAAGCCCCCAGACCAACCCAGAGTAGCCTAGCCCAGCCCAGTCCAAACCTAGCCAAGCCCCCAACTCAGTTCAGCCCAACCCAGCCCCAACCCCAATCACAACCACAGCCTAGCCCCAGACCAGCCCAACCCAGTTCAGCTCAGCCCAGCAGAACCCTCATCCCCATTGACATGCCACCTGCCACAGTCTGTCCTTCCTACCGTGTCCTCTGTGTCCACACCAGGATAGAGTCTTGCATCCGGATAGAGGCTGCATCTCAAGGATGTAGCACATGGACAGACCATGGTTGCATTTGATGCCTCCTCCCCCTTCCCAAACCTTGTCACTGCTCTGTGCCTCCAAGCCCGTGAGCCCATGGATCCTTCCCATCCCCTTATCTGGACAGCTATGGTAGCCAAGAGCAGCTCCTCCTGGGAAATCATGGAGCAGATGAGAGTCAGGGAGACTTGGGGCCATGTCTTCTCCCACAATGAGTGTCCACTGGAAACCACCAACACGATGCCATTAGGACATGGATTGCCTGTGAGTTCAGGGAAGACAAAGACTTGGATGATGTCCTTCTGAATTAGAAAGTCCCAAAGGAGAGAGTCCTTAGAGATGACAGAAACCATAGGAAGATGTATTAGTTACTTTTCCCACTGTTGCAACCAATACCTGACGAAAGCTAGTTAAGGCAGGAAGGGTTGGTTCTGGTTCACAGTTTGAGGGCACAGTCAACCTCAGCAGAGGATTCATGGTGGGCAGGAGTGTGTGGCAGCCAGTCACAGTGTGCCCACAGTCAGGACGTGGTGATGAATGTCGGTGGTCCTTCTTCTTTCATTCTGTCCAGACTGCAGCCTAGGGGATGGTGCTGCCCAGATCGAGGGTAGGTCTTCCAACCTCAGTTTACCCAATTTAGAAACTTCCTCGTGGACATACCCAGAGGTTTGTCTTCTGGTGGTTCCAGATCCTGACAATATTCGCTATCACATGATTGGAGACCTAGAGTTGCTGGAAACTTCAGGGCTAGAAGATGTGGAAAGAAGCATCTCCTGGGGCCATCAGAGAGGTTAGAGACTTTGTTTTCATACCTCTGGCTTCTTGTATGGAGAGAAAGCGGCCTTCTGTTGTTTTCAGTCATTGAGCGTGTGGTGATTTGTGTGGTAGCCCTAGGAAGCTAATACACTCGAAATGCTGCTTACATGTCTCATTAACATCGATTCT
This sequence comes from Microtus pennsylvanicus, assembly GCF_037038515.1. NCBI lineage: Eukaryota > Metazoa > Chordata > Mammalia > Rodentia > Cricetidae > Microtus > Microtus pennsylvanicus. Next base: position 15,367,431 of record NC_134580.1, read on the forward strand.
GCAAGCTGCTTGTCATGTACCTGCTCCATCTCAGGTGAACTGTGGTTGGGAGAGCAACAAGCCACATCCACACAGCTGCGCTCCTCACTTCCCAGGTGGAGCCAGCTTGCGGGGTCCCTGATGGGATGCTTCCCTCCTGCTCTGCCTGTGTCTCCCTCTTGCTTTCCGTCAGCTTCTGGGGGCCTTTCTCTCTGCGGCATTTGTCTCTGAGGCAGTCAGCAGCTTCCCTGCAGACAGTTGGCCCTGGAGGGCTGGATGGATGGTGTAGCTGGTGCTGAAGAGGCAGATGGCTGGGTTCATTAGGAGCAGGCCATATGTCTATCAGACGGCCATGGCCAAAACTCACTAATTTGGACAAACCAGCTTAATTCAGATTGGCAGGTCTTCACCAAGCCCCTGTTCCGTCAGACATGGTGTGAGGGGCTGGTCATTTGAAGGTAATTCTTGGTTTGGGAAAAGACACGGTACCACAATATATGGAGACCTATTTTTTTTTAATTTCATTGTATTCACCAAGCACAATTTTGAAACTACAGGTAAAACCAAGGACTCTTAAAAACATAGGTGTTGTTTATAAGCACCTTGCTTGGAAACTGTCAAGTTGCAGACGTGGCCCAGGCTTGGTAAAACCCCGACCCTGTGACATGGGGATCCTGAAGCTGCTCCTCACCACCGCCCTGCGTATACCACTCAGCTCCCATCACCCACGCCAGTCTCCGCAGCTGAGTCAGAGCTGGCTCGGCTGCCAGCTCTCACTCCATCTCCTCTTGTGGAGAATTCAGGCTCTTCCAGTTTTTAAAGTCTTATCATTATTTTGAAAAGTAGATTAGTTTAAAATTGCAAAATTACTGCCTGCCATGGAAAGAATTACCAGCAGTGCAGAAAAGTGTAGGTAAGAGAAGTCACCTTCCCCACCCCTGGACTTTAGAAGAACGGCGAAATGGCTCCTTTCTCGGAGTTTTATGTATCCACAACGCCTACCACAAGGTCTGTATTGCTTCTTCTGTGGGATTCAAGGCATCAATGGTTACAGTAAACATCACCTCTGCTATGTATCTAACATTCATTAATCATCCTCTTTCCCCCTCTTCTTCCTTCTGTCTTGTCTGCCTATCATT